>NC_064617.1:555912496-556537496 GCF_023898315.1 Schistocerca nitens
AAACCACATAGTATTGTGCAACGGTACGCCATTTCTTTTTGCGTTAAATTGGGTGAAAACGAACGAGACTTACGGTAAGCTTCAGAAGGCTTTTGGAGAGGAGGTTATGTCAAGAGCTAAAGTTTTTCGTTGGCATAAAATGTTTAGTGAAGGCAGAACGCATATTGAAGATGAAGAGCGCCGTGGACGACCATGAACCTCACGGACGGATGTCAACTTGGCCAGGGTTCGTGGACTCGTACGATCTGATCGAAGAAAATGATTACATAAGAACTGAACATAAATCGAGAAACGGTTCGTCTAATAATAAGTGGAGATTTTGGTATGAGAAAGATTTGTGTAAAAATGGTCCCCAAAAATTTCACACCAAAACAGCGAAAGACACGGAAAAATGTGGAACCCGATCTGTCAGAGCAAATGGAAATCAATCCAGAATTATTGAGCCGTGTTATCACTGGTGATGAATGTTGGTTTTTTCAGTAAGGTCCAGAGATAAAACGCCAAAGTTCGCAATGACGCTCAATGGGATCACCCAGACCATAAAAAGCTCGCATGTCAAAGTCGAAAGAGAAATGCATGCTTGTGTGGATTCCAAGGGAATTGTTCATAAAGAGTGGGTTGCCTCCTGGACAAACAGTTAAACAATATTACTACAAATAAATTTTAGAAAGACTTCACAAAACAGTTCTTCGTGTGCGTGCCAACATTGCTGATAATTGGATTCTGCATCAAGATAATGAGCCATCCCATACTGCTCTGTCAGTACAGCAATTTTTAACATCAAAACAAATTTCAGTACTAAAACAGCCACCTTACTTACCAGATACCGCTCCGTGCGACTTTTTTCAATTTCCAAGAGTTACAATGGCGGTCAATGGAAACCATTTTCAAGCAACACAAAGCAGTGACGAGGGTCTTGGAGGATATTACAGAAGGTGAGTTCCAGAAATGTTACCATCAACGGCAGAAGCGCTGCAAGAAGTGTGTACAATCAGAAGGGAACTACTTTGAAGGAGACAACACTAAACTTGACTAAAACGGTAAGCTACATTTTTTTTTCACATCAGTTTGCGATTTTTCCCGTCAGTGTATATATATAGTACTTATATTAACCTGTGATCTTGCAGCAGTGTTATCCACAAACACGATTTCTTCTTCTGTCAGGGTGAACATTAATAAAAGCGACAAACTGCAGGGACGGATTCATGACTGAAATTGGAGGAGGAAAGTCCTAACAGTTCCCAGCAGTTCCTCTGACCACGTGCTGTGTTTTCGTTTTGTGCTGCAGGCTTTGTGGTTGACGAAGCGTATTGTAAGTAACACAGTGGTCCGGTATTAGCGTCGGAAGCGAGCCGAGATGGTGTTTGTGTAGGCCAAGCAGACAGGAACGGTCGGGAGGCAGCACAGCTACGTCTAAACAAATACCCTCACAGACACCAAGCACATCACAGTCCATTTGAAGCGTTTTTGGGCGTTCGGGTGGCCATGGGTCCTCCCAGACAGACAAACGTGCAGGAACGTGGTGAATTGTGCATACACCTGAACTGGAACCTGTGCTAGGGTCCGTCTCAATGTCCTGTACAACCAGGTCCTCCACATCGGGTGTACGCACAGCCCGTCGCATCCCTGCATTTTTGTCTGTCTGAAAGGACCAACGATCACACAATTGCACCGTTTCCATCCCGTTGTCTGTAAGCAAACAGCATCTAGGCTTGTTCCCGACATGAATACCTGACCATTCTGCTGTTTAAAATACGCTGAGTCATTCACAGAGCATACAGCACACAAGGAACACACGGTACGTTGTCATAGGAACTGTCATTCCTCAGCGCCGGCTACAGAGACAACGACGCGTTTCCGGACACACGTCCGCAGAACAGTTTTTCCTCAATTTCCAGTCAGGAATTCGTCCTTGTAGTTTTTCGGTTTTATTAATGTTCATCCCGTATATATCAACGCAAAACACAGAGTAACACACAGTTGTAAAGATTCTGTGACAAGGTTGGCGTCACTGCAGGAACAGCTCAGCCTAGTGTCTAGCATTTCATTCAGTGAACCTGTAATGGGGGTATCCGTAAACCTATTCTTCACCTGTTATCCTTTCCAACTAGGAGAAATAAACATGAGGCACAACAGAGCAGTACTGAATGCAAAACTGAAGGGCCCTCACACGAAAACAATAAAAAAAAAGTCCATACCTTGTCGATGAAGTTTTGGTTCACTCTGTGTATATTTCTGTCCACAACTCTTTAAAAGATGAGTCTCCTCATAATGCACAAATCATAATAAATACAGAAGTCATATACACATAAACATCATGTTTGAACTTCCTATGGAACACAATGATATACCAACATTACATCGGTGTGCACAGACTTGCTAGTACCGTTGGCCTGAAATCCCTCAAATTTACTAAGTACGGGTAGCCCAAAACAAATCGTTAGTTCACATCATTTGCTTTTCAAATGTTCCCTTTATTGAAATTTTACACTTTTATTGCTATTTACTGTTGAAGTAAACGTTTACATATTCACAGAAAGTATTAAAACTATTACTTACCTTCGTCCCAAAACTTCAACGCACTAATGTATAAGGTAATGAAGCTCACTGGCGCAAGGTTGGTGCACAATTCACTAAGACTGAACAATGCTGTTTCCTGGAGGTCCAATTGCAGCTATTGTTATAGGGACTGCATTGTTCGAGTGTGCAACTTCACAAATGAGCAGTAAGCCATGAAACAAGTTATTATTCTGATTTGAGATACCCCTGCCCCAACTCCAGCTTGGCTGGAGTGGCTCAAAATAACCAATTTCTACGGAACCTCACTCCATTTCGATTCCACGAGGGAATGAAAGATGAGTACACAAATATACAAAAACGATCAGTGAGGAGTCGGCTAACGTGTGCTAGCGTAGGATAGACGAGAAAAGAAGTTACACGTCACTCTGTAATTTCCGAAGAAAAACTTCCTATCAAGCTCGTTGACTGCTTGGGCGAACGCCAAATGATGTCACAGAGCACCTAAGAGAGTCGCAAATTTCGGTATTACAAAGGATGCTCGCAGGTGACTGAGGGGACTCAAGAATCTGAATCAATTGCATTGTTTCCTTGAGAGTAACTTCTATATTGCTGGCTAGTACTGAGCACTGAAATAGCAAAGGTTGCAACGGGGTGCGTAACAGGAGACTGAGTCCCTGGTGTGAGAGATAACAGAAGCAGCAATTACTAGCAGAGTAGTGAAGTACAACACTGGGGAAAGCACTAGAAGTGAGAAACACACACTTAGTCCGCGCTTCAGAAAGTTTACGTGCCAACAGTCTGACTAAGAAATCACTTCCATACAAGAATCAATTGTTTTTAAGGGATTGATGTAGCTTCCTGATTCTCTCTAGCTGTAGTCTCCCCGCTATTCCACCGCGCGTTATGGGCATTGAAGAACCTGATGTGAAGTTCTGCAGCTCCAGGGAGCCTCTGAACAACTACATTAAGATTCCTGCACTTCTACAACTCCGTATGGAGGGACGTTCGTGGCTTTTACATGTGTAGCAATAGCGTTCATATCTTGTAAGACAGATTAAGAAAAGGCAAACCTACGTTTATAGCGCTTGTAGATGCGGAGAATCCTTTTAGCAATGCTGATGTGAATACATTCTTAGAAATTATGATGGTAGTAGCAGTTGTAAAATGCAGGAAGCGGAAAGCTAATTACACCATGTAGAGAGATCATACGAGAGTTATAAGAATCGATGGACACGAAAGGAAATCAGTGGTTGAGAATGGAGTGAGATAGGGTTGTAGCCTACCTCCAGTGTTATTCAATATTAGCGGGCAGTAACGGATACCAAAGAAAAATTTGAAGTAGGAATTAAAGTTGAAGAAGAAATAAAATCCTTGATGGTTGCCGATGACACGGCAATTCAGTCAGAGATAGCAAACGACTTCGAGCAGCAGTTGAACAGAATGGACGGCCTAGAAAGTACAATACAAGACGAGTATCAACCAAAGCAAACAAAGATAATGGAATGTAGCCGAATTAAATCAGGTGATGCTGAGGGAATTAGATTAGGAAACGAGACACGTACGGTAATACAAGTTTTTTTTTTCATTTAGGGAAGTAAAATAACTGATGATGACCGAAGTAGAGATGGTATAAAATGTAGACTGGCAACAGTAAGAAAAGTGTCTCTGAAGAAGAGGAATCTATTAACATCGAATAAACATTTAAGTGTTAGGAAGTCTTTTCTCAAGGTATTTATGTGAAGTGTAGCAATGTATTGAAGTAAACATGAACAGTAAACAGTTCAGGAAAGAAAACAATAGAAGCTTTTGAAATGCAGTGCTACAGAATAATGTAAAATGAGTTGCAAATGTAATAATCGTTGGGTACTGGAACGCAGTTGTAGGGGAATCAAAAGGAGAAAGTATTACAGGAGAATATGGATTAAGCAGTAGGAATGAGAGAGGGAAGGACTCATTTAGTTCTGCAAGGATTACAAGAAGAGGAGTTATGCTTGGAAAGGACTCAGACACATGGGAAGACTCCAGTTGGATTACATCACCGTCAGAAAGAAATTCCGAAATCAGATATTGAATACCAAAGCGTAAATAGACTCGGATCAGATTTTAATTATGCTGCAGAGTACATTGAAGTTCAAGCGAATCGACAGAAAAATTAGTGTTGAAATAATTGAGATACTGGAATAGAAACGAATGATGAGACGTCTCTTAAATTCGCTCACGATATGGGTACTGAGATGAGGAACATCACAGGAGACAGTTCAGTTCAGGATTAGTGGACATCTCCAAGAAGGGCATTCATAGCCGTTGGCCAGTCAGAAATACGAACAACGAAGGTAACAGATAAGAAATATTGTTTAAAAGAAGAAATAATTAAGCTGATCGACAAAAGGAGGAAATACTAAAACGTTCGGAGAGAGACAAGAATACAGCAATATAAATCACATAGAAATGAAATATGAAGTACTGGGCAGCCAAGGCGAAAGGCTTCTGGAAAGATGTGAAGAAAATCAAGGATGATAAAATGAAGAGTTCAGTTGGAATTCTACAATCAAACGCAGAAGGAAGAGCAAGTATATGGAAGGACTATATTGAAGGCCTTCATGAGGGAGTGGACTTTACCAGTTACTTGATAGAAAAAGAAGCAGGAGTCGAGAAGGAAGGAAGGGTTCTAATATTTGAGTCAAAATATGGAATAACTCTGGGGGACTTGATATCAGTGGAAGGTATGCATAACATTCCGTCGGAATGTCTAAAATGGTAACCAGACTACTTATCAAGTTGGTGTACAGAAACCATGCTATTGACGACGTACCATTAGACTTTCGGAACTTTATCATCCACACATTTCCAAATAAAACAAGGGTGGAAACTAGTTCACAATCAACTTAACACCTCATGCATCCAACCTGCTGATAAGTCTAATGTACAGAAGAAAATTCAGCATCTGTAAGATGACTACCAGTTTGACTTTTAGAAGAAGCGAAGACACCAGAAACGCAGACCTGGCGTTTTACTAGTTGAAGGAAACACGACTGCAAAAGAGCAAGACATGCTAGAAAAAAAACTTCGGCAGTGCGAGACTGAAAGATGTTCGAAACTCTGAGAATCATAGATTTACCAGCTAGGAGAGATGGGTGATACACAATATGTACAAGAACCAACTGTTCTGATCAAGAAGGGTGTAACACAGGGATACAGCCTTTCGTCCACACTGTTTATTTGTATATTCAGGAAGAAAAGACGGAAATAAAAGAAAGTTTCAAGAGAAGGATTAAATCCAGGGTGAACGGATATCGGTGTTGACATTGCTGTCCTCAATGGAAGTGAAGAGTTACAGAATCTTTTGAATGTGATGAAAAATTTTATGATTACAGAATATAGAGAGCAAGTCGAAGAAAGAAAAAATAATGAGGAGAAGTAGAAATGAGAATAGCGAGTAGCCTAATTTCAGAATTGGTAGTCCCGACATAGATGAAGTTAAAGAATTGTACTATCTCGGAAGTAAAATGACCCGTGATAGACGAAGGAAGGAGAACAAAAAAAAAGCAGACTTTCAGAGGCATTCCTAGCCTAGAGAAGTCTACTGGTATTAAATATAACCCTAGTCTGAAGACGAAATTACTGCCAATATACGTCTGAAACAAAGCATTTTACGGTAGTAAATCATGGAGTGCGGGGAAATTGGGGCAGATGAGAATCGAAGCACTTGAGATGTGGTACAACAGAAGAGTGTTGAAAATGATGTGGACTGATAAAATAAGGAGTTAGGAGGTACTCTACAGAATTGTCGAAGAAAGGAACGTATGGAAAACACTGAAAAGCAGAAGGGACAGAAAGACAGGACATTTGTTAAGCATCAGGGTTTGACCACCTTGGTACTGGAGGGAGCTGTAAAAGTTAAAAATTATAGGGGTAGACAGAGTTATGAATACACCTAGCAAATGGTTGAGAAAGTATTGAGCAGGTGCTACTCTGAAATGAAGTCATTGGTGCAGGAGAGGAATTTGTGGTTGGCCTTCAGATAACTGAAGACTCAAAGAAAAAATAAAACTGCTAATGCAGGTTGTGATTTTTCAGTCTTATTTAAATCTTCCTGTACCTCATTAATGCAGTATTTAGTCATTTTTCTTACATGTATGAGATCATTACACTCTCTACATCTATCCCTATTAAGTAGCAAATGAATCTAAAGTTTAAAATTCTAAATCTCGCCTCTGTACATTTCTGAGGCCATCGTATTCATAGAAATCTTTCTCGTCACATGCCTCTGGCATAACTTTGTAAATCTCCTCCTCAGCTCTTTCTCTGTCCATCTCCTCTGTCCCATTCTCTGACCATCGGTCTCCCCGTTCCTCATCCCATTTCATCATCGTCCCTCTCACTACTCATTTTGTCCCTCCTGTCTCTGCTCAAGTGTATCGATCTGCATATTTAGGGCTGCAAAGGAGATCAGCACAGCAAGCCGATATTACTCCCATAAGGCAAGGATTTAAGAAGTACTGTATGCCCTTGAAGTAGGCTATCCTCCACAGGAGGTCGATAAGGCTGACTGATACGTTTAGCACACAACACTCCTGTCCTGATGTCAGCCTATAAAACAGGTGCCTCTACTTCTGTTAGAGCTAGCAATCCCCACCGTGCTGAAGTTTGCAGTTTGCGTTCCACAGGGGTTTGGGAGGAGAAACTGACTCTAAATACTCGCATACTGCTTTGTGTATATAAATTAGCGTTTTCTCTGTGGCTTCACTCAAGTACAACACATATAATGCATACACCTCCTCCTCTCCAGTTTCTGTATCCACCTCTTCATCTCTCTGTCTCTAGGTCCATTTAATTATCTCACATCTGTATGTCTCTCTCCTCGTGCGCACTCCAACTATCTCTTCATATGTCCTTCCCCTTCTCTTTGTCCACCTCGTCTGCCCCATCTCTGCGTTCAACTCCCCTTCCTTCTTTTGCATATGCCCATTACCCCACTACATGTTCCACCCACCTCCTGCAATTACCCTTCCTCCTACCTCTCTCTCTCTACCGCCTCTTTTTTCTGTCCATTTCGCTAATTCTGTCTCTGGCTGAGTCCTGCTCGTCCTTCCCCTGCGCACCGAAGTCCGATATTGATCGCAGATTCAATAAAACAAATTTCTGTGCAACTTTTACGGTTTTGTGATTTTAATGGATCTCAGTAAGTTGCTACCTATTGCTGTACAGCATACTGAAAGCGAGTGCCTATGTTTGCAGTATCGTATTTAATACAAGTATATATTTAGAGGCAACTGTGTCTTACTTTAGTTTGTCATTAACATTACATTCTATTTTTGTGTATGATGACAAATAATTATCTCTCTGTCATTCCCTTTCTCTCCTATGCCTCTATGGCTTCATTACTTTAGGATTTGTTTTAAAACAGGTATGCGGCACCTTATCTTAAACACAGTATTTCACCTGCATGCATATTTTTCAATATAGCGAAATTTAATTGTTTCAGATATGCACCCCCCCCCCATTAGTTGCAGGTGATTTTTCTCTATTTTAAGCTGATCTAAAGATGTCATCACCTCCAAAATGAGATCTCTGAGAGCAAAAATATGTTGTGGTCATGGAGACCAAGGAGTTTTATCCCAGTTTCTCTGTATCACGGTTTTATTCAGGACAGTGTCACTCTTTGTGACAACATTAAAATATCATCAGCGTATAAATATAATTATGTATTGATTATATGTGAGTATATATTACAAGCTGAATATGTATTACAGGAGAGAGAGGGAAGGGGGTGCAATGTGTGAAGATGTATCAGATAGGCAGAGAGGAGGGTTGGGTGGGATGAACAAAGCAGGAGGAGATGGATAGAGAGAGTGTGAACTGGGATGAGATAAAGTGGAGAGCAGAGTGGATGGAGCAAGGAAGGGGCTACGGGATGCACAGCGAAGGAGGAGGAAAGGATGTGGATAAAGTATGATCAAATGTGTGTGAAATCTTGTGGGACTTAACTGCTAAGGTCATCAGTCCCTATGCTTACACACTACTTAACCTAAATTATCCTAAGGACAAACACACACACCCATGCTCGAGGGAGGAGTCGAACCTCCGCCAGGACCAGCCTGTGGATAATGAGTGAGGGGATTGAAAGATCGTCATAGACAGAGTGTGGGTTGTATGGGCAAAGAGAGGAGGAGCTGCAGTGAAAGAGAGTGTGAAGGAAGGGATGGACCCGTAGTGGTGGAGGGGGGGGGGTGAGGTACACAAAGAGTCAGTGGGACTGAAGAGTTAGACTGCAAAAGGGGAAGGAGGATCTATTTGCAGATGGCAGGTGGCCACATCACTAGAGGAGGGTATAAAAAGCATGTCAGAGCAACACAGAAAATACTGCACCCTTTGTTGTAATGTGGAAACCGAGCGACCTATCTGGCGTCCAAAATGACATGATCACTGGCTTTTGGGCAAAGTGTAGAAGCATTTCTGAAATGGCTAAGTTTGTAAATAGTTTGTGAGCTACCTTGTTGATATCCACTGGTCACAGCAAAATAGCACTATCCAGAACTGGACCAAGACAACTGTGTAGCACCATGGGCTACAGCTGACAGTGGTTGCAGAGATGTGTATAGATGAATACAGGAGCTACTGTTGAGCAACTGACCATCCAGAAGAGCCAAGAGGGTACCATCATTGTTTCCCCAGTGGCTCTACAGTGAATGTTGGTGCATATGGTCTCCACAGCAGGTGCCTGGATGATGCACCCATGCTGACTGCTGTGCATCAGTAAAGAAGGCTGGAGTTTACTCGCCAGTACTGCAACTGGACATCTAATAGTTGCAGCAAGTGGCATTCTCAATGCTCCATAGTACCCATGGCTGTTGGCATGCATAGCCTCAAACATCTGAAAGCGAACGCCCAGCTAGCGTCGAAGCTGGAGGAGGGAACATTATTTTCTGGGGGTTGTTTTCTTTGCATTCGCTGGGTACTACCGTCATTCTGGAAGGCACAGTGAATCTACACATGCATGCAACTATCCTTTGGCGACCATGTTCACCCTACAGATATTTGATTTTTTCTTGGCACAATGGCATCTAACAGAAGAACAACACGAGATGCTACACAGCCAATAACGTACGTAAATGGTTTGAAGAGCACTGTAATGAATTTACCTTGGCCACAAGACTTCCCGGATTTAAACCTAATAGAGAATCTGTAGTGCAGCCTCAGCTGAGTTGTGTATGCTATGGATACTCAACCAAAAAACCTAGAGCAGTCTGGTCACACCACTTTAGTCGACATGGCTCTACATCCCTATTGAAACATTCTATAACTTCAGTGTCTCTTGCTGCATGTCTCGCAGTGGTCTGGACCAAAAAAAGTGGTTATTCAGGCTTTAGATAGGTGTTCACGTTAATGTGACTTAGCAGTGTATAAAGCAGTATGTTTGAGTTTATTTCCAGCGTCTATATTCAAATCCCTGGAATGATGACAAGAGAACAATGGATACACAGACAACAAATTTCAGTGGTATCAGCTCTTTGGAAGCTAGAACCTCCTAGCTCCCACAGAAGTGGATATATGGGCTAAAACGTTCATCAGCAGCCACTGCCATGCATGATAGTCATATTGTATGAGAGTACTATCAGCCTACCTCATCGACCTCTATGCAGGGCAACCTAGGGGTCAGGTGTAAGAAACAGTTTTCCAGCACCTACTCTGTAGGCTGCCCTTCACACTGCATGTGTTGCGAGGGGAAAGTATTGGGCTGTCTTACTTACCTGCTTTGCAGGGCAGCCTACACCTTGGGTGAAAAAAATAGTTTCAATGCCCATAAAACTAGGCTGTCTCAAACAACTAGTACTTTTTGGGACTAGTATTGGTCTTCTTAAACCGATCCCTTTTGCCAGAGATACAGGTGTGTATGGGCTTGGCTGAGCAGAGATGGGTAGTTCGAGAGGAGGGAGGATGAAGTCAACAGAAAAAGTGGAATGAGAAAATGAACAGAGAGAGAGGACAGGAGGATGGATGGAGAGGTGGAAGACAGAGATTATATATATATGAGAGAGAGAGAGAGAGAGAGAGAGAAGATGAGGATGTGGGAAGACTGTGTTGGAAGATTAGATAGAGAGCTGAGGGCTAGAAAGATAATCAGAGAGAGGAATAAGTGAGGAACAGAAGAGAGAATGGGAGATCTATAGGGAATGGAGGGAGGAGGAGATAGAAGAGGTAGGGAAAGGAGGTGGACCAAGAGAAGTGGGAGGAGGAGGAGATATATTAGGCAGATGGAACAAGCAGATGGGGAGTGAGCAGTTTGAAAAGAGAGAACAATTTCATGATGTAGAAGGACAGAGAGAGAGGGGAAGGTAGATATGAAAAGGAGAAAGACAGCCAAAGAGAAGAGATTGAGGAGGTGCACATAGACAGAAGGAGGAGCTGAATTGATTGGAAGAGTACAGATGAGGAGATGGACAGGTAGAGCAGGGAGCCTTAAGTGCACAGAGGGACAGGACGATAGACAGTGAGAGGAGACAAGAAGATATATGCAGTATATGTGGAATATTACATAACAGAAGCTGCAGCGAAAGGAATGGTCTGTATACAGTGTGTGATGGGTGTAAGTGCAGATGTTTTTATTGGTGATGGAGAACAATATACCGAATAACATTAATTTAGTATTTACTTCAGCTGCAGACAACTAGCTATAGCCATTAGGAATAGTGCTTTTTTAGGATGGTTGGTTCCTTTTAGTAAATGGGGCAAGAGCAAGCCATTAACAGCTATTTTCTCCTGGACAGCTGGTCAGACACTGAAGTGTGGACATATAGATGAAAAATGGTTAGTATATACTGACAGGCAAAGTTCACTTAGTTGTGCAGTTACAACCATGACGAAAAAATCAGCAGTAAGTTATGTGATGTGTTTCTGGGAAGAGAGTTAGGTGCAGCGAAAAGGCAACTTACATGCTGATGTATGTACCTATCAAGATACCATGTATAAGAGTATCTGCACTTACATCCACTGTATACTGCTTATAAAACAGTGTAGATTTATTTATGTCCAGTGTCTTTGGCCTAAAGCTCTCAACCGATTTCCACCAAATTTGATACACACACACACACACACAGGAAACTGCACTAGTGTGAGCACTGTATTTTAACTTACTGTTATATAGGGTGCACTGCATAACGGGCTTGTTATGTGGGACTGATATTGGTCTTCCTTATAACCTGTTTTGCGGTTCAGCCTGCCAGTTAAGGGCAAGATGCAGTTCTCCAGTCTCCAACGTGTAAGGGAGTCGTATTGGCCTGCTTCGTTAACTTGTGTTACAGTGGCTACACTTACGGAAAGGCATGGCCAGTGTAAGGCTGAAGTGGATAGAGGAGGGAATGGACAGAAAGAGGAGCTATTAGGGGATGGATAACGAGAGAGTTGTCCAGAGGGGATGGGCAAGGTGAAGGCAAGAAGAGGAAGGTGGAAGGAGGGAATGGGCAAGGAGAGGGGGGCAAGAAAGGCATGGGCACAGAGAGGTGGGAGGAAGGAGACAACAGTGAGAGGGGGATAGGAGATTTACATACAGAATGTGAAGTCGGAGGAGGCAGACAAAGATAGGCTGCAGAAGAGTTGGACAGAAAGAGGGTTCAGGACGAGATGGGCAGGTGGAGGAGGCGAAGGAGAGGTAGATGCAGGAGTCAGGTGGTAGTAGCAGAGGGGTAATGGGTAGGTGGAAAAGGAAGAGGAGGAGCAGAATGAAAAGACGAGGCGGATGAGATGGACAAATAGAGGGGTAAGGAACAGTTTGCGGCACTCAGAAGCGGACAGTCGTATGAAAACAGTTCTTTGCACTTAGCCATTCATACAAGCAAAGTGGCAAGCATAGAAACATTATGGTGCTGCCAGAATGAGATTTTCACTCTGCAGCGGAGTGTGCGCTGATATGAAAGTTCCTGGCAGATTAAAACTGTGTGCCCGACCGAGACTCGAACTCGGGACCTTTGCCTTTCACGGGCAAGCGCTCTACCATCTGAGCTACCGAAGCACGACTCACGCCCGGTCTCACAGCTTTACTTCTGCCAGTATCTCGTCTCCTACCTTCCAAACTTTACAGAAGCTCTCCTGCGAACCTAGCAGGACTAGCACTCCTGAAAGAAAGGATATTGCGGAGACATGGCTTAGCCACAGCCTGGGGGATGTTTCCAGAATGAGATTTTCACTCTGCAGCTCAGATGGTAGAGCGCTTGTCCGCGAAAGGCAAAGGTCCCAAGTTCGAGTCTCGGTCGGGCACACAGTTTTAATCTGCCAGGAAGTTTCATATCAGCGCACACTCCGCTGCAGAGTGAAAATCTCATTCTGGAAACATCCCCCAGGCTGTGGCTAAGCCATGTCTCCGCAATATCCTTTCTTTCAGGAGTGCTAGTCCTGCTAGGTTCGCAGGAGAGCTTCTGTAAAGTTTGGAAGGTAGGAGACGAGATACTGGCATAAGTAAAGCTGTGAGACCGGGCGTGAGTCGTGCTTCGGTAGCTCAGATGGTAGAGCGCTTGCCCGCGAAAGGCAAAGGTCCTGAGTTCGAGTCTTGGTCGGGCACACAGTTTTAATCTGCAAGGAAGTTTCATATCAGCGCACACTCCGCTGCAGAGTGAAAATCTCATTCTGGAAATATCCCCCAGGCTGTGGCTAAGCCATGTCTCCGCAATATCCTTTCTTTCAGGAGTGCTAGTCCTGCTAGGTTCGCAGGAGAGCTTCTGTAAAGTTTGGAAGGTAGGAGACGAGATACTGGCAGAAGTAAAGCTGTGAGACCGGGCGTGAGTCGTGCTTCGGTAGCTCAGATGGTAGAGCGCTTGCCCGCGAAAGGTAAAGGTCCCGAGTTCGAGTGTTGGTCGGGCACACAGTTTTAATCTGCCAGGAAGTTTCATATCAGCGCACACTCCGCTGCAGAGTGAAAATCTCATTCTGGAAACATCCCCCAGGCTGTGGCTGAGCCATGTCTCCGCAATATCCTTTCTTTCAGGAGTGCTAGTCCTGCTAGGTTCGCAGGAGAGCTTCTGTAAGATTTGGGAGGTAGGAGACGAGATACTGGCAGAAGTAAAGCTGTGAGACCGGGCGTGAGTCGTGCTTCGGTAGCTCAGATGGTAGAGCGCTTGCCCGCGAAAGGCAAAGGTCCCGAGTTCGAGTCTCGGTCGGGCACACAGTTTTAATCTGCCAGGAAGTTTCATTATGGTGCTGTTTTAAGACATACGTGAATGGCTTGATAAGTGACAAAAGTCTGATACTGTTCGCCATTTAAATAAAAACAGACTTCTATGCTGCACTGATTGTTTTGTAATTTCATTGAAACATAGAGATAAAATTTTTTGTATGAACCAGATCACGTTGATGTCGACTTCAGTCTCAAATATTTCGTTTCAGATGATGCTGTTTCTTCTGGATGCTGGTGCTGATCCGTCTGCGGTATCAGTGCTCGGCTATAAGCCACTTCACACTGCAGTACTCACTGGAGATGAAAAACAAGTGAAATCTCTTTTGAAGAAGGGCTTAAATATCAACGATACGACCGAACAGGGCTTTACACCAATGATGATAGCGGCATGTATTCGAAACCTCAAGGTAAGTTACAGTTGTCAAGATGCTATTCCCCAAGGCTGTGACTTTCTAAGACAGATTCATGTCAGACATCATCCACAAACGATACTCGACCACAGCACCGCGAGAACTGAGTAGCCTAGTTCGACGAGAGGTAGTTTCACAAGAACCAAAAGGAGTTTCAATAACAGTTAATAGAAATTTGACGTTCATAATATTTTTGAGGTAGTAACAGTTTCAATAAGATTAATTTATTGTCCAAAATATGTAAATGAATGTTTGGTGTGGTGGATGATTTCTTAATACTTCAACGAATTTCAATAGTCTCTGTAAGTTACTAGTGCTCGTGCATTACTTTTAGCAATGAATTCAACTTTCGTCTGTGTTACGGTATCGTAAATTAAAGTTCAAACGACTGCAATGGTACCACAAATAAAACAAAGTGACCAGCGGTTGTAAACACAGTGATTCCGAAAACATATTCGTTACTACCTGCAGAACTAACCCGAAATTCTACTAAATCTTAAAATCGAACGACTTCCCAACCAAGTAACGGTATTATGCCTCTCAGGACACAAGGACATGACAGTCCTACTACATCTACATGGTTACTTTTCAATTCACACTTAAGTACCTGGCAGAGGGTTCATCGAACCATTTTCGTACTACTTCTCTTTCATTCCACACTCGAATGGCGCGTGGGAAAAAGCAACACCAAATCTTTCCGTTCGAGCTCTGATCTCTCTTATTTTCGTATGATGATCATTTCTCCCTATGTAGGCGGGTGTCAACAAAATATTTTCGCATTCCGAAGAGAAAGCTGGTGATTGAAATTTTGCCGCGAAGAAAACCGCCTTTGTTTCAGTGACTGCCATCGAACTCGCATATCATATCAGTGACACTCTTACTATTATTGCGCGATAACACGAAACGAGCTGCCCTTCTTCGCACTTTTCCGATGTCCTCCATTAATCATACCTGGTAAGAATTCCATACCGCGCAGCAGTATTCCAGCAGAGCACGGACAAGTATGAAGTAGGCTGTCTCTGCAGTGGGCTTGTCGCATCATCTTAGTGTACTGCCAGCAAGGCGCAGTCTTTGATACGCCTTTCCCACAATTTTATCTATGTGGTCTTTCCAGTTTAAGTTGCTCTTGATTGTAATTCTTAGGTATTTAGTTGAATTGATAGCCCTTAGATTTGTGCAATTTATCGTATACCCAAAATTTATCGGATTTTTTTAAGTACCCATGTGAATGACCTCGCACATTTCTTTGTTTAGTGCCAATTGCCACTTTTCTCACTATACAGAAATCCTCTCTAGATCATTTTGTAATTGGAACTGGTCGTCTGATGATTTTACTAGACGGTAAATTATAGCGTCATCTGCTCAGATTATCACAAGGATCATTTACGTAAACCAGGAACAGAAGAGGGCCTATGACACTACCCTGCGGATCGCCAGATATCATTTGTGTTCTACTCGATGATTTATCATCTATCTATTTGATTAATAGTAGCATGTGAGGAACGGTATCAAAAGCTTTCTGGAAATCTAGGAATATGGAATGCACAAGAGTCATGTTTTCTGAATCCGTGTTGGTTATGTACCAATAAGTCACTTTCATCGAGGTGATTCATAATGTTCGAGTACAGTATATGCTCCAAAATCCTACTGCAAATTGAGATCTGCGGTATGGGTCTGTAATTCAATGGGTTACTGCTATTTCCTTTCTTGAATATTGGTGTGACCTGTGCTACTTTCCAGTCTTTAAGAACAGATCTTCGTCAAGTGAGCGGCTGTATATGACTGCTAACAAAAACGCTATTGGGTCTGCATACTCGGAAAGGAATATGATTGGTATAAAATATGGACCGGAAGACTTGCCATTCTTAAGTCATTTGAGTTATTTCGCAACACCTAAGATATCTAATTTTATGTCACTCATGCTAACAGCTGTTCTTGTTTCGAATTCTGGAATATTTACTTAGTCTTCTTTCGTGAAGAAATTACGTAAAACTGTACTTAGTAACTCGGCTTTAGTGGTATTATCATCAGTAACATTTCCATCGCTATCGCGCAGTGACGGTATTGACTGTTTTTTTGCCACTGGTGTACTTAACATACGACCAGAATCTCTTTTGGTTTTCTACCATATTTTGAGACAGTATTTCATTGTGGAAACTAATAAAAGCATCTCGCATTGACGTCCGCACTAAACAAAGAGCTACCGTGAAACTTAGCCAGTCTTGGGTATTTTGAGTTTTCTGACGTGTGAAAAGTCCCCTTAGAACAATTATACGAGACTGAGCTTTTACTGACACACAATATTTTTAGCGCAACGCAATCTGACTTTCAGAAATCCCTACAAAAGAATGGCCCTGACTAACATTAACCTATGCATTTCACAAATCTGAATCGTAACTGCGCGCTGGACCGTTGCGTCTAAAGTTATTCTGTCTCCCCTGATAATATTTATTTTGTTTCCTATATTGTATGTTTCTCTGGTTATCTCTGTCATATTCATAATTATGGAAGCACGATCTTTCTCTGTAACTATTACTCTGCCAGTGGTTGTCATACGGGTGGTGTCTGTTTTGGTCACGATTTATGTTGTAAGAATAGCCTTGTCGTGTCCAGTTATTATTTCTTTCATCGCGGAATTGCGACGGATGTGACCTGTAATTGTTGTATTCCTGTTTTCGCATCCGGCGACTGTCTGTGTCAATTTCTAATTCTTGTAGGAGTCCCTGAAAAGATTCAATGTCGTCTTTGCAACGTCCTGCCAAAATAATATTTCTTAAATGTTCAGGCAATTTCATTAAGCAAATGCGGATGAGTTCTGAAGGGCTGTATGGGTTTGAAAGATACTGATTCTTATGCAACATGTCTTCAAAATGTTTGACAAGACTGGAAAATTCAGATTGTTCGAAATGTTTCATCATTATGATGCTATGTTTTACTCGGTCTTGTGTAGCTTGAGACCAATATGCTGAGAGGAAGGCATGATAAAATTCTCCTTCATTGTGACAATCGTGAATGACCGATCGCATTCTTACAGCTGGTTCATTCTCTAAATAGCCACACATAAATTCTAATCTGTGCTCTAATGACCAGTTGGGAGGAAAACAATGAGAGTATTGATGGAGCCATGCTTGTGGATGAATGTCGTTGCCAGAATTCTTAAATGTTTTGAATTTACGTGTAGTAATGAACAGCTTATAGTCAAAATCATCATGTCGGCGAGTCGCATATCGGTCATTGTTAGGTCGTGTCGGCCGTTCCATCTCAAAATTCGGTGCACATTGCCAATTTCTTTCATAACTTCCGAAATGCCCTGTGTTATTATTTTGCGGCTTTTCCGTATTTCTAAGTCCCTCTTCCCGTGTTGGAGCGCGAGTGTCCTTTGAAATACGTAATTCTTGTATTACCTGTGTCAGCTGATCATGTACTTCCCCGATTTCTCTTTGGTGTTGCGTATTAATTTGATTCAGATTTTGTTTTAGTTTTCTGATTTGTTCGCTCTCTTCTGTGTCATTAAAGACTACCGGTTTTGTGTCATTCAGATTATCATCTACCTTCGTAGATAAATTGTTTAGCTGATCCGAAAGTTCAACTACTTTCTCTGATAATGAACTAATTTCCTCAATGTGTCTTTCCGAACCAATTTTCAGAGTTTCTACTGTGTCCTTTACGTTTTCTTGAGTTTTTGCAAGTTGCATAACCGAATCGGTAGATGCAACTGAGTCAATTTTAGTTTGCAGGGTCTCATGATTTTGATGAACAGTAGTTTGCAGTTCTTCTATGGCTGCTTCGTGATTCTGTAATGCATTTTCATGCCGCGAAAAAATAGGTTGAAAATGCTCACAAATTTGTGTTTTTACGTCATTACAGACTTTTTGACATTTCGATTCAATGTTATGTAACTCAGTAGTTAAATCTTCACATGTTTGTTCAAGTGTGGTGTCTAACTTTTTAAGATTTTGTTCCACTGTGTCTAACTTTTTGAGATTTTGTTCCACTTTGTCTAACTTTTTGAGATTTTGTTCCACTGTGTCTAACTGTTGCTGTGTTTGTCTCTGGTGTTGTTCCATTGTGTCTAACTTTCCTAGCTTTTGTTGTGTTTGTCTCTGATTTTGTTCCATTGTGTCTAATTTTTTAAGCTTTTGTCCCATTTGTTGCATTAATTGTAATAACAATGCACTGGTGTCTGAAACATGTTCCTCAGTGCTTTTCGGCAGTGAATTTGCACCGGTAACATTCACATTTTGACAAGTGGAAAATGTGTCTTGACTCATTTGAGAAAACGGTGAGAACCCAAAACCTGAGTCTACAATATTTGCAAAATTGTGTCCTGTCATTCCCGATTCCTGAGGCGAGCTGTTGCCGACCGATCGATCGATAATGCTTCCCTCTTCACTAATTGTTTCACTGTCCACGCCATTGTTTGCCGCCCGCTCCATTTCCCTATGCACAATTACCAAATTACTACTTTGAACATCAGTTAAGTCATTACTCGGTGGCGCTAACACACTGCTTTCGTTTTCACTGTCATTTCTCAGTTTACTTTGGAGCCTAGTATTACGTTTTTCACACGCCATTATTGTCACAGTATTTCACACGACAACACAGAAAAAACACAATTTGAAGAGCAAAAATAAGAGAACACATTAACATAACACTGAAAATAATATCTAGTTAATTGCAGCTGCGAAATACTTGGTGCAAATCTACATGCATGCCACAACTGTTTTACTGTACAACAATGAAAGACTGCAACTACAAAGGAGATTTTCTCTACAATTACGCGCTAGCAATAAACAAAAGCTACACTAATTACACAAACTACAAGGAAAAAATCAGAAGATTCCAGTGAGGTATCCTCGGCTAAGGGTCGACATATGAAACGTCCCCTTAGAACATTTTATACATGACTGTGCTTAAACTGACACAATATTTTTTGTTAGCGCAACGCAATCTGACTTTCAATAATCCCTACAAAAGAATGGGCCCTGACTAACATTAACCTATGCATTTCACAAGTCGCTTACCTCACAAAAATCTTGGTTACTCGAACTACTGAAATCCAGCGGGCGCCATTACTGCCAGCAAAATAAAAGATTCAAACTATGGAAGGCACTAACTACTGATAGGGATAGTTAGCAAATGAAAGATATTAATAGAGAACAAACAATGTATTTACCTTAATAATGTTGAAAACTCATAATATACATGACAGATCATTGTATATCTTACAAATTTCCAAACTCCGCCATCTCTCTCCCCACATCCATCACTGCTGGCGGCTCACCTCCAACTGCGCAACGCTACGCGCTGTTCACAGCCAGCTGCCGAACACTACAATGGCGAGTATTACAACAATGCAAAGCAGCCACAGACTGCACACAGCACAGCCAGTGATTTTCATACAGAGGTGGCGTTACCAATAAAAAAACCTAAACAGCCTACTTACACGTGTCTTGTGTATCATGGTGGATCAGTCCCATCTCTTATTAACTTATGCGATATGAATCTATTTACTGCTGTCGATACTGTATCTCTGAATTTGAGCCAAATCTGGTCTACACTTACATAATTAGCTTGGAAGGAATGGAGACCCTCTCTTAGGAAGGCGTCAAGCGAATTTTTATCAGCTGTTTTAAACAGATTTTTTGCGTTTATTTTTAGTGATTTTGGTTGAATGTTTTTGAGCCTCACTACAATGACCTTGTGTTCACTAATCCCTGTATCCGTCATGACGCTCTCCATTAGATCAGGATTATTTGTGGCTAAGGGGTCAAGTGTGTTTTCACAATCATTTACAATGCGTGTGGGCTAATGAACTGATTGTTCAAAGTAATTCTCAGAGGAAACATTTAGTACAATTTCAGAATCGAGAGTAGATTGAAGTCTTCATCAATTAAAACTTTGTGAGTGGGGTACGTATTTTTAATGAGATTCAAGTTTTCTTTGCCCCCAACGGCTCAGCTATTATATCATATGAGTCGGTTAGACACTTGTGGCTTATAAGTCACAACATTCTCATTTAGTTTAATTGTTACAGGACCCTGTACGGTGACTGGCTGTCTTGTCTCTCGTGTGACAGAGTTCAATATAGTTTTCATCCTATTTTCTTAATATGCAACGGTACTTTTGGTAGTTGCAAGTAATGTTGGATCTTGACTTACTCCTGTCTTTACATAACCTCAATCTGCCTCTTACATGAGAATTTAATTCCCTTAGTTATCTGCAGCTTACTTCATTTTTAGTGGATCTTCTGGTTTATGTTTTGGAAGGTAACTTTCAAATATAGACAAATTTACCAAGTAATAAGTTGAATCTTAGATTAGCATCTCTTTCTCCATACATTTCATCTCACACCATCCACTTTAAGTTACACTTAAAACAATGTTTTCTGTTATCATTAATAAGCCTTACTGCATTGCATGAACCTGCTTAAAAGTTGTAAGTTTCCACATTAATTATGCATCATGATCAGATAGTCCATTAGGAACTGGGTACACGTTAATTGTTTCAGCATGAGAACTACCGATAAAAATTTTATCAATCAATGGAGTACTTCGGTTCCATGTACAACCTGGGAAATTAACTACTGAAATAGGATTGAAACTCCCAGATGATAATTTACATCTGTAATTTACTGCTCCTCTCTTAAGGTCTTAAAACAGGCACCGACCTTCTTAACACCCCCATGAGCTTAGTATTCCCCCTACCAGTGCCACTGCATCAAGTCACCCTACATTGCCGAGACTGAATCACGAAAGTCGCAATTTACAATCTGCGATGTGAAGTAGCGACAAACGACACATGCAGAAACGAGACACCTTCATATACACATATCACCCAGGCATTATACTACCAGGGCATTGGCATCCTACTGCTGGTAATGTACTGAATCCCCATCATATAGGGTTGATGGGTCAATAGAGGGGAGAACACAAATGAACCGGTTTATTGTTATAGGACTTAGAAAGTGCTATTCTGTGGGATTTCATATCCCAAACGATACGGTTTGTATGTGAGGTGTGGTCCGGATAAATCCACAGATTAGTATCAGTCCTCATAGCGTTTGTTTCACGAGACTTAAATGTCACCACTCTCATTATTACGTCAAATAGGTAATTAAAGTAGTAAGTTCGTCGTATTCAGATCGCCTCTTCTAAGTAACATACCGTACTTATTATTTAACACAAACTGACATTAAAAATTTAAGTTATTCACGAGCAGCTAGTTGAGAGTATGTATGAACTTCAAATGACACGACGAACCGACTCGTTCTGCATATGGATTCAAACCCAGGTCATGCAGACTAAGCAAAGATTTCGTGAGTGACGGAAACTAACAGTCATTCCTGACTAGGCATACAGAGAGTGATATACCTCGATATGTGACAGTATGTGTAAGCAAATATCAACTTTAAATTACATAAAGTAAACATTAACGGAAGGGAATTCCTACCGAGCATCTATTGTCCTCGTTAAGGGACTACAAGAGATTAAATATTGCTTCTTCACAAGTAACTTACTTGAAATGCCGTGAGGTAAAGCTTTGTGTTGACAGGGATTCAAACCTAGAATCTAATCGGATTGATATCGAAGCACAATCATCTGTGATACATCGGATTTTACGAACGTTAAATATGGGTTTGTTATACCAGCAGTGACATGTGAGCACGTTTGAACTAAAGATAATATGACCAAGAGTTCAGTGCTGACTGGGAATCGAACACCACTCATAACGTTGTTGACTACAGACAAAGAGACGTCAGCAACCGAATTTTTCTCCACCAGCGGTTCGGAATAACATCCTTGAACTTACAGTGATCTAGCAAGTAGTTATGTGTCTCACTGGGAGGCAAAATCGTCAGGTATCGTTAGTGTTGACAATGAATGAAAGTACATTGTTGTTGTTGTTGTTGTGATCTTCAGTCCAGAGCTCTCCATGCTATTCTATCCTGCGCAAGCTTCTTCATCTCACAGTACCTACTGCAACCTACATCCTTCTGAATCTCTTTTGTGTATTCATCTCTTGGTCTCCCTCTACGATTTTTACCCTTTACGCTGCGCTCCAGTACTAAATTGGTGATCCCTTGATTATTATCGTCCACGTTTCACTTCCATACATTGTTACACTCCATACAAATACTTTCAGAAACGGCTTCCTGACACTTAAGTTTATGCTCGATGTTAACAAATTTCTCTTCTTCAGAAACGCTTTCCTTGCCATTGCCAGTCTACATTTTATAACCTCTCTACTTCGACCATCATCAGTTATTTTGCTCCCTAAATAGCAAAACTCCTTTACTACTTTAAGTGTCTCATTTCCTAATCTAATTCCGGCAGCATCACCCGATTTAATTCGACTACATTCCCTTATCCTCGTTTTGCTTTTGTTTATGTTCATCTTATATTCTCCTTTCAAGACACTGTCCATTCCGTTCAACTGCTCTGCCAGGTCCTTTGCTGTCTCTAAAGGAATTACAATGTCATCGGCGAACCTCAAAGTTTTTATTTCTTCTCCATGGATTTTAATACCTACTACGAATTTTTCTTGTGTTTCCTTTACTGATTGCTCAATATACAGATTGAATAACATCGGGGATAGGTTAAAACCATGTCTCACTCCCTTCCCAACCACTGCTTCCCTTTCATGCTCCCGACTCTTCTAACTGCCGTCTGATTTCTGTACAAATTGTAAATAGCCTTTCGCTCCCTGTGTTTTACTTGTGCCACCATCAGAATTTGAAAGAAAGTGTTCCAGTAAACACTGTCAAAAGCTTTCTCTTAGTCTACAAATGCTAGAAACCTAAGTTTGCTTTCCCTTAACCTAACGTCGTAGCGTCAGTATTGCCTCACGTGTTCAAACATTTCTACGGAATCCAAACTGATCTTCCCCGAGGTCGGCTTCTACCAGTTTTGCATTCGTTTGTAAAGAATTCGTGTTAGTATTTACTGCAGCAGTGGCTTATTAACCTGATAGTTAGGTAATTTTCACATCTGTGAACACCTGCTTTCTTCGGGATTGGGATATTATACTCTTCTTGAAGTCTGAGGATATTTCGCCTGTCTCATACATCTGTCATTAGTTCTAATGGGATGTTGTATACTCCCGGGGCCTTGTTTCGACTTAGGTCTTTCTGTGCTCTGTCAAACGCTTCACGGAGTATCATATCTCGTATTTCATCTTCATCTACATTCTCTTTCATTTCTATAATATTGTCCTCAAGAACATCGCCCTTTTATAGATCCTGTATATACTCCTTACATCTTTCTGCTTTCCTTCTTTGCTTAGTACTGGGTTTCCATCTGAGCTCTTGATATTCATGGAAGCCGTTCTCTTTTCTCCAAAAGTCTCTTTAATTTTCCTGTAGGCAGTATCTATCTTACCCCTAGTGGTATGCGCCTCTCAGTCCTTACATTTGTCCTCTAATCTTCCCTGCTTAGCCATTTTGCACTTCCTGTCGATCTCATTTTTGAGACGTTTGTTTTCCTTTCTGCCTGCTTCATTAACTCCGTTTTTGTTTTTTCTTCTTTCATGAATTAAATTCAATATATCTTCTGTGACCCAAGGATTTCTATTAGCCCTTGTCTTTTTACTAACTTGATCCTCTGATACCTTCACTATTTCGTTTCTGAAAGCAACCTATTCTTCTTCTACTGTATTTCTTTCCCCCCTTGTCAATCGTTCCCAAATGCTCTCCCTGAAGCTCTCTACAACCTCTGGTTCTTTTCGTTTGTACAGGTCCCATCTCCTCAATTTCCCACCTTTTTTGCAGTTTCTTCAGTTTTAATCTACAGTTCATAACCAATAGATTGTGGTGAGAGTCCACATGTGCCCCTGGAAATGTCTTACAATTTAAAGCCTGGTTCCTGATTCTCTGTCTTACCATTATATATTCTATCTGATACCTTCTAGTATCTCCAGGCTTCTTCCATGTATACAACCTTCTTTCATGATTCTTGAACCAAGTGTTAGTTATAATTAAGTTAAGCTCAGTACAAAATTCTACCAGGCGGCTTCCTGTTTCATTCCTTACTCCCATTCCGTATTCACCTACTACGTTTCCTTCTCTTCCTTTTCCTACTGTCCAGTTCCAGTCACCCATGACTACTAAATTTTAGTCTTCCTTCACTATCTGAATAATTTCTTTTATCTCATCAAACATTTCATCAATCTCTTCGTCGTCTGCGGAGCTAGTTGGCATATAAACTTGTACTACTGTAGTACGCGTGGGCTTCGTATCCATCGTGGCCAGAATAATGCATTCACTATGCTGTTTATAGTAGCTTACCCGCATTCCAATTTTCCTATTCATCATTAAACCTACTCCTGCATGACCCATATTTGATTTTGTATTTATAACCCTGTATTCACCTGACCATAAGTCTTGTTCCTCCTGTCACCGAACATCACTAATTCCCACTACATCTAACTTTAACCTATCCATTTCCCTTTTGAAATTTTCTAACCAACCTGTTCGATTAATGGATCTGACATTCCACGCTCCGATCTGTAGAAAGCCAGTTTTCTTTCTCCTGATAATGACGTCCTCCTGAGTAGTCCCCACCCAGAGATCTGAATGGAGGTCTATTTTACATCCGGAAAATTTTATCGAAGAGGACGTCATCATCATTTATCCATACAGTAAAGCTGTATGCCCTCGGGAAAAATTACGGCCGTAATTTCCCCTTGCTTTCAGCCGTTTACAGTACCAGCACAGCAAGACCGTTTTGGTTAGTATTACAAGGCCAGATCAATCAATCATTCAGACTGTTGCCCCTGCAACTATTGGAAAGGCTGCTGCCCCTCTTCAGGAATCACACGTCTGGCCTCTCAACAGATACCCCTCCGTTGTGGTTGCACCTACGGTACGGCTATCTGTATCACTGAGGCACGCAAGCCTCCCCACCGACTGCAAGGTCCATGGCTCATGGAGGGGAAAGTACATTAAAAATCAAAATTATTATCCACCAGCAGATAGGTGTTCTCATGCTAGATCTTGATAATACATAACGAAAACTTTAGTGCCGTGACAGGATTCTAACTCCTTCACGCACAATACGTGTAGATTTTGAGGAATCTGCAGTTTTGTACTAACAACAAATTGTACTCGAGCTGTATTGTCACGAAGGGATCAAATTCTTCGATAAGGGCAGTGTGTGTTGAATTCCCAGTTCAGAACCAATTTTATCGACATACAGAAGCTCAAATTAGAGACAGAATAAGTGTCCTGTGACCCTACATAGCACTTGTTTCACTAGAAATAAGTAAGTGGTATAAGAAAGGTTACTGGTGACAGAGTTTCTACATGTCGCCACTCCTGACTTTATTGTGGCGCGTTTCCACAGAGCTAGCGAATAGATGTGGGTCTTTGGTTACCTTTACGAGGTCAGAAGTACCTAGAACCCGTAAACCGCTATTTAAAGGAAGAGATTAGTTGCGATTTCCACGTTCAACGTCTTTTCTGGGATAAAAAACGTAAATTGACAATCTTTTGTTACACCTCAAGCGATAATAACTCAGATTATTCAATGGAAATAACAGGAAAAATCATATGAACTTAGTGGCTTATTTCCGTGCACACCAGGAAGTAATTGCTAAACATACCTTGCGTTGTTGCCAAACCTCAGTTACAGTTCCAGCAGGAAGAAGACGAACCGATGTGATCCTACAGTGGGCTGGGAATTCACCATAGCTGGCGTCTCAAAGACGCGGCTGCTACTCCCTGGATTACGTAATGGGTCTGACTCGTATTTCTGTAACTAGGTTTAGGGACTGGAGCGTAGTTACTAATAATACTCAGATCTGACTGCAAACTAAGCATCATAAATCAGTAACTCTAATAGTTGTTTTTATATTCCTTCCGTAAGTGTACTCAAACCTAAGAAACTCATTCACGGACGTTTCCGTGCTTCACCGACAGTCGAGCACAACAAACAAATAAAAATAAAAAGAATGTGGTTGTGTGTTTGGAATGACAGAGAGAGTAAAAAATTGATGTAAAGAAATTGAATCATGGTACGTAAAGAAATATTTCATTAAAATGACACGTTCCACATCATTACGAAATATCACATTCATGCTCTATGGAACAAGTATTAATCTAATCAAACCTAGTCTAATATAGTTATATCATATTGCTGAGTAGCCATGAAGACATATGAATTGCCGAAATTTTCGCCAATATCAGTAAACAAATGTAAACATGAAAATAAAAGACGACAGTTTTGGTAATAAACCGGGAATCCTATCAAGACTCTTTCATCCCTGTTAACTAACCACGAAAGATGTCTGATACACCTCCATTCAGAAGTAAGAAAGTGTGCATGCATTTAAAGATAAAGTTAATGATGTGAAGTACTGTGACCGAGATACGAACCAAACACGTAATCGGATTGTTAACTAAGCAAAGTGAAAAGTTACGTATCGGTTTTTCTTACCAGCTGCAAGGTGATTGAATCTAAAATAAGGATGGAAATTTTTGTGCCTAAGCAACAGTCAAACCGCACACCTACCGCCCTTCTTTATCGTCCACGAATATAGCTTAAGTATCAATTGCTTACTCACCAACAGGACAATGTTAGGTATAAGTAGTTCTAAGTTCTAGGGGACTGATGACCACAGATGTTAAGTCCCATAGTGCTCAGAACCATTTTTAAACGTGCCCAAAAAGTATGCTGTTAAACTTTACAAAATTTATTAGGCAATACTTACAGCATCGTCTGTTTCACAACTTGTAAGTGCTTGACTAGGCCAGCGGTGTAATAATACCATGCATTGAGGACCAAAAAAGGGCCATGTGGGAAATAATTTTGTGCGGTCGTCAATTGTATATTGGTAGGAGGGAGTGCCATGAATAGACAGTATGGGGGAAGAAGGACACGAATACCGTGGTGGAGGACATGGGCACAGGGAAATTGGGGAGAGTGGACCGACAGAGGAGAGAGGAAGGGATGGACAGAGAAAGGAAACAGGAAATGGACAGAGACAGGGAGAGGAAGATATAGGTAGAGAGAGTGGGGAGGACGAGGTGATCATAGCGAGAGAGAGAGAGAGAGAGGAGGAAATGAACAGAGTAAAGGAATAGGAGGAGATGGACCGAAAGGGGGAAGAGGAGATGCACAGAGAACTGATAGAGGAGGAAATCAACAGGGAAAGGGAGGAGAAGGAGATGGACAGTGAGAAGTGAGAGGAGAGGACCGACAGAGAGGGCATGAAGGATGAAATGGACAGCGAGAGTGGAGCAGAGGAGATGGACTAACAGAAGATTGGAATAAATAGATACCTGAGGAACGTAAGGCACTGTGCAAGCTGTATTATGAAAAAACTTCAGGGATTAACATCTTCAGTTTTTAGTGTTACAACACAGCATGGAAAAATTTTCTTCGACATCAGAAGTAGCATGTGAGGCTATAGAATTAGTTTTCGTGTAAATGAGAACATAATGTTAACGAAGGTGGTAATTCTTTCTCTTTCGAATTTGTATGTGTTCTTGTCAGTCGCATGTGTGTTTGGAGTATATCTTCGATATGCTTTAAGATGTTATTTATACTAATTGATTTTCAGTACTTCGTACTGGACTGTACTTTTCTACATTTTATGTAATATGTTGTATGTGTGACTATTAAAATTTTTGCAAGAATACTTACCATTTTGATTCAGTTCAGCGGCAGTATCCCTCCATGCTCCGGGATTCTTCAAAATATTCTTATAATCTGCATTGTCTGTATTGCACAAGAGGTCGTACTTTCTCTCCTGCTCGCCAAGTTTTTTTGTTTTAGTCATTTCCACAGTGCACTGCTCGCTGAATGACGCAACAGATGTGCCTTGCGTCGTTGTCAGTGTGAGAACACAGCAAAAAAATCCCCTACAAGCGGTGCACAGCTGCCAGCGGTGGCGAAAAGTTTGTATTTTGATCCAACCTGGCGCTGTCCGCGGCGGCTTGCCCGTGGCTGCTGCGTCAAAGCCGCCCTTTGTGTGACCGACACCATGCAATGATACGTGTTTCAAGGATGCGGCCTCGACGCCCCAGGTCGAGGTCGCAGGCCGGACGTGATTTACTGCAGGGCCTTTATCCTCTGAAATAATTGTTCCAGTCTCTGTAGAGGTTGGGAAACGGATCTGACTGGAAGCGAACAGTTCCTGAATTGCCTCTTCAAACATACTGTAACTTCAGGCATTTTAACATCATGAGCACATTTACTCCCTAAGCTCAGGCCTGATTCATTTCTGCTCTTTAATTTGATTTACATGGCGCTAAAAAGTACTTTAAAATTTCTGGAAGCCTTTATAATCGATAAACCTTCACCAACAGTTCGTTTCTGCATTTTCCAATCGTCTTCAGCATATTTTCTAGCCATCTGAAACGTGAAAATTGAACAATGTTAACAATGATGGCCAGTAGATAATGATATTCAATGGGTAATGATGGACAGTTGGTGCTAACAGTCAGTAGATAACGATTGTCAATGGATAATAATGATCACTCGAGATTTCTAGTGAATTAATGAAAATTGAGAACACTTGTCAGCGGACAACGATGGTTAGTGGAAAATTATGGTCAGCGTACGGGGTGACTGACGTCATCCTAAGTGTTTAAAATCCATAATGAACCATAAACGTAGGGCATATCTTGATACTGTGTAATCAATAGTATGTTAGCAGCAGTCAGTTAATTGTGAACAATGATTTTGCTTACAACAAGTACACATAGCCACTCGACAACCAAAGAAAAATTGACAACATCTAGCGCACTGTGCGTCTTAAATGTAATTGCAGTGCCCAGAGGTGGGTCGATACGGGTTATGTCTGAGGTAGCGTCTGTACACACCCGTGGCAAAAAATCGTGCAGTTACGCTAGGTGTTTACAATTGGGCTCCATCTGTAACGAACTGTAGAAGCTGTGACCGGATTCTTCGTCTTGATTATCTGACTAAAAGTGTTCCCACTTCTGTATGCTCCTAGCATCTAGTGGTACTCCGCTGCACCAGCTGTAGTTTTTATTTGTTGTGAAATATATCTTTTACGGCCATGGGAAGTATATGTCCTACCAAAGAACGTGGTTGTTAGGGTTCTTGAAAGTATGCCTACCACCAAGGAAGTTCCTGAAGGGCGCTTGGTAAGTGTATTTACCACAAAATTAATCTGTCTTTAGTGGTCCTTAGGAAGCATTATTACTACCAATTTAGGGATAATGAAATTATAATGAAATCCAGACTATTAGCTGCTTACAGGCGTTGATAAATATCAACGGGGACAGTTGAAAATGTGTGCCCCGACCGAAACTAGAACCGGAGGTGTCCTGCTTACATGGCAGATGCTGTGTCCAGTAGATACCGGCGTTTTGTCCCGATCCCTCCAGCGATTCCCTTCTGAGTTCCCGAAACATCTCCCTAATACTAGCGTATTATTCAAACCTATCGGTAACAAATCTGCATCCCGCCTGCTTTCAAGTCTAGTGCGACAATTTGTGAAGGATTGCACTTCTGTCACGTTGAACGATGCTCTTCAACCGTCGTTGGCCCCGTTCTTACAGGATCTTTTTCCGGCCACAGCTGTGTCGGAGATTTGATGTTTCACCGGATTTCTGATATTCACGGCAAACACGTGAAATGATCGTACGGGAAAATCCCCACTTCATCGCCACCTCGGAGATGCTGCGTCCCATCGCTAGTGCGCCGATTATAACACCATGTTAGGCTCACTTAGATATTGATAACCTGCCATTGTAGCAGCAGTAACCGATCTAAGAACTGCGCCAGACACTTGGTGTTTTATTTAGGAATTTTCGAGTGCAGTGCCGTATTCTGCCTGTTTACATATCTCTGTATTTGAATACTCCGTCCTTTACCAGTTTCTTTCGTGCTGCAGTCTAGAATTAGCCCTTCGGTATTCACTGGCTGATAACTGGGTGAATCCTGCTTTAATACATAGTAGAAGAAGACACATTTCTGCTCTCCCTGTGAGACTCTTTGTTTACTGTCATTAGGAATATTGCAACTAGCTGCACAGAAATAGCACTAAGCTGTTTCATGTGTTTTAGTAGGAAACATTACGCTTTGATGAACAAGAAAAGCATGTTCATTCACGTTATGCTTATCAGTCATGGGACTTACGCACCCTGTCGCTTTGTGCACTGCGCTCGTACCTCATCCCTTACATCATGCACTGTTGCTTACCCACACCCTACTCCCCACCCCTAATTCTGTAGCCAATTGGACGAATTAAAAATGGCGAGAAAGCTGCAGTCGCTACTTATCCAGGCACGCTGGACTCGTCACTTGTGCTCTGTGCACCTTATTGGAAGCGTCAGCCACCATCCTGGCTCTGAGCACTATGGGACTTGACATCTGAGGTCATCAGTCCCCTAGAACTTAGAACTACTTAAACTTAACTAACCTAAGGACATCACACACATCCATGCCCGAGGCAGGATTCGAACCTGCGACCGTAGCGGTCACGCGGTTCCAGACTGAAGCGCCTTTAACCGCACGGCCACACCGGCCGGCCAGCCACCATCCTAAGACATAATAAGAGAAAAAGTGAACTGAGGGTTCATCCTACATTTTATTACACATTCATTTTTGAAATGAATAAGCTGATAATTATTATGATTTATGACAGAAAATGGCTTACGGTTAGTGGCAGACTAGTCCAATTTACCTAATAGGCTCCACAATTACGTTGATTCTAGCCGGAAATCTGCTCCAGCCGACCTACCTATTCAAGAATTCTGAAACCATGTAACATATCACATCGTTTATATACCAGTATCTCATTAAAAAAACCGCATATACACACGTGTATACTATTACTCAAGCTGGCATATATACTGCAGGGAATGGAGGGTCCAATTGACCCACCAAGTGGGTTACATTTATGATTTACAACAACTGTTACACTAATTCTATAACCTGTCATGTCATCTCGGAGATTTATGACCATAAAAATGAAGGGAAAGCCTAATTTTATGTTTTGTCTTCGGTCGCACATGAAGCAGACGATGTTATTAGACGTATGCTACCTTACGGTATGTGTGTGTGTGTGTGTGTGTGTGTGTGTGTGTGTGTGTGTGTGCAAAAACACGTGTCCAGTTAGACCTTAGTATTAGCTCCAATTCATCATCGTAAAAATTTCGTGAGACTTTTTTGGCCTACGGTGTTCGTGATTATAACAGTTTTGACGGATATATGATTTACATTTGATGGCTAGGTATACTGCTTACTTGGAAGATGAAAATTAAACACTTCCAGGACTGTTTGACGAGCGCATAAATCTGTTATCATTTCTCTGTTCCGACATGACGATAAGAAATGTTCCACATCCTATCACTGACTCAGATTTTCCATAGTTTTGCAACTAACTTTGTTCGAAATCAGCGACAAAATCACAGAATTATAAGTCGAAATTGGTCTATTTTGTGAAAAAATCGGCTAAAGTTGTACGAAATAATATAACAGCTCTCAATCTGTATGCTAGGTTTCCAAAGATATGTAACATCAGTTGTATACGTAATTCACGTCCGATACCGGTTCTGTAGTTGTGATGTTCTTCATCATTCAGACAGAATGCATTGTAATCTTGAAAAGTTGGAGAATGGACGGCAGTTAATGTTTTCCTTACAGATCGTCTCAGAATAGTAGAACAGTTATAGCTCTGAGATGGCGCAGTAGCTCGATGAAGGAGTTTCCATTTCTACCACAGAGTCAAAACCGTGACAGCTACGAAGCTGAAAGTTCCATTTATATTACTGTCGTTCACTAGTCCTAGCTGGTTTAGGATGTTAAAAGTTGGTATTATAGCGGTAAATGAGTGAAACATGAATAGTTCTTGTTCGTCAGCATGTTGTTGTTGTTGTGGTCTTCAGTCCTGAGACTGGTTTGATGCAGCTCTCCATGCTACTCTATCCTGTGCAAGCTTCTTCATCTCCCAGTACCTACTGCAGCCTACATCCTTCTGAATCTGCTTAGTGTATTGATCTCTTGGTCTCCCTCTACGATTTTTACCCTCCAAGCTGCCATCCAATGCTAAATTTGTGATCCCTTGATGCCTCAAAACATGTCCTACCAACCGATCCCTTCTTCTAGTCAAGTTGTGCCACAAACTTCTCTTCTCCCCAATCCTACTCAATACCTCCTCATTAGTTACGTGATCTACCCACCTTATCTTCAGCATTCTTCTGTAGCACCACATTTCGAAAGCTTCTCTTCTTGTCCAAACTGGTTATCGTCCATGTTTCACATCCATACATGGCTACACTCCATACAAATACTTTCAGAAACGACGTCCTGACACTTAAATCTATACTCGATGTTAACAAATTTCTCTTCTTCAGAAACGATTTCCTTGCCATTGCCAGTCTACATTTTATATCCTCTCTACTTCGACCATCATCAGTTACTTTGCTCCCTAAATAGCAAAACTCCTTTACTACTTTAAGTGTCTCATTTCCTAATCTAATCCCCTCAGCATCACCCGATTTAATTTGACTACATTCCTTTATCCTCGTTTTGCTTTTGTTGATGTTCATCTTATATCCTCCTTTCAAGACACTGTTCATTCCGTTCAACTGCTCTTCCAAGTCTTTTGCTGTCTCTGACAGAATTACAATGTCATCGGCGAACCTCAAAGTTTTTACTTCTTCTCCATGAATTTTAATACCTACTCCGAATATTTCTTTTGTTTCCTTTACTGCTTGCTCAATATACAGATTGAATAACATCGGGGAGAGGCTACGACCCTGTCTCACTCCTTTCCCAACCACTGCTTCCCTTTCATGCCCCTCGACTCTTATAACTGCCATCTGGTTTCTGTACAAATTGTAAATAGCCTTTCGCTCCCTGTATTTTACCCCTGCCACCTTCAGAATTTGAAAGAGAGTATTCCAGTTAACGTTGTCAAAAGCTTTCTCTAAGTCTACAAATGCTAGAAACGTAGGTTTGCCTTTTCTTGATCTTTCTTCTAAGATAAGTCGTAAGGTTAGTATTGCCTCACGTGTTCCAACATTTCTACGGAATCCAAACTGATCTTCCCCGAGGTCCACTTCTACCAGCTTTTCCATTCGTCTGTAAAGAATTCGCATGTGTTAGCTTTTTGTGGACTTTGTAGGGTTTGGTAGACAGGTGCGACGTGTGCAGAAGCTGCAGAAAAGCTAACAGTGACCATACAGCAGTTCTTTGTTAGTTTATTCAGTTTAGACTGTCCTCTAAGCGCGCGGCTATGGTGGTTGGCGATAGTGTACCACGAACGGTATGCTCACACTGCTCGGGAGGCAACGCGTTGAGCTGCCATCGACGGAACACTGAGCTGAGACTGCATGGTGTGGCCACAGCTGCGGACACGGGGCGGCGACTAGCCATTCCTCCACTGCAGAAGCCTCCGGCGCTGGCCAGCGACTAGATACCCATCAGGGGCACAGATAGCCGGACCACCACTTCGTACTCTCGGGATAATGGTTAAGTGTGGGGCTACCCCAACAGGCATATGCTTGGGCAGCTGACAGCATTTCATGCCCCAGCGGTGGTAAATGTGTCCACGGCAACTGCGCGGCACTGACGTCGACAACCTCGACATCACAAGGCTGGTCCAACTATGCGACACCATGGCGAGCTGGTTCGGCCACGTTTAAATATTACTTCTCAACGCTCATTTCCCGGTAAAGGTGGTGCTTACAGTTTGCGTCGAATATTCTGGGCCAGGGACTGTCGCAGTTGTAATCGGGCTGTAATACCGCACTGGGGCCCTATTCTGTACCTTTCTGCCATTTTGCCGATCGGTTCGGTACGCGAGCACACCGAACGGTCTTGTTTTCGAAACAGAGCACCAGCATTGTTCAGCAAGCATTTCGAAAGCGATGCCAAACGGTCCTAGCGAACTGAAACGCTGTTGTCAGTTCTCCTCGCGGCAACCAATGAAAATCAATTTGCCTCAGATCCGCGCATGCGTGCTGCAGCGACACAGCGGCACAAACTCGAAGCGGCTAGCAGCCGACACAGGCATGTCATTCTTCGCAGTAACGAAAAGAGTGGTTAGAGTGAATGATACTGTTCAAATTTCGCTGACCACAGGCTTCTGTGAATGCCATGGTAACGATAGAATACTGACTGTGTTCTGGAACCTATCGTAAATGTCACATCACGTCGTTTTATTCTCATTCACATTGACGTCTTGTTTTGGATTTTACGTTTCGGAATATGAGTTAGGAATGGAGTGTAGTACCACACTGTACAAATACAATATAGAAACACCCGAAAAATTCGTCATTTTTTTCTGTTTTGCGTCGTTACTTAGTTGCTTCAAAATTCATGGCGGTACGTTCCGTCTATGCAACTAATTGTAAGCAGCTTGTTTATTGTCACACGCGTTTCGATTCCTTTATTCGTGATGATGTTTCACAAATAAAAGAAGCGAAACGTGTATGGGATTTAAATGCCTTCGATTAGTTGCATTGACGGAACACATCTCCACGAACTCGAAAAATTGTTTAACAGAGTGTCAAAGTATAAGAAGAAGCATAGAATGTTATTATAGCTCGCTCCTAGAGCTCCAAATGATGAAGTATCCTAGTTCCCTATAGGGTACATCCACTATTTGGTTCATAAAATCAAAATTAAAAAAATCGCCTTTTCGAGAACGTGTGGAGAGTGCAGCTTTGTAAGTTCGTTGTAGCTTATAAATGATGAATCAAAATTTTTCATATTTGGTGTTATAGTCTCAAAATATTGTGGTGGGAACCTTTCATCTCTGTCAACTGTTGTTAAGATTTTGATCACAGATAAATACTTGTGAAAAACTTGAGTATAAAGACGATTGCTGCTAGTTTCATTCGCAGTAATTTACATTCTGCTTTTAGATACCTGTGAGACCACACTCTAGGAAATCGCTACGTATTCCAAAAAAATGGTGGATTGTTTGTGACAAGAAGTGCTATAAATGACACTGTCATTGTTTCACGCACAGCAATTACATCTTTCATTTCCTAAACACATAGAAGTCACGAAATCGGAGATACTTTTTTACTGAGAAAGTGCGCTCTTACGTGTGAATTACAACGAATATTCCAGAAAAATGCTTAACTTTGACGATTAACGAAGTCAGAGAATGTGTTACAAACACGAAGAGTAAAAAAATTTTAGCGCATCCAGTTGTATAAAAAACGTATGCACTTTGTGACGGCAGTTCGTCGCCTTACCTACTTCGCTACTACAACTCACATGCTGTGGTTGCTTTTCTTAATGTAATTCCATTTAACAGAGACGCAGGCTGACTTCGTTGCCGAATGATGGGAGCGTAAGCTGTTATTATGTATGAAAATTTGGAAGAGTTCCTCTATCAGACTTCACAACATTCCTTTGCATTGTTACTTAAAATAATAATAAGTAAACAATTTCCGGAAAATAATACGTGAAGTCACTAGTAATTTCAGCTAACACTCATATAATATACGTAACCATAGCTGCAGAGCTAGTGTCGTGATATTTAATGATCTTTAAACTCTTAATTGCATAAATATAACATTTATTTTGAGAGAATTTTGACCTAAACTGTTTTTTTTGTTGTAAATATTCATAATAACTACCTATCCTAACCATATAACAAAGGATAATAGTGTATTAAGAACTCAATTTCCAACTGGGCGCGTCCTGTGGTGATCCTTTAGTAACACAATCACTTAATCCAAAGCCAAAACCGCTCAATACGTTTAAAATAACACATTATAGGGGTAAATAAACCACAGCTAACCGACAACAGGGCCATACCGAACTCCAAAACCTCTCGGTACAGTTGTCGAAAAATCGGCGGGAGGACCGTTCAGTAACAGGTCGCAGAAGCTTACTGAATAGGAAATTTGGGTAAAGAGCCGAAAATGACATCACTACCGAGACTAACCTACTGCACAGATCGGTATGAACGATACAGAATAGGACCCCTGCAGGCTGCCGCGGTATCGGCACGTGTGGTCTGTCGTCATGGAGGCGATTCCGAGCCTACTAACCGTCCTCCGACTGACTTCGGCTGTCGCCTGATTCAGTCCTGGCACTCCAGCGCTGGCTCCAAGTCCTAATATAGCTTTATCCTTTACAATTTACAGTGTTTCCACAATGTTTTTAGATCGTTTCTGATTAATAAATGTGTGGTCCCTTTAAAATGGCGCTTGTGTGGAAAGCGTCTTGCTGGCAAAGTTAGCAGATGACCAAGATAGAGAGTTGTGCTGTTATGAGTCACACTGCACCCCATATGGCGGCTACGACTCATCAGAAGTTGAGTGTGGTAGGAAACCAGTGGTAGAATGGACCTTTTCAGGTTACCATAGCTGTATATCATCGCATGTTTTACTCAAATTCTAACGATACAGCGTGTCAGACAACAAATTTCATGTGTTGAGTGAGATGTGAGGAAGTGCGAAAGAAATAAATATTTAGCGGCACTTCGCTACAATCACATCACATGTATGTATTTAGTGTTGACACTGTACTAACATCGTGTCCATATCAGAACACTAGCTAACACTGATGTGTCGCCCAGAATAAATGGTATCCAGTTGGGGAGAGAAATGTGTGCATAGTGCTAGCAGAATTTCATTAATTCATGTCACTGATGCAGAATGGCTGCAGCTAATTAAAATATTGTTTTAAGACCTTATGGTTGGGTATTTACTGCAAATGCAATTTGTAGCTACAAACAGGCCAGATGTCATCGAAGGGCCAGCATTGAGAATGAGATTAGTGGTCATGATGTCATCATAGCGACTATGAATACGAAAGCTAATAAGTCAGTCAACAAGGCTAGGGGAGTGTTTCTGCTAGAAGGAGCAGATAAGCAGTTCATCTCACTTAATCAAGCTTCTAGTGTCAGTATGATGAACATAGAGAATTATGGGCAAAGTTTAAACAAACTGTAAGTGTGCACTCGACGAATGTGTGCTTAGCAAGTGGATTAAGGACGGCAAAAAACCTAGCGTGTTTCAGGACCGAAATTCAGAAAATGCTAACGAAGCAAAAGCTGTTGCACTGATGACAGACAAAGGTTAGTAGAGATTCGAGCGTCTGTGAAAAGATTTATGTGCGAAGCATGCAACAACTATCATCGTCATACCTTAGCAAAACATCTGGCCTAGAACGCGAGGAAATTGCGGTCCAAGCTGAAATCGCTAAACTAAAACTTCCAGCCAGACACTTTTTGACAAGTCGAGTGTGGCAGCTGAAGACAGCAAAAAGAAAACAGAAGCTTTAAATTTTGCATTTAAGAAATCGTTCACGCAGTTGAATCCTAAAAACACACCGTTGTTTGACCATTGCACAGAGTCGCGGATGGATAATACGTCACCAGGTTCGGTTTTACAAAGAATATTCTATGACTCTGCCCCCTTACGTACTTGCATTTATCACGAATCTCTCACCCAGCTCACAGTTCAAAGCGACTGGAAATGAGTGCAGGTGACTCCTGTATATAAGAAGGGTAAGAGAACAGACATGCAAAATTTCAGACCAATATCGTAATATAAGGGGCGATGTACTTGAGGTCACTGTTACGGAAATGGAAGAGCATGTAGATGAAGATGAAATGACAGATATGATACTGCGTGAAGAGTCTGACAGAGCACTGAAAGATCTAAGTTGAAACAAGGCCTCGGGGGTAGACAGCATTCCATTAGAACTACTTATAGCCTTGGGAGAGCCGGGCGTAACTAAACTCTACCATCTGGTGGACAAGATGTGTGAGACAGGCGAAATTACCTCAGACTTCTAGCAGAATATAATAATTCCAGTCCCAAAGAAAGCAGGTGTTGACAGATGCGAAAATAACCGAACTATCTGTTTAATAAGTGGCGGATGCAAAATACTAACACGAATTCTTTACAGACCAATGGAAAACTGGTAGAAGCCGACCTCGGGGAAGATCAGTTTGGATTCCGTAGAAATGTTTGAACACGTGAGGCAATATTGACGCTACGACTTGTCTTAGTAGATAGATTAAGGAAAGGCAAACTTACGTTTCTACCATTTGTAGACTAAGAGAAAGCTTTTGACAATGTTGACTGGAAATCTTTCTCTCAAATTCTGAAGATGGCAGGAGTAAAATACAGGGAGCGAAAGGCTATTTACAATTTGTACAGAAATCAGACGCCAGTTATAAGAGTCGAGGGGCATGAAAGGGAAGCAGTGGGTGGGAAGGGATTGAGACAGGGTTAAAGCCTATCGCCGATGTTATTCAATCTGTATATTGAACAAGCAGTAAGGGAAACAAAAGAAAAATTCGGAGTAGGAATTAAAATCCATGCAGAAGAAATAAAAACTTCGAGGTTCGCCGATGACACTGTAATTCTGTCTTTGACCGCAAAAGACCTGGAAGAGCAGTTGAACGGAATGAACAGTGTCTTGAAAGGAGGATATAACATGATCAACAAAAGTAAAACGAGTCGAATTAAATCGGGCGATGCTGAGGGAATTAGATTAGGAAATGAGACACTTAAAGTAGTTAATGAGTTTTGCTATTTGGGGAGCTAAATAACTGATGATGGTGGATGAAGTGAGGATGCTAAATGTAGACTGGTTCTGGCAAGGAAAAAGTTTTTGAGGAAGAGAAATTTGTTAACACGGAGTATAGATTTTAGAGCCAATAAGTCGTTTCTGAAATCACTTGTGTGGAGTGTAGTCATGTATGGAAGTGAAACATGGACGATAAATAGTTTAGACAAGAAGAGAATAGAAGCTTGCGACATGTGGTGCTACAGATGAATGCTGGAGATTAGATGGGTAGACCACATAACTAATGAGAAGGTACTGAATAGAATTGGGGAGAAATTTGTGGCACAACTTGACTAGAAGAAGGGATCTGTTGGCAGAACATGTTCCGAGGCATCAAGAGATATGAAATTTAGTATTGGAGGGAATCGTGGAGGGTAAAAATCGTAGAGGGAGACCAAGACATGAATACACTAAGCAGATTGAGAAGGATGGATGTTACAGTAGGTACTGGGAGATGAAGCTGGCACAGGATTGAGTAGCGTGGAGAGCTGAATCATACCAGTCTCTTGATTGAAGACCACAACAAAAACATCACAATATCCGTGTGCTGCAGTATTTTAGAACATTTTCCAGTTCCAGATAATAAATTACAAGAGACTGAAAACCGTATGGCCATGAGTCAACACTGTTTTACAAAGTGTCGCTCATACGAAACTCAGCTTGCCCTTTTCTCACATGATATTTTGCTGTACTTGTACCTCTGACTCGTTTTCACCGAAGGGAGCATCTAGAGTGGAGTCATCAACACGTCACCTGAACAGTCGAACAGTGAACCACGGTTCTTTTGAAAGATGTGTGCCGAATTGGTCTGGAAAGTGATTCTCGACGGATTCACATCTGGAGGGTACATGGAACTCATTTTTAGGAACCAAACACTGTGAAAGAGACCGATATCGAGGAGGATCCCTAATGGTGTGGTCAGGGATTATGTTAACCACACAAACGCTGCTTCATGAAATTATACGGGTGAATCGGCGAGGTTTAACTTCAGTCAGGTATCGTGACGAGATCGTGGGACCTCATGTGCGGTTGTTGCGAGCTGCTGCGACTTCGTATTGATGAACGATAACAGTCGACCTTATAGAGCACAGGAGGTTGATGTTTTCTTGGAAACGGAAGCTAATGCACTCATGGCGTGGCCTGCTCGATCTCCCAATTTGAATCCCAGAGATCATACCTTGGATGCACGGGGAGAGAGTTTCCATCACTTCATCACCCACCAGCCACTATCCAAGACTTGTCAGCAGATCTGCAGGAGGAACGGGCGTTATTGCGTCAGCATAAGATTGATGACATCATTCACATCATTCCACATCGTTACTGCTAGAGGTAGTCATACCTCATATTGAGCACTTTAACCAGTCGTCACAGTGTGTGGGCAAAGACAACGAACGTTTTTGCCTTTCGTTATGCACGTTGTAGCTGTTTACGTTCTGTATTCTTTACATTGTTTCTATTTTAATATCACCTGTGTACATGGTTTTGTGGTAAAATAAACGCAACCTGGCAAAATTTCCATTTGTTGCTTTCATTTTGGTCACCAGTGTATGTGGAAAAAAGAATGAAGGAGATATAAGAAAAATTCAAGACTGAGACTGAAAGAATGTCAACTATAAGATTACCTGATAACAATCTTAACTTTCGGTAAAGTGATTAATATTGCTAGATAGGTTGGAATGAACAGACTAATGAATGCGAACTACGACTTGAGAATACGTTAAAGACGAAAGCAGTGAGAAATAACAGAAAAAATCATTACAGGGACGGTGAAATGAAGAAATGAACGCATTCGGTTACTCTGGAAACAAAATAAAACATCGCGGATGAAGCAATTGAAGCCACCTGGTTCAATTGGCTTAATGCTGTCTGGTACTATCATACTTTGCACGTAGTTTCAGGAAAATTTTCTTAAAATGTAATTTTGGAACTCAATTTTGTGTGGGAGTCTATCATAGTCTATGGGAACAACTAGAAGAAAAGAGAATTGAGCAACAAAGATGTGGTGCTCTAGGAAGATGTTGAAAATTACGTGGACTAATAAGAAATGACTTCCTCCGCAGAAACGACGAGGCGAGGAATGTGTGGTAAAACTGAAAATAAGAAGAGGCAAGACAATAGGTAATATGTTAAGACATCAAGGAACAGCTTCCCTACCACGTAAGAGAACCGTTAAGTGAAAAATATGTAGGGGAAAACAGAGATTGAAATATACCCAATAAATAATTGAGGACGTTGATTACAAATGCTACTGTCAGGTGAAGAGCGTGACTCAGAAGAGGAATTCATGGCATGCAGCATCAAATTAATCATAATAATGCTGAATAAGATATACATAATATTTATGAAGTTCTTACCCCTTTTTGGCACATGCGAAACTATCATCAACAGCCGGCAACACTCTGGGAAGCATTACAATGAGTCTGACTTAAGTAGAATTGCACACAAACGGTCAGTAGCTTCGTGTTTAAACAAGGCATGGTCTTATATTACACGTAGTCAACTTTTCAATCAACAAGGGAAATTTTTGAACTGAAGTTCTTGAAACAAACAAAATAATTGTTGGACTTTGGGGAAGGTGACTCATTAGTCAAGTGTACTTGTTTCTCTGTGCTCTACCCCCCACCAGCGTCCCCCCCCCCTTCCAGTTTGGCAGCATTGCATGGAAGAATTGGTTGTGTAATTTTGGAGGTTTGTAGGGGAAGGAGTTGGTTGGTGCTTCTTCGCCTCTAAGTTCGGAAAAAAACAAATACTTCAATAAAAATTTCATTTTTCTTGTTTTTCTAAAATAACTGTCACTAACAGACATTTTTGACGTGTGGGTATAAGACTTTGATAACTGTAACATTATTATGTCAACTCCTGTTAAATATTTATTTATTTACGGACACAGTTTACGCCAACATTGGAGCACTAAAATCAAACATTACGCAACAGATTCTACAATTTAGAAGTTTACATAATATCAGTCAAAAATTCCTTCATTTCCCAAAACCTCTTCATTCGAAATGATCTGGCGGCTCCTTCTTGTGCAGATATAACGCAATAATTTCGTTGTGACGGTTTGAATGACAGTTGTATGAGTTTGCTCTTAAGCAGCAACTTCTTTTCCCTATGTTCAATATGATGTTTGTTAATGTTCATTTCTTTGACATCAATTTGTACTTCTATAAATCATTTCTTTTTGTCTTCCGGTTCCAAAAGTAGATAAAGTTGTTTTCTGACCCTAGTATTCTGTTAGCGAGAAACGTGGCCAAAAAATGCAAGCAATTCTTTTCGCATTGTATTAACATTGGATTTACTTTCTTGGTAAACCACCGAATTGGGTAAGAGTCTCGACTGACCATTAACTTGGTGTCTTTCATTGATAATCGTTCGAAGTATTCTGCAATTTTTCATCTGTTGCTAGAGTGTTTAGTTTAATGTTTAACATCCATATGTTGCCTCGGGTTTAACAATGGAGGAATAATGCCAAAGCTTAGCACTTATCGAAAGAGATGGCTTTTTGTAAGTTGGCCACGAAGCTCTCTGTGTTTCTAGTAGCTTTAGTTATCTACTATCTACTGATGCTCTTTTATTGGCATTCCAAGTAATAATCTAAAAAAATAGTTCAAATGGCTCTGAGCACTATGGGACTTAACAGCTGTGGTCATCAGTCCCCTAGAACTTAGAACTACTTAAACCTAACTAACCTAAGGACATTACACACATCCTTGCCCGAGGCAGGATTCGAACCTGCGACCGTAGCGGTCACGCGGTTCCAAACTGAAGCGCCTAGAACCGCACGGTCACACCGGCCGGCAGTAATAATCTCTCCGAGATATTTAAACTTTCATACCACCTTCATTTTTTGAGCGTATTGGAGTAAATGGGACGTGTCAACTTGGAAGGTGAACATCATTTCTGTTTCCTCAAAAGAAATTTCGAATCCATCCTTCACCACTAATTGTTATAGTTCTTCTGTCTGAAACTTTGCTTCATAGATAATGTTTGCTAACAACGCCATATCATCTGCAAATGCAAGACAGTTAATTCGGATCTTTCTTCCAATCTTAACAGATGGTGGACATATCTTATTCCTTTTGCGCATGATTGTCTCCAGCACACAAACTGTAATGGAGACAATCCATCACCTTGTCAAAAGCCAGATCGAATTTCAAAAGGTTTAGAGAATACATATTTAAATCTTACTCCAGAGTTAGTATTTCAATGAGTGACTGCAATGGGGTTGACACGTTTCTGATGTAAACCACATTGCGTAAGAATAGATAGCAGAGATTCACGATACATACCGTCATAGGCTTTTGTAAAATCGACGAAGCTGATCACTAGCGTCTTGGTCATGACGCTTTGGTGTTTCATTATCTATTTACTCCATCCGAACAGGTGTCTGAAGATATAACGGTACTGACCGACTGCCGTGTCACTCTCAGGCTTTAGGCATCACTGACTACGTATATGCAGGAGAGAGAGGTCAGCTCACCCTCTCTAAAAAAAATGGCTCTGAGCACTATGGGACTCAACTGCTGAGGTCATTAGTCCCCTATAACTTAGAACTAGTTAAACCTAACTAACCTAAGGACATCACACACATCCATGCCCGAGGCAGGATTCGAACCTGCGACCGTAGCGGTCTCGCGGTTCCAGACTGCAGCGCCAGAAGAGCGCGGCCACTTCGGCCGGCTCACCCTCTCTCCCCACCGTTGTCAGTTTTCGTGACCGGAGCCGCTACTTCTCAGTGAAGAAGCTTCTTAATTTGCCTCACAAGGGCTTAGTGCACCGCTCTTGCCAACAGCACTTGGCAGACCGGAGGGTCACGCGTCCAAATGCTAGCCAAACCCGACAGTTCTTAACTTCGGTGATCTGATGGGAACCGGTTTTACCACTGCGGCAAGGCCGTTTGTTTCATTATCCATCAGGATAATCCATCAGGACAGCTTCAGCCTGAACGAAAACCACCTTCCTATTCACCTAATTCACCATCAATCTGTTCATGAATTCTGAAATACAGAACCTTAGAGAAAATTTTGTAAGTGGTATCCAGAAAAGATATAGCTCTATAGATTTTTATGAGCTGAATACAAACCTAGCTATAGTGTGTCGTATCACCCATAGTTTTCGAGCAATATTCTTTTTACTATATTGTATAAAAATCCTATGCTATTCGGTAAAAGGGGAAATTAGTGAAACGCTTTGTTACAACATAAGCATGGTTTGTATTTATAGTAAGCTACTTGAAAAAATGACATGTGTTAATGGAGGTTTCACTTGTCAGCTGGAATTGGTTTGTATTTTCTTCCTCTTTTCTCTTTGAAGCTTCTTTTGTAGGTTTTACTACGATGAGTCGCGTGGTGAACTTCTCGGTGAAATGACCAACAGTAGTCCCCCAACATGTTGGTGCTCCAGCGCCCTTGGTAGCGTTTTTCCATCATTTTAATGTCCTAGTGAAAGCGTTCTCCTAGCTCCTCACTAACATCTTCTATATTCTCCAGGAAGAAATCAAGGTGACTGTTCTTTCAGGCCCATTAAACATCCTAAAGTTTTTAATTTCTTTAAAATTGTAGCTATAATAGAAACATATTCTGGGTCTTTTTCATGTCCTAAGGACTTTGTAACGACTTTCGTGGGTGATATCCATGTTTATTTCTCATTTAAGGTCATTGTGGATTCAAAGTTAACATCAAACTTCAATTTTCTAATGTCAGGTCCGACAAAGGCGCCTTCTTTTAGTTTAGCTTCTGAGAAGTGTGGAAACTTTTGGAAGAGATACTTAAAACATTGCCCATCTTTAGGCAAAGCCTTTATAAACTGTTTCATTAGACATAACTTTATAGATAAGGGTGGTAGGAGTACGTTTTTTGGATCTACTATGTTTTTGCGTAGAATGTTCTTCTCATTAAGTTTTAAAGACTCCCTCGCAGGCCACTTCTTTCTGCACCAGTTTCATCCCTAGCCCTAGTGTCCCATTCACCCAAGAAATAAGGAAATTTGGTAAAACTTTGCTGACCAAGGAGCATGCATGTTACTTTCAGATCGCCACATATCATCCAGCCATGAGCAGAATAGCCTATTTTATTTAGCACTATTTCTAGGTTTTCATAGGTTTCTTTCAGATGTACACAATTTCCAACAGGTATAGATGCATACATGTTATCATTGTGTCATAAAACAGCCTTTGAACTAGTTTTGGATGAATCAATAAACAGCCTCAGGTCTTTCTTTTTGTATTCAATACCAAACTCATTCATCAAACTAGGAATGTCTGAGCGGTACACTAAATCACCTTCTTGTTGAAAAAACTTGGAAAATTGCTGCTCTCTCTTTCTATACATGTATATGCTAGTTCCAGCTGCCAATAAGTTATTTTCTTTCAATCTAGTCAAGAAATTCAGCTTTTTGTTTCGTTATGTCAAGATCCCATACCAAGTCGTTGAGCTCGGTCTGAGTAAACAATTTGGGCTCGAGACTTTCTGTATTACAGTGGAATTCATCATCATCTGGTTCATCTAAATCAGATTGTACATCAGAGAATACTTGTGTTGGAATAGAATGCAAATCATTTGGTGGTTCAGGAACCGGCAAATGTACACCAAGCCATACTAGTCGGATGGCGGACGGAAAGTTATGGTAGCTTATTATCTTCTTGTCTTTCTAATTATGACCACTAATACCAACATTGCCAAAGTAGCAATAATCGGAATGATTCTGGGCTCCCTCCGTATAATAGGAACAGCAAATCTAAGGGCTTTTTTCCTCCTTTTTGGACCATTTTCTCAGATCTTCAACACACACTTAACATACCTCATGTGGCGCCAAAGATTTATCTTGATCACCAAGTTTAGATACAAAGTATGATAGATAATCCTTTTTCACAAAATCTGTAGTTTTTAATCACAAATTCACCACAGATTTAACAGATACTTTCAGCTGAGTTTCTACGACCGCGATTAGACATTGTACTGAGCACATGTACAGATAATGGGAAAGTGAGGTTAGGTTGACAGTAAACAATCAGTTAACACAAAAATAGAATCGACTATTTTTTGCCAGCAAATGTTTTTCAGCAGTGCTGCCTACGTCATCTGCACTCATTACACCTTCTTTTTAAATTATTTTAACTATATAAAAGCTGTTAAATTTTTTAAAACTCGTTTAATTTAATAAATTTAGTTGTAAAACGTGAAGAAATAATGGGTGAGACAGTTTTTTAAGTATCATATTTGAATTTCCAAACCTTAAAAACATAAGAATAAGGTATTTTCAGCAGAAATGTTTTTCCATCTTTGGCCTGTGTTATAGAAAATTTGCAATCCTCTGGCAATTTCTCAGTTTTCCGAATTTCAAAAATACATTTATGTAAATTCCGAACAGTTTCTATATTTGCATACTTCCAAAGTTCTGGCACTTGTAGACTCTCACATGCTGCCTTATAATTCCGAAGCGAATTGGTCGCTGCTTGTACTTCGTCTCTATAAGGTGCAGTAACTTTATCTGGATGCGTTTTATTTCTCGCATAAGGGTCAAATTCCAAATAATGTTGTTTCCGCTCTATTTACTGTTTGAATTATTCAGCTAAAATCACTGAATTGTGATAACTGTCATGCATTACCTTTCTGTTCATATCCTTAAGAGTAGGTGGAGCATGTTTAGATTGGTACTGCTTAAATGTCTGATAGTAGATCTCCCGTCTAATGGCGACTGAAAACCTACTCGATAGATTTTAGTGAGTCCTGATGAAACCTCCTTTTGATTCTTCTAATTTCTTTAGCTGTCCATTCGTCTAACACTAATTAATTTCTCCCTGAACTTTCAGTTTTCCTTGGTTGGTCACTTAACCAAGATTTATGCCTGCACAGAAACGCCATATCGTATTCCTCATTCCACCAAGCATGTTTCTTCCGTTTCCCCAAGGGAGCAACTTCTTCAGCTGGCGCTTTCAATCCAGCGGCCATTGGTGCTAAGTTGTCACTTAAAGGTGTTCTACATCTCTCGTCATAACTCGGATTATTAATAATGTAACTAGAATTGTAAATTCTCTTTCTGTACAACTTTTGTGGTTTATTTTTCCTTTCAGGTGACAGTTTGATTTTAATTTTGGACATATAGTAATCTGAATCAGTATGGACGGCACAGAGTACTTTAACATATTCATTTCCTTATGATATTTCCGATTCATTATTCACATGACTTATCTAAAACTCTGCTAGCTTGACATTGGGACATTTCAAAGCCCTTAACGTCCTTGTGTACTACAAGATTTAGTTAAGCCTTCTCTATACCTGTTTGTAAGTTTACGCGCTGACCATGGCCCAACCACACGTCGAAATTTCATCTGTCGTCCTGTCTTAGGATTAAAGCCTTCAAGTAGAATTTAAATATTAGTATCCGGTATGGTAGTTACCAATCGCTTTGGTTCATCCCATCTTCTGCTCGATACTCGTTAATTATATTTTTAACATTTGTTGAGCCTTGGTCATTTATCGGTGTGTAGATTTTGTTTCCCACCTTCATTGTTAACAATGCCATTCGTGAGAAATTAGAAGATAAATCCTCAGTGAACTCCAATATTCTACTATGTTCCAAAAATTCACTCCGAACTGGGGAACATCTTCTATTGTCCTTGCTCCTGGTAGTCCTTTATAAAGCAGATATCCTCCTGCTTGGATCGAGTCCTAGTCTTTATTATGTAACTCCTGAAGTGCTATGACAACTACCTTGTATTAATCTATTTGTTAGATGTTTCAACTTACCGACTTCCCTTACAGAACTGATATTTACTGTTGCAAAATACAAAAACCTTTCTGGTTTGTAAAATTGTAGCTTGTTTTTGTCTGACTATGTTGCACACTTATTTGTTTATTTAGTGCATTGCTAGGCGCTCCGTCTCGGCTTAGTCTTCTATGTGAGACCCCACTGTGTCCGAACGGTGTCTTCGCCTCTATAATCTTGTTCCGACTGTCCAAACCGGTGGATTATTTCGATAGAAGACTCCTCATATTTGTATAATTATCTGATCAATGATCAAGTTTCTGACGTGTGGGATAAATATAATGAAAAAATTACATTTCTGTTTCAAATTTTTATTTTTTGCTAAAATATCGATGTATACTCTGGAAAGCAAATGCGATATGTAGGTACAATGTAACATACATACAAGTGCTATTCTCTTTCTTCTACAAATAATGTACGGTGGTCTTTCATGAGACTGACGTCTCTCTCAGCTGGGTGATTTCCAAGTTTCATTTTAGTAGTTGTCCATATAGAGGCAACGAAATTTTCATCCGTCGTTGAAGTTAAACTTGGCGGAGAAAAAAAGAAACAAGCAGTTCAGTTCAATTTCGGAAATGCTATGGGTCTGACAGAATCTTACTTGAATCCTTTTAATAACGTGGTCTCAAGATACAACGTATTGATCATTCTCATTTCTTTCAGAAGACGAATTACGATCAAAGATTGTCAGAGCAATAGAATCAGGAGACAGATATAATACTTGAATTTTCAGTTTTGTGAAACCACATGAGAAATATCTCGAGTGACAATCTGATATTTATGAAGAGGGTGGGCACAGAACCACACCTTACACACAATTTGATAAGTAAAAATACAAATTATTTTGTATTCTACTAGTGAAAACTCTAAATTATATTGGAACACATAGAACATAAATCATTTTCAAGAAATAAATTCCCGCACTACCCTGCACGACCAGTTGAGTCAGGATGACACAGTTGTTCACTATGAGATGATACCTACTAATGAAAGAAAAGAGTTAATTCTAAAAACATTTCCTTCATTGTTGATGTCACCTGCTTACTTTTATGTTTCTCTTTCTCTGTCTCGATAATCGTGCCTTTCCTCAGCAATAATTGTTTTCTTCATAACTGTTGTGACACTTTGATCGATAGTTGATTGGTGTACCCACATATTTTAGATAACACAGTTTTAGACACTTAAGAGTTTGCTTACAGCTAGTCTTACGAGCGGATAAGCAATTGCTGAGCCATAGACAGAACATGAGTGATGAGTCCATTTAAGGATTAGCACACCAAGAGATAGCCTGTAACATGGTAACCATGCACTTTATCACGACACAAAGCCAGCTACCTATTTGATTCAACACCCACGTGACTGAATAAATCATGTTACTTGTTACATTCCTTCTAACAGCCTATCGATGGTACTGACCACATACTCTGGCAACGAGGCGAATGGGTGCTTTGAAACATGCACTGCACCGTGGGGGCAGGCTAAAAGAGACAGTATTATTCTATGGAGGAAAGTCACATGGGCTGTCGTTGGACCTGTGGTGGTAATGAAAGACAGTGTAACAATTGTGGGATACATGAACGTTTTTGCGGAGCATCAGCATCCCTTGATGTTTGTTGTCTTCTCTGATGCCGATGGCATTTTACGGTACAATAACTGTCAGTGTGGCGAGGTCAAAATCGTGCTGTTGTGGTTTAAGGAGGACGACAGTGAACTCGAGTTGTGTTCTTGGCCACCATATTCACCTGGCCTGAACTCAATATAACACATGTGTGCAGTATTTTGACCCAGTTCCGCTCTCATACATCAAAAGCCCATAATTTGAGGCAACTGCATATCCTATGCATACACATTTGATACCACATATCTCTGGAAACGGAATAAAGAATTACAAAACCCAAAGCCTGCAAAATTCACACGCTATTGATTTGACCTACGTACTAATATTCAGGTGTCTTAATGTTTCGACTCATTAGTATATTCTACAGAGAATTACAGGTGGTGGTATTAATGTGTGCTTTGAGTTTTGTGCACTTTGTTGTGAATATATAACCTTCGAAACCAGTTAAAAATTTATTCCTCCTGATGCTGTCAAATTCACACGCTTGATGTGTAGTCAGTACATGTTGTTTCAAACGAGGTTACCATCCTTAATGCCACAGTTTAAAGCATCTGATAGAAACAGTAGTTTAGAGATCTGTAATAATGTAGAATGTTAATACAGATAATATTATGTCCGTAGGATTCTGTAAGTTTTAATATTTTTTTTACTGTTTTTACAGATGGTAAAGTGCCTAATGGGTCATAAACCAGATCTTAAGGAAACTAATTTCATTAGTTGGACGGCATTACATTATGCAGCCCGTAATGGACCACCAGAGGTAAGTAATATAAACTTTCTGTTTTACTTGCTACCGATCATAAGTAGAGACAAATTAGGGATTCTGACAGCACCTCTTTAAACTAAGCGAAGAATACAGGCTTCGTTCACGCCAAAAAATCTTGATGTTGTAGAACAGTAGCAACAAGTGTTTAGTCGAGCAGCACTTTACTGCACAAAAATGTCATACATCAGGAAAAGTAACACCAATCACAAGAACATTCACTGTCCAAGGATCATGAATGGAATTTCATCGTCGAATGTCAAAGATCTATATGACATTATTCTTCAAAACTCATCCAGCTTCAATTGATTTAAGATGCACTTCCTGTAGATATCCATAATAACATAGATAAAACACATTAACCCTTGATATTCTTCAGCTGATCACTAACAAAATAGAATAACTCGTTATTAATTTGGCAATCCCTCGTTCTAGGATTCTGCATTAACAACTATTAAGGTTATTTAAAATTATAAGTTCAGTGCAATCAATAAAATTTGTTAATCTGTTACTCAAATAAGGATCCACCAGCCACAGTTTTAATACAACAGATGAAATGCCATTGGGCATAGCAGGGAACACAGCAGGAAACAATTATGGATCATAAGCATCAAAATGAAAATCAAAGCAACCCTGTGTCACCAACATGGAGAAAGTGTATGTAGGTTCTCTTCGCAACCACCACAGTGACATTAGTTGTTAACATCTTCAGCGCTAAATGTAGGCTCCAGGTAGACACACTAATCGGTATTCTTAAACATCACATAGAAGAAGGGAGGAAAGTTGGAGTTAACGTTTCTGTGACATCGAGGTCGTTAGAGACGGAGCACAAGCTCGGATTGTGTCGAGGATGGGGAAGAAAATCGGCCGTGCCCTTTCAAAGGAATCATCTCGGCAAATGCCTGGAACCATATAGGGAAATCACAGAAACCTAAATGAGGATGGCCGGATGCGGGTTTGAACCGTCGTCCTCCAGAATGCGAGTTCAGTGTGCTAAGCACTGCTTCATCTCGATTTCTTAGAAGAGTCTTTCGACTGATCAACAGAGGCCGACCATACATATACTCGTATTATCCAGATGGTACAATAATTCCAAGTGTTCAGACTCCTACAGACTGTCAACATCATGTTGTGTCCATCGAACCATCGTCCCCTCACGTTGTACATATCGCCTTTTCGTGGTCTTTAAATTGCTGCGGATGTGTGACGTCCCGTGACTACGTATCCTTCCTGCCATATGAAACAAAGGCACAGAAAGTCTGGCTGAAATCCTACAGAGGGCTATTAATATTTCAGAAACCTGCACAACTTCCATACCTTTCAATTTGTGCTACCGAGGCGGGCGCCGCGGTTGCGGTTATCTGCTGCCATGTTTGTTTTATGTCGGTGTGAGCTTCCGCCCCCCCCCCTCCCCACCATGGCTTATTGGCGTGAACTTCACACATTTATGTTTCCTTAATTATTTGGTGGTACCTGAGAATGAAGGTTTGGGCATCGAAACCGGTCATGCAATAATTATAGAATTATTGGAAAATGAACTAGATTTTTTAAAATATAAATGCGTGTGTTAATTTGCTTGACTTGGTTCGTTATAGATTAATACAGCTGACAACAGCTACGGAAGTGGCAGTACTTCTTTCACGATGCCTAAAATCACACAACGCTTAATTTACCTAGTTGACATAGTTAGCAAAACTACGCTACTATATTTTAATCCTGTTCTCTGGTTTATACATTACTAATAAGCTGCACAATCACCCTGCACAATTCATTATATCATGTGCCTTAATTTTATTCAGCTGTGCCGTTCAGAAGAAGGATAGAAGGTGCCATTTCTTGTACTTAGCCCACTGCAGTTATAAACCACATCCAATGATAGTAAATTACACTGCAATTCAGGGCGGATCTTGCAGTCAGGAACCCACGTAATGAAATTTCATTTCATTTAGGTGAAGGATAATTTACGTTAACTAGTGTGTAAGCTTAGGGACTGATGAACTTAGCAGTTAAGTACCATAAGATCTCACACACATTTGAACATTTTTTGAAGATTTAGAGGACATGGCGCTGAAAACGGAGTCCTGAAAACCAACCTGTTTCTGGAGGTACGTCGACGACAAGTTTATAGTGTGGCCTCATGGGAGAGAAGCTCTTGACCGCCTCCTAGATTATTTTAATTCCCTGCATCCTAGCATCAAGTCTACCATGGAGATGGAAAGTGATGGAAAGCTTCCGTTTCTGGATGTTCGGGTGTACAGAAATGATGAAGGGACACTGGGACACAGTGTTTATCGAAAGACTATCCACACGGTCCATTACGTGCATGCTTCTACCTGTCATCCATCGTTCCAGCGTACGGGGATCCTGCGGACGTTGGCAAGAAGAGCTTATGCCGTTTCACATGGAGAAAACTTGACACAAGAATTGGACCATCTTAAGGATGTGTTCAAGCAGAATGGCTATACAGATAAACAGATCCGTCGTGCTTTCCAGTTTGGACCTTCGCCTGAACCACCAGAAGATAACTGCAAATCGGTGGCTTTTCTGCCTTTTGCTGGGAGCATTTCCTCGAAGATAGGAGGAATTCTAAAAAGATATCATATCAAAAGTATTTTTCGTCCGCCAGCCACTATTAGAGCGCTTCTTGGCTCTGTTGACTTGGGTTTGAGGAAGCCCGGTGTGTACAAGATCCCTTGCTACTGTGGGACGGCTTATATTGGTCCGATAACCCGGGCCATTCAGGACCGATGTGTTCAGCACCAGCGGCACACACGGTTGCTTCAGCCTGAGATATCTGCAGTGGCGGAGCACTGTCTCACCGAGGGACATAGAATGCTGTATGACGAGACACAAATGGTTGCCCCTGCATATCGCTATTGGGACTGTGTTTTAAAAGAATCCATTGATATTCGTTTATCTGATAATCTTATTAATAGAGACAAGGGTTGTCTTTTAAGTAAGACTTGGAACCCGGTGTTATCAGACATTAAGAAACAACGGTCTGTGTTTCAATCGTCGAAATCAAAGTTTTAGTTTTTGATAGCGACATCTCGATTTCGCCTGTTTCAACCACTGGCGGCGCGGTATGTTTCCTTGCGCTACTAGTGCAGTTACGGCACCTTCTCGCAAGCGGCCTATATAGGGTCCGCCGCATGCGCTGAGAAGTGCTACCCTACCAATCAACTCGTCCAAGTTCTGGTCAGCCTTCCGTCGCCTTACCGGAACTAAACCCTCCCCCTACTATCCTATTCTCCATGATGATCACCCCTTCCGTGACACCCTTAGTAAGGGTATTTTCCATCCCCGATGATCCCCAGTTCGATTACTCCCTCTTCCCGGATATCCGCGATCGAACTGACACCTCTGTCCCTCCCCTCGCTCCTGGTTTCCAGTACTTGGACAACATTACACACACGGAACTCAATGCCCCTATCACTACACAGGATCTCATTGATACACTCCGCACAAAACGCAACAACGCTCCTGGTCACGATCGTGTCACCTACCGTCACCTTCGTGAAGCTCCTGTCTCTTTCCTCTCCACCCTGGCCAGGCTCTACAATGTAGTCCTGTCCACCGGTTACTACCCCGACCTGTGGAAAACCTCCCGTATCCTCATGTTCCTCAAACCTGGCAAACCGCAGTCCGCCATCTCCTCCTACCGTCCCATCAGCCTTACCTCGGTCTTCAGCAAGGTCCTGGAATCTATCCTCACCCGACGCATCCACCAACATCTCCGCCAGCACCGCCTCCTTCCCGTTACCCAGTGTGGCTTTCAGCCGTCCTTCTCTTCCGACGACCTTCTCCTTCACCTCACTCATCTCCTTTCCGAACAGCTTAATTCCCGTCGCTCCGCAATCTTCCTCTCCCTGGACCTCGAACGTGCCTATGACTGCGTATGGCATTCCGGCCTCCTCTTCAAGCTCCAAACCTTCGCCCTTCCCATTAACTGCGTCCGTCTGATCGGCTCCTTTCTCTCCCGCCGTCCTTCCTATGTCACCGTCCATAACACAGATTCCTACACATTTTTCCCCTCTGCCGGTGTGCCCCAAGGCTCCGTCCTCTCCCCCCATCTGTACCTTTTGTACACGGCGGACATGCCGCCGCCGTCAGCCCCCGTCCACCTTCTCCAGTTTGCCGATGACACCGCCTTCATTGCCCTTGCCCCCACCCTGCAGCGCTCCCAACACCTTCTCCAATCCCATCTTGACCGGTCCACCGCTTGGTGCAACCAGTGGTTGCTCAAGGTCAATCCCTCAAAAACCCAGGCGATCATTGTAGGCAAAACCAACCCTTCCTTTCGCCTCCTTGATTTCTATCTCACCATCTATGGCCGTCCTATCACCCTCACTCCCACCCTTAAGTACCTTGGCGTAACCCTCGACCGTCGCCTCTCCTGGACTCCCCACCTCCGGACAATCCAAGCCAAGGCACGCTCCCGACTCAGTCTCCTCAAGCTCCTCTCCGGCCGTACGTGGGGTCTGGACCCCTCCACCATCCTCCACACCTCTAAGTCCCTCATTCGCCCTATCCTTTGTTATGCCCATCCGGCTTGGATCTCCGCCCCCCATACCTTTTATAAATCCCTCCAAATCCTTGAACGTCATGCTCTCCGCCTCGCCTATCGCATCCGTCTCCCCTCCCCCACGCAGATCCTGTACGATCTCATCCCCTTCCCCTACCTCCTCCTTTTCCTTGAAAGGATCCAGATCCTGTACACCTCTCGCAAACTCGATCCTCCTCACCCGCTCGTCTCCCCGCTCCTCTCCCACCCCCGCCCGCTGCCGCGCCTGTATTCCCACGTCCCACCCGGTCTCCATCTCTCCACCCTCCTTACCCTCTCCCAAGGTGGCTTCCGCCAGCTCCCCCTCCCTGATGAGGTCCTCATCCCCTCCATCTACCCCTCCTACCAACTTTGATCCTCCCTCCCTCTTCCTGTATCTGTTCCTTTGGGCACCCTCCATCCCTCCCCCCACCCTTCTCCCCACTTCTCCCCCGGGCCTCCCCTCCCCTGTCCTTCTACTCCTCCTCCCCTCTCCTCAGCCATTGGCATCTCTGTTCTCCCCTCTCCACCCTCTCCACCCGCCCTCACCCTTCTTCCCCTCTTGGCAGGTCCCCGGACTCGCACACGCTACGTGGACTTTCGCGCGTCGGAGGTCATCGCCATCTGTGTCTCGTGTGTGTGACATCATTTAGTGTTTTTAGTGTCCGCCGTCATGCTTCTCCGTTCACTTGTGCCATCGGATTCATCACTGTTATGTGCGCCGTGTCAACGTGTTTTCAGTGTCTTTCTCGTCGAGTGTGAATGGCTCCGTGTTTTTTGTGTGACTGTGACCACTATTTTTTGCCCGTCACTATGTTCATTTTCATTCTCCATCTTTTGTACTGTAATTGTCAACTCTCTGGCTGAAGAGCGGCGTAACATGCCGCTGCCAGCCTACCTGATTGTTCAGGTGTTAAAATAACAATAAAGTAAAAAAAAAGCGCTGAGAAGTCAGTTCGGGGGAGATCGTATACCAGCACTCTCACCTGAAGATCGCGGCCAGGTGGACCGCGGAAATATTGTGTCAAGATGATGTTATGATCCGACTGCACACCCGAGAAGAACATTGTCATGAATTGCAGGTGTTAAAAGTGATAAATGCTTGCCCATAACCTTATCTGCCCCATTACCTACAGCAGCAGTTTTTTCTTTAATATCTGGCGATCCCTCAACATTCTAAAGGCATGCAATATTTCATGATTTAGTTTCAGATTCCTCTTTGCTTGTATTCACATCTCGTGGATTTGCGCAACGTCGACCTTTTCTGATCCAAACCATTCAGGGAGAGAGGCGAATTGGCTTTAAACGAAAACATGAAGTTCCCTGGAGTATTTTTGTGTGCCACAGAACAGTGGTGTTCAACGCATAGCTCAGCAAAGAAAGCGTATTATTCCAGTTATTGTTGTTGTGGTGAAAAGCAAGCAGCGCTGCACATAACGTCCTGTTCACAAGATCTGCAAGGAGATACGTGTGTAATTCTGGTTTAGGGTGGTACGAGCTACACTTAGTTCCAAACAAATATTCCTAAATTCAGCCTATGAGACGACTGTGGAATTATCTGATACTAAGGATCGACACAGTTCAAAGATATCAATAATTTCCTCTGAGAACTTCACTGCCGGCGCTGTGACGTTGCTAGAGGGGATTAACCCACAAGAACACGTTCGCACGCCCACGCAAACTACTGCAAATCGGGTCCATTCTCTGGACGTGGAAAGTGACGTACGTAATCTATATACAAGAGACGGTCACTTGAAAAGGAGACAGATGAACGTGTGGTTTTGGTAACAGACAAACAGTTGAAGAATACGGAGACATGGAGAGACTTTTCGCGCCATCTCATCAACTGCGACTTTCCTTTCACTCACGGGGGGAGGCAGGATGTTGTGGAACGGTGTGAGGTAGCTCTCTTTGGACTACCCGCACCCTCCAACTCCTCGACGATTAGTGGTAACTTCTGTAATTTATTCACACAAGTTCTGCAGCTGTACACGAGGCCCTGGTTCCAAAGGACTCAACTCATAAGGAGATGACATCCGAGAACCATTTCAATAAACGCAGAATGAACATCCAAATTACCAACGTACCTAAAAAGTTTAAAATCCTTTCGTAGAGCAAAATCAACGCAAACCGTTTCTTGAACCTGTTACGCACCAACCAGACATAAAGGACAAAATAACTGAAATGGCAGCCCCTCAATGGCCTTGAACTTAAATGGTCGTGAGACATTATGTATATGCAACTCAATCAGATCACCATACATCTAAATTTCGCTTGAACTGGCCACCTCACACAGGCTACCTGCCGTAGAAATGATACAGATCTACAATTATACTTATGTACTATATAAAAACCCTGACTGATTAATTAGCTGCCCATATCGACAGTGTATATAATAGTTCTCTGTTACCGCTTTCTTTTTTTTTAGTCATCAGTCGTCTGACTGGTTTAATGCAGTCCGCCGTAAACTCTACTCCTGTGGCAACTTCTTCATCTACAGCAGAACTTGCAAATAAGTACGTCCTGAGTTCTTTTTGGATATATTCCAATCTCTATCTTCCTCTACAGCTTTTACCCTCTATTGCTCCCTCTGGTACCACGGAAATTATGTTCTGATGTCCATTCTTCTGGTCAATGTTTTCCACATACTCCTTTCCTCTCGGATTCTGCAGAGCAGTTCCTCGTTTCTTACCTTATCAGCCCACCTAAATTGGAGCGTTATTCTCTAGCGTCACATCTCAAATGCTACGAGTCCTGTTCTGGTTTTTCTTCCACCTTTTTCCGTCTCACGGCTTATTTTACCGCCTGGGCAGCAGAATTCCTTTACTTCACCTACTTTGTGATCGCCAATCTTGGTCTTTAGTTTCTCGCTGGTGTCATTTTTGATACCGCTCATTACTTTGGTCTTTATTCGATTTACTCTCAGTTCATATTGTTTAGAACAGGTCTAATTCCTTAGGTTAACAATGTCACCAGCAAATATTATCGCAAATAACCTTTCACCTTAAATTACTTAACAAACAATAGGAATCTAAAATTAGTCCTTTTTAACAAAATTTTTAAGACCATAGACAATAAAGATAAACGGTTAATAAAGTCACACAAACTTTAGCAAAGATCACATTTTCAGTCTCTGAATGAAGTCAGTAGGTGAAATAGGGGAAAATCAGGCGAACGTTAAATGTTACACCATTAAGGACGGTCACTCATTAAGAATTATGACCACAAATTGAAGAAGACTCATTTAAAGCAATTAACATCAATAGCGAATAATTAAGGCATGTCTCTGCAGATTCATCAGAACCAATTCTTTCAGTTATATAACGATGATGGATCGTGGAATACGCCGGATTACCGACACAGAAGGCTAAATTTTACCAAACAGCAATTTCTCCAAGCCTAGAACTGTCTTAATATTGCACAATACTTGGGTTATCCAGAACTACTGTAATTCGCCTTTCTTGGGCATAACATTGGAGTAGATAATTAATCTCTTATTTCATTCTCTTGGAACACTGAGATGCAATAGACACTCTGGCAACTCTTACCCCAGCGTGGCTCCGGAAAGAGGATGGCTCCACCAAAGCTTGCTGGCCAGCGGACGAAAATTACAGAGGCAAAGGTAGCTTTATTTGTGCTCGTAAGAATTGATAACTTTTGGAAATGAGATTTCAGCAGAACTGCCGGCGTAGTATCAATACGGGACTTCGGAGCTGAGGAGAGCAAGTCAGCAACTGTCTATACCCAGTAGGCCCAACATTTCAGACAGACCGAGCAACCGAGAGCAACCGACATCAGTCGTGGCTAGGCGGATTACCAAATAGAAACTCTAGCACTACCTTAAATATAAATAAACAAATAAATACCATGGGAACTAAGCTCAACACAACATATACACAATAACGACTAAAGCTAAATATGTCCACGTTCTAAAAAACAGGAGATATTGGCGAACATTAACATAATCTCGCATTTCAGACATCCATAAAATTGGCTCTATCTCTCTGCCAGACAGTACAACGTTACTTAACATTTTACAACGTGCTTATCCAAACAGTGCCCTACGCCGTCCATGGGAAAATAACGGTTTGCCGTAGGTCCACATCGAAAAAATTTCTTTTTTTTTTTTTTTGTTTCTTTACAACGCCCGCCGTATGTCAGTATGGCGCACAAACGCACGATCACGCAATGGGGCAGTAACACACACGCATGGCAATTCTGATCACAAACTCGAAGCAGAGAAACGTTGCCACACAGTTATTAATAGCTCCCACGAAACAGGGAGACTGGCCCCGCCAGACGACGACCGTTGCACTATCTAGATAACAAATATTATTTTCAGTGACGACACCACCTTCCGAAGGTTACTGGCAGCCGCAGACGGACTTCATAGCTTCCCCAGCCCATGAACGGAAACCAAACGTTGTCCACAGATTTACGACGTCTTGGGTCCTCACGCCACGGGTTTTCGGGCCCATACAGACTTAGCATACAGGGACCGAGGGTGCCGCTGCTGAACGGTCGTCCAGGGCCAAACACTCCTCTCAAATGCCTCCTCTGCCCTCGGCACGGCCTACAGCGCCTCCTCCCAGCGGGCGCGCTAGCAACGCGCTCGCGGAGGCTCCGCAGCGCCCTCTAGGAAAGCGCGGAAACTCCAAATAGGAGTCAACCAAGGGAAAAACAGGAACCGTGGCAAACGACATGGTTCACTCTTCTATCACGTTATCAGACAACTCTTCCAACTCCTCCCCTTCCTAGAGGCTTTCAGTGTACTCTTTCCTACAACCCACTTTCTCCTCTGAATTTACCATTGGAATTCACATTGTACTCTATAAATTACCGCCCGTGCTTTTAATTTAATCAAAGGCTGTTTTGACTGTTCTGTATGCTGAGTCAGTCCTTCTGACAAAATTTCTTTTACAAATCCTCTACCGTAGTTTTGCTTAACTTCCTTTTTATTTCATTTCTGTTTTGCATATATTTCGGTGTTGCTAAAATTACCTGAAGATACTTGTGCTTCCTTCTTGCAGTGATTCAAATGAAGAATTGCTTCTGTTCCCCTTGGTTTATTCAAGGTTACCTTCCTTGTTCATATGTTTTTCTTCCCAACTTCTCTGATGCCCTTTTTAGAGATTTTGATTGATTTTCGGCTGATCTGCCTATTAAGCTATTTATTATCGCAGTATTTGTACCTTCAGAGATGTGCAATAATCTATTTTCCTTCCTTAGTTTTTCCGTAAGTCTGCCGCTCAGCCCCAACCTACAGCGATTCTAATGCTGTTCCAACTCCACCCCACCATACCAAATGGGCGTAACTCCCCGTGGAGAACAATTTTTTTCGAGATGGAGATAATATTATCCTATTAATTACTAATTTATTGAGCTGTAAAACACACATTTCACTTTCCATCTGTCGCGGAACTCTAGCATTCGCTCTACTGCATTCATCAAGCTGGGAAATCCGAATTCCAGTTCGTGATCGTGTACTTCAGGGTGCTACAATGTTGGAGGAGAATGAAGTTTAGTGGCACAACAGATCCCGACCAATACTTCTACGTCTCTGAAATTGAATTTTTTTTATTGAGACTGGCTTTTTTATACGTGTGCAGGTTACAAGTTTTATTTCTTTTACGAAAGGACAAGATGAAAGACTCCAGGTCTGGAAATGAACGATTGTCTTGGATGAAAATAGTCTTTTGTGTTCAATGCCTTTTAGACAAAGAAATTTCAATGAGTAAGTTCTGTCCTTGACATGCGATACTGAGTGTTTTCAATAGCATTCATCTCTGTGATTGCTATAATTTCTCCAGTGCACTGAAACCAAATTTATGTATTTGTGAAAAAAGGTGGAAGAGGATGTCACATATGGTGAATAGGCTGGGGAAGGCAACAATTTATTCTCAAGAACTCCCATTGCCAAGGCACAACTGGGTCATAGAGTATTATTTCAATAAAAATGATCTCCTTTTCAAACCTGACATTTTCTAGCGTTTTTTTAAACTAATACGTTCACAGAATGTATTGGACAGTTTACTTTTACATTCGAGAAAGCAGATTGTAATATCTGAGAATATACGCCTGGACCACAGCACTGTATGAAAGCGAATCATGCCCTGTGAGAAAAGGGGAAAATGAGATAATCGAAACGTTTGAGATTTAGCAGATGTATTTGAGACTTAAGTTAATTGGTAAGAAATGAGTAGCTGTCTAGCAGAACTAGCGGCGAAAGGATTATAGATAAGAAGGTGCAAAAGAAGGGACAGAGTGAGATGACAGGTGCTAAGACATGAAGCAATAGCTTCCAAACTACTAGAGGGTGCAGCCGTCATTAATAAACTTGTATATGACCTCAACAGCATTTACAGGATGCCGTGGAATTACCCTGGACACTGAGCCACGAAGTTGGCACGAACGATACATAAGCTAAGAAAACCTTAAAAACGCACCTGCTGCCAATAAAAATTCCAAATACTGATTTACCTAGGCGCCTACGAGTATTACATCATCATCAAAGTATATCATAAAAGTAAGTATACACTGTGCGTGCGGCTCAAACTCAGAAACGAGTCCTGGTACGACCAAGGGAATTATATGGTGTTGTAGGTGTCTATCCCCCTTCCATGAAGAAGGTTCCCGTTTTTGCCCGAAGGGCGTGCTTTTGAGGAAATGAGGCCTCGGATGTTTCGCCCTCTAGAAATTTTTACAACTTTACAGATCGTTCTAGGGTGTTCAAGAGCATTATACAACATTCCAGAATATTTCGGAATGTTCCACAATTATTTGAAATGTTCTGGAATGTTCGCGAAAAGTCTGGAACATTCGGGAATATTCCAGAATGTTCGGAAACATCCCAGAATATCTCATATCGTCGTGGAACATTCCAGAACACTGCCGAATGTTGTGGAATGTTTTGAAACATTGTGAGTCATTCGAACCTTTATGGTATGTCCCGGATTTCGCCACTGGCTTGGCTACCCATTGGTAGGGGTATATAAAGCAAGATCCTTCGTGGGTTCGGACGGTAGTTTCTTACCAGTGCTGAAGGGAGGAACTGAAAAACTAATGCACTGAGTGAACAAAAGCAAACAGTGAAGTAGTCACATCTTTGGCCACGCATACAAATTCCGCGAATAACAAAAAATATGAGAGTTTCCCTATCGAAAGACAAAAAAAGAGCACATTTTGCTCAACAGTTTCTACAAACAGGCGAAGCCGCATATCCTGCTGACCTGGCGACCGGTCTCATTGAACTCAGGAGGGATTTATTCAACGTAGTCACTGCTGCAAACGAACTCATCGACCATATTTATGCCAACGTTGTTCACAACTATCCCTGTCTGGACTGGCTATTTGAAAGAGCACTTTTGGTAACTAAAAATATTGTCGACAACCTCAACTTAAATATTCAAACGAAAATTCCAGGAGAAGACAGAAGATACAAATTGATTGACAAGATAGTAAACGTTTATGAAAGTGTGAACTTCACTGCATGATTTCTAAACTCTTTGCAAGTGTCAGGAACGCTATTACACTGCCTTCGAATTCAAATTATATCTCCGATCATACTACCCAGAAACCTCAAATCATCAGAACTATGTAATGGAACAAGGATGATAGTCAATACGCTGTAGAATAACATCATCGGAGACGAATTTATGACTGGAAACTACAAATGAAACACACTATTTATCCTCAAAATACCACTGATCTCTACTGAAATGCCATTCCAATTTCAAAGACTGCAATTTCCTATCAAATTACTCTACAGTTTTAGAATTAACAAGGTGGAAGGATAAACTTTAAAATATTGTGGCATCACCCTCAAAGACTACTGCTTATCTCACTTCAACTGTACGTATCTTGCTCTCGACTAGGAAATTCGAAAAATTTATATACTGAAATAGGTACATCTACTGAAAATTGTAAATTTTAACGTCGAAGAGCATAACCGATATGTCGATTAGCAAGACGTACGTCTGAAAGAACGCTGCGAGTCGACTATCGTTAGTTCGCGCTGTGGTAGACAGTTGTTGCTTAGGAGGAGCAGGAGTAGCGCACCAGTGGCTGGCAGTGTCCGTCACGATGCTCCTGAGTGAGCAGTCGCTTAGTATTAAATACTCAGTGTAATAATTTCAGTTTTGTGTATTAATGATTATGGAAGAAACAAGATTTGAAATAAAATTAATTAAAAAATGCTACAAATATTATTATGAAATTTTGATGCAGAAACCACTCTACATATTGTTTCATCGATATGCAATAAGACTTTGATTTGCCATGTAATTATACCAACTGAGATGATATACCATTAATAAGCGGTAAATTTGCGCATGGATAGCACTGCCATTGAAAGTAAGTCATTATGACAGAAACGTACGAATATAAAACAAACAAAATGGTGCACAAATAATTCCTTTCCCGAACTAATATACTTTCTTCAGGTCTTGGAGAAAAAAAATGCAAAGATAAAACACTACTCACTACACACATTTTCCTTTGCTTATTACCCATTTCTTTCAGCAGCCCACAGTAACTAAGCAATTTGTCATGATATACTTGGGTTAAGATTACATAGATCTGCAAAAAGATATTTTTTGAAAGTTGTTTAAAATTTGATGACTGACTTTTATGTACTTTTCAGCGCTAATTTCAAAAATGCAATCCATTTTTTTCGATCACGTCAGGTTTTCTCACAAAATAGGGAGTATTTTAGGGTATAATAACAAAATTTAAGCAATTTATCACTTTTTTTCCAACGTTATAAAATTTTATTTTATTTATAAATCACGTTCTAAACTACATTTCCAGTATACTTCCATTTCTTCTTAAGCTCATAAGTCCTTACAAAAACGCTTTCGCTTTCTGTCGAAGCTTCTTTTATTGCTTTCCCAGCAGTAGTTCGGTATCATGTTGACGTTTCATCTTCCTTGATATCTTCTTCCCATTTCTTTGATGTCTTGGTGGAATCTTTCGCCGTATTCTTCACTTACATGACCAAGTAGTCAAGATGTGACTGGAGAAAATGAACTTTAATGCTCATGTTACAGCCCAGCTTCATAAAGATGTCGAGCATGTCTGCGGAGATTGTCCTGTAGTTTGGATCTCTTTTGTTTCCTAGGAACCGGTAACAACTAATTTAAAAGATATCCGTGCTGCCTTTTCTTTGTTTCCATTTTGTCCAGAAAGTTGGAATCGGTCATTAGTTTTCTAATGTCTAGTCCGACAAAGATTCCTTCCTTTAGCTTTGCCTCGGATAAACCAGGAAACGGTCCACAAAGATACTGAAACACTCCCCTTGCAATGCCTTAACAAATTGTTTCAACAGCCCCAACTTAATGTGAAGTGGTGGAAGTAACACCTTTTTGGGATCCACAAGGCTTTTCCTCTCAACATTTTTAACCCCTACCTGTAAGGTTTTTCTCTAGGGACAAGCTTTTTTATGTAGTGTTGCTTTCTGTCTCTAATGCTCCAGATAGAGAAAGCAAGGGAACATTGTATAGCCACTTTGTTGACCAAGCAGTATTGAAATCACTTTTAAGTCACCACATAGTGTCCATTTGTGGTCTGAATAGCAGAGTTCGCTTAAAACCACTTCAATGTTTTCGTAAAATTCCTGTTAAGTGAACCGAGTGTCCAACTGATATAAAAGCATACTTCATTGTGTAGAAGTAGTGCTTTAAGGCTTCTTTTTGAAGAATGAATAAAAAATCTCCACTCATCAGGAGCATATTATATTTTAAAATGTGCCATAAGTCCAGGAGTATCACTGCAGAACACCAGGTCACCTTCTTGAGAGAAGAAAGATACAAACTCCTTTTTCCATCGATCGATACCAAGAAAAGGATGTACCCGGACCAACATATGTTTATCTCCAATCTAGATCCTAAAACCTCTGCCGATTGTTTGGAAAGGCTTAGGTCTCTCACTAAATCGTTCAGTTCAGATTGTGAGAATGGAATGGGATCGGTTGTGCCAGGATCGTAGCAATCTCTGTCTTCTGCACTATCACCTCGGTGAGCGCATGGCTCGTGATAATCTATATCATCCAAAGAATCTGGAAGAGAGCGGATTGGTACTTCAGGTACGTGAGGAACAGGGAGAATAGCTGATTGAATCTTAGGGTAATAAATATTATTTTAGTTTTTCAGATTGAAAAATGGTTCAAATGGATCTGAGCACTATGAGACTTAACTTCTGAGGTCCCCTAGAACTTATAACTAATTAAACCTAACTAACCTAAGGACATCACACACATCCATGCCCGAGGCAGGGTTCGAACCTGCGACCGTAGCGGTCGCGTGGTTCCAGACTCTAGCGCCTAGAACCGTTCAGCCACTTCGGCTGGCTTTCAGATTGAAACCTCGTAAGTTGCAGGAACAAAAATAGCAGTCATTACTATGATTTTTGGGCTCCCTCCAAACCATTGGTATTCCAAAACGTAAGGACTGCTTTTTGCGTTGAAACCATTGTCTCAGTTCTTCAACACATAGTGAACAAGCTTTGCGTGGGGCCCAAGGCTTATCTTGATCGCCTAGCTTTATATCAAAATAGGCGACATATACTTTTTCAACGAAATCGGAAATGTTTCTTCGTTGCTTTTTAACGTTATAGTTATGTAGCAGAAGCAATGTGGCGAGTTTATACATCCTCTGGTAGCCATTGTCCATAAAACAACTACACAACACAAGAAAACAGTCACTACTTTAAAGCACTAGTAACAACATCACGTGAACAGCACGGAGTGAGAGGTACTGTGAACTGAAGGACAATAGCAGAAGATCACTGCTTAGTGATGGCAGGTGAAGGGGAAGCGAGACAGACAGGCACTGACATGAAAATCCTGCTCGTTTCTCCTAATTACTCTTTATTTTATGTACATCTAGTGTAAAAAAGGATAAATAACAGTTTATGGAGATCCTAAAAACCAAAATTCAAACTGACTAGAGTGATGAAATATCGAATAAGCTAAAACTAGACAAGCAGTTTGTGAAATAACTGTACGTGATGGAATTTTGTCACTGTTTTTCCAGCAATCAGCGTTAAAAACACTACAAAAATCTCTTAATAAATTTGAAACAAGTTTTATGCCGCAGACATGTGTTATTAATAATCAAATTTAAGGGTGCTGATTATGTTTATTATGTTTTGCCATGAGGATATTTATCAAATGATGCCAATATCATGCTACATGCTGATACTATTAAATTTTATGAAATAAATGATTACATCTCCATGAGATATACAGAGTGAAGCGAAATTCACGCACTCGAGCTTTGCAGCGCGACTCCTCACATGCCAGCGATAAAAAAAATTCTGTCACAAAATTTTTCTGGCGAGTACATTCGGCAGAAGAAGGACGTTAAAGAGTGGCAATCTGGCAACACTGTAACCACGTGCATGGTAACTACCTCTTTTAGCACGTACTCATAGTGCTGTACAGTTGGTGCAGTGGTTTAGAGTTTTAGGTTAGCATGCAGGGTGGTTCGATCCTCGGTTGGGACACTTTTTTTTATCTGCTAATTTCATTCTGATATTTCATACTGTAATATACAAGGTTTCTTAAGTCACATGTATCCTAAATTTACAACATTTTGTAACGCTAAACGTAACAAATACGTAGTTTGACAAATAAGAAGGAGACACTTGTCACAAGTAACCTGTCAGGACAGAATAATTACATAAACAATGTCAGTTTCGAGATGCTAAAGATGATAGCACAGCACAGTAACACAATATCTACCCTCATTTATACTACAAGTAATATGATTGCTCAGATGTCGCACATTGGCAACCAGTGACCATAATAATGCCCTTATTAATGGCTACATGACCTTCACAACAGAATATGCTGTCCTCAGATCAACAGATGCTGAAAGTGACCTACCTGCATGTCCAGACATTGCACAACCTGCCAGATCATACAGCTCTTGACCCTTCACAGCAAAGCTGCATACACAGTAACAACAGCAGTATGAACACGTGCTACCAACTCTACCACATTCGTCGGTGTAGTAGAGTACATATGCTCCTTCAGGTGTTCCCACAGAAAGAAATCCGGGGGATTTAGGTCAGCTGAACGCGGTCGCCATACAACTTGACCTCTACGTCGGAGTCATTTCCTTGAAATGTTTTGTACAGATACTGTCGCACATTAATTCCAGACTGTAGAGGTGCACCATCATTTTGGAACCATATCCTCTGCCGAACATGTAGTTGAACGTCTTCCAGCATGTCAGTCAGATATTTTGAGAGGAATGCATGAGACCTTCGTGCAGTCAACCGGTCAGACAACGTGTAGGGGCTATAACACCATAACACCTGTGGCCCAATATTCTGGCCCAAATTGAAATTTATATCCACTGTCACAAATGACGTGTGGGTTAACCTCACACCAGTGCTGGGCACTGTGATTACTGAAGACCCCTCACGAGTGAATGTTGCTTCATCCGACCATATTACGGTGTCCACGAAGCCATTGTTGGCTTCCTGTTGTTATTGGAACCATTGAAAGAATGGCAGCCGCTAATGGACATCTGCAGGATGCAGGTGTTGCGTGAAAGCATAAAGGTAGGGGTGCAGTCCATGCTCGTGCAGCATGTTAACGAGTGTGCAAGCAGCTGCCTTTTCTATGCTATCTGTACTTCGATGAGGTTCTTGCTGCAAAACTCCAGAATAGCTTCCTCAGTAGCTGAAGATGGCGATTCTGAGGACGACCTCTATCACACGATGTTTCTAGGGGAGAACCTGACTTCTAAAGGCGCAGCTCCAGATGATGAAAGACATTTTTATATGGATGGCGTCGACGAAGATATCTAGGAGCATATTCACAAGTGGCAACACAAGCCCAGTTATCAGATGCACCAAGGAACTGAAGCCTATCCAAATATTCATCGCTTGTGTATACCATATGTCTGCCACACTGGTGTAGAGGTTTATAATGAGAAAATTGGATGCATGTACGCATGTACATTGGAGTCTGTCATGGGCGCGTAACTCCGATCACAACTAGACCCTGTCTAGTGGACAGCACATAGAATATAAACACTACATTAGTCCTACGCGCTGTTCCACCTAACGTGCATTACCCCTCTGACAGATGTTGTTCTACATGATTCATCCAGACACAGCTAATTGTGGAATGTTCCGTTTCGAATTACAGTTTCCCTAACGGTTATAGACGTCATGTTTCCACAATACCATCGATATAATAATAATAACAATAATAATGTATTGAGATACGTACTAAACAGCATGCATTTACTAGACTCAATGTTGAAGGGTATAATTTGTGGGACAGTGGTAATAATACAAACAAATTGTAACCGAACTGAGATATTATTTGCAACGTAAGGCCTTGACGAAATGTAATGGACCTGAATGGTGCAAGAATAATAGTTGGTACTAACCTATGGGACCACTGGAAAAGGGTAGAGAGAAAACATGTACTAGATGAAGTGGTGCGAATAAATTCACGCCCATGACGTGGAAAGGGCTTCTTTCAAAGCTGAACAGTCTCCCATTTCTACGAGTGTAGTATGTAAACGCAGATGCTTTCTAGAGGACCCTCTACAATCATTGTTGACGATTAAGATGCGACAGAGTTTTTTTTTGTTTTTTTTTTCCGCTGGCATGTGAGGAGTCGCGCTGCGAATCTCGAGTGCGCGAATTTCGCTTCACCCTGTATAATGATGACACTGTTATGTGATGCTGGTTTATAATGTGTGTGTATGTATAGTATTTCAAGGTTCATTTGTTTAACTTGTGGACACTGGTTAGGACTGATTTTGAGGAAAGTGACTGGATATAATGAACTTCTTACATTGCTTTTTTTCTTATGATCTGTAGATGGTAATATTTTTTGTACTTCTAATATGTGCCATTCGCATTTACAGCCTTGTATCTCATTGCACATTAGAGGTACAACAATCTTCATTATTCATTCTCATCCTTGTATGATTTACTTTAGTGCACTAGTATAATATTCTCCTAGTTAATACGCCTTTTTGCATGTCTTTTTACCACTATTTTAGCTTAGCAATGTGATCACAAATTTTCATCTGTGTTAGATTGTCTTGACTAATGATTCATGACTATGGACGCTTACAATTTACATTTTCCAGTTATAAAGTGCACTTTTCCTTAAAATAATATTATCTGTATCCCAGTTGACATGGGCGCTCCCTCATACCTGATGATTTAGGCTTCAAATATTTATCCATGGAAGAGCAACTATGCATTGTTGGCCTTAGCTTGCCACTTATTATTTATCACTCATGTATTTTATTGTTAGTGTTTACTATGTATGTTAGGTCCTATGTTCCCACTTACCAATGAAATCTTTCACACCTTATAGTCATGTTTCATTATTGCCATGAGCTGCCATTTAGTGTACTATTCCATGAACTTTGTTGCTATGACTTGCTATTCATTCTAGGCCTTAGCTTTACACATATTATTTATCACTAATGTATGTTATCATTATGTTGTGCTATGTATGACAGCCTCATTTTGTCACTTCAAGAATGTTTTCGAATCTCCTTCAGCAATTCACTGTATACATGTATAATTAGATAGTAGATACTATACGATATAATTCTGTAAATACTGTAGAATAGACTTCGAGCATAGAGGCAAGTTCTCACTCATAGATTACTAGCTTAACGATAAAAATTTCCTTTGATTTCCACGATAAATATTTAGGCTTTACCTAACTAGGAGTTTGCCAACATTTTGTACTATGTACCGTTACTTATGTATGTATTTTTGGCCATTAATTATTTGCAACACAGCAATTGTCTGTGTTTCATATTGACACAGCTATGATTTGAGCATGAGGTATACCACACTATCAGTTGCACCTTTTACATCATACTTCCAAATCTTAACACCTATCATTACCAGTTAATCATTCGACTGTAATCCTGTCCATTCAAAACGTCATGGAATCTTCAACTTATGCACACACCTGTAACGATGTGTGACGAGACCAATGGCATGCTATGGACGATATTCTTCAATAAACCATGATCTACGATGATGCATCCAGAGCTGGACCTAAGAGACTTTTTGGTGTGTCAGATGGTTGAGCTACAATGGTTTCCCACAGACATGATTGCAGATGCTCAAGAACACGACATACAACATTAATCGACTTTATGTAATTAACCTCGAGTGAAATGAGTTATTGTAGTTACAATTCTGATGATGTGGTACAGTCACTGTTTATGGATACTTAATCTGCAGAGTGCATGAAATCAGACTCACTCTTTCAGGGGCAGTGGTTATCAGTGTTAACCACAACTTTTTTGACTCTTTGAGTTGCAGGAATTTTTTTATAAATGAAAACACGTGATTTGTGAAAATTATAAAACTTCTTACCAAACAAAACAATTTATTTTAATGCAATTTTACAATATTTAGCTTACTTTTCTAAATACAGTCAATTAAATTGTGGTTACCTCTGTTAACCACCGCCCATAATATTCATTAGTTACTTATTTGTTGAGAAATTTTGAGAGGTAAAATTTTGAACAGTTTTTTTAGGAAATTATTTACACAAACAACTCAAAAGTACATTATTATTGAGAATGAAATGTTTGAAGGCAAGTTTTGCCTTTTCGTAGACGAAGAGGTACATTACATGAAGAACACATCCACACTGTTGTAACAGGAACAGCACGTGTGCTGCTTCCTGCACATCTTCTTGAGGTGGCCTGTTTTGGCTGATGTGCACTGCCTTCCAATCTCATTTGTTTGTCCACGTGTGTTTTATGTTTACTGAGATTTACGCCTTTCCCTTTTTGACTTAGGCCACTGCAATGGACAACTGCCTTGGCAACCAGTCCTTCGTACACTTTTCTTCGGAAGTCTTTATTCGTTAATTGTTCCATTTCAATTTCTTTGTGTATGATAAACGCATTCACTACACACATAACAATAAAGTGAAAAGAAAGCCTATACCACCATGTTTTACTTTTGCGATCACAGCCATAGTCTCCTTTTAGACTATCGAATTTGTCAACAGAATTCATACTCCTGTTATAGTCACTCAATACACGGGGACATGCCACTACAGTAGTTGATCCATCTTTTTCCTTCCTATTTACACTTGTGGTGTCACTAGGATCATGCACAGTAGAGATCAAATTCACAGCTCGTTTGTCCATCCACTTGTAAAATGCTACCCCATGATTGCTGACTTTGCTGTCGAAGTCCCCTCCTTTCATTTTTTTTATCTTCCTTCAGTTTTTGGAGGAATTTACGAGTAGGGTTCACAGTTCCAACTGCAAATGCTTCCTGTGCTTTTGGTAGGACAAAAAGATTATAAGATGTGAAGAAATTATCTGTGAAAACAATACGATTTTTGCCATAAGTTCTTCACATATATCTGTTACTACCCGTGCACCTAGTCCCAGTTCAGACTTCTCTGTAGCTAATCTTCCAGTATAAATTTGGAACTTCAAATTATATGCAGATTCATCACACAGCATCCGTATTTTATAGCCTCTTTTCACAGGCGTTTCCCTCATGTATTGCTTCATTGAGCTTCTGCCTTTAAATTTCACCATTGACTCACCAATTGCTACTTTTTGATGAGGCTGATAGCACTGTGCAAACCTTTTATTCAACGTTGCAACAAGAGGTCTTATTTTAAAAAGCTTGTCAAAATTGGCCTGTTCCCTTTTAGGCATCGAGTTGTCATTTGAATGGATATGACTGAGGAGAAAACTGAATCGTTTTACAGTCATTAAGTGACATATAAATGACTCATTTAAATCTGGAGATGAAGACCAATAATTTCGATAACCTGGTAATTTTTTGGGCACTCATAAATAAATTGATGCCTAAGAAAACCCTTATCTTCAGTAGGTGGGATGAAAGGCTTTCCTTTTTGTGTGGCGTGCAAATTGGTGTGAAATGTAATATGTTTTACCATTTCATCAGTAAAAAATTCACAAAATATTTTATGTGGCGATGGATTTGACATCTCTGTAAAAACAGCTGTAGGGCCAATTTTTTCCACAAAATTAGGCAGTGCTTCAACTCTAAAATTTTGGCTCCATTGTGGAGGATCATCCTGAACAATGGGTACACTTCCAGATCCACCTGAGGTACCAGAATGATTTGGGATGTTTGGCTGTATATGTGAAGAATTAACTGTCACAGATATCGTTGCTTTAGCCAGTGGTGATCTCGAACGTCTAGGCATGGACAGAGAAACTGATTCAGAGGCAGACGAATCATCATTTGGTGGAATTGTAGCCATTTAAGGTTGTTAATTATCGCACAAGTGATGATTACTTTCTGGTAAATTATCATCTGCTTCATTGCTACTCTCTTCAGAACATGATAACACAATATTTTCACAGTCAGGTTCATATGTAGGATCAATGACAGAGTGTTCTAAGAAACTTATTTCACTATCTTAGTCTGATGGAAGGTCCTCGAAAAGTAGTTTTCGTATTTCATCATCACTAAGACAGCTCCTAGCCATACTGAATGAAAGCTGTATCCCAGTTGCGCAGTGGTTAGCAGCGCTAACCTAGATTAAAGTAACAAAAATATGAAATAAGTAGACTTGTTCCACGTAACTATTGCACTGGAGGTCATTAGCATGAACTAAATTTACATATGAAAATACTTACTTGGAAACGAAAGTAGTATATATGGGCCATATTTTTTATTCAAAAAGTACACCAACTAAGCAGCACAAAACTGCTGCAAGGCAACAAACGAATTGTGCTGTACCAACAATAGGAAAGCAAAATGCATGATATCCAATGCCATGCCATCTAGGGAGAACTTCCTCAATTAACTGTGTGGCTCGCAGTGACAACTGCTGCCCCATTCGGTCACCAGGTGTCGTAAAATAGGTGGTTAACACTGATAACCACCGCCCTTGAAAGAGAGAATGCCTGGTGATAGCCACTGCCCCTTAAAGAGTTAAACCACGACTCCATTCTATCCGAAGTGTGCACCTGTTTCTGTCCTTCAAAGCAGTCACCAGCGTTGTGTAGAACCCGTTGCCAGCAATGTGGAAGGCGTAGTATACCGTTAGGAGACCCTGTTCTGTTGATGGTGCGAATGGAGAGGTCTACTATGTGTCGAATCTCTGGAACAGTTCTAAAGCGAATGCCACGATGTGGTTCCTTCATCTTCGAATTCAAATCAAAGTCACAAGGACTTCCACATCCCTGGAAACGGGTTCTACACAACGCTGATGACTACTTTAAAGGACAGTAACAGGTGCAAACATGTAACTCTTTTGTATCGGTTGTGAATAAATAGTTGCCACTATTTAAGTTCCAACCCTCATATTTGCAAGAAAGATATTACAGTCATTCTCAGTCATGTTCCGCCTCACAGTTCCCAGTCGCTGTTATTTAAACAAATAGTAAATGTATCTCAGTCAAACAACTTGCATTTCGGCTTTTGCAAGTGTGATTAGTTTAGTAGTGCTGAGAGCAGAACAAGGCGACACCACTAAGGGCTAAGAAATTTATTTCGCACAGGAATCACATTTGTACTTATGCAGATTTACAGGGCCGCAGGAAGATCGAGTGGATCTGAATGTACTTTCATATTGTTTTCTTGCTAGTAGACAGATTGTTTAGAACAGGGTCAGGTAAACATATAGATACACGTAGTCAGATATGCACTCAGCGCACGATTTGATAACTGTTCTTCGTTAGACATAAATATCACACTTTAGTTTGGACATAATCATGACGACATATATTGCCTGGATAACAAAATTAAAAAATTTGTTTATAAACAAGTATTGTAAATGGCTATAAGTACAGAATGTCACATTATCCATCTCGATAGAGAAGCTGTAGTCTTAGGTCACAGCCATATCGGTCGTACTCGCCTTACCCACAGCTACCTACTACACTGAGACAACCCTCCTCAGCACGTCTACAGACCGACTCCGATTTTCCACCACGCCCTTGTGGTGAATGCAGATTCACTTGAGTTACATTGCAGATTGCAACTTAACTAGTCATTCCAACAAATCTTAGTTGGCAATGCAAAGAAAGCAGCTCGCGTTTTAAGCTTCCTATAGGAATGTGAAGTTTAGCACTTGCTTTAAGGTAACTCATTTTAGTAGTTACTTTTGGGATAATTGTACCGCTAACTTAGCGCTACGGGTAACTCACATCTTAAACTAGCGTCACAGCTCTTGACCCGACTACGTTACTCGCAAAATTTTTTTAGTGGCTCGTTCATTACGAGAATGAAGAGCTATTCAATTTCTTCCAAACACAGTTAATCATCACTATTAGAGGGAGCAGTAGAGGTTAAAAACTGCAGGGGTGGACAGATATTGGAAGATATACACAAAATAATTGTTATAAAATGACCAAAAGGAGAACCACAGAGAGACAAAGACAGAGATTGTGAACAATTGGGGGGGGGGGGGGGGGCAGAAGAATGTGCGGATGTGCCAGAAAGTGCTGTAAGAGGCAGCAGTGTAACACCAGTCGTGTAGACGTAGGTCAGTGCAGCATGGGCAAACACAGTTCTGCATCATGCTGTTGGAAGTTATCGTGAAGAGACATTTCGTCTGAGCAATCGATGTGGTGCTATTCCTGCGTCCAGTGGTTGTTGCGCAACAGTGTCGGCCTGGCTTTCTCTGCGTCAGAAGAAGCTGCAATCATAGTCAGTATGCTGACGGTTTGTGAAACTTCACAGTCGTCACACTGCCGCTGCGGATGTGTTCATCTTGGTGGGAACAATCGCATTTTCTGACTCACAGCGCGTAACGTGACTGTCCGATCTTCTCCTCCGTGGTGCTTGTCGCTAGGTACTGCTGAGATCCTGCATGGCATTGCCCATGTCGCTACCTGAACTCATCGATATTATCTTTGTATGACTGTTGTGGGATTCTGGACATTGCGGGCAGGAATATCTCCGAACAGTAAACCACAGTCCTGACAGGACGCTGTGAAATTCCGCCATGTACTAACTGACCTTCTTAAACGAACTATATTACGATCTTTTCACAAGCAGCCGATTTTTAGAAGCGATTTCTGATTGAGGAATTCTCTGCGTAATCCTTTCTTTTTACAGAATGTCGATATCACTGGTCCTAAATACTTTATCCAGTTTCGCTTAAATGTTAGTCATTTGCAAATCCGAGAATGTCATGCCAATTTGACGATTCTGAAGTGTTTATTGACCAGTTGAGAGAAAGGTATATTGGAAAACAAGTTCATAAGTTGGTGATACTTTGCAGTAGTGGCACAGAGCATTAACAAGTGATCAGAATGTAGCACTGTCCATCAAGTACACATTAAGATTTATTATTGACCTATTTCGGATGGCAAGAATACATTACTAAATTTCAAAAAGGGGTAAAGTTACCACTTTGTCACAGAAATTTGAAAAAGGCTGATTTTATCCACATTACAAACTTTCTAATTAATATTAGTTTTATAAATTTAAAAGATTTTTTCTTGCTGCATACCATTATTACATGGTTCGGTAGACGAGGTGCTACTTGTACGCAAAGCTACACGCGGCGAACGAAATAAGGACATGAAAGCAGAGTAGTACAGGCAAAGAGGGAATTCCTATCAAAGTAACTCTGCTAGAATCAAACTTTGGCTTTAATTTGAGGGATAAATAGAACTGCTGCAAGAAAAAGTAGTTTCAATTTATAAAAACAGTATTTCTGTAGTTTCTGATGAAAACGACCATACCAAAAAACTTGTTAATAATCGATGCTTACCACTGGAAACCAGCTGTTCATAATTTGAGGTTGGGTACCACTTGCTGAATGTTTAACATCAAGGAGTATGCTCTTTATAAGCCTTCAGCAATGTACTGAAATGCTGGAGGATCTACAGCGAATTGACGCATTGTGCAGGGAATGGCAATTGAATCTCAGTGTAGACAAGTGTAATGTGCTGCGAATACATAGAAAGATAGAACCCTTATCATATCCTCGCATTCGGGAGGACGACGGTTCAATCCCGTCTCGAACCATCCTGATTTAGGTTTTCCGTGATTTCCCTAAATCGTTTCAGGCAAATGCCGGGATGGTTCCTTTGAAAGGGCACGGCCGATTTCCTTCCCAATCCTTCCCTAACACGAGCTTGCACTCTGTCTCTAATGACCTAGTTGTCGACGGGACGTTAAACACTAACCACCACCACCACCATCAGCAATTACGGATGAATATCCATTGGTGTAAACCATTCAGAGCAAAGGATATTTAATGGCGCGGTATTCCAGTTATTACATTGAAAGAAACACTATACGAGTTGCCACATATTCGCAATAAGGCATCACAGCTAGCTACGAAATATTTATTTCATTATAAATCCCGTCATGGATCACTGATTGCTAAACTTCACTGGTCCGTGACTGGATATTTAAGAAACCACAAGCCCACTTTAAAAAGCATACACACAAAATTCGACGTTTTAAGCATGTTCTTTCACGTAAATGGGTCAAAACTACTTTGCTTGGGGACAGACAGAAACGTTAAATAGATATGACCGAGAGCTGATACGTACATTATATACTGTAAGAACATATTAATGATATACGACAAAACATAACAGGAATATCCTCACGTTTGGTGACGATCGATATTGTTTATGTATTTTTCATAAAGAATTTGTTAACGGTTTTCTATACAATATGGTTCCTTGCTGCTGTAGTATCTGTATTTTTATTCCATGTGTCTTTGTAAAATATATCTTCCTGTGTTAGTCATTCCTCCATTAGTTAAGTGCAACCATCCACGAGTGAAACCGTGAAGATGTTAATAACAGTCCTCTTAGACTCATATCGACACAAAGTAAAGTTCTATGTACTGACTTGGCAGAAAATCCTAAGAAATTTTAATCTTATGTCAAAGCAGTAGGTGGATCAAAACAAAATGTCCAAACACTCTGTGACCAAAATGCTACTGAAACAGAGGATGACAGACTAAAGGCCGAAATACCAAATGTCTTTTTCCAAAGCTGTTTCACAGAGGAAGACTGCTCTGTAGTTCCTTCTCTAGATTGTCGCACAGATGACAAAATGGTAGATATCGAAATAGACGACAGAGGGATAGAGAAACAATTAAAATCGCTCAAAAGAGGAAAGGCCGCTGGACCTGAATGGATACCAGTTCGATTTTACAGAGTACGCGAAGGAACCTACCCCCCTTCTTGCAGCGGTGTACCGTAGGTCTCTAGAAGAGCGTAGCGTTCCGAAGGATTGGAAAAGGGCACAGGTCATCCCCGTTTTCAAGAAGGGACGTCGAACACGTGTGCAGGACCTATATCTCTAACGTCGATCAGTTGTAGAATTTTGGAACACGTATTATTTTCGAGTATAATGACTTTTCTGGAGAATAGAAATCTACTCTGTAGGAATGAGCATGGGTTTCGAAAAAGACGGTCGTGTGAAACCCAGCTCGCGCTATTCGTCCACGAGACTCACAGGGCCATAGACACGGGTTCACTGGTAGATGCCGTGTTTCTTGACTTCCGCAAGGCGTTGGATACAGTTCCCCACAGTCGTTTGATGCACAAAGTAAGAGCATATGGACTATCAGACCAATTGTGTGATTGGATTGAAGAGTTCCTAGATAACAGAACGCAGCGTGTCATTCTCAATGGAGAGACGTCTTCCGAAGTAAAAGTGATTTCAGGTGTGCCACAAGGGGAGTGTCATAGGACCGTTGCTATTCACAACATACATAAATGACCTTGTGGATGACATCGGAAGTTCAATAAGATTTTTGCAGATGATGCTGTGGTGTATCGAGAGGTTGTAACAATGGAAAATTGCACTGAAATGCTGGAGGATCTGCAGCGAATTGACGCATGGTGCAGGGAATGGCAATTGAATCTCAATGTAGACAAGTGTAATGTGCTGCGGATACATAGAAAGATAGAACCCTTATCATTTAGCTACAAAATAGCAGGTCGGCAACTGGAAGCAGTTAATTCCATAAATTATCTGGGATTGCGCATTAGGAGTGATTTAAAATGGAATGATCATATAAAGTTGATCGTCGATAAAGCAGATGCCAGACTGAGATTCATTGGGAGAGTCCTAAGGAAATGCAATCCGGAAACAAAGGAAGTAGGTTACAGTACGCTTGTTCACCCACTGCTTGAATACTGCTCAGCAGTGTGGGATCCGTACCAGATAGGATTGATAGAAGAGATAGAGAAGATCCAACGGAGAGCAGCGCGCTTCGTTACAGGATCATTTAGTAATCGCGAAAGCGTTACGGATGTGATAGATAAACTCCAGTGGAAGACTCTGCAGGGGAGACGCTCAGTAGCTCGGTACGGGCTTTTGTTAAAGTTTCGAGAACATACCTTCACCGAGGAGTCAAGCAGTATATTGCTCCCTCCTACGTATATCTCGCGAAGAGATCATGAGGATAAAATCAGAGAGATTAGAGCCCACACAGAAGCATACCGACAATCCTTCTTTCCACGAACAACACGAGACTGGAATAGAAGGGAGAACCGATAGATGTACTCAAGGTACCGTCCGCCACACACCGTCAGGTGGCTTGCGGAGTATGGATGTAGATGTAGATGTAGATCATTACATCATGATAATGTTATGTTTTTATGTTGCAGGTGGTGAAGTACCTTATAGACCAAGGAGCAGACGTTAATGTATGTTTTTATGTTGCAGGTGGTGAAGTACCTTATAGACCAAGGAGCAGACGTTAATGTTCGAGACTTGAACGGCTGGAAACCAATACACGTGGCAGCTCGTTATTCAGATGATGAGGTATCAGTTACCATACAGAGTGTTAATAGTAACTACAGGTGTTTCACAGGGGTTCTCCTATCTGCTCGCCCTCACAGGACGGACTACTCTCACACTTTTCCATACATTCGAATACTGTTAAATTTCAGGGATGGTCTTTCCTGAGAGAGCGAGTAATTAGAGCTAAGTGAATAAGTTACAAATTCACAGTGCTTATCATGTTTTATCAGCTATAAATAAAAATTCTTTTTCGAGTACAAATAAGAAGTAAGGAAAAGAGGTAGAGTTTATTTCAAATGTGAATCTTGCTCTACTTCCTTAGAAACAGAACTGAGTAACCGGGCTGTCAGAAATAAGCCAATAATTAGAGGGATTGTTTGAGCACGAACCAGAACCGGGATAGTACTGGCTAAACGTAGTCAGCAGTGCTCTAGGAATATGTTAACTTCAGACAACTAGCTTTAGTGATCATGAATGTGTGCAACAAATGAATCACTTAGTAACTGTAAACTATCATTATCTGTACTGGAAAATGGTAGCAATTAATTCCACAAGTTGACCAGAACGTAATGCCCACACACATGGAAATACACTCACAAGTTGAAATCCAGCATTTCGTTATGACGTGGAGTCTCAAGCCCTGTAAGTGACTGGAAGTGAATGTTAGTTATTCTTCCGCATAACGAGGCCATGTTTGCTCACGCTAAGCTTTCGCTTCGTTCAGCTAATGAGGGCTCAAATTCATTCGAAGTGGCTGATAGCAGGAGATTTTAAGGCTCACATTATCAGTTTAATTCAGTGTCTTCCTCCTCTGATCTGTATTACGTGTACCTTGCCCTACGGCGGGTGGTTGAATTCCTGAAAAACTCCATATCCAAAGCTGAACTTAATAGAATTGGTCGGATGAGCGCAATTTACAGTGTCACATGTTCCGAAAATGGCCTCAGCTAATTCCGACGGTTTTGAAACCGTAATAGCGTATTGTTGTTGAATCTATGCTGCGACATCATTACAACTGCAGCCAACCAGTTAGAAGGTTCCTCCTGGACACTGACTCTTAAGAATGGCTTTTTTCCTCTGGCAGTATTCACGCTGCCAACTTTCGAGAACAAGTTCCCATAACTGGTGTAAAAAAGCTACGTATACGATGTTGTAGAACTATTAGAGGCGATAAAAGGAAGAACTTTCCTTCCCTGATGCCACTGTCACCTTTCGCCCGCCACGTGTCTTTGATAGGTTTGACATTGGACTTTCCCTTGGCCAACGTTTACAGTTATTTTGGCTGCTTCCTATGCTACACGCTGACACTGGATTTTCTTTAAGACAGTTATACCTTACTGCTAACGACGTTAAGTTTCCATTACTGCTAACACTATCCAGGTCCCTGGATAAACAGTTACATTAGAGTTCCTACTGCTTTTACAGGTTATTCAAGGCCAATGACACTGTAACCTAGTTATTCTGACACGCATCTGATTTCTGGGAAGACACGATGCAACAATAGAGCACCAAGGACAATTACGAAGGAGAAAGTTACTGAACAATGTCACACTGCAAAGACTTGACGGGCTTCTTCATGAAACAAGATCCCTTATACCAGCACTATGGGAAACAAGTAGACCTCGCACCGCACAAACTATCAGTCTGAGGAAGTTGTCTCAAAATGAATTGAGAATAGCTCCAGCACCAGCACAGTAGCCATAGCAAAAAAACCAAATCTCAAAAGCCAACATTTAGGAGGTTGCTTGAGACAGGCATGCACCCACTGAAGTTTCAGAACATACAAGACCTATCAGCTAATGAATTTTAACACATCGAAGACCTCTGACAATGTAATACACCAAGTTTGTAAACTTCCATGACTCGCAAACGTGTGTTTCGTTTACTGACGAGGCTGCCTTCACAATAGAACGATATTCAACTGCCACAATATGTCTGGGGGTTAGGAACTCTTAAAGAAACTAACGTGTTCCACTTTTAACAGAGATTTATCATAAATATGTGGGCTAGTATTGAGAAAGAGCATCTTCAGGCTAACACCATCGACGGAAGATATTACCGTGACTTTGTCCCTGACATACTAACAAAGCTTTGTCCCACTAGCAGTCATGCAACCATTATGGTTCCTGCATGAGGGGGCCTCACCGCACTTTGCCATCCATGTTGGAGAACATTAAGACAATGTTTTTTCCCGAATTGTTGGACTGGGAGAAGTGGACGAGTACCATAGCCACCTCTTTCTTATGAATTTAATTTTGTGGGGGGAGATGAAGCGTTTGGAGTCCGAGACACTGGAGACTTCATAAGAGCTGGCTGCTGTTTGGCTGAACCTACAGCTGCTATTCGTGAAAAACCTCATTGTTATGAGCGTATTAGATAATCATTAGCACGTAGATGCCAACTGTGAAAGGACGATATTTTCATTACCATTTTTAAAACAATATTCATTGCGCGGCAGTTTAAACGTCGCCTCTGAATATCACCAGCGTCGAAACCTTCATGAATCCTACAGGAAAAAAGCACACATGTAACTCGTTTGACAAGTAAAACGGTGTTAGTTTTTATCTTTTGTATACGCAGGTTTTTATACCCTGTATGTACAATAGTTTAAGCTAGGAGAGGAAAACGTACCGCTGGCAGGCAGCAAGGACAACAGAGTGGTTTTAGAGGCGCTCTGCTTTTATTTTAACGGTCGGCAGCCAAACCTATATAATGACTTTTGTGGAGAAAGCAAACCTATTCACCGATTTCGTGTATTGTGAACTACACTTAAATTTCTTAGAAAAATAGTCATTCTGCACACGTATGCCTATAGTGAAGAAATGTGTGTTAGGCAGGCAGTGCTATATGTAAACAAGCCATAAATATTAAAAGTAATAGAGTATGGCCTAATATATGTCCAGTCACTTGGACACAATTTATTTATTTTAATTTTGAAATAGAAATCATATAGCTCGAAAGACATTACGTCTGGTTCCTATCAGATCACTTACGAATAAGACTTAAGATTAAATTTAGTACAATGTCAGTCAACCGTAGATTAACCTCTTATTATTATTATTATTATTATTATTATTATTATTATTAATGATTTACAAAAACTGTGCATCGCATCTTAATGAGATAAGAAAATATGACTCACTTAACAAAATATATTTACTTGACTCTAAAAATATTACATTCTGCTTCCGATAGAATTTTCCACTCCCCAGTTCGGGATACAAATACTATCGCGATACCTATAACTTTAATTTACCCAGCCGTGTGTTTTTGGCCACGAAGGCGAAGTAGACGAGGGAGTCTCGACTATGTCACAGTTGATGTCAGGCATGTTTTAGTGCTGAAAGACCTGTCAGAGGATGCGACGATACAGGAACCCACGTGTTGCCTATCTGCTTCCGTGTCGGGATCTTCGGTCGACTTTTCCTAAATGATTTTTCTCCATTGTAGGGGGACGGTAAATCACTGTCAATGCCAGCCATTTGTGCTGGCGAAACGCCAGAAAAATCGTTGAGCGAAGGGCAGCTGAAGATCACGAGGCGACACAAAGCAGGCAATATGTCAACAAATAGCCACGGAAGTCCCAACAGTTTTGTAAACTGGATCTGTCGAATAAAGTCCTGGAGCAGTTACTTACCGCTGCTATGTTCGTTAATTATCTGCCATTCAGTAGAGGGAACATTGCGTGAAGATATACCATTCTGAATGGTTTCCAGTACTTCTAGCTGTGCATCGGGCCTTTCCTGGTTAAAAATCTGCTCTCTGTACTGCAAGGAAGTCTTGCAAACGCGTAGATGGACGACTTGTTTGGGAGAACGTATTAAACATCTCTTGAAGATAGCGAAGTTGCATTAGATTTTCTTGATTTTTCAGGAAAATGCTATGTTCCGTATATTCAATCTGACTGGTATTTTTCTAGGACGTGGGATATTGTGTTCATTCATACTTAAGTTCTCCGACAGAGTATCAAGTGCTTCCACAGTCCTAAGATTCGCATGTGCTCCCTGTGGAACTTCAGCATAACGTTGCATTCCCGCTGGCTTAAAACTTGTAGCCTGTAGAGATATGACCAGTTCTTCACGTAGTCCTAACATTTCAATAGCTGTGTAAACTACATCGCGTAGTTCTGTGAGGTTAATCGTCTTTGGTCTCTGACTGGATTAGAGAGACTTTTCTCGAATATTTTGAACTTTTATGCAGTTTTCATTCCTGTTATAGAACCGTTCTTAAACAAAAGCCGCTTTTCGCTGTGGTCCTCTGTTGCTCACTACACGGTTAGTTCTAACGTTGTGATAGCAGATAACACATTCGCTCTTTTCTTCATAAAACAGTCACAGGTAACATAAAAAGCGCCACATTTTACGAGACCTTCCTTGCCTTTCAGACAACGTATGGTGGGAAAGGAAAGATTGTGGAGGGACAGAGTGTGGTGGATTATAAGGCGTTTACTTTGTCTGGCCGATAGTAGCTTCAGCGAAGCGACAGTTCGATTTGGTCATATTCAAAAATTGCTGTCAACTAAAACATAAATTGCGTTTCTATGTACAGCATAATTTTTATCACTAGTTCTGTCTGTACATCATGTACACACATTGACATAAAACCTGACCGGCTGCCGGCCGCCACAAATTTTGCCCCAATGGGGCATAGGACAAATAACATAGGCACACCGATAAGTCCAGATGCCTGCACAAACTGGGAACAGTGTAGGCCGAGGTAGTTTGTTGAGCAAGTCTTGATGTTTGTTCGAGCTGCTGTGTTATATATGTATGCTATGTTCTATACACTGAAGCACCAAATAAACTGGTATAGGCATACATATTCAAATACAGAGATTAGTAAACAGGTAGAATATGGTGCTTCGGTCGGCAACGCCTATATAAGACAACTGTCTGGTGCATTGCTAGATCGGTTAATGCTGCTACAATGTAAGGTTATCAAGATGTGAGTTTAAACGTGGTGTTATAGTCAGTGCATGAGCTATGGGACACATCATCTCCGAGGTAACGATGAAGTTGGGAGTTTCCCATACGATCATTTCATGAGGGTACCGTGAATATCAGGAATCCGGTAAAACATCAAATCTACGACATCACTGCGGCCGGAAGAAGATCTTGCGAGAACGGGACACACGACGACTGAAGAGAATTACTCAACGTGACAGAAGTGCAACCATTCCGAAAACTACTGCAGATTTCAATGTTGGGCCATCGACAAGAGTCAACGTGCGAACCATTCAAGGAAACATCATCCATATGGGCTTTCGGAGCACAAGGCCCACTCGTGTACGCTTGACAACTGCACGACTCAAAGCTTTACGCCTGATCTGGGCCAGTCAGCATCGACATTGGACTGTTGATGACTGGAAAAATGTTGCCTGGTCGACGAGTCTCGTTTCAATTTCTATCGAGCGGATACTCCTCTACGCGAATGAAGACAACTTCATGAATCCATGGAACTTGTATGTCAGCAGGGGACTGTTCAGGCTAGTGGAGGCTCTGTAATGGTGTGGGGTGTGTGCAGTTGGAGTAATATGGGACCTCTAATACGTCTAGATACGACCCCGACAGGTGACAAATAGGTAAGCATCCTGTATGATCACATTCATCCATTCTAGCCCACTGTGCGTTCGGACGGACCTGGGCAATTCCAGCAGGACAATGCGACACCACACTCGTCCAGAATTGCTACAGAGTGGCTCCAGGAAAACTCTTCTGAGTTTGAACACTTCAGCCGGCCACTAAACTCCCCAGACGTTAACATTATTGCATATATGTGGGATGCTTTGTAACGTGCTGTGTAGAAGAGATCTGCACCCCCTCGTACTCTTACGGATTTATGGGCAGCCCTGCACGATACACGGTGTCAATTCTCTCCAGTGCTACTTCAGACATTAATCGAGTCCATGCCACTTCGTGTTGCGGCACTTCTGCATATTCGCGAGAGCCGTACATGATATTAGACAGGTGTACCAGTTTCTTTTGCTCTTTAGTGTATGTACGTTACGTTACGTTACATATGCGGGATCCCAATAGTGAGGGGCGAACGCGTTTCATTTATTTGCAGCGTTCTCTCTTGATACATTCTGAAGTCACCCTTCCGGCAATCTATACTGAAGGCTTACCGTTACATTTAATCTAGAATACCCATCTTTCTAAATCTTTCCTACCTGAAGAGGGCCTTTAACGCCAGTGGTGTATAATTACAGCTAGGGTATAGTAAAGCTAGTGATATTAGTCTCCACTTACGTAGCATACGACTTGTCAAATGTAGAGGTATATGATTTTCCATCATGATTGTAATTCCCCAAAATACAAACGAATAAATCACTTATTTTGATTGTTTGCAACGAAAGTTTATTCCAGTGAAATAAAAAAAAAACAGAAAATTGACGTTCTACCACATCTCACGGAACAGTAAGATACCAATCACTCTGTATTACGACTTCGACTTTGTCTATGTGCAATCTACTACTTACAAACAGAACTTCACGATTGCCACGAAAGGCAGAAATACGTTAGTGGGGATGAAATCAAGAAGGAACACAGTGAACTAATTCTTTCATGCCACACAATAATCATTCATTTGAGGATTCAGAAGAGAAGAAATTGAAAATTATGTATTGATAAGCAAAGTAAACTATAGATGTTGGCAGTGTGCAATTTTTTGCCTTTGTAGGTTATTCGCATTGCGATCTACTCAACGGATAGTAACTAGCCTGTTCATTGCTTTCCTGCTGCTCCCCTCTTCTTTGTGCCCTAAAGGATAAGAAGAATGCAGTCCAAGTTACTGACATTTACCTCTAATTGTTCCAACGACTTTTTTGTATGGTATGCTTGGCATTTGCAAAGTAACCACTATGTGTGCTCCCAAGAGGTATAGGATCGAGGCTGCCAGGATAACTACGAACTGTCTTCGAAATTGAATGTCTAAGTGAAAAATGCGCTCGATTACCTTGAATTTCCATGTCAGTGTACGGAGCCGTGTAAATAAAAGCGAGAAGAAACCCTGATTTATCCATTGACATAATTCACTCGAACAGCAGCAGAACAAAGTTATCAAACACAGAGTTCCGTTTCCAGTTGTTACAGTGTAATCAGTAACCGAACCTTTGATAAACCATGGTCCTGGCCACAAATTCATAGCTCCATGTAGCAGTGGCTGAGTCCATATTAGCCGGCCGGAGTGGCCGTGCGGTTCTAGGCACTACAGTCTGGAACCGAGCGACCGCTACGGTCGCAGGTTCGAATCCTGCCTCGGGCATGGATGTGTGTGTGATGTCCTTAGGTTAGTTAGGTTTAATTAGTTCTAAGTTCTAGGCGACTGATGACCTCAGAAGTTAAGTCGCATAGTGCTCAGAGCCATTTGAACCATTTGAGTCCATATTACACATTCGATTGTGATATACCATGACATGAATTTGTCTCTCGTCACGGTGTTAAATCAACAGAAATTGACGCAGAGTTCTGTCTGTGTCACTGGCCTCCCATCGTCATCTTTTCTTTCTGAGCTTCTTATTGCCCTGCAAACAAGGCAACTGTGTGTATTTCGCGTGTCGCAGCATCCAATATTCCATTCTTTTATATTCACTGCTCGTATGCATTACACCAAATAACAATAAGAAAGTTGATTTCAAGAGAACAAATAACAACATTAATAGTAACATTAACAATGAACTGCTTTACAGAGGAAAGTTGAGGTTTAAAAATGAACAGAAATAAAAGTCAGTGGGTCGTTCAGATGGCACAATGGAAAGGTTTCCCATTCATTCTGTTACTTAATTCCGTTAAAGCTATTTTCAGCGGAAGAAAGAAGCATGGAGCCATGGATCAAACATGACACTGCTTCGTTTGGCTCAAACGGGCTATATCTGCATCCGGTCTTGTCTCATACACAACTACAATATCGGGAATACCATAAAACATGGAGATTTGATGCATAATAGACTAATACAAAGACGCCTCGTATTGATAAACCAAATTGTGGATTCACAAGAAAAAAATAATATATGACAGTTGAAGCAGAAACAAAACAGAAGAAATAAGCAACTGTCCTGTTGTGCACTTTCATACGTTTTTCTGCTCCAGACATGCAACAGGAATGCACATTAATAAGTTTTTTCATACTTTTCTAGCTTCTCCCATCTTGTTTCATAATGGGATGACGAACGAAACATAGATTCGTGCTACTGACAGTTGCTTCGAATCTGTTCAGAGTTTCTCTCATTTTGTTGGTGATATAACCTGGTATTCGCAAAGGTTTCCAGAAGACATATGACATGGTGCGTTAACATTCGCAACTTACTTGTGGTAGTTAACAGCTCAACTAAAGTAGCAGCGAAAAGATGTGATAAGGTACAGCTTTTCATCAAAATAGGTACTGATCTCCAAAAGCAGCGGCCGCTTTACAAGGTGAACACTTTTCAACTCCTCAGAGAAGTTGCTGCAGTAAACTCTCTTTCATTGCCTTTGTTGTAGCTGAGGAAGATAGGTCGCAAAGGTTTTGCATAAAACGAGCTTCTTGCAAGCAAAAAGATAACTTTACTCAGTCCGACATCTTAAGTGGAAAATATTCAGAATATTTCATCTAGATGGCAAGAGAAAGTCAAGCGAATTTAACAGGGTAAATCATTCCCACAGCCATAAACCACTTTTATTACAGCAGAGTTGCCAAATAATCCCTAAAACGCTGCGAAGTCTTGACTACGCTAGTGGCAAGAAGAATGTTTTGTTGTAGCTGGACTCCTGCATAATCAGAATCGAACATTCAGACAAGCGTGGGACCACTTGCTCTGCTAAATTTTACATATTCTTTATTTTGGAATCACTGTAAGAAGCAACTTGCAGCTAAAACTATTTGACGCTATAAACAGTGAATCACTTTGTGCATGTCTCCATTAAGTTCGACTGTCGTGCATTGTAACGCTTTACGAGATCAGTGAGGCAGGCAACGGTGAGAGAAATTGGCAGTCCATTTAGTACATCATCATGAGATGGGCTGAAATTAAGATTAGCAAAAAACTGAATGCCATCTAACATAGTCAGGTACATTACGTTTACATCTTGGTAGTAGTTCCCATATGAACATTTCGATATGTTTGTATTAACAACACCCTTAGGTGCTGACAGGTAGTACATTGGGACGAAACAGTACCACGCTCATTGTGATAAACCTGCTGATCTTATTACTATCTTGTTCCTTTCGGCTTAAAGTGTACCGCAAATTGTGTATCTCGTGCACCAGATGCCGTTCACATGTACTGGAATGGCTCCCTGAGTGACCACACAGCAACTATTATGTGTTGACGACCCTTTTCATTCTTTTAATGTCTAGACATGAACTAAAGGGCAATAAACTGTAGTCGAATTAAGTCAATGTAGAGGGAGTTTTGTGAAGTAGCCTGCAAAATACCTGATAATGGCGTAAGTAAAACGTAATGTGAAGTGCTCGCTTTCTGAAATGTAAGATACTTTCGAAATCAGTCCTAATTTTACTGCAAAATCATCATCTTATCACATCCCTTTACTACTCCTTTCACTGAGCGGCTAACAAGTTAGTGATGAGTCTTTATTCTCTGTGACATGTCTCCCGACAACTTCGCAGGAGTAGACATAGCAATCTGATTCAGGAATATCAAGTTTCATCACTAAAAAGCAAAGGTAAGTCTGTGAACAGATACGAGGCCACAGGAAGTGACACTCATCTGTGTTATGTTAATCATCTTATTATGAAAAGTGAAAAAGTTAAGGAAGCATTAACAAACTTGTTAGTTACCTACCGTTGGTCTGTGGGGGAAGAACGTATGAAAGTGCGCAACTGCACATTCTTTTATATCTTCTGATTTGTTTCTGAATCCACAGTTTGCTTTAATACTCTGTACCACCGATGTGTTAGTATCTTATCCATAAAATCTCCATGTTTTTGTGATATTCCTGATACTTTAGTTGTGTATGATACAATCCGTTTAACGTCAACATTACGTCGTATGTTACTGTTTCTTGATGTTTTGGACAAGGTCGTTTTGCACACTTTAATTTTGTTAAAATACTCTTTCGCCGCAAAGTGAACAGTATCAGTGGGCAACTCATTTGTATTTTTAAATGACGTATCCACTGTCGGTTTGAAGCTACCCTTAGGTCGACATCGGGTAGTGGAGCTCGACTGATAGCTGGCTGGAACAGGCCGTGGATAGCAGTGAGGACGTTGTGAGCTGTCCATGAAGGTCTTAATACTGCTGGTGCAGATGACACCAGGCAGTATTGCTCGTGATCGTTCACTCACTGTCAGGATTGGTGCTGAGTGATCCTGCTAAATACTCATAATATTCTCTTTTCACACTTATGAAGTAATCTGAACAGTAATTGCATTCATACGACATCGAGACCATTCATTTAAGTTTTTGGCCTTAGGAAGGTAATTCCATGCTAAATCTTTAATTAGTTTCGTTTTTCTTCTTGTAAATTGTCTGCAATAATACCACCACGTCAATGGTAGAATCCTAAACGAAGCAAAGTCATGTTAGTTCTGTGGCCCCATGCTCAAGGGAAGTGGCTGGTTACGATCTCATTGGGATACTGATGTGCATAGCCTCACTTTCCTGTCTATATTTGGTACTGATGCACATGACCAGTGAATTTGGAAGAATGGAATACTGGATATTTCGCCCTGGAGCGTTCATATATATTATAAACTGGATGTATGTATATATGTATCTTACACATTCCATCTTAAATCGCTGGAAAGGTTTCAACCAAACTTAGTATCGCGAAGCGCTGTTGGGGTAAGAACCACCTACTGATCAAACGTGTGGTGGCAGAAAAGCAGCGCAGAACCCGATGTGCGAATAAACATATTTCAGTAATTCAGTATTTGAGAATGAGAGCACTTAGTGACTTACAACAAACTTTACGCATAATTCAGATCTTTACAAGGCTTTTCCATAAAATGATCAAAGGAAAAAGATTTATCGAATACTACATTTTCGCTGTTGATGCGTTAAAACTGCCGCATGAAGTATGACGTTTCACTTTATGACTTCTTTAATGCTTACTGTATGCACGACACATTTTGCAAACGGTGTTCATATATTCAACTGAATGTACCAGCCAAAACATATCAGTGTACGACACATAGTTCGGGAGACATCACGTTAAATACTGAGATGCGTGAAAAGCAGCGGCATCACGTATGACGCTGTAATTTATTACTCATTTACTGCTAAATTTATTCGCAACGAATTTCCCATACAATATCCACATACGCTGCTAACTGTACTCAGAAAGAAATATGGGATACATAGCTCAGCAGTTACGACTTACAGACTTTGAACTGCATGAATAATGAAACTGTTGGATGAGACACCGGTGAAATATGTGTAATAACACGTGTGGAATCAGATATACGCGAAATATATTTGACATGTTGAAACTGAAGAAACTGCAAAAAGGTGGGAATTTAAGGAGATGAGACCTGGATAAATTGACTACACCAGAGGTTGTACAGAGTTTCAGGGAGAGCATAAGGGAACAATTGACAGGAATGGGGGAAAGAAATACAGTAGAAGAGGAATGGGTAGCTTTAAAGGATGAAGTAGTGAAGGCAGCGGAGGATAAAGTAGATAAAAAGATGAGGCCTACTAAAAATCCTTGGGTAGCAAAAGAAATATTGATGGATGAAAGGAGAAAATATAAAAATGCAGTAAATGAAGCAGGTAAAAAGGAATACAAACGTCTCAAAAATGAGATCGACAGGAAGTGCAAAATGGCTAAGCAGGGATGGCAAGAGGACAAATGTAAGGATGTAGAGGCTTATCTCACCAGGGGTAAGCCAGAAACTACCTACTGGAAAATTAAAGAGACCTGTGGAACAAAGAGAACCACATGTATGAATATCAAGAGCTCAGATGGGAACCCAGTTCTAAGCAACGAAGGGAAAGGAGAGAGGTGGAAGGAGTATATAGAGGGTCTATACTAGGGCGATGTACTTGAGGACAATATTATGGAAATGGAAGAGGATGTAGATGAAGATGAAATGGCAGATGTGATACTGCGTGAAGTGTTTGACAGAGCACTGAAAGACCTGAGTCGAAACAAGACCCCGGGAGTAAACAACATTCCATTAGAACTACTGACAGCCTTGGGAGAGCCAGTCCTAACAAAACTCTACCATCTAGTGAGTAAGATATATGAGACAGGCGAAATACCCTCAGATTTCAAGAAGAATATAATAATTCCAATCCCAAAGAAAGCAGGTGTTGACAGATGCGAAAATTACCGAACTATCAGTTTAATAAGTCACAGCTGCAAAATACTAACACGAATTCTTTTCAGACGAATGGAAAAACTAGTAGAAGCCGACCTCGGGGAAGATCAGTTTGGATTCCGTAGAAATATTGGAACACGTGAGGCAATACTCACCCTACGACTTATCTTAGAAGCTAGATTAAGGAAAGGCAAACCTACGTTTCTAGCATTTGTAGACTTAGAGAAAGCCTTTGACAATGTTGACTGGAACACTCGCTTTTAAATTCTGAAGGTGGCAGGGGTAAAATACAGGGAGCGAAAGTCTTTTTACAATTTGAACAGAAACCAGATGGCAGTTATAAGAGTCGAGGGACAAGAAAGGGTTGGAAAGGGAGTGTGACAGGGTTGTAGCCTCTCCCCAATGTTATTCAATCTGTATATTGAGCAAGCAGTGAAGGAAACAAAAGAAAAATTTCGAGTAGGTATTAAAATTCATGGAGAAGAAATAAAAACTTTGTGGTTCACTGATAACATTGTAATTCTTTCAGAGACAGCAAAGGACTTGGAAGAGCAGTTGAACGGAATGGATAGTGTCTTGAAAGGCGGATATAAGATGAACATCAACAAAAGGAAAACGAAGATAATGGAATGTAGTCGAATTAAGTCAGGGTATGCAGAGGGAATTAGATTAGGAAATGAGACACTTAAAGTAGTAAAGGAGTTTTGCTATTTGGGGAGCAAGGTAACAGATAATGGTCGAGGTAGAGAGGATGTAAAATGTAGGCTGGCAATGGCAAGGAAAGCGTTTTTGAAGAACAGAAATTTGTTAACATCGAGCTTAGATTTAAGTGTCAGGAAGTCGTTTCTGAAAGTATTTTTATGGAGTGTAGCCATGTATGGAAGTGAAACATGGGCGATAAATAGTTTGGACAAGAAGAGAATGGAAGCTTTTGAAATGCGATGCTACAGAAGAATGCTGAAGTTTAGATGGGTAGATCATATAACTAATGAGGAGGTATTGAATAGGATTGGGGAGAAGAGAAGCTTGTGGCACAACCTGACTAGAAGATGGGATCGGTTGGTAGGACATGTTCTGAGGCATTAAGGGATCACCAATTTAGTATTGGAGAGCAGCGTGGACGGTAAAAATCGTCGAGGGAGACCAAGAGATGAATACACTAAGCAGATTCAGAAGGATGTAGGTTGCAGTAGTTACTGGGAGATGAAGAAGCTTGCACAGGATAGAGTAGCATGGAGAGCTGCATCAAACCAGTCTCAGGACTGAAGACCACAACAACAACAACAACATTTGATATGTGCTTACATGGGCAAAGCCAATGATAAAAAAGTCTCCTAATTACAATCTGGAGGAGAAGGGTGCAGGAGAAGGTGGAAGGATACAGAGGAGGAAGAAGGAGATGGACACAGAGGGGGAAGAAAATACAGAAATTAGGAAGGTAAATGAACAAGACACAGAAGGGAAAGAGGAGGAGACGGACAGAGCGAGGGAGAGGAAGAGATAGGTAGAGAGAAAGGGGGGAAGAGAGGAAAAAGAGAGAGGGGAGAGGAGGAGATTGACAGAGGATGGATAGAGGGGGTCGACAGGGAGAGGGGGAAGTGAATATAAACAGAAGTAGTAGGAGGAGGGGTGGGACAAAGAGAAGAAGAGGAGGAGATGGAATTAAAGTGGGTAAGAGCAGATCGACAGAGGTGATACGAGCTAGTAGACAGAGAGATTGAGAAGTAGGGGATGGATGAATAGGCAATTGAAATGTGTACACGCCTGGGTAACACTGGGTATTCAGCTAGTATACACAAAAATCTTTGCTGCTTGTTATTAGGGCAATACTAAGAGCCCACAAGAAGGAACGACAATGGAGTCCGGTGACGGAGACAGCAATTTCTGTTAATCTAACGCCGTGATGCCAGATACTCGTGTCGCAGTATATTACTCAACAAAGGAGTATGTGGTATGGACTATACCCCTGCAACAGATAGCTACGAATTTATGGCCTGGGCCATGGTTTACCACTGACTAAGCTAGTAACAGCGAATATTCTGTTCAAGAATCACAAGACGTAGGGTGATTAGGGAAGATTTCAGTTAGATTACGTCATGGTCAGACAGAGATTCAGAAATCAGATACTGAACTGCAAGGCGTACCGAGAAGCAGATACGGACTCAAATCACAATTTATCAGTGATGAAGAGAAGGCTGAATTTAAGAGATCAGTCAGGACGATTCAATACGCAAAGAAGTGGAGCACGGAAGTACTATAGAATGAAGAGATACGTTTGAAGTTTTCTGAGGCTATAGATACAGCAGTAATAAATAGCTCAGTAGGCAGTACAGTTGGAGAGGAATGGCGTGTCTAAAAAGGGCAATCAGAGGAGCTAGAAAGAAGAACATAGGTGTAAAGAAGGTAACTACGAAGAAACCATAGGTATCAGAAGAAATACTGCTGTCTATCGATGACAGAAGGAAGTACAAAAATGATCAGGGAAATTCATGAATACAGAAATACAAGGCGCTTGGGAATGAAATAAATAGAAGGAGCAGAGGACATGACTGCATGATAAATGTGAAGAAATCGAAAACTAAATGATTCTCGAAAGGACTGACTCAGTCAAAATAACCTTCTGTAAATTAAAAAGCAAGGGTGGTAACACCAAGAGTACAACGGGGATTCCAGTGTTAAATGCAGAGGAGATAGCGGTTGAGTGGAAAGGGTGCATTCAAGGCCTCTATGAGGGAGAAGATATGTCCTTTGTGGTAGAAGAAGGAGTCAATTTAGCAGAGGTAGGGGATCCAATATTAGGATCAGAATTTAAGTGAGCCTTGGAGTACTTAAGATCAAATAAGGCAATAGGGGTAAGTAACATTCAATTAGAATTTTTAAAATCATTGGGTGAAGTAGCAATAAAACGACTATTGAAGTTGGTGTGCAGAATTATGAGCCGGGCGACATAACATCTGGCTGTCGGAGAAATGCCGGCCGGTGTGGCCGTGCGGTTAAAGGCGCTTCAGTCTGGAACCTCGTGACCGCTACGGTCGCAGGTTCGAATCCTGCCTCGGGCATCGATGTGTGTGATGTCCTTAGGTTAGTTAGGTTTAATTAGTTCTAAGTTCTAGGCGACTGATGACCTCAGAAGTTAAGTCGCATAGTGCTCAGAGCCATTTTTTTTTTGTCGGAGAAATATCATTCAAGCAATTCCGAAGACTGCAAGAGCTGACAAGTGAGAGAGTTATCGCATAACCAGATTATTAGCTCATGCATCCAAGTTGCTAATAAAAATAATATACAGAAGACTGGAAAAGAAAATTGAGGATGTGTTAGATGACGATCAGTTTGGCTTTAGGAAAGGTACAGACACTAGAGAGGCAGTTTTGGTGTTGCAGTTAATAATAGAAGCAAGACTAAAGGAAAATCAAGACTCGTTCATAGGATCTGTAGACCCGGAAAAAGCGTTCGATAATGTGAAATAGTGCAAGATGTTCGAAATTATGAGACAAACAAAGGTAATCTGTAGGGCAAGTGTACAATATGTACAAGAGCCAGGAGAAAATACTAGGAATGGACGATCAAGAACAAAGTGCCCATATTAAAAGAGATGTAAGACAGGAATGTAGCCTTTCGCTCCTACTGTTCAACCCGTACGTAGAAGAAGCAATGATGGAAAGAAAAGAAAGATTCAGGAGTTAGATTGAAATTCAAGGTGAATGGATAATGTCGGAGAATAAACTGAGTAACACCGTGGTGGAGTAGTTATGATACTAAACTTTTGCATGGGGGTCTTGAGTTCAAAACTCACCTCGACTGCACGGTTTTAATTTCTATATTCGGTTCGAGTACATTCTAGAAGTATCCACAAACGTCAAGAATCATTGTACTGGAATGTTCTGTAGCTGTATATATACTGTATGCGTTCCGACCGGAGGCAGTTCGCTCCGCGCTCTTGTATGTGCAAGTGCTGAATAAACCTTCGTTACGTCGAGTTAGTGTTCGTCATTCATCTAGTTACACCTTCTTCTACGTGACATTATTCTGGTGGAGACGCTGGGTTTTGGAACTTGTGATAGCGCACATAATCGACTACATGGTGGCTTCCATCAGGCCGTGACAAAGCCGATGTTTACGTGGCGACAAACCAGTGTTCGAGCCATATTCAACAGATCGCAATCTATCGGAGACAGAAGAGGAGGAGGACGGTACGATGACAACAACGGTGTGCCACCACATTAGACATCCTTCCTGGTTCTCTGCTGGCGATGGCCAAGATCCAGACAAGTGGCAGAAGGTATATGAGCGTATAGCCAAATTTAACAAATGGGATGACACCCTGTCTTTGGCTAATGTACACTCCTGGAAATTGAAATAAGAACACCGTGAATTCATTGTCCCAGGAAGGGGAAACATTATTGACACATTCCTGGGGTCAGATACATCACATGATCACACTGACAGAACCACAGGCACATAGACACAGGCAACAGAGCATGCACAATGTCGGCACTAGTACAGTGTATATCCACCTTTCGCAGCAATGCAGGCTGCTATTCTCCCATGGAGACGATCGTAGAGATGCTGGATGTAGTCCTGTGGAACGGCTTGCCATGCCATTTCCACCTGGCGCCTCAGTTGGACCAGCGTTCGTGCTGGACGTGCAGACCGCGTGAGACGACGCTTCATCCAGTCCCAAACATGCTCAATGGGGGACAGATCCGGAGATCTTGCTGGCCAGGGTAGTTGACTTACACCTTCTAGAGCACGTTGGGTGGCACGGGATACATGCGGACGTGCATTGTCCTGTTGGAACAGCAAGTTCCCTTGCCGGTCTAGGAATGGTAGAACGATGGATTCGATGACGGTTTGGATGTACCGTGCACTATTCAGTGTCCCCTCGACGATCACCAGTGGTGTACGGCCAGTGTAGGAGATCGCTCCCCACACCATGATGCCGGGTGTTGGCCCTGTGTGCCTCGGTCGTATGCAGTCCTGATTGTGGCGCTCACCTGCACGGCGCCAAACACTCATACGACCATCATTGGCACCAAGGCAGAAGCGACTCTCATCGCTGAAGACGACACGTCTCCATTCGTCCCTCCATTCACGCCTGTCGCGACACCACTGGAGGCGGGCTGCACGATGTTGGGGCGTGAGCGGAAGACGGCCTAACGGTGTGCGGGACCCGTAGCCCAGCTTCATGGAGACGGTTGCGAATGGTCCTCGCCGATACCCCAGGAGCAACAGTGTCCCTAATTTGCTGGGAAGTGCCGGTGCGGTCCCCTACGGCACTGCGTAGGATCCTACGGTCTTGGCGTGCATCCGTGCGTCGCTGCGGTCCGGTCCCAGGTCGACGTGCACGTGCACCTTCCGACGACCACTGGCGACAACACCGATGTACTGTGGAGACCTCACGCCCCACGTGTTGATCAATTCGGCGGTACGTCCACCCGGCCTCCCGCATGCCCACTATACGCCCTCGCTCAAAGTCCGTCAACTGCACATACGGTTCACGTCCACGCTGTCGCGGCATGCTACCAGTGTTAAAGACTGCGATGGAGCTCCGTATGCCACGGCAAACTGGCTGACACTGACGGCGGCGGTGCACAAATGCTGCGCAGCTAGCGCCATTCGACGGCCAACACCGCCGTTCCTGGTGTGTCCGCTGTGCCGTGCGTGTGATCATTGCTTGTACAGCCCTCTCGCAGTGTCCGGAGCAAGTATGGTGGGTCTGACACACCGGTGTCAATGTGTTCTTTTTTCCATTTCCAGGAGTGTATTTTTTTTACTTCGAGGGCACTGCCAAGCAGTGGTATGAGACCAACGAGGAGAAGTTCACAAGCTGGGAAGTATTCCAGGAGGCACTGCGCAAGTATTTCGGCGTCACACAACGACGGAAGTGCATGGCTGAAGATAAATTACAGTGCACGGCACAGCGTCCAGGAGCCACTACAGCATCCTACATTCAAGATGTCTTGCAGCTGTGTAAAATAGTGGATCCAAGAATGAAGCAGGAAGATAAGGTTGCATATCTCATTAAGGATGTTGCTGAGGATATGAATGAAGCCATACTCCTGAAGAAGGTGTCGATAGCAGGCGACTTCATAAAATGGTGCCAGTATATGGAGGCAGTGAATCAAAAAAGAATTACACGGAAGTAGTTAACGGCTTCCAAACGTTTTATCAATGTCTGTGATGGAGGAAGAAACTGATTTCACAAGTGTTCTTCGTGAGATAGAGAGGAAGTTCAGAAGGCACTTGGATTGCATGGCGACCAAAAGCCGAGACGCTCCAAGACGTCATAAGGGAGGAAGTGGAACAGACGTTGAACCCAATCTCTCGGCCTTCATTTCCCTTCAGAACGGTGAAAAAGTCGAGACCCAGGCGGAATTACGTTCCTAGAATGCCGCATGAGGAATCTGTTTGGGAACCAAGGAAGACTGATGTCTGGATGACCCAGGATAACCTACCAGTATGTTTCCACTGCGGACGACCGGGACTTGTAGTGCGCTATTGTCGAGAAAGGCGGCGGATATTTGATGACGCCCGCTCCACAAGACAGCAGACCGATCTTAGCCAACGCCAACTCCGGGACAATGAGGATGAACAAGAAGATGTGGGTGCAGGACGACGTAGGTCACCATCGCCGCAAGTTAGCCGCTGGAGAGGACGCTCCCCAACACGCCGATCAAGGTCTCCATCGCCGTTAAAAAGCTACAACCGATCACCTACTAGCCTCAACCTGGAAAACCAAACTGTGCGACCTTCCATGGAGGTGAGGCCGCCGAAGAGAAAACTCCTCCGCCGTCGATCCCTACAAAAATGATAGGAAACTACGTTGATATCCTCATGGATGGCCGACTAGCCCAAGCTCTTGTGGACTCTGGAGCATCACATTCAACCATTTCGGAGAAGTACCCTCAACAGTTGCAGAAAACCGTATTCGTCGACAGCAAAACATCTCTGCTGAAGGTGGCTAATGGGAAATATGTAAAACCTACAGGAAGATGTACCATTAGTGTGGGTATAAGTGGCCTTACATAGCCCTTAGATTTCACCGCCTTACAAAAGTGTACTCATGACGTCATTCTCGTATGGGAGCTTTTAAAAGCTTCTCAGGCAATTATAGATTGTGGTCGCTCGAAAATTATGCTGGACCAGATGAGATACTGTGGACAGGAAGATGCGCACCCGATTGTGTGGGGACTATGTGTGCTGTATGAAGTGATCATTCGTGCAGTCAGCGCTAGAGAGGTAACTGGCACGTGTCATGCCATGCCTTAATACATGGCTCTTATAGTGGAATGTAAGAGAAGCATACCACTGAAGATTAACTTTGTCATCCCAGCCTCTGTCGTCTCATTTGAGAACGGATGCGGTGAATTGTGGATAGTTAACTGTCGCCGAGAACCGCAGATCCTTTCAGCACCCATGTGCGTAGCAAACGCTGAGCCGTTAATTGAAGAACAGCTGAGCGTCATAGAAACCTCCCATGCCGAGTCTGTGGGCGAAGTTAGCGCTACTACTACGAGAAAAATATTCTAGCTCAACTATTACCAGATGTAACTAAGGAACAACAGAAGAAGCTACTTGCCATTCTTCAAGAGTTCTCTGAATGCTACAGTCTACAGGTGGAGAGAAAATTAGACAAATCGGCGGTGAAGCACCGGATTAGCAGTGGAGACCGTCAACCAATAAGCCAGAGAACATAACGTGTGTCAGCAACGGAAAGTCGAATAATTCGCGACGAGGTAGAGAAAATGATGAAGAATGACGTCATTCGGCCTTCACAGAGCTCATGGTTGTCACCAAGAGATCTCGTCAGGAACAAGGATGGCAGTTACCGCTTTTGTGTTAGTTGCAGGAAACTTCATAATATAACTAAAAACGACGTCTACCCTCTACCACGAATTGTCAATCCACTAGACTGTCTGAAGGGGGCTAAGTTTTTTTCAACCATCTACATGTACTTGTGATACTGGCAAATCGAAGTAGATGAGGCTGATCGTGAGAAAACTGAATTCATCATCCCCGAGGGCCTGTATGAGTTTAAGGTAATGCCGTTTGATTTGTGTAATGCACCAACAACTTTTGAACGGATGATGGATAATCTTCTACGTCACCTGGACAATGTGTCTTTGTTATTTAGATGATATTATAGTGTTCTCGGAGACATTTGATGAACACGTAAAAAAGCTGAGGGCCATTCTGAAGTGTCTCCAACAAGGCGAACTGAAACTTAATCCAAGAAAGTGTCTCTTTGGAGCAAAAGAGATCAAAATACTTGGACACCTTGTGTCAAACGAAGGTGTGCGGCCAGACCCAGAAAAGGTGAGATCTATAACGGAATTTCCTATTCTTAAAAGTATTAGCGATGTGAGAAGCTTCCTCGGATTATATCGTTTTATCAAAGACTTTTGTATCAAAGACAGGCAACTCCAAGAGTTGTTAAGAGCCGATGCCAAATTTATCTGGGGTGGTGCTCAACAACATTCTTTCGATGTGCTGCCATAAGCTCTGACGACTGACTCTGTACTTGGTCTGTATGATGAGAGAGCACCTACAGAACTATACACAGATGCCAGCCGTATGGAATCAGTGCTGTTTTGGTGCAAATTTCGAATAGAAAAGAGAAGGTTATAGCCTATGCTTCTAGGACACTTTCAAAAGCCGAGAGAAAATACTCAACTACAGAAAGAGAATGTCTTGCTATGATCTGGGCCATGTACAAATTTCGACGGTATCTCTATGGAAGGCCAATCACAGTTGTTACAGACCATCATTCATTTTGTTGGTTGACAGGTCTTAAGAGTCCAACAGGACGACTCGCCAGGTGGGCCCTACGTCTTCAAGAGTAATACATTACCATAGTGTACAAAAGTGGAAGAAACACCAAGATGCCGACTGTCTCTCAAGAAACCCTGTGCCAGACCATCAAGACTTTGATGAAGATAGTGGCTGTCTCGCTGCACTCCAGGATCTCTATGCTGAAGAAGGACACCAAGATATCTCAAATTATGATTGCCTTAAATTGGTCAGAGAATGTGAAAGGACAATTTAAGGTAGTTAACGGATTACTTTGCAAGAAAAACTTTGATCCGTTTGGAAAGAGGTGGCTAGCAGTGATTCTTAAACACATGCGCTTAGATGTTCTACAGAAATTCCATGACATACCTGAGGCCGAACATTTAGGATTTATTAAGACATACGATAGGATCTGCAAAGAGATTTTTCTGGGCAGGTTTATTTAGTAGTGTCCGTCACTGTGTGTTGAACTGTCGACAGTGCCAGAGGAGAAAGGCAGTTCCTCAGAAGTCGCCAGGCCGACTCATACCAATTCCACCAGCCGAAACGCCTTTCCAGCGTCTTGGGATTGACCTCATCGGACGATTTCCAACGTCTGCTAGTGGCATTAGATGGGATATTGTTTGCACTGATTATCTGAAACGCTACGCCACTACAAAGGCCGTGAAAACAGCCGAAGCATCAGAGGTAGCCACATTCATCGTGTAGACATTGTATTAAAACACGGTGTCCCAAGGTCGTTAATCACGGATCGAGGGAAAGTTTTTCAATCGAATCTTGTGACAGAGATAAACCGTCGGTGCAATATTACTCATCACATGACGACTGCCTACCATCCGCAAACTAACGGGAGCACTGAACGCCTTAATAAGACCTTGGCCGATATGCTATCAATGTTCGTCAATGTTGAGCAGAGCAAGTGGGATGAGGTGGTACCTCTCGTGAGGTTTTCCTACTACACCGTCAAACAAGACAGCACAAGATTTACGCCATTTTTCCTGGTGCATGGGCTTGAGGCAACTACGACGATGGCCGCTGTGTTTCCGTTACATCCTGATGACGTGGACGACGACTACATCGGCCAGGTGTTAACCAGAGCTGAGGAAGCCCGGCAGTTAGCTCCACTCCGCACACTGCAGGCTCAAGAAAACGATCGCCGAAGGTATGACGCAAGCCACCGCCCTGTTCTCTGCCAGCCAGGTGACCTCGTCTAGATCTTCACTCCTGTTGGGAAGGTTGGTCTCTCTGAGAAGCTCATCAGGCGCTACTTTGGACCTTATATAAAGTTGTAAGACAGTTGTCTGATGTTACTTATGAAGTTGAAGATTTCGACCCCGACACAAGACGACGAAAGATCAGAGATACAGTCACCGTTCTTCGAATCAAACCCTATAACGATCCACCAAACCAGGGTAAATTCGAAGCTCCAGCGACAGGCAACAAGCGGAAAGGTGACGAAGAGCGTAGCGGCAAATAAGTTCTAAGAAGATCACCGCCAGGGCGAGCATCAGTTATCGGAAGTCGGAGTATGCAGGACCGATGACTCGTTCCCGGACTAGGAGGACGCAACACCGAGTCGCTGTTCAGTTAAGGAGGGAGCAATGTCGCAGAAGAAGCTGAGTAAAACCGTGGTGTGGTAGTTATGATACTAAACAGTTGCATGGGGGTCGTGAGTTCAAAACTCGACTGTACAGTTGTAATTTGTATATTCGGTTCGCGTACATTCTAGAAGTATCCACAAACGTCAAGAATCATTGTACTGGAATGTTCTGTAGCTGTATATATACTGTACGTGTTCCGGCCGGAGGCAGTTCGCTCCGCGCTCTTGTATGTGCAAGTGCTGAATAAACCTTCGTTACGTGGAGTTAGTGTTCGTCATTCATCTAGTTACACCTTCTTCTACGTGAATATAATTCATTGATGACATTCCTATGCTGAGTGAAAATGAAGAAAAGTGACATGTTCTTCTGAATCAAATGAACAGTCTAATGAGTACAGAATACGGATTGAGAGCAAATTGAAGAAAGTCGAAAGTAATGAGAAGTAGCAGAGCAGAAATGTGAACGCCGAAAAACTTAGGATTGGTGTTCACGTAGCAGATGAAGTTAAGGAAGTCTGCCACCTAGCCAACAAAATAACTAATGACGGACGGAGCAAGGACATAAAAAGCACATTAGCACTGGCAAAAAGAGCACTCCTGGCCAAGACAAGTTTACTAGTATCAAACATAGGCCGTAATTTGAGGCAGAAATTTCTGAGAATATATGTTTGGAGCACAGCATTGTATGGTACTGAAATACGGACTATGGGAAAACCGGAACAGAAGAGAATCGAAGCATTTGAGATGTTAGGTTACAGACGAATGTGGGCTGATATCGTAAGGAATGAGGAGGTTCTGCGCAGAGTCGGAGAGGATAGGAGTGTGGAAAACAATGCCAAGGTGAAGGGGCAGGATGATAGGATATCTGCTAAGATGTCAGGGAATGACTTCCATGCTACTAGAGGGAGCTGTAGACGGGACAAACCGTAGAGCAAGACATAGATTGGAATACATCCAGCAAATAATCGATGACGTAGATTGCAAGTGCTACTCTGAGACGAAGAAGTTGCATGAGTGATGAATTCGTGGCGGGCCGCATCAAACCAGGGGGAAGACTGATGACTCAAAAAAGAAAAAGGTAGAAGACTATGTTCGATAATTTTTTTCTCCTGCTGCTCGAATGAGTTGTGGAAATGGATAAATTCGGGTTATTTACACAGCTGCGTAACATAACACGGAAATTCCAGGTAAAACAAGTTCAAAATGGTTCAAATGGCTCTGAGCACTATGGGACTTAACATCTGAGGCCATCAGTACCCTAGAACTTAGAACTACCTAAACCTAACTAACCTAAGGACATCACACACATCCATGCCCGAGGCAGGATTCGAACCTGCGACCGTAGCGGTTGCGCGGTTCCAGATTGAAGCGCCTAGAACCGCTCGGCCACTCCAGCCGGCGGTAAACGAAGTGCCTGTTCTGCTTATGACATTCGATTTCGAATACAATTCGTAAACAGTCTGGCAACCCTGATCCAGTACCTTGTGGGAGCAGATTTACGTATACCAAGCAACAACATAGAAATAAAGTCTGGGGAAAGATTCGAAGGAACCATCCTTGACGTGCATTTGTATTCTGTTTCTAATTTAGGCATCAAACTAGAGGGGAATATTATGAAAGTAATTAACAGGCAGTTAGAGCTTTATGTGGGCCGATAGATTGTATTTTCGGGAAATTTACAATCATGATGGAAGATGTATACCTCAATAATTTCAGAGCTTCGGTATCCCTGCACTATGATACGTAACACCGTCGTTAATAGTCCTATTGAAGCACGAAAGCTTAAAAAAAAGAGGAATTGTAGATAAAATCTAATTGAGTGTCTTAAATATAGGTAGCCTTAAAAGTGACGTTGAAAAGTAACAGGAGATAACGCTGCACAAAAACCGAAAGAGCTCATGCCTCCCCGTTGAAGGCCTATATGAGACGAGCAGGACAAGCCTTTGACTACATATACTATTGTTTGTAAAAAGTGGAACACTCAGAACAAATTGTCTGTAACGCGCCACGATAGGAGAACCTATAGAACAGTGTACCAATAAGTGATTTAGGTAGCAGAGGGGAGATGTGCACGTATGGCTAACAGCGCCCTAATTTGTGTGAGCGGACGATTCAATATTCCGTAATATGCAGTTGGTGTGGAGCCGTCATACGAAGTGGAAACATAACCAAGTTCCGTTATGCCTCGCCAACATCACAGGGTGGAATTGGACAAGTGAGAGCATTCTAACGGGGCAGAATGATTGGTCTCCTGGAGGCGGGTCTGCCGTTCTGTGACACTGCGGCTCGTACATGGCGCGCTGCTTTAACAGTGAGGGCTATGTGGAACCGGTCGAGAGAAGAAGACCGTGCAAAAACAAGAAAAAGAAGGAATTTTAGGGATTAACTTCTCGTGGACATCGAGGTCATTAGGGGTGGAGCACAAGCTCGGATTGAGCCAAGGATGGGGAAGGAAGTCGGTCGTGCCCTTTGAAAGGAATCATCCCGCCATCTGCCTGGAGCGATTTAGCGAAATTACGGAAAACCAAAATCAGAATGACCTGACGCTAATTTTAACCGTCGTCCTCCCGAATGCGAGTCCATTGCACCACCTCGCTCTATGAGGGCCGTACACAGCGCAAACATGGTACTGGACAACACAGTGTGCCCACTGAGCGAAATGCCAGCCATCTTGTCCTCTTGGCCTTAACGGACAGAACGGCTTCGTCCAAAGTGTAGGTGCGACGTTGGAGCGCTGCAACGGGTACGGGAGATGTCTGCGTCGACGGTTCGACGCCGTCTTCTGCGGGCTAGACTGGTGGCAAGCGTCTGTAGACCACAACCCACAAACGGTGCAATCTGAAATGGGCAGCTGAATCCCGACACTGGCGTGCTGATTGGTAAAATGTAGGGTTTTTGGACGAGTCCCGCTTCGTATTGTCCTACAGTGATGGCTGCATACGCATCCGACGCCGCCGTGGTGAACACTATCAGGCAGACTCTATTGTTGAGAGGCATAGTGCACAAACACCAAGTACGAACGTTTGGGGTGCCATTGTCCATAACACACGGTTTGAGGGCAATCTGAACAGCTACCGGCACATCAGGGTGGTTTTAAAGCCCGAAGCACTGACTAACCATTCTGCCATATGCAATATTTCAGCAGGACAGCGCTCGGCCTCAAGTGAAGACGAGTGTGCAATCCTTCTTCGAAAGACGCCAGGTAACACTGTTTCCCTGGTCTGCCTGTTCGCCTAAAATGTTACCCATCGAACATGTCTGGGACAAGGTCAGTCAGAAACTTGTTTGTTCTGGTCCTCCTACTGCCACAGTCGATTTAGACGCGCCTACTAACCACGTCGCAGATTATTCCCCAGTAACATACTTAGGCGATCTTCGATTCCTTGAGACCACGTCCAGCTGCTCCGATTGCAGCACATGGTGGCGCTGCACCATACTCAATTTTGAGAGTCACAGTGCATGTACAGGTCTCTAATATTAATAATTTGTGCAGTTCATGTCCCTAATCGGTGGAATAAATTTCATTGTGATAGCCTCTTTCGGTGTTGGTATTCCATTTTCTCCAAACGTTGGTGTAGCTGTCGTTAGCACAAAAGAAAACAACAAGTTCGTTGCAAATATATGGCAACCCAGTGATAACCCATTTGCTTTCGTGCGTCGTTCTGAAAGTTGTTTCCCTAAGTTGCATTCCCTTTGCTCTTCGACGACTTATGCTACATAATCCTCATGTAACACGAAAACTGAAACACAAAATTTAATTTTACGGGGATAGCTGTTCTTCACGTAATTAACAACTCTTCTAATCTTAAACGTAGCGTTATGAGGCTCAACATACGACACAGCAGTGAGAGAGAGAGAGAGCTGCTGCTGACGGAGCCTCATCAACTCAGTGGTTCACCAGCACGGTAGCACAGTGTGCCAGGACGGGGGGTTAGCTGCCCTCTGTAATAAAAAACTCAGTGATAGGATCAACGATGAACTTCAACGGATGTGATGGGACGTTCACCTCGAAAAAATGTAACAAACGATAACGAACCAAATGAGATTCTTAAGAAAAAAAAGTGGTATCGTACATATGTTGCGATGCAATGGGGGTGAGAGTTGTCACTTCCAATCACAAGGGGAGCCAGTGCATTTTATTTTCTTATTTCAAATTTTGTTTAATGAGGCTGTAAATTGTTGAAAGAAATTTTGAGAACCAAATCTGAAGAATACCTTTGAACATTAAGTCTTTTCACAAGATTGACTTAGTAATTTGTGTTAATGGTCATAGATGTGAGCTTTATGAATATGAAACTATTTCAGTATACATACATTTGTGAAGAGCTTCCACTCAACCGTTAAAGACATGAATTTAAGTTTTGTTCCTCTCATATAAGACCCATATGTCAGAGGAATAGTAATATAGTGAATACTGTTACCGTGTTCTAAATTTGTTTAATAGCAGTTAGCCACACCTGTATACGTTTGCTGACACCGGCGTCAGCCAATTCATTCCAATCTGAGTAGTATCAAAAATGTTCAGTTTTGTTGGTTTTAATCTCTGTACAGTACTGAGGAGAACGCACGTGACGAAACCGGCAGTTTGTCGGGTGTGCACTGACAGAGTCAGTGGCTTTCAGGCCAGAGATGGAAGCATTTCCGACACGCTTAATTTTCTTAAACGTATGTGTGCCGCAGTGGTTTAAGTACACGAAGGTATGACGCCGAGGCAACTGTGGTGCCATAGATGACAGGGCTGAATGACTGCTGCGAAAATGTGTACGGGCGAGTAGAAGTGCAACTGTGGACCAACTGACCTCCCAAGCATGTATCAACAGTGTCTCCTCAACGACCGTTTCGCGGACGCTGCTGCGTGTTGGTCACCGCAGCAGGCGCCTGGGGCGTGTACTCGTGCTGACTCCTGTACTTAGGCGAATAAGGCAGGAACTTAGATTCCAGCACCGCAACTCGAGTTGGAGAGAGTGACAGTACTTGCAGTTTGTTTCTTTCCGGCGTGGTTCAAATGGTGGTGGTCATGTTAAAGTGTCTGGACTGTGTACTAACAAGCTGTGTTTGGCGGAATGTTTTCCGGACAGAAAAAATCTACGTGATTACTTTCAACCATGACTTTCAGAATATGACGTGATAAAATTGTAACCAGGTTTCGAATGACTCCTTATGTGTTGGCTAGAATGAGGTTATTCTATTAGAGATTGGTTTGAGATACACGGTGCTGCAATTTGACTAACGTTAGATGGTCGAGTTGCTGCGCGTTGCTAGCAGTATGTGTGACCTCTGGTTCAGGTGGTCGCTGCCCTTTTGAGTGGTGGGGCTGACCGCACGGAGACGCTGCCCCACGTAGCGTCGCCGCTGAGACTGGCGGTGGTGGCGGCGCAGCCGCGGTCCTTGACCCGGCTGCTCGCCGCGGGCGCCGGGCCCGCCGACGGCTGCCTGCTGGCGCTGGCCACCAGCGACGACTGCAACGACGTCGACGACGCGGCCAGGCCCGAGGTGGCGCGCATCCTGCTGGCTGCTGGCGCGCGCGCCGACCCTGCCACCGCGCAGGAGGCGCGCAAGCGCGGGTTCGCGCTCCTCGCCGCTACCATAGAGGCGGCTGCCCGCTGACGCCACGGCTCAGACCGTCGATCGGTGGCTCCCAAAGTTCCTGACAGCGTTACGCCTGAGTCCAGTCACGTATTAGCTACTACCGCCCCGCTCCTACCATAATCAACATTAGTACCTAACACAAAGTTAGAATGAAACAATGTTCTTTGAATACTTTTAATGTTAAGGCTATGTAAGATAAATGATATTTACTTTTTGTAAGTATGTTATTAAACCATGAACTAATGAGTCAGAGAGACCAATTGATGCTACTTATTTGTAATAACATTATTTTTTAAAATGATGAAACAAATCGCAGTGTATATGGTGTAAATTGAAGGTGGATTGGGGAGAAAGAAAAGGTAAGGAACTGACGGTACAAACTGCATCAGAACGTTATGTTTAATCAGCGGCGACGAGAGAAAATGTATACCGCACAGGGAATCGAATCCGAGATTTCCTGCTTAGTAGGAATTGCGCTAACCAATGCGCCATCTGGACAAAATATCTGTCGCAGACTCACGGACTATCTCGGCACCTCCTCGGCCGACTCACATTCTCATCTAGCGCCACTGTCCATAGTCCCCATCCATGTCCACCGTCCATTAGAATTTTAGATTTCCTCTGGAGCCCGAATGTGAGTCCACACTGAAGGTTGTAGATTCGTTGCCCATCGAGGAGAAACAGTTGTATGAATGAGGGGTGTCTGTTCATTCAGACACGTTCTAAAGAACAGCACCGCACATATAATCTCAGTGTATTACGAGAGATACCTAGAATCAATCTACTTCATGAGGAAAGTAACTTGTTATGAATGATGCTTCCCCTGTAGCACTCCCCCTTTCACTCCCAGCCCCCAACATCTCCACCCCCCCCCCCCCCCGCCCTCCCTGCAACACTTACATCACCTGCACCTAGCACCCACATTTAAAATTAACCGGGTTAAAATACGTGCACCGTATTATTGTTTGCAGATCCCTGAATTGCTGGGTTGCTCACTTCTGAACTACAGAAATGAAGTTCTTCAGTCTGACCACTGTCACAAATAATAAGAGTAATAGCAACAATAATAATCAGTTAGGCACTACAACAGTCTAGTAGCAATTACACAGTTGTTTTCTCTTGTCAACATATTCGTTTTTCTGTTAGAAAGTGAAGAATAAAGCAATTTCGGCGTCATTAGGGGAACTACCTACAGGTCGGAGAAGGTATTTCCATAGGATAATTAAGCATGTGTAACATATATGTAACACATACATCTCACCTTATGCGACAGATGCATCGGACGAGGGCGAAGTGCCTACGCACTGGGTGGACTGTGTAAAGAAAGTATTGTTCATTTCGCAATTTGTAAGTTCCACCACATCATCCGACTAACTGAAAATAAATAAATAAATAAAAAATTAATCACTGGCAATTTATATATTGAGTATTACAATATTACAGCATGTTCTCGGAATACAATTTACTTTTAGCATTAAGGGGCGTCCATTAATTATGTGATGGGTTTTTTTTAAAACTTGGACCCCCCTTTCCCCTTGCTGAGATCTGAGATTTGGTGAGCTGTGGTGCAAACGCCACTCCATCCCCCCCCCCTCTTTTTCAGTCGGGTGAAAATAAGGAAAAATGACGTCTTGTTTGAAACACTGATAAAAATACTTTAATAAAACCATGTTTTATATAAAACAGCGTTTTTAATACATGATTAAAACTCTATTTTAAAGCTGCCAATCCAGAGTAATATTAAGAGAGACAGGGAGGGGGAGAAAAAGGCTCCGCGGAAGAAATTGATTGGTATGTAAAAAGCTAATCTTTTATTGGTATATATACATTAAATTTTATTGAACCCTTACTTACATTTCAGATGAAAGACAGTATTGTTTGAACCTTCCTTTGAACTGTACGATTATGTAGCTTTTCAATCTCTTGATACATATCAACACTAAAAGAAGTTCTTGTTGGTGAAATTCGGCATAACGTCCTTCCACAAACGATTAACCGCTTTCTCGCAGATGTGTTACGACTTGTCGGCATACCGCATAATGGACACATTATTTATATTGTCGTACTAATTCATGTTGATCACAGTAACATAGCCTCTGTATGTGTCGCAGAATGTCACGACTGGCTTACTGGTGGCACGCAGGTATTTCGACCAGTGCGGTAAAGGACTCCCCAAATGAGATCTCACACTTGTACGGCACTTGTTCCAAATGGGATAATCTCGGGCATTCACACATGCAAGACATTCAGTTCAGTTCAGAGAGGCCATAAAGGCGGTGAACACTTCAATATTGTCTATGCTCAGGATTAATTATATAAGATAACATTTTGTTCATTTCAATACCGTACATTCTTCGAAATAAAGTGTCCGCCCATTAAACGAGATATGATGAGATTTTGGTAGACCCCTCCTGCCAACCTCCCCCCCCCCCTCCTCATTTTGAGCTCACTTAATTAGTGGAAGTCCCCTGAGAACATGTACCCCCATTTTTGGATCTACTCCAACAGGTACAAATAGAACAAGCATTCTCTATTTCTATAGTGTTAATGCTTGAAACCAACAACTTGGTCAGATAATGGAGAGCTAGAAGATGAGTTTCTATCATTATCCACTGTGAGGTAGCGGTTGAGCTATTTAGCTTACTGATAACATGCTACAGATCCCATCCCCGGCTACCTACAGGGAAGGGAAGATCCCAGTAAGATCATGCAAATTTAAAACGAACGTGGTCAGCAACGGATAACAACTTTCTAAGTGAGCTCTACTGCGGATGGCCCAATTAAGCACAATTAAGCAAGAATCTACTGGTACAGCACCTAACATGGACGTATTAATGAAGGGAACCATTAAATTGTAAAGAAAGTAATGACACAGTAACAATTTGGTTTGCCGGCCGGAGTGGCCGAGCGGTTCTAGGCGCTACAGTCTGGAACCGCGCGCCTGCTACGCTCGCAGGTTCGAATCCTGCCTCGGGAATGGATGTGTGTGCTGTCCTTAGGTTAGTTAGGTTTAAGTAGTTTTACGTTCTAGGGGACTGATGACCTCAGAAGTTTAGTGCTCAGAGCCATTTGAACCATTTTTTGAATAATTTGGTTTATTGACATCAGAAATCAAACACCAGGTGAATCTCGCATTTAGTAGGCTAAGTGGACAACTGATTGTAAATTTGAAGTACGGACTTTCCAGGTATTGACTGGAGTGTAAAATAATGGGTTGTTCAAATGGCTCTGAGCACTATGGGACTCAACTGCTGAGGTCATTAGTCCCCAAGAACTTAGAACTAGTTAAACCTAACTAACCTAAGGACATCACAAACATCCATGCCCGAGGCAGGATTCGAACCTGCGACCGTAGCGGTCTTGTGGTTCCAGACTGCACCGCCTTTAAAATAATGGAATTAACAATTTCCCAAATACGGCCAACGAAAGTGAAAAACGTTAGTGATTTCTAGAAAAAGGCCCAGAAAAGCATAAATGAGCACCAATACTTCCGCCAAAGTGCACAATGGGTCCAATAAGCTGGCTATGAAAATTAGATCTGAAAAATGAAAACGTAATGAAAATCAACGAACTTCGCATTTTCCTTATCATGGTAGCTGCGACGACAGTGCACGGGTACAACTCTCAAGCTGTGTGACTGTAGAAGACGGCTGCAGTTCAGCCCAGCCTCAGTACTTCGCTGTCAGTTAGAAACATCTTCCTCTGCAACGGCCTGGAGCAAGCGTGTTTCTCCCAGCCACGCCCCTAGGCATACTTTTTTGTGAATTTATTCTGTGAAACTTAGCTGCTTCTGCCCACGTCGGGTTCTTGCAGACCTTGTGAGTTTCGACCAATGATTATTTCATATACAAGCTTAACAATTTCCTGCTGTTCTGGATTTTGCCCCGCTTAACCAATAAGGTATGGCGATCTGAAGAAGGTAGAAAATCCCTACCACTACATGACAGATTTTAAGTCATGGTCAAACAAAAGCCATGCAGGTCTGCACGCGAGAAAATTCGCCCTTACTTCCGATATAATTACTATGAATCAATCAGAAAATGCCTTACTAGAATTTAAACAAACGTTCCAGAAAGCTGGGTCACAGCTCAATGGCTGCTCCCACGCAACGAAGTCTCATGTTTTACCTGGCCTTCAGATTTGTATCTAGCTAAAAAGATACATTTTTACATCTCGCACAATTCAGATTTTATGGTGAGCTGCCCAGCCTCCTGGACATTGGACCTGAGTAGACTTGGCAGGCTGCTTTCAATGCCAAACAATCTTATGGCTCTCCTGTTCCCTCCTCTTCCCCAAAATCCCTCGCAAGGGTACCGACATATCGTGATTCCCTCACTGTAGCAATAGGAAAGGAGGAGTAGAAATAATTAGGAGTGCAATCACTGGGAGTAAAGAATATTTCTTGCACTTTTCATGTAGCGTAAAATATTTTATTTTACCGTCTATAGGGACCTACATATTAAATTATAGAATACGTTATGTGCAATTTTGGGCGTAAACTACCACGTGGCACTATTATACGAAGTGAAGCTGACATTTACAGTTATTCTCATTTAAAGCTAATATCATGAATTGATTTTAACAGTTGAACGGCTTCTTTCATAAGCATTCCACAAGTAATACAACAGAAAGCGACATAATTACGTGTCATCGGTGGACTCTTGTGTTTATTGCACTACGAGCCATTTAGTTCAACATTTACACGGAAGCAGATGACAAAATATCCAGCTGACGGAAGGCATTTGGATACCTCACGATTTCTCAACAGTATGTAAAGTTATTTATTATACTTTTATAACAACATCCGCTTCGATCCATGATGTTCAGTTTTTACACAAAATGAATATCCATGTTTTATGGCTTTTGCTTAATCTACTGCAACTACTGAAACAATATGAAGATAAGGAATGCAATACATTAGAGAACCTTGTCCTTAAAGAAAACTCTTGTAGTGAGTTTGATATTAACATTCTGTCGTCTCAAAATTTTCGACGTTCATAGAGTTTTAGATCTGAAAATCGATGCATTGTATAATGACCGTATTCGTAACATTTACACAAAAAGAAATACTCTGAAACAAAAGGTCGTAGTTCCAACCTTTAATTCAGTGACCCAGTCTGGAAAATTACGTTACCAATTTTCTTCTCGTTTTGAAAGCAGATTTATCTTCCTTCCGTACACCGTTCGGTGTAGCCAAACGCTGCACAAGAATTTAGCACTGCATTACCGAGGCCCTTACTGACAACACTACAATTAAGATAACGATACGTTTAACAACAGTCCTTAAGAAATTTCCTGGAAGATCAAAAGTGTATGCTGGACTGAGACTCGAACTCTGGATCTTGGCCTTTCGCAGACAAGTGTTGTGCTGACTGAGCAACCCAAGCACGACTAAGACCCCCTCCTCACTGTTTTATTACTGCTGGTACCTCGTCTCCTACCTTCATTCGAGTATCGGTCAGGTAAACAGTTCTAACCTGCCATCAAGATTCATATCAGCACACATTCCACTGCAAAGTGGAAATTTCATTCTAGGAGCAATCCTAAAGTCGCAAAGGGTTGCCACTACTTGTCAGTTGATCGAGATGCGTTATGTACTTCATCTGTCATCTACAAGCATCCTGGACTACAAATATGGGCGACGGTGGTGCTCTCTCCAAACATTCGTATGAAACACTTATAGGACGAACTATTTTGCAATGAGGTCAGTTTTTGTGGTATGTGCATCAACAGCAGGCTTTGTGCAAAATAACAATATAATACGTATTTGCATAGTAGTGTAATGGGGAACCCATCAGTTTTCTTGAATCTTTATTGTCTTTATCTCTTTTCTGTGTCCTTCGTACTTGCTGAGCACATTTTATGGCATGTGTTTCACTCATTTGTCATACGATTTTGGAGGTATTATGCATGATAAAAATAATATAATCTGCTTTAAAGACCCTTACAGAAAATGGAAAAAAATTGTGCTTGTTATACTAGTCCCATGGGAAGAAAAGTAAAGAAAAGCTATTTAAAACATGAGAAGAAAGAACCATTTATTAAACTAAATATAATTGTTAGAATGAACAATATAGAAATCTTCTTGAAGGTCGTCCTCACATCTCGGCGTCTTCTTTACGCCCATTCGTTTCTGTGACGGTGCTGTATTACAGACTTATCATCTCTTGTTTATCCCCAGCGTTTCTTCTTCTTTTCTCCTAGGCGCTAACTCTTCACGAGGCATCTGCAACACAACACTGAAGAGAAATTTTGAAGTGATTATAATGTGTGTCCTTTAATATTGAGGGTTGATATTGCCAGTACAAAATGGGATCATGATACTAACATCAATATTTTTCTAGACTAAAATTTATCCACGTCTACGGTCAAGTATAAAATGCTAAATTAATAATGGAACTTAAGACTTGATAAAATGTATTAACACAGACATAGCTGTATTAATATTGGCACAATCATCTACCTGTAAGTATATGCCAGCAGTGAAAGGAAAGGAACTCCATTTCTCTCTGTAAAACTAGCTACTGCGGCAGGGTGCTCTACAGGCATAACTATGAACTAGTACCTGTTATTAACACGTTCATCACTAGAATGAACGGCTTTGCTTATTAGGTATGCCTGTAGTTCACATTACCAACAGAGGCCCAATACACGACCCTTACATATATAATAAAGGAAAAGAAGCAATTAAAATGGCAGAATCCAGCATGACTGCAGCCATGCTGTTAGGAATTTGCAATAGATGGCGTTAAGTATTGGCCCTATGTAGTTTGAGTTTAGATAGTTAAAGGAACAGAACTATTTTTTGGAGTAACAAGTTTCTAGATTTGCATATGTGACATCCTGTAACATAGCAAATACCATGTCAGTGCTTATTTTAATTCAGAAAGAATTGCTTTTATTCTTACAGATATGAACCACTTCTGCACTGTCCGTTGGCAGACTTGGTCTTCATTACGTAGTTAGTTTATTCTTTTCACCGAAGATGTAGTTAAAAATTTCATTTGGCTACCTTTACTTTCCCCCCCATGAACCATGGACCTTGCCGTTGGTGGGGAGGCTTGCGTGCCTCAGCGATACAGATAGCCGTACCGTAGGTACAACCACAACGGAGGGGTATCTGTTGAGAGGCCAGACAAACGTGTGGTTCCTGAAGAGGGGCAGCAGCCTTTTCAGTAGTTGCAAGGGCAACAGTCTGGATGATTGACTGATCTGGCCTTGTAACAATAACCAAAACGGCCTTGCTGTGCTGGTACTGCGAACGGCTGAAAGCAAGGGGAAACTACGGCCGTAATTTTTCCCGAGGGCATGCAGCTTTACTGTATGATTAAATGATGATGGCGTCCTCTTGGGTAAAATATTCCGGAGGTAAAATAGTCCCCCATTCGGATCTCCGGGCGGGGACTACTCAAGAGGATGTCGTTATAAGGAGAAAGAAAACTGGCGTTCTACGGATCGGAGCGTGGAATGTCAGGTCCCTTAATCGGGCAGGTAGGTTAGAAAATTTGAAAAGGGAAATGGATAGGTTAAAGTTAGATATAGTGGGAATTAGTGAAGTTCGGTGGCGGGAGGAACAAGACTTCTGGTCAGGTGACTACAGGGTTATAAACACAAAGTCAAATAGGGGTAATGCAGGAGTAGGTTTAATAATGAATAGGAAAATAGCAACGCGGGTAAGCTACTACAAACAGCTTAGTGAACGCATTATTGTGGCCAAGATAGATACGAAGCCCACACCTACTACAGTAGTACAAGTTTATATGCCAACTAGCTCTGCAGATGACGAAGAAATTGAAGAAATGTATGATGAAATAAAAGAAATTATTCAGATAGTGAAGGGAGACGAAAATTTAATAGTCATGGGTGACTGGAATTCGAGTGTAGGAAAAGGGAGAGAAGGAAACGTAGTAGGTGAATATGGATTGGGGCTAAGAAATGAAAGAGGAAGCCGCCTGGTAGAATTTTGCACAGAGCACAACTTAATCATAGCTAACACTTGGTTTAAGAATCATGATAGAAGGTTGTATACATGGAAGAACCCTGGAGATACTAAAAGGTATCAGATAGATTATATAATGGTAAGACAGAGATTTAGGAACCAGGTTTTAAATTGTAAGACATTTCCAGGGGCAGATGTGGACTCTGACCACAATCTATTGGTTATGACCTGTAGATTAAAACTGAAGAAACTGCAAAAAGGTGGGAATTTAAGGAGATGGGACCTGGATAAACTGAAAGAACCAGAGGTTGTACAGAGTTTCAGGGAGAGCATAAGGGAACAATTGACAGGAATGGGGGAAAGAAATACAGTAGAAGAAGAATGGGTAGCTTTGAGGGATGAAGTAGTGAAGGCAGCAGAGGATAAAGTAGGTAAAAAGACGAGGGCTAGTAGAAATCCTTGGGTAACAGAAGAAATATTGAGTTTAATTGATGAAAGGAGAAAATATCAAAATGCAGTAAATGAAGCAGGCAAAAAGGAATACAAACGTCTCAAAAATGAGATTGACAGGAAGTGCAAAATGGCTAAGCAGGGATGGCTAGAGGACAAATGTAAGGATGTAGAGGCTTATCTCACTAGGGGTAAGATTGATACTGCCTACAGGAAAATTAAAGAGACCTTTGGAGATAAGAGAACCACTTGTATGAACATCAAGAGCTCAGATGGAAACCCAGTTCTAAGCAAAGAAGGGAAAGCAGAAAGGTGGAAGGAGTATATAGAGGGTCTATACAAGGGCGATGTACTTGAGGACAATATTTTGGAAATAGAAGAGGATGTAGATGCAGATCAAATGGGAGATACTATACTGCGTGAAGAGTTTGACAGAGCACTGAAAGACCTGAGTCGAAACAAGGCCCCCGGAGTAGACAACATTCCATTGGAACTACTGACGGCCTTGGGAGAGCCAGTCCTGACAAAACTCTACCATCTGGTGAGCAAGATGTATGAAACAGGCGAAATACCCTCAGACTTCAAGAAGAATATAATAATTCCAATCCCAAAGAAAGCAGGTGTTGACAGATGTGAAAATTACCGAACAATCAGTTTAATAAGCCACAGCTGCAAAATACTAACACGAATTCTTTACAGACGAATGGAAAAACTGGTAGAAGCCGACCTCGGGGAAGATCAGTTTGGATTCCGTAGAAATACTGGAACACGTGAGGCAATACTGACCTTACGACTTATCTTAGAAGAAAGATTAAGGAAAGGCAAACCTACGTTTCTAGCATTTGTAGACTTAGAGAAAGCTTTTGACAATGTTGACTGGAATACTCTCTTTCAAATTCTAAAGGTGGCAGGGGTAAAATACAGGGAGCGAAAGGCTATTTACAATTTGTACAGAAACCAGATGGCAGTTATAAGAGTCGAGGGACACGAAAGGGAAGCAGTGGTTGGGAAGGGAGTAAGACAGGGTTGTAGCCTCTCCCCGATGTTATTCAATCTGTATATTGAGCAAGCAGTGAAGGAAACAAAAGAAAAATTCGGAGTAGGTATTAAAATCCATGGAGAAGAAATAAAAACTTTGAGGTTCGCCGATGACATTGTAATTCTGTCAGAGACAGCAAAGGACTTGGAAGAGCAGTTGAACGGAATGGATGGTGTCTTGAAGGGAGGATATAAGATGAACATCAACAAAAGCAAAACGAGGATAATGGAATGTAGTCGAAGTAAGTCGGGTGATGTTGAGGGTATTAGATTAGGAAATGAGACACTTAAAGTAGTAAAGGAGTTTTGCTATTTGGGGAGCAAAATAACCGATGATGGTCGAAGTAGAGAGGATATAAAATGTAGACTGGCAATGGCAAGGAAAGCGTTTCTGAAGAAGAGAAATTTGTTAACATCGAGTATAGATTTAAGTGTCAGGAAGTCGTTTCTGAAAGTATTTGTATGGAGTGTAGCCATGTATGGAAGTGAAACATGGACGATAAATAGTTTGGACAAGAAGAGAATAGAAGCTTTCGAAATGTGGTGCTACAGAAGAATGCTGAAGATTAGATGGGTAGATCACATAACTAATGAGGAGGTACTGAATCGGATTGGGGAGAAGAGGAGTTTGTGGCACAACTTGACCAGAAGAAGGGATCGGTTGGTAGGACATATTTTGAGGCATCAAGGGATCACCAATTTAGTATTGGAGGGCAGCGTGGAGGGTAAAAATCGTAGGGGGAGACCAAGAGATGCATACACTAAGCAGATTCAGAAGGATGTAGGTTGCAGTAGGTACTGGGAGATGAAGAAACTTGCACAGGATAGAGTAGCATGGAGAGCTGCATCAAACCAGTCTCAGGACTGAAGACCACAACAACAAACAACCTTTACTTTCTCTTTTAAATATACTTTTCTAATTTTTTTCTATTTTGATTTGGATTTTTTTTATTTTTTAAGAGAGACTAGTGTGGCATTCTTTTTACATAGCTATTTGTACTAACCGAAACTTTGGAGCACCAAAGGAACTGGCTAATGGGGCAAGAATGTTACATATAACCTTAACCGTTTCTGCCTGCTTGCTCCGTTGTTGAGTAACTTTTCAATCTTCAGTCGCCAAAAATCTGCTGAAATCTGAGGCATGGGCGTTGGTATAAATTTTTTATAGAGAGGACGTCCGCCCCCGGTAGCTGAGTGGTCAGTGCGACAGACTGTCAATCCAAAGGGCCCGGGTTCGATCCCCGGCTGGGTCGGAGATTTTCTCCGCTCAGGGACTGGGTGTTGTGTTGTTCTAATCATCATCATTTCATTCCCATCGACGCGCAAGTCGCCGAAGTGGCGTCAAAACGAAAGACTTGGACCAGGCGAACGGTCTACCTGACGGGAGGCCCTCGTCACACGACATTATTCTAGAGAGGACAAGTTTGCAGAATTGTCAGTTTTGATACAATGGTAGATGAGGTGGAAAACGTCACGTCCGAAGAACCAAATTTCCCAAGAAGCACACAAGACTAATTGTATATCAAAAGATGGACAGGTACCGACTTAGCCTTTGGAAGTACTATCATGCGCAGAAGTATCCGAATGACGTGAATTGTGATCCGCCTGATTTGCACGCAGCCAACATAACGTAGCTGTGTAGAGTGTCCTCTAATCGCTTTGCGGTGCAGTCGTTCGACTATACAAAATGGATACCACGAGAGACCACTAGACAACACAGTTGTTTAAGGCAATCAGTGAGATGTAACTGATCGTTAAAGAAACTAATTACAGAAAACGCGATAAACAGCGGCAAAAGCTCTATAGAAACCGAAATATTAATGGAGTATAATCAGTAACGTCACTGTACTAATTATTCAAGAAGAATTATTGGCCCACATGTTTGAACTATAAGTGACATGACGAAATTTTTTTCTGGATCTGGACAGAAACCCAGCAGACGAAGCCATTACTAACTAAACTACACTTTCGCACCAAACCGTGACTTGATCTAGGCAACGATCATCAATGCTGAGTAGCCGTAAAGAGACGTGTAATATAAAGGTTTTCACCAGTATTAGTTAACACATCTCAACTTGAAACGAAATGTCGAAATTATTTCTAATACATCGAAACCATTATCGCTCTGTTAACTAACCACGAAAGACGTTTAATATACTCTCCTTCACAAGTATTCAAGTATGCATGTGCTAAAAACTGGAATTCTATGTTTTAAAATGTTGTGACAGGATTTTCTAACCAGCACCTTATGAGATTGTTAACTAATCAAATCAGATGTTAGAAATCGAATTTGTTTACCAGCAGAGAGATGTATCAGTATGAGATGAGGGTACAATTTCAGAATAAGACATGGGTTGAAACTTGCTGGCAGATTAAAACTGTGTGCCGGACCGAGACTCGAACTCGGGACCTTTGCATTTTGCCTTTCACGGGCAAGTGTTCTACCAACTGAGCTACCCAAGCACGACTCACGGCGTGCAATATCCTTTCTGTCAGGAGTGCTTGTTCTGCAAGGTACGCAGGAGAGCTTCCGTAAAGTGTGGAAGGTAGCAGACGACATACTGGCAGAAGTAAAACTGTGAGGGCGGGCCGGGAGTCGTGCTTGGATAGCTCAGTTGGTAGAGCAATTGCCCGCAAAAGACAGAGGTCCCGAGTTCGAGTCTCGGCCCGGCACACAGTTATAATATGCCACAAAGTTTCAGGATACAATTTGCTTTGCTTGCCCGGGAATCGAACCCGGCGCGTACTGTCGCTGTTTCCCATCCATAAATAGACGTTAAGTATCAACTGCTTGCTCACCAGTAGTGAGATGCTCGCATGTTTCACTAGAAATAACGGTACCTATCGATATTGTTGACTATTCCTGAACATACATTAAATAAGAAAATTATTTTACGGTGGTAGGTCAGTTTGCACATGCTAGGGCGTAAAATTAAACTATGAATTTGTTTCTGCTGGACCCGGATTGCAACCCAGATACGTTCTATTCCTAGAGATCCGAATTCGAATTCCAGTTGAGGACCAAAAATTGCAACATCTCAAGTTCAAATTAAATATGAACACTGCGAACGAAATAACCATTCCTAAATTAAATGAAATAACTTTTATAATGCTAGTTTACTGGCGACAGAGTTTGTGCCTTCGGCAGCTGACGCCTTTGTTATGGCTCCGTTTAAACAGGCTCTAACACTGTTGGTAGTGAAGGGATATTATGTTTATTGCGGGTTCTGAACCACTGTGCTACCTAACATTCTGGATTTCGGGTTACCATAGATGAATTAGATGTTTTCGTGAATGTTAAAAGTGGACGCCATAAGTGAGAATCGAAACTATACCCCGCAATTATCATACTACGATCCACCCAGCAGACCACTGAATCTCGCAGTTGGCAGTGTCCTGATGGTATTGTTGAGTCCGACGATGCGCCTAGAAGCTGTGAAAAAATCCGGCTCTCTCAATTAACTGGTTAATTACCTGATAGTTTCTAATGCGGGTGTTATTCTAAAATCATGACTGCGTGATATAAGGACCATTCTAGTTTCCATAGCTCCAATTTGATGCCAATATGAAAATATTTCTATAACCACTAATGTTCATTTCGAGCAATGCAATTGCAGCGTGTGAGGTGACCAGATAAATCTATGATTACTGTCATGATTGCTATTATTATCTTCATTATACTGCTACTACACATTGAAGGTAAGGTATATGCTCTTTGATCATTTTTAGAACCATCTGCCAAAATATAGTAATTATGTAGTTCCTTCAACGTATAGGGAATACTTTTCGATTGAATGTCGGAAATCTTCTATTTTTCGTTAATCACATTTAAATTAAAGTAATTGCTAAAACCGTTACTTGAGAGTAGAAATCGTGTTGCTTTTCTTTATGCATTTGCGCTTAGCAACGACGCTTGTAAATTGCGAAATCAGGAGGTAAAACACTATTCAAAACGCAGGTATGTTAATTTCTGCCGTTAAATGTCAAGTGTATGCTTTACAGACGACTTGGTCAAACTGTTATGGGAGTTACATTGCTGCTGATTAATATCTCCCTCATTTTTTGTGTCGTGTTTAATAAACTACCGAAAAGACCATATACAGTATGCAATATAGTAATAAAAATTGATTACACCTTATCATTATAACGGTACAAAAATGTCTGCCGTCTTAAGGCAAAATACCCCAAATCATTACGAATTAGCAAGAGAAAGTTAAAAAGTCCTTTAGTGCCACACTTCAGTCAATATTATTGACAGACACAGAAAAAAAGTGATTAACATGTGTGCAATTCTGTAATTGCTGTGTCTATACAACCACGGAGTACAGAATGGGGTTAGCGATATAATGGCGGAGAGTCTTTCATTCGATGTCTTTACTGTTTGTTAATCTGCTTTCGAGATTCTATTTTACCGAAGAGGAAAACCAATTGTCGCCGCCAGTATTTGAACCGACAGCAAGTGCAGGTTACAATTTCATGTCCACACACTTCACCCCTACGCTAGCAGCCATCTGCGACAAGTCTGGCCTCCTTGTCGCCTCAATTGTGGATTCGTGAGATAAACAGCACCGTAAATAGCGAAACCAGCTGCAGTTTCTGTTGAAACGAGATTCCTGGAATCAAAATTATTCATTTGACACCTTCTATATCATCCTCTAAGGGAGAATCATTTAGGATATTTAATGAGAATGATAAGATATTAGTGAGTGAATTTAGCAGGATACTTTTTCACCAGTCCAGGAAGTAATTCGAATGCCACATTGCTGCCAAATGGAAATGCATGCTGCAGTGTTGCCAATTCTCCATTAGACTGGTGACAGGCAGGAAGACGCCTGCTAACGCGAAAAGTCTCTTCAGCTTGTAACCATAGGACAAGCTCGCTCAACACAGACGTGACAGGGCCTGCGTAGGCGTTAGCGCCGGTTGCTATCACTTTCACGGGAACCTGAATTAAGAAACGTAAAGGCCAATTAGCCACCTACTGCAACTTGAATTTGCTAATTCGTAATGATTTGGGGTATTTTGCCTTAAGACGGCAGACATTTTTGTACCGTTATAATGATAAGTTGTAATCAATTTTTATTACTATATTGCATACTGTATATGGTCTTTTCGGTAGTTTATTAAACACGGCACACAAAAATGAGGGAGATATTAATCAGTAGCAATGTAACTTCCATAACAGTTTGACCAAGTCGTCTGTAAAGCATACACTTGACATTTAACAGCAGAAATTAACATACCTGCGTTTTGAATAGTGTTTTACCTCCTGATTTCGCATTTTACAAGCGTCGTTGCCAAGCGCAAGTAAATAAAGAAAAGTAACACGATTTCTACTCTCAAATAAAGGTTTTAGAAATTACTTTAATTTTAGTGTGATTAACGAAAAATTGGAGATTTCCGACATTCAATCGAAAAGTATTCCCTATACATGGAAGGAACTACATAATCACTAGATTTCGGCAGATGGTTCTAAAAATGATCAAAGATCATATACCTTCCCTTCAATGACATGTGTGTAGCAGCGTAATGAGGATAATAATAGCAATCATGACAGTAATCATAGATTTATCTGATCACCTCACACGCTGCAAATGCTTTGCTCGAAATAAAACATTAGTTGTCATACAAATAATTTCATATTGGCCTCAAATTGGAGCTATGAAGACTAGAATGGTCCTTACATCAGTCATGAGATTAGAATAATACCTGCATTAGAAACTATAAGGTAATTAACCAGTTAATTGAGAGATCCGGATTTTTTCACAGCGTCTAGGCGCATCGTCGGACTCAACAATACCATCAAGACACTGCCAACTGCGAGTTTCAGTGGTCTGCTGGGTGGATCGTAGTTTGATGATTGCGGGGTATAGTTTCGATTCTCAATCAGGGCGTCCACTTTTAACATTCACGAAAAGGTCTAATTCATCTATGGTAACCCGAAGTCCAGAATGTTAGGTCGCACAGTGGTTCAGAATCCGCATTAAACATAATATCCCTTCACTACCAACAGCGTCAGAGCCTGTTTAAACGGAGCCATAACAAAGGCGTCAGCTGCCGAAGGCACAAACTCTGTCGCCAGTAAACTAGCATTATAAAAGTTATTTCATTTAATTTAGGAATGGTTATTTCGTTCGCAGTGTTCATATTTAATTTGAACTTGAGACGTTGCTATTTTTGGTCCTCGACTGAATTCGAATTCGAATCTCTAGTAATGGAACGTATCTGGGTTGCAATCCTGGTGCAGCAGAAACAAATTCATAGTTTAATTTTTCGCCCCTAGCATTTGCACACTGACCTACCACCGAAAAATTGTTTGCATATTCAATTTCTGTTCACGAATACTCAATAATAACGATATTCTACGGTCGCAGGTTCGAATCCTGCCTCGGGCTTGGATGTGTGTGATGTCCTTAGGTTAGTTAGGTGTAAGTAGTTCTAAGTTGTAGGGGACTGATGACCACAGATGTTAAGTCCCATAGTGCTCAGAGCCATTTGAACCAATAACGATAGGTACCGTTATTTCTAGTGAAATATGCGAGCATCTCACTACTGGTGAGCTAGCAGTTGATGTTTAACGTGTATTTATGGAAGTGAGACAGCGATAGTACGCACCGGGTTCGATACCCGCGCTAGCAAAACAAATCGTACCTTCATGTCATATGGATACTGCTCGCTTCTGGTAAGCAAATTCAATTTCTATCATCTGATTTTACTTAGTTAGCAATCCGATAAGGTGCTGTGTAGAAAATCCCGTCACAACATTTTAAATCATAGCATTCCAATTTTCAGCACATGCATACTTGAATACTTGTGAAGGAGAGTATATTAAACATCTTTCGTGGTTAGTTAACAGGGCGATAATGGTTTTGGTGTAGTAGAACTAATTTTGCGATTTCGTTTGATGTTTAGATGTGTTAACTAATACTGGTGAAAACCTTTATATTACACGTCTCTTTACGGCTACTCAGCATTTATGATCGTTGCCTAGATCAAGTCCCGGTTTGGTGCAAAAGTGTAGTTAAGTTAGTAATGGCTTCGTCTGCTGGGTTTCTCTCCTGATCCAGAAAAAAAATTTCGTCATGTCACTTATAGTTCAAACATGTGGGCCAATAATTCTTCTTGAATAATTAGTACAGTGACGTTACTGATTATACTCCATTAATATTTCGGTTTGTATAGAGCGTTTACCGCTGTTTATCGCGTTTTTTGTACCGAGTTTCTTTAACGATCAGTTTATGCAAAAATCACGAACACACAAAAATCAATCGTCTTTGTGACATTTAGCAGGTGTGGGGAAACCTTATACAGAAGAAAAATACTCCGAACTGTCATAGACCTTTATTAGTCCAGACATTGTCTCAGAATATCTTGTTCATGCTAACATTTACTTTGTTTAAGTATTGCTACATAGTTTTTGTGCTATAGGTAGTCGTGTAAAAGAATGGTTCAATTGGCTCTGAGCACTATGGGACTTAACATCTGAGGTCATCAGTCCCCTAGAACTTAGAACTACTTAAACCTAACTAACCTAAGGACGTCACACACATGCATGTCTGAGGCAGGATTCGAACCTGCGACCGTAGTGGTCGAGCGGTTCCAGACTGTAGCGCCTAGAACCCCTTGGCCACCCCGGCCGGCAGTCGTGTCAGATTATATTGAGATGGTAACGCTTTTGAAAATGATTGTTACCTGTACAAGCGCTAGGGACTAATTCAACTCTAATTACGTGTTTTTCTAGTTTTTGCAGCATCATGCTGTTACATGGCACTGATTGCCTTAAACAACTGTGTTGTCTAGTGGTCTCTCGTGGTATCCATTTTGTATTGTCGAACGACTGTACCGGAAAGCGATTAGAGGACCCGCTAGAGAGCTACGTTATGCTGGTTGCATGCAAATCAGGCGGATCATAAATCAGGTCAATCGGATGATAGTACATTACTTTGACACTTAATGGGTAGGTATATTTCAATGGTATGTGTAAAATAAATGTTTTTCCTGTCATTAAATATGAATCGCCTCGTAGTAATTGAAAGACCTCAGATTAAATCCTTATCAGACAAAATACATGGTATCCAGCAAGTTTTGAAATATAGGTAGAAAATATTCGCAAAAGAATATTATTCGTATTCCCACAATCTTAGCGTGAAATGAAAAGAAATTAGAAGAAATTCAGCACAAATGAGAACTCCTGCCTGGAGACGAGACGAGGTACTGGCGGAATTAGAGCTGTGTGGACGGGGCGTGAGTCGTGCTTGGGTAGCTCAGTCGGTGGAGCACTTGCCCGCGAAAGGCAAAGGTCCCGAGTTCTAGTCTCGGTCCGGCACACAGTTTTAATCTGCCAGGAAGTTTCAAGAATAAAAGGAAACGGCTTATTTATCTTTGATCCCATGTACTAGACTTGGTTCGCCTATAAAATTTGTGATCTGCTTATGTTAGTGTATTTGTTGCATTACATTCATATTTTCTGTTTTTAAGTGTTGACTGGCATATCTGAAGTTGAATGAAATGAGTTTTGAAAGCAATTTTTTTTGAGTTGCTTAAGTAAGATGTTGGCGTTCTCGATTTGGCAAAGTTTCCGTGATCTTTCTGGCAAAGGTTGTGTTTCACAAGCACGAAGACAAGCAATAGAAACTGTCGCCTTGAGGGGGGCGGGCAGTATCTTTGTGACATGTAAGCCAGAACGGCTTGCCACGAAGGGCAACAAAACGTGGCGTGGAGTATAGTTGACTTACCACAGTGCTGTAAGGGTGCCGCGGACGAAAACCAAAGGGTTCCTGCTACGAAAAGCAATGCCACCCCAGACCGCCACGCATGACTGTGGGGCCGTAAGGCGGACGACAACTCGTTTGGTATCCCACTGCTGCCTAGGACGTTTCCAGACACATCTCTGCTTGTAATCGGGCATCAGTAAGAGGCGGGACTCATCACTGCGGAAAATCCTACTCCAATCAATAAAATTCCAGACCGGAAGTTCCCGCCACCGCTGCAAACGGGCTTTTTTGTGCTAAGTGGTCAATAATAGTGAGCGCAAGGGAAGTCGTGACCTCATACTCCTCTCTGTGGCGCGCCTATTAATCGTTGTTGTCGTCACTGAAGCACACCAATTGCATGTCGGATCGATTACAATGATGTATTAAGGGCGTTGAGTACCTTTCTGACGGCTACTCGTCCCTGACTTGTTGTCTTGTCTGTAGGTCAACTGCTTCCTTTTTGAAATTTTGTTCAGACATGGTTCACCCATTCCTGCAAGCATCGTCGAATAATAGCAGTGGGTCAATGTTGAGCGATTTTCTTATTACTCCAACAGGTTTATTTGAGCCCAACTACACGTCCTTTCTCAACTGCTGACATTTGCGTACATTGTTCATGCACCTGTCTGCGAGGCATGGTTACTATCCAATTGCGTACACGAAATGATAATCGAAAATAATTTATGCCGTGGTATGGTCGTATCCGGTGTTTACTATCCTTGCCAGCAGCGCAGTGAAATGGCGCTGCAACGTCTAAGAAGTTTACAAATTAGCATTGTCCTTCGATAGCTGTGCGAATATCAGTTTCTGACCAATTTGCGTAACTCCTTCGTGGTACTTCGTTTTTTCTTGTCTTATAGTGTTTGTCATATCGTTGTGCAGCACACTGGTATGAATGCAGAATTCGTCGGTCAATCACTGCATATGGAGCGGTGTAGCTTCCACAAACATTCAGAAGTTCCCAGTCGTGGAAAGGACATTTTCTCGTGGTTGAAATTTCACACTTATTGTCACCCTTCTGCTCATAGAGGTGGTATTTTCCTTATGCTACCGTTACATATGGGTCTGCAGATTAAATATGAATATAGAAATCTACGGTTGTGCTCTTCCGATTGCAGGTCCATAGGTTTGTCGTCTAAAACAGGATGTATAATCAGCAAGCTTTGGTGAGGTTTCCCTGTTCACAGACAAATGGTAAAATACAGTTGTATTATGCAGCAAGCGAAGTGTAATAATTGGGGACAGACGACTGGAACGTGCACTGTAGCCACGTTTGGGACGTTTTGAGAACTGCTGACGCAATCTGCGCGCCAGGGTGTTCGAACATCTCCTTCATGCAGCTAGTTAAGGGTTGAACGAGGAAGCGATAGAAGAGATTGAAGGCTTAATTTTTGCGTGGCTCTCTACAGGCTTCCATTCATATTGACTGCAGAAGAGAAAAGAAACCAAAGATTGAAGATAAATACTCGTGAACAAAGTGGTATCTACCAAAGTCCAAGATTTATTTGCCGTCGCGGTCGCCAACGCTAAATCTGGAGTTAAGTGGAGTAACAAAGAATGATTGTTAGAACTTGAAGAGAGTTTTGTGATTAATGATGAGACTGTACCAGAACACTCCTTGAGGACGCCTTCCGTGAAGTAGCGAAATTGCTACAATATCTCATATTGGGCGTTTGAGATCCTACAACACCGTAGCGAAGTACCGGTACCATCAAGAACTATCGTTGAGCGAGGTGCTTAGGCGGCAGCTGTGTGAAGCAAGCACACAGTTGCCACATAAACCAAGTCACCGATAGATGTCTGCTTTGCAGTAATAGTACCTTTATGATACTACTTGGACTAAGTGAGACTGTAGAAATGACACTGTGAGTGTTTACATCGCCAACCGATTGAAAGTCTTCTATTCGTAGGGAAAAGTTAACAATATAGGTAAGGAGAGTCATTCTTTCTTCGTTAGTTCTTTAGCCATCTTTATTTTCTGTTTTTCTTCCAGTAAGCTTTGCGCCCTCTCTGTGCCTGCGTCGTTGATAGTGACCTGTCTCGCTATATCCTCTGTCCTGCAACCACTATCCAAACATTTTAGTCAATAATAAAATATAACGTCATTAAAAGGCAAGCAGTGTGGCGGTCATTATCTGTACAAAATGTTGTCAATACCGATACCTCTGTTGTCGGTTAGGATGATAAGTGAAATGTATTTTGTAAACATTATATGAGAGCAGTTTCAGAAAATGAAATACAGTACTTCAAACAACAAAATTTTTTTCCTAAGCCTTCTTTTATAATTAATGAAATGTACCTAAGGGAGTAAATATACACCATTTTGTTGTTATACCGACATCTAACGCACTGAGATAAAGCCTTAGAAGCTAGTACGTGACGTCTTCGACCTGGAAACTCAGTGACTGGAATATAATTGTCTTCAGTGACGGATCGCGCTTCGAAGTGAGCCCCGACGACTTGCGAAGACGTGTTGGAGATGCTCCGAACAGCAGTGGGATGTCAACCTGAATGTCGTCTGCCATACGGCCCAACGACCATGAGTGGTCGCCTGGGGTGCTACTTCTTTTCATAGCAGGACTCTTTTTGTTGTCATCTGCGGCACCCTCTGTGCCTCCACTACATTCTAACAACGTTTTTCTGTCCTACACGGCAAGCCGCCCTGAGGTTTACATTCCAGCAAGATATTGGTCGCCCGCACACAGCTTGTCTTCGAACTTGCCAGATCCTAACTTGGCCAGTGAAGTCACCGGATATCTTCACAATCGACAACGTTTGCAGCATTATGTGCAGCGCCCTACTACTAGCTCTGGATTTTTATGATCTAACACACCAATTAGGAAGAACCTAGCACGATACCCGTCAGGAGGCCATCCAACAACTCTATCAATCCATGTCAAGCGGAACAGCTGTGGGAGTAAGGGCCAGATGTGGACCAACGAAATACTGACTTGCTGAATTCTGTGATGCTCTTTGTCTTGAATAACTCATCCATTTCTTCTCCAATGGTAATCACATATTTATCTGTACATGTACATCAGATATACCAATTTACATCCCATTTGGATAATTCATTTGTGGTGCCTAGTGAGTTGGAAAGATTCGTTGTTTCCGTTGAGTAGGAAGCGATCGAGTGTAGGCTTTGACGCGAATAAATTGTGTGAAGAATTTGCCAACAGTTGACTGCGAGTTGATACTATTACGTCGGTTTTTAGGGTAAAAGTAATTTATGACTCGGTTTATTCGTGGAAACGCGCGGATTTATTGACGACAGCGGTGGAGGCTACAGCAGTCGAAAACAGCAGTCGTCTATATAGCTGTTATAACACTGAGGCGTTACCAAAGAGAGGTTTGCAAGATGAACTCACGTGATTGGTTGTGGTTGGCGCGCTCAGTGCGCTGCAACGATCTGGGATTTTCTTACACCCACTTGACTAGACATCTACTTATGTGTCCCTAGCTGTGTGTACGAGCGGAGAACTTCTTATAATGGTTCTCTCAACGTGAAGTACCCCAACACACGGTTTATAATGTATGAGGCAAATAGCAGCTGGAAGGTGTGACTACCCTTTTGCGTGGCTTCACTTTGGCAGATGAGAGGCCAGCCACCGTTAACTCGAGCAGCTCTGGGGGTTCATCGTTTCCTGTACTATCCGTTTACAGCTCTGTAGAAGATTTCAGGACGGAGGACATAGAAAGGCAGTATAGCGGAAGTGAACGATTGCTGCAACCTAATGCAAGGTTATATTTCTTTTAATCCTCAAAGACGTCGAAACAGCACCTGTCCTTGGTAAAGTGCGCAAAATACCGTTTGGGTCAACAGCTACTGGCGGGCTGCATATCATTGCCTTCAAAAGATTGTTCTGTACGCTCGGTAATCTACCAGATACAATCAGCTCTCACCAATAAACTAGAGTCTCAGAGAGTGTGGTGTCTTTCCCACAATAATTTTACTCAGAAATGGTGGCCGGGTGTACTGCACATACATGAGTCGGTGGCCCTGTCACTCGCTATAATTTTGCAGATGTTGTCTAAAGGTGCCGATATGGTGAAGTCAGTGAAGTTAAGTGAGACAGCATCATGTTAGAACCGTATACGCCACTGAATGTATGTATATTTTAATATTATGATGTCTGTCTTGAATAACGCTGACGTTCTGAAATGGTATGTGCACTGGTTTTGTGATTATTGTGCGTTTGAGTGACATATGATGGATGATGAAGCCTCACTATACTGGGATGGTGAGCGATCACTTGCAGCACGGGTAAAACACGTGTGTTGAATTGAAAACTTGCATAGGGTCTGTAGGCTGAAACAGTAAAACCCTAAAACTGGTACCAAGTATGATTCTCTAGTAGAGAAACGGTGGATTTACTGATCCAAAGCATGGATATCCGTTGTTTATCGTTTATTGCCTTGCAAGGGCATCACGCCTCGTATTGAAGTTACGTATACCAGAGACTGAGGACCGCCGCACATAGTGCTATACACGAGTCATAATCAATTTCCCACGATGCCATGTAACGTGCCACGCTTCACAACATAACCATACATATTGTACTCGTGTTTCTTTAAATTATTTGAGATCTAGGCATGCATTAACTTGTGGAAACAGCAATACATAGTCTACAGGTGATATTGTTTAATGAGAGTGTGTGGAAAGGCAAATGCAGTTACTCTGGAATGCATGTAGGAACTTTAGAAGGTCAGTTACCTGTCGTTCCACGCTAAGGCCATTTCGCAATTAGAGTGGAACATTGTGAGAAGAGAGTACACTGTCTGGGTGTTCTGCAGACACAGTTCTTCTGGGGCACGGATAACAGGTGAATCACAGTGTGCGAGTGAATTGGCGAGGAAACTGGAAATGAACTCCAAAGCCGACGCACTGGGGGCAGTACGCGTCTTCTGGGCAGAAGGTCTAACTTGCACGCACATACACCTTGAAATTCTGGTGGTGTATGGGTAAAGGATGTAGCGTGCAGCCACAATGAAATGCCTTCAATATGACTAAGGTCACACAGATGTAAGTGACGCCAATTCGAAAAGAAGGAAGATTTAGCACCATGCGGTTTTCATTTTTACGGCGAACTGTAAAATTACTTGGAGCGTCAAGAGATTTTCCAACGTCGAAGTATTCATACAATGGCTCTCAAAAGGCTACACGACCAAAGACCAGATATCTGTCGCATTGGAGAGTGGTACTACATCCAGTTCCACGTGACTGAAGTAGTTAAATAGTTGTTCCGGTGGCTTTCAACCTCACTGCTTGACTCACAAACCACATTTTCGTATCCGACGACATCAGTCGTGCATCTGGCTGGCTAAGCAGTATTTTCCACATCTTCTTGCTTCACAGTACTCGACATTGCGTTTATCCATTGGATAATAAAGAAGGGCGCCAATAATCGGGAAGCAAAGGCCCTTCTTAGCTCGCAGGGAAAGCAAAAAGTATAGTGTAGCCAGTTAAGTCGGCATTACGCTGGTTTTTAACAGGATCGGAATTGGAACCTTTTTATGGATACTTACATCTCGCCATTCGTCTTGCAAAAAACTGAAAATCCTGCATACCCTGAAGTCTAGGCCGCCGCCCTACAAATAGTCGTACGGGCGCCTTTGGTAACAAATTTTGGGATAAAATGTTCTACCCAGGAGATTTGGCTGTAACAGGTCGCAGATTCAACGAATTATCGTGGGTGAACAATGAGTCGCAGCTGCAAAGGAAGCATATTAAGTGATAGTTTAATTAGAAACGCAGCATTAGAATTCAAATACGTTTTTGTTTCATTAGACAAGACGAAAATTCAAGTAATAAACTGTGAATAAATACTGGCCAGAGGACAGTATTAGTGAGTATTGTCGAACACCGTTTAACTGTTGCAAGCTGTTTGGCGTGTGATAGCGCTCTAGTTCGATACAGCTGTCGGCATTTACGATTGTGCATTTCCCAATCAATAATACGTACGTGGAGTCTCTGTGGTTGGGACTTCAGCTCTGATTGTTCAACAGTGATAAACAAAAACATTAGTGACATGCGGTGACGTGTAGATGTCTTCTCCTTGCACTCACAACTGTTCATTTGCTTTTATATATTTCCTGATTTCTAAACAACAAAGTACAGAATCTTATAGACAGAGAGAAACAAAACATTATTCAAGAATATGGTGACAGTCACACATCACACGACTTACCTTCACACACTTCATGTGTGAGACTTTTATTAGTTGCAGCACACGATCAACACATACAAAACACCCGTAATTGCAATTTGTTGATCGGCTTGTCTTCTTCTGCAGCCTTTATAATGTAGCGACGGCTTCCTTTAAGGCTCAATACTGATGAAGTCAGACTAATGTTGATTTCATTTATTAATAATGATGTTTTTACTTTTGAGTGTAGAAGCGCAGTTATTTTAGTAAATAAAGGAATTAGTGGCACTAGACGCAGAAAGATAATTGCGTGCATTATAACAGTTTTATAAAATATTCTACTTTTTACCACAGTAAGGTAATTTCAGTATCTTCTAGAAATCTCAATCAACTGTTCGCTGCAGAACGAAGTAGCTCCGTTCTGAGGGAGCTTACAGTTTCATGTACTGTGTTGTGGTAATTATAAACTTTTTCGTTATGTCAAGAAAGATGTAACAGTCATTAGCTCCCTTGTTACACGACGGATAGCAAGAAAGCAGTAAGTCCTGACATTAACTCATCGTCACGTCAAACGACGGATGGGGTTTGCTTACACGAATATCAGGCCACAGTGTTATGAAAGGTGGGTGTCTGTCATGTCTGCTTTTTCATTTTTTTAATAAGCAATAACAGTGTACATTCCTGATATGAAAGAGGAAAACCTGTTTGAGTCTATCAATTCATACTATCTCACTAAAGAGGAAGAAATCACTTCTACCGAAATGGTGCTAATAGCTACAGCATTCCCATTCAGAAAAAGAGGAAAGTTTTGAAACGTACGAAGCTGAAACGAAACTATAAATTTTCATTTGGAGCAATATGTACAAAACCAGCAATGGAAAAGATCGATGATTCGTTAAGCCTATCGGCCATCAGAAAGTGCGTCTGCTAGATTCTTTTAATAAACTTTGGTCATTTAGGAGCCTTCAATAGTATCAATAAAATTCAAAGGAAGTGAGAGACGATGAGAAGGGTCAGTCCATGGCAATCTCAATAAAACGAACATTTGATCTCAGTGGTGATAAAAATGGAACGAATTTTTAAAAATACGTTTGAACACTTGACAGCGTAGAACATTATGATTGTAATTTTTTTATGAAATCAGTTGCCTGTAAGTAGACAGGACGCCAGCTTTGTGACAAAAAATGTATAGCTCCAACAACGAGAAATGTGTCACGAGTGTGGAAGATATTTTTGAGTGAAAATGAAGGAACGTTAATTAGTATTCGACCAAAAATTATGATCGTTTTTAAATTTATGTCTAAGTGAGAACTTGGAAGACTGGAACTACCGCCTTTCCGTAATAAACATTTCATTTACAAAACAATGACAATGACTGATGTAAGGCCATCATAAAATTCCATTACATTAATGAATGTTCTCAGGGTCATTTTCCTGGGTTTAATTATTGTTACACCGAGACGTGCGGAACTCTGACAGTTGTGTGAAAGGCGTGCTTCAGTGCGCATCATTACCAAGTGAGGTTCTGTCCACACACGTGTGTTGGGCTTACTGCCGAGTACAGGTTCTGTATTTGCGGCCTTTTCATGTTCGTGCAATGCAAGCAGTTTGACTTTGAGGATAATTATTGGTGCTATTTTCGTCAATATGCGTTTATGCTGAGGTACAGTCAGTCTCAAAGTACCGCAGCTGAAATGATAGTAACAAAGGATTTCCAGCTTGCCTTGCCTAGATATTTCTCTAGAAAAAGAGATCCTTTGTCAGTCTTCTTGGAAAAAGAAGAAAAAAAAAGAAAAAGAAAACCACATGTTTGGCACAACAAAACTGACTGCTCCATAGTAGTGTTCTTGGTGCCGTCTTGTATGTGTGCAACGGGCAATCTTATTAATGTAGTGCTCTCGCTACAAAGAGGCACTCAGCTGCAGATCACCAGCATTCTAAGCATGCGCTCGTACAATAAGAAATGTGAGTTCTAGCCTTCCTTCACAGATGGAAAGAGACGAACTAGGCATTTTGAATACAGACCTCGTTCTGGTGTGTGTAAAGTGCCATATTGTGCATGAATGTCCAGTTGCATCCTGCCAACCGTGGGGAAAGCGCAAACTACTCGCAAGGAGGCCACAGGACACTTGGAATTTGGTAATTTTTTGAATTGGTAGTACGAGAACCTTAGAGCTGACACATCAGTCCCAAGAGGCCATCAATGCGACTCTCAAAAGTACTCGAGAAAATTTATCGTGAACTTTCCAGAGATTCGTTAATATCCTAACGTAATATCATTTCTAAGACAGGCAGCTTGACTCTGCAGTACAGTCACGTGTGTGTGACGTGACGTGTGTGTCACAGATTTGAGTCCTGGCTGTGAACTGCACTTTCTCTGAGCATTCGAGTAAAGACTGAACTACATAAAGATGAAAAATATTGGTTGTTATCTTTTTCACCAAAACAATCTTTCTTAACATCTTTTTTGTAAAAGAGCGTTAATTAAGAACATATATTTGAATGAAATATATATTTTTGTGAGTGATACGTAATTACAAATGAGAAGTCGTGTTTTCCCCATAAAATTAGGTATGGGTTAATTATCATATATATGTGAAATTTTATTTACATGTATTCAAAGTAAACGATAAAACACGAAAAAAGTAATGACCTAAATGAGACTCGCAGCAACGATCCAGTGATTTCCAGTCTTGGCTGCTACCGAAATTTATGCATTTTATGCTTCGCAGAAGTGCTTGCAGAACGTATACCTTTGTTTAGCTGTCTCCATTGACTGGAATCGTACCTATGGCGTCTGCTTGGCAGGCAAACAATCTATGAAAGAACCATACTGGTTCATGGGCAAACCAATCTTACTTGAGCCACAAAGACACTCCGAAAACTTGAAACTCGATTTTCTTGAGAACTTTTAAGAGATGTGTCTAAGGCCTTCGTTGGATTGATATCTGAGTTCTATACTTCACGCACCAGAAATATAAAAAAAAAAAAATACTAAAATCCGAGTTCCGAGTTGCCCTCTCGTTAGTTTCCTGAGAAGTGGACAGGAGGAACAATCAGCATACGAGTTAAGGTAAGAAACTTTTGTTACAAGTTGAAGAAGAAACCACGAAGGAAGATGCAGTTTTTGGAGACACTCTGAAGGGTATCCACGGAAAGTTGTACAAGAGACAGGGCAAGATTTTGAAGTTGCCACTTACCTGTATGATACAACTCAGTAAGTGAGTCTGAAAATGTGTCGTCGAACAATTACTAAATTTGAAAGTGATTATACAAAACGTGAAGCAGCTCACATATTTTATAGTTACTAACAATTTTTTGTGTGTAGAATATACCCTTGACAGTGTGTGACACCGTAACACAGCGATCCTACTGACAAATTTAATTCTTTTTCTTGAATATTATTATTTTTTTCTTCGTTGTGTGTAGCGGCAGACTATCATTTGAGACATTAGTATGGGCACTGCAGTGGGTCCTAGAAAACCGAGTTTTACTTTTGGAGGTTGCCAGGTAGGGACGGCAACACACAAAAAATACTGGATCAGTTTATCAGTCTTTTGACTGCTCTGGACACTTTTACGCACGCCTTTGGTGCTTGCGTCAGGTGATTTAGGCGTGTATACGCGCACCACCTTGCCGCCGTCTTTGTGCTGCCGAGGTGTTAATACGGCTGCCTGCCGTGGTTTCTACGCGCGAGGCATTTTGCGGCCAGGTACAGCGGCCAAGGATCCATATTTCCGACCTGAGTTCTCAGCAGCTTTCCATCGTTCGGCCTATGCCTTTGCTACTGCGATCTTACTTGTGTTGCTTTTTTCATCTTCGTTTGTGACTAAAAAAGTGGCACGTTGTTTTGGTTGCGCACAGGAAGAAATCCTGGGCCTGGTGACATGCAGTTACAACTAGTACTTGGCGTCACATGACAAAAGACACGGAGGTAGAATAACAGATGTTCCCATATAAATACCATTGCCGTGGGGCTGCTGGAAGGTCTTGTTGGCAAACTGATATCATTACATGTACCTATAATGCGTTCATAAGGTCGATGAACACTGAAATAACGAAACATTTAGTTACTTAGGGATTACATATTGTGACATAACAAGAGACAGTTCCCGATAGCATCTGAGTATCCCACATTAAATATTGTAAATTATAATGTGTACCCTGCCAAAATATTCTTTTTTGACAAAATGTTAAATGCTTTAAAAAGAAGTGAATGTTTCAATCGAAAAAATTATAATTACGTCCACATCTCGATAGATAAAAAAGTTTCGATTATTAATCATATGGCAACATACGCACCTATTTGCGTGCCGTCATTTGAAATAAACTCGTTTTGATAGATTGAATCATTTATAAAATATGACGGGCGTTATGACAAAATGATTCACGTTGTGCTGGCAGAATACTAGGTGCAATGCACACAGGTCTCCTATAGACATAAAAAGCAATATCTTGAGACTGGTAATATATATAGCTCGTTCTGCTCTCACCTTTAATTCAATTTCAATGTTAGCTACATTTCATACATCGAGGTCAATGTCCTATAAAGGACCATATGCAAAGTTTACGCAATGTGCTTTTACCTCTGAAAATATCTTAACATGTGAAATAATCAAATTTTTTCGCCATATAGTTTTCTTAAAATCGGATGAAAAGTATTTCAGTAGCGGTCTGCATGTCCGATCAACGGGGTTCCTGAGAATTCAGTATCAAGAAACTTGATGCGAAAAAAGTTATTACTGTCTTTCCCAACGACTGCCAATGTATGAGAGCTCTATCAATGATAGAGTCAACCTTACATTGAGTTATTACAGTTGTGAATATATAAAGGAAGTGGGTTTATGGAAGAGTAACTATTACCGAACATTAAGTTACTGAGATGACACTTTGTGCTTCGTCATAGGCTTCAACCATCCTCCTAAAAGCTCCAGGAAAGATATGATTCTTAGGTGTGAAACAATATTGACATACCAGATTATGCAGTGAGTCATTTCTAGAGCATGTTTGTCATAGCGAAAAGGTTAGAACTTGAACTATCTGAAATACTTAACTTGGAAACAATCCATGTCCATAGAATGTCTATGCATTTGTTGCTGTTACTGTACTTGATCACTTATCTCTTGAGTCAATACCGAATGATGGTCTCATCCCTGTGTCCAACTATGTTCGTCGACACGGTTCTGATTTCTGATACAACTAGCCCTGCTGGATCAAAAGTACGACGATGCTGTCATCGTAAGTGATGCCAGCGGATTGGGCAGAGTAGGACTGTACATTGATATTAGTACTCTTCCAGCTGCTGTAGCATATGGAACCTCTTCAGCGCGCGTCTACACTGATGTTTCTCGTTCATCGCTGCGTAAGGTAGCGACTGTCCTTTCTTGTAGTTCCGCAGTGAGGTAACAACTTTAACACAGGACCTCATTCTTCGGACGACATCATATTGTGTATCTACATCTACATAGACACTTTGCTAATGACATTTAAGTAAATGGCAGAGGGTTCATCGAACGACCTTCACAATAATTCTCTATTATTCCGCTCTCGAACACCTAGTGGAAAAAACGAACACATATATCGTTCTGTGCGAGCTCTGATTTCCCATATTTTGTTGTTATAATAGTTTCTCCCTATGTCGGTCGGCGTCAACCACTTATTTTTCGCATTTGGATGAGAAAGTTGGTGATTGAAATTTTCTTACAAGACTCCGCGGCAACAACAAACGCTTTTGTTTTACTGCAGTCGATCCCAAATCCTGTATCATGTCCGTGACACTATTTCGCGATAATACAAAACGTGCTGCCCTTCGTTGAACTTTATCGATGTACTCCGTTGATCCTATCTGTTAAGTATTCCAGACCACGCAGCAGTACTCGAAAACTGGATCGACAAGTGTGGTGTAGGCAGTCTCTTTAGCAGATCTGTGGCATCTTCTAAGTATTATGCCAGTAAAACACAGCTGGTTCGCCCTCCACAAAACATTTTCTACGTGTTCATTCTGATTTAAGTTGTTCGTAATTGTAATTTTTTTCTTTCTTTCCCTTGCGCCTTTGTCCCGCAGCTTCCATAGGATCGGCCTTTTTAACGGATTTGGCATGGTTAATTTAAAGAGGTGGCCGGATGCCCTTCCTGCCGCCAACCCATACGCCCTGGGATGGAATCAGTGTACCCCAGCCGTCTGCGACAAATGTAAACCATGAATTAGTACGAACGTGAGTAAAATGTCTGTGAGTCGTGTAACTGAGGCGGAATGTGGGGACCAGTCCGGAATTGTCCTAGAGGGATGTGGAGAACCGCCTAAAAACCACATCCAAGCTGGCTGGCACACCGGCCCACATCGTTAATACGTCGAGCATATTCGATCCTTGGCTGGCGCTCCTAGTCGAGTCCAGGAACCAGCGCATTAGCGCTCTCGGCTAACCTGGCGGGTCGTAATAGTAATTCCAAGATATTTAATTGAATTTTTGGCCTTTAGATTCGACTGATTTTTCGTGTAACCGAAGTTTGCCGGATTCCTTTTAACAGACTTATACAATAGTCTACTAGACTACTGCAGGGATAGAATAGTGGAGTTGCATGTGGGCAATCGGAAGGTAATAAGGAATATTAGCAAACGTTGTTCCCAGGGTTCGATCTGTGGGCCCATCTTCTGGGACATAATTATTGAACCCCTCCTGCAACTGCTGGATGGGAACGATAGGACAGATGGAGTTGTCGCATGTGCAGATGACCTACTTGTGGTCATTACAGCAAATACAAGAGCCCAGCTAGAGGAGAAGACGAGTGGTACACTGCAAACAATAGCACAGTGGTGTGACATAAACAAACTCAAGACAGCGGGTAACAAGACAACATACACGTTTTCCAAAGGTCAATTAAGATGTAACCGTGAGGTTCTAGGCGCTACAGTCGGGAGCCGAGCGACCGCTTCGGTCGCAGGTTCGAATCCTGCCTCGGGCATAGATGTGTAAGATGTCCTTAGGTTAGTTACGTTTAATTAGTTCTAAGTTCTAGGCGACTGATGACCTCAGAAGCTAAGTCGCATAGTGCTCAGAGCCATTTTTTAAGATGTAACCCATTAATTAAAATAGGGGAAAGCAATATAAAAAGAACTAAGGTAACCCTCTACTTGCGAGTATGCATAGATGAAAAACTGAACTTCCTTGAACATATTAGAATAACAACAGACAAGGTAGAAAAAATACTGCACAAAGTGGCAAAGATAAATTCAAGACAATACAGACTTCCTCTGTCAGTCACACGAACCTACCACTGCGTACTCTTCGAATCAGTACTAAGCTTAGCGCCCAGTACATGGGCGCACAGGCTCAACCCCGTCACTAACAGAACAGCAGTTAGGCGGGAGACATAGAAGCGTCCTATTGAAACTATCTGGAGCCTTCGGCACGACATCAGTCGAAGCACTGTGTGTTGTGCTTGGATTCTTCGCGATAGATGTTGCAATCAGATATCGGGCCGCTCTGTACTAGTTAAAGATGGTTAGACTGCACCAGGGTAAGATAATAACTGGTTCACCACTGAACAACAACCGGGACCTCAGGAAATGGAAAATTGACACATGGCAGGAAGAATGGGGCACAAGTGATAAGGGATGGAGAGTACACACATTTCTTCCGGATATAACGGAAAGGTTAAGTATGAGGCATGCCGACGCTAGCTGCGGCAAGGTGCATTTCTTGACTGCGCGCGGACCTTATCCCACGCACTTGAACCGCTTGAGTCTAAGAGAAACATCTACAGGTAGATGCGGAGAAATGGGAACCCCCGAACACACAATACTATTTTGCGGGAATACAGACGCAGTCAGAGCACCAGAATTATGGGACGAATTGAACGTAATAACAGAAAAAATATCAGACGAATGCCACAAAGAATACAGACGTGAGAGGTCGTAAACATGATTTCTTTCAAGAAACCTGTATGCAACACCTAGACGGACACCACAGTGTGAAGAATGAAAACTAAGACAAAACAAAAGACCCTACAGAAATATCTTAAAACCCAGATGTAGCGTCCAACATCTAACATAATTATAGCCACAATAATAGATAACACTAGACTAGATCCAAAGTTGAACAGTGTCGACGCACCGTCGCTGTTGCCATGTGCAAACACGGCACTTTAAACCTGTAAATAGTGTAATTAGTTTGGTAGCAGCTCTAGTGACTAGTTTAGTAGTAGCTCTAATATAGCATATATCTTCTCTGTTTAAGGGTTAAAACTAAAGTCATTGGAGCCTGAGGATCAGCGGCTTGATGATCAATTCCAAGGCTTCATCCTAAGGTCCCAGGGTGGCGGGATTACAATTCACTTCCTTTCCTATCTTCTTTCCTCTTCTTCATTCTCACCTATTTATTTGTATTTCGAACACATGTTAAAATTTATGTTAAACAGTTTTTGGGATAAGCTACCGAAAAGAAAACAAACAACAGATAACAAAATGAAAAGAAATTAAAACTACCGGAGACCAAATAAATATGAACAGCTAAGACCCGCCTCCACGTGGCGGGACACGGCCAACGGTGCGGCAGGGCGCGGGAACTGGTGTGGTAGAGGTAGACGCCACTTCAAGGCCCGTGCACCGGCGGCAGCGGCCAAGCGGTCAATGAAGACCCACCGTAAGAAATCAGGTGGTGGATCGTAAAACAAGGGCAGCAAGGGAACAAAAAATTCATTTTAACACTCATGTGGATTTCGTCACACTTTTCGTTATTGAGGGTCAATTACCAGTTTTCACACCATTCAAATATCTTTTCTGAATCGTTTTCAAATTTGTTTTGATCTTCTCATGTGTTAACTCGAAGAAAAATGGCAGCATCATCTGAAAACCACATAAAATGGCTGCTCAGATTGTCTTATAAACCCCGTTTATATAGATAAGGAACAGCGGTGGGCGTATAACACTAACTTGGGGAACGCCAGAAATAAATTTTATTTTACTCGATGACTTTCCGTCAGTCACTACGAGCTTTGACCTCTCTGAAAGGAAATCACGAATCCAGTCAGATAACTAAGAGGATATTCCTTTATCACGCAGTTTCACTACAAGCCGCTTGTATGGTAGAGTGTCAAAAGCCTTCTGGAAATGTAAAAATTCGGAATCAATTTGAAATCCCTGACCAACAGCAGTCAACACTTCGAGGTAATTCATAATGTTTAAACACAATATATGTTCCAAAATCCTGCTCCATATCGACGTTCATGATATAGGCCATTAATGTAGTATATTACTTCCACTACCGTTCTTGAATATTGGTGTGACCTCTGCAAATTTTCAGTCTCTGGGTACGGTCCTTTCGTCTAACGAGCGGTTGTACATGATTGTTAAGTAAGCAGCTATTGCATCAGCATATTTTGAAAGTACAGTCTGGACAGGAAGACTTGCTTTTATTAAATGATTTAAGTTGCTTCACTGCTCAGAGGATATCTACTTATACGTTACTCATGTTGGCAGCTGTTGTTGATTCGAATTCTGGAATATTTACTTCGACTTCTTTGGTGAAGGAATTTCGAAAGTATGCTTCCGCAGCACTGTCGCCCATAGAACTGCCATTGCTATCTCGCACAGAAGGCATTAATTGTGTTTTGCCACTAGCATCTTGACATACGACCAGAATCTCTTTGGATTTTCTGCCAAGTTTCGAGATAAAGTTTCGTTGTGGAAACTATTATAAGCGTCTCGCACTGACGTCCGCGCTAAATTTCGAGCTTTTGTAAAAGATCGCCAATCTTGGTGATTTTGCATTCTTTTGAATTAGGAATGCTTTTTTCATTGTTTCTGCGACAGTGTTCGGACACGTTTTGTGTACCAAGGAAGATCAGCTCTGTCGTTTGTTAATTTAGTTGGTATAAATCTCTCAATTGCTGTCGAAACTATTTCTCTGAATTCAAGCCACATCTGGTCTACACATACATCGTTAATTTGGAAGGAGCAGAGATTGTCCCGCGGAAATACGTCAAGCGCATTTTTATCTGCTTTTTGAGTAGGTATATTTTTCGTTTATTTTTGGAGGATTTGGGGCTTACAATATTCTGTCTCGCTACGACAACCCTATGTTCACTAACCACTGTATTCGTTTTGATGCTCGTTATTTGCTCAAGGTTATTTGTTGCTAAGAGGTGAAGTGTGTTTTTCACAACCGTATATTTTTCACGTGGGCTCATGAAATAACTGCTCAAAATAAATTTAAGAGGATGGGTTTAGCACAGTTTCGGATGACGTTTTATGCGTACCTCCGGATTTAAACATGTATTTTCATCAACATACACTATATGATCAAAAGTATCCGGACACCTTATTGAAAATGACTTACAATTTCGTGGCGACCTCCATCGGTAATGCGGTATTCAATAAGGAGTTGGTGCACCCTTAGCCTTGCTGACACCTTCAACTCTCGCAGGCATACGTTCAATCAGCTGCTGGTAGGTGATATGGCGCGCGCCGCTATCCTGTGATCTTGTTAAGAGCGCGCGCTATAATCGATTATAGTTCGCTGTTCTGGTACCAAGTTAACTTATTTTTGGATCTTGGTCTGTGGAGTAAAATCTTTTAAAGCACCATTGTAATTTCTTATTTTATGGTGCCAAGTTGCCATTATTATTAATTTTTTTGTTTGTTACTGCTCTTAATGTTTTCCGATTTTATGGTGCCAAGTGTCATTATCGTTCTTAAAAGTTTTTTGTAAATGATCTTAAGTTGTACTGCCAAGTTAACTTATTACTGCATTTTGTCTCTTGCGTGAACTCTAAAAGCACTATTGTAAAAGGTTCTATGATTTTATGGTGGCAAGCCGCCGTTATTGTTTTGAAGCTCATTCATCTAACCATTTGTTAAGTTCTGGAAGTTATGTGAATTTGTTGTTATTTAGAACAGTTTGGTATTGGCAGTTTATAAATTGTGTACAGAGCCTGCTGTTTGGATTGGATTGGGTGGAAATCCTTGGATAGTTGTCCTATAAGAACACACATTCCAGTAGGTTTCATGGGAATGGCAGCCATTTTCACGGGGTGAAGTTAGGCCTTCTTTCTGTTGATATATCTGATCATTACGGGCAGTTCACTGGCAGGAACGATAGCCGACATTTTCATCAATAATAAAGAAGACCTGCTTTTGAAAGATCATCCGTGCATACGCCAGAAAATTATATAACATAAGCGATATGTTGATGACGTTCTAATACTATTTGACGGTGCAATAGAGGAGATAAATAATTTGACGGAAATGTTGAACAGCATACACCGAAAACTTACTTTCACGGTTGAACATGAGCAACATAAATCTATAAATTATTTAGACCTAACTATTTTAACGACAATGGACACCACAATTTTGGTATCTATCAGAAACCTACCACTACAGATACCAATATCCCTGCAAAGTAATGCCATCCAAATAGATACAAAAAATCTTTCTTCTTCACAATGATACATAGGTTGAATAGAATACCACTAACACCAGAACAGAGACAGAAAGAGATTAACATATTAAAGCAAACTGCGATATCTAATGCATATAACGCAAATATAGTAGAGACGATACAACAGAAAATACACGTTAGACAGCCGAAAATACCCGAAAAGAGAACTTTTGCGAAGATGCTGTGTATGGGGACTATATCAGATATGATAAACAAACTGTTCAAGAATTCGGATGTTGCGATTGCTTTCTCTAAAAATACCATAGCTAATAGTCTTAGGCATAGTAAAGGAGATGTTAAAAGCTAGATGCTTGCTAAATCAGGTATTTATATATTGACTTGTAAAGATTTATAAAATAAATAAAATAAAATAAAATATTATGTATGTATAATAGTGATAGTGATTGGTTGTAATAAACGTTGCCTTATCTGGAGCGTGGACTTTTAATTATTCGGTATCAGACGCTTGACAATGGCTTTTTCGTAAATGTAATGTTATTCGTAGTTGACCGTGAAATAAAACTCAAATAATCGGACTTCGTATCAAAATCGTTTCCAAAGACTGCTGCGATAGGTGCGGACTCAAATCTAAATCTCAATATTAGAATAATTTGCCAGCCATGTCAATATGTCATACAGAGGTGATTGTCTACTAAACATAAAAAGTTACACAGTTAGTTAAATCAGATATATTCAATGAAATAGCCTACAGTTCATAATCCTACTTACTTTTATAAATATAAATTCATTACAGAATCGAGTGCCTAGTGTGGTTGCAACTCGCAGTATTCTTCTATAACATGAAAATATGGCGGTGTGCCAGACAATAAAATAAAATACGTGCTTCTCGCACCACTTCTACCTGAGCTCTCTCTTCTCTTAAACAAACATAAGAGTATCGTAATTCCTTTTTTGTTTTATCAGCGACATAGCGCTGCAGTTCTGTGCCATAGGCTTTATTTAATTAAGATTTCGCGTTTCCGATGAAACTCACGCACGGCATGCAAATGTGCCTTTATATTGGCCCCTGAATTGCGAGGCGAAAGGACACACCTGCAGGCGAGCAATTCACCTAAAGGCACAAGAAAATCTAAGTTATCTACAACTATTTACATGACTTACATTATACTGTATATTATATACAAAATTTGAATGACGCGCGTGCGCCGTGAAAGTTCTTATGTTGGCAAAATAGAGGGCGCGCATGCGCAGAAGCGTCAGTGTGACTCTGGCACTGCCGTTATATCGTAAATTTAGATCACGCGGCACAGTATTGCAGTTCATATTGTTCGTGTGCGCGCGCATTTCTTAGTCGTTGCACAAAAAAAATATTCCACCAAGATTACATATGAAGACTACATTCTATAACAGGTAACTTAGTTTTAAATTTACAATATTTGTTATATCACAATACAACTCAGATTGTTGAATGTTCTTAGTTACATAGTATTGTTTTGAAATACTTCAAAGAAAAATGTCCGTATGTTTCAGGTGCGTCGACCTATTCGCATCGTGTCGTTATTACAGTTCATATTCATGTGCTGCACAATAAGTTTTTCACAGGTTAGTATCATTGTTGTATAACAACGTGATTAAAACATAAGCGTGTCCATTTCCATTTCCATTATAGTCGTTGTGATGCAGTTCGTTGTGACTAAAAAACATTGTTTATTACAGATCTGACGTGACCCGTTAGTAATTGGTCCACGTGCAGTTCGTTTTTTACATTCCGTGGAAGCTTGGCTGCAGAACCTCGGACGGCACATAGCTGGCGTGGATCCTTGGACAGTCCAGGTAAGAGTGTCTGTCACATTTCGAGAACATTTCATTCCCTGAAGTTCCAACCAAAATTCTTCCACCCGTCGTGTTGTTTTCCGGACAGGCACTTTGTGTCCGTTTAATCCAGTTAACATCTTGAAGTTAGGTACTGTAGTATTGTCACTAGACGATGCACGAATTATGCGCTTCACATTTTCAGTTTTTTGCTGAATATAGCTCACCTAAATGTTCGTAGTTATTAATCAAAGAAATGGTTCATCGCGTTTACATAGGTACGATGCATAATGAATGTTATTAACAGTTTCTTTCACATAGGTTTCTGCATAGTTGCAGAGTTAGTAATGTTCATTAATGTCCGTGAACAATGGTTCACTATGCAATGTCCTTTTGGCACTCGTTTTGTTCAAATTTCTTTTACATAGTAACAGTTACATTATACATCATTGAAAGAGAAAAAGAAAAAAAAAATATAAGTAATCATACATACACACGTCACATATTTTCATAGCATAAACATAATACAGTTGCACATAAACATGTTTACATCATTATTACATAGCTATGGGTTATTACATTGTGTCACATTTGATTACATGAATTGCAGATAATTACGTCCTCTTTAAGGGTTTTGCTGGGATTTTATCGATGTTTATTTTGTGATGTCATCTGAAATTAAGATAGGTTAGACACAACATTCATTACATCAGTAGGCAAGACCAGGCATTTTCACTACTCAATAAATATTCAAAATAATAAGAGACGGAAAACTGTTCGATTCCTCGCGTTTTGTGCGTGTGTGTATAGTGTCTGTGTGGCCTTGGCTACTGGTAGATGCTTTTCTTGCTGAGAGATGTGCGTCTAATCTATTTCTCAAAGTAAAAGTTCGCTTCACAGATGACGTCTGTCGGTTCGTCAGGTGTCACACCAAGTCAGTGGTACCTACAGTCACAAATGTTCCGTGAAAAATTTATGTATCATTCACTGCTACGTAATCATAAATTTTACTTTAATATTCAGTCTTCTCGGTGGTGCCGCGGCGTTGAAAGAAAAGTTCTTCTGTCTTCAACTGCGTCACTGGAACCGCTGAAATAAAAATTTCTATACTACTTATTATCTATGTTGTGATTTGTTTTAGTTCTTGCCACACAGCAGGTCGTTGAGATAACGGTACGTTTTATGTTTTGTGGTAGAAGATCTTGTGAGGCTTAACTTCAATCTTGTACGCATACGTGTTGATAACACCTATTCGTTTGGCAAAAACTTGTAAATACCTGGATAACACTTCCTGTAGTTTTATACGTTCATGTGCACTGAGAGCTGTAGCTTCATTTATCTTGTGATCAAGCAATGTTTTCAAGTCCATTAGCTCTGTGTGAGATGAGTGTGTTTGCGTGTCTTGAATGTCATTGTCAAGTACTAACTGAACCTTGTACCCTGTACAGTGTTTGTCATGCTTTAGAGTTCTCCTGTCCAAATCAATAATAATTACACTGCCTTTATCATTTAAAATGCATTTACCTTTGGAGAAGTCTATAATGCAGTCCTTCTCGCTCATAATATCTATTCCTAATATGCAATTTGTCACAAGGTTTTGTACAACCAGGAATGGCCATTGTACGGTTCCATTCCCTATTTTAATGTTTACAAAAACTTGCTTCGTAACCCTACATGACTTATTACCGAGAGCAGTAGTTATTTTACAGTTTTGAGCAGGAAACTCAGGCACAGGCTCCAATTCACACATCTTTTTATAGAAATTAAAAGACAAAACGCTCACAGCTGCACCTGTATCTAAGATAATAGTAGTTGGAATCCCACCTACTACACCAGTAGTAGATGCTAAAACAATTTCATTTGTGTTTGAACGACATTGTGTACTGTCTTGCAAAAGTTCATCTGATATATTGTCATTGTGGTTGTATCTTATAAATAAAACAGGTAGTTTTTGTTTAGAATTATTAGGCATATCATTATTTTGTTGTTCAATTGTGGTGTCAAATAACTGATTAACATTGAAGTCGCCCCCCAAGAATTCTTCAGCCACGACCAGGGGCATAGAAGTGACTGTTTCTAGTTTGTTGGATTAGCATTTGTACTAGGTACTGACACAGATTGAGGTTGTGTATCAGGTGTCATTTCTGTTATATTCACATTCGGATATTGCCTATTGTGATCTCCAAACTTTTGCGGTTGTTGTTGCTGTTGCGCATTATAACTTACCTGTCGGTCGTAAGGTATGCTCCAATTTTGTCCTGGTGGCTGCTGTGGTAAAGCAGTGTTTGAATGAAAGTACTGATCGTTACGAGTCCAGCCTTGACGCTGTCTTGGCTCGTAGTTATTATTATTTCTATTTCTGTTTGTGTTTTTGTTGTTGCCTATGTATCCGTTGTTACCGTTGTAGTTATTACCGCGGTGCCTTTTGTATGGATTGCCGCATGAAGTGTTATTACTGTTGTAACTATTGTTTGTATTGGAATACGCGTGTTGATTTTGATTTCCGTATTGAGACGGCATGTGAGTTTGCTGTTTTTGTTGTACCGCGTATCCAACTGTGGGCGCGCCAGAATTGAGTTGGCAAGCCTGCATGTTTTGCATTCCACTAGTGTAAACATTGTGGCTGCTGTTTTGCCGCGCGAAGCGCTGATCTTCTAGTAACATGTCGACCGAATCTAAAGCTGTTAAAAAATAATCTGAATCGTCATCCGGGATATGTAGGAGTTTTTCTTTAATGTTGAAAGGCAATTTGGCCTTCAACGCACGGAGTATATCACGTGTTGCGACTGGTTCGTCTAAAAAATGTCCCATGTTCAAGTATTTTTCAAAATATCTGCGTAAGTTACCATTTTTACTGTTAAAAGTTTCAGGTTCTAAAATTTGTCTTCTGAGTCGCTCCTGGACGTATTGCGACCAGAATTTGTTCAGAAAGGCACGCTCAAACTCACTGTACGTGGTACATACGTCAGCTTGACTGTATGCCCAGACAGCTGCATCGCCTTGGATGTAACCGACAATATATGAAATCTTTTTCCGGTCACTCCAAGTACGTGGAAATGCGTTACTAAAAGATTTAAGAAAAATCACCGGATGAATGGTTCGTTTTTCTGGGATAAAAATCTGAAATTGCCTGTGTTTCATTAAGCTTTCTTCTTCCTTCGCATTGTGATATGGATTTGTTCCACTGTAATTACTGCAATGTTCAGCTGGCGAGTAATTACAATAATGTTGCTGTGGTTTACCATGATAACAGCTTGTGTTTGTGTTTGTACATCGTGGTATGTGTTGTAGTCGTGGTGTGTTTTGTTCTTGTGTGTTTGTCGTGTGCGGTATGTGTGTGTCATACTCGAATGTATATTGGTTTCTGAACTGTACATTTTGACTGATATTTTCGTTACATTCAGACTGTGGTTGATCGGTGAATTGCGTCACTGGTGCAGTGACAGACTGTACTGCGTCACTAATCAGCTGTTTGTTATTAGTGATGTATTCCGCTACGGAGTCGTGCACAATTGTTGGTAAATTTTCACGTATGCATCTATCAAAATGTTTGTCTTTGTTCTCTACCCAATCATGAAATTCTTTATTAATATTTTGAAAATGAGCTGTGGCATCAGATTGTAAGATGTCAGTCAGGTGTTGTTCAACATCGTCAAATTTATTCTGCACGTCAGTAATTCGTTTTTCAAGGTTGTCGTGTACTGATGGATATGTTTGAATTTGTTCAGTAAGAGCTTCACACGTGACATTAAGGTTTTTTACTTGTGTCTGTAAAAGTGCTACGTCATTTGTAGTCTTTTCTTGTCTCGTATTAAGCTTGGAAAATTTCGTACTGAGTTCAGTCATCTGTTTGGTCAGTGTGGCGTCTATAAGTTCCACACGTTTACACAAAGTGTCACTACCTGTCTTGAGTGCTATGAGGTCAGATTTAATTTCGTCATTTTGTGTCTTTAACTGTTCATTTTGTGTCTTTAAGGTTGCCATGTTTTCCGCGTTCTGCATCCTTAAGGTTGCCATGTTTTCCGCGTTCTGTTTCATTAGCATTTGTAACATGTTGGCAATGTTTACTGTTTGCAAGGTCTCTGCCCCCGCCGCGTCATTAGACGTGACGTCATGTATTAGCATGGGCTCTGACTGAGACTTTGAAATTTTTGTGGTGGACGGCCTATTGTCAAAATTTCCGTTAACACTTGCGTCAATATTTGATGAATCGTCACTACCGGTTGCTGTCGTAAAGTCATTTTCTAACATTTGTCTCTCGTCCGAGTCGGATTGCGTCTGAATAGTATGTCTTTGCTGTTCCATCTTTGCGTATTGTTTTCTAGTTATGACCATGCCACACGTGATATATGTTTCAAGAAAATAATGTTTGACACTGGTTTTAAAATAAAATGCAGTTGAGCATGAATCGCTCGTAGCAACAATGGCTGTTTGTTAAATTTAAAAATGTAGACTGTATATCGGATTATTCTTAATGGCTGCTGGCCATGTTACAACGTATCGTACAGAAGTCGGCCATATTGTACACTCGTGTATTGGTATTGTTGCAGGAGTTATTGTTTAAGGAAAAGTACTGAGAATGAAATTTATCACTGAAAACTGCTACGCGCGAAAGAAATACTACAGAATCTACTGAAGAGCTAATACATTGAATTATGCGTCTGGTCAAGCCTGCCAATGCAAAGATGCTGGGTCTTACCTTATTTTGCTGGAAGCTTCATTGCGTCTTCCCGCAAAATTTTATAATTGGCAAATATCTTCAGATTTTTGTTATTTCTCATATAGTCAAGTCCAGGTCCAGAAAGTTGATTTTTCACATGAAACAAAGAGAACAATGTAACAAATGACAAAATAACAAGTCCTGTCACGGTCGCCAATATAAAATAAATAAAATAAAATAAAATAAAATAAAATATTATGTATGTATAATAGTGATAGTGATTGGTTGTAATAAACGTTGCCTTATCTGGAGCGTGGACTTTTAATTATTCGGTATCAGACGCTTGACAATGGCTTTTTCGTAAATGTAATGTTATTCGTAGTTGACCGTGAAATAAAACTCAAATAATCGGACTTCGTATCAAAATCGTTTCCAAAGACTGCTGCGGTAGGTGCGGACTCAAATCTAAATCTCAATATTAGAATAATTTGCCAGCCATGTCAATACGTCGTACAGAGGTGATTGTCTACTAAACATAAAAAGTTACACAGTTAGTTAAATCAGATATATTCAATGAAATAGCCTACAGTTCATAATCCTACTTACTTTTATAAATATAAATTCATTACAGAATCGAGTGCCTAGTGTGGTTGCAACTCGCAGTATTCTTCTATAACATGAAAATATGGCGGTGTGCCAGACAATAAAATAAAATACGTGCTTCTCGCACCACTTCTACCTGAGCTCTCTCTTCTCTTAAACAAACTTAAGAGTATCGTAATTCCTTTTTTGTTTTATCAGCGACATAGCGCTGCAGTTCTGTGCCATAGGCTTTATTTAATTAAGATTTCGCGTTTCCGAGGAAACTCACGCACGGCATGCAAATGTGCCTTTATAGATTGTAGCAAAATTTACATCGGGCAAACAGGGAGAAGTTTTAATACCATATTTCAAGAACATACTACTGGAACAGCACAGAATAAATCACTCTTCGGACAGCATTTAGATATGGAAAAACATGCAGAAATCAGTATAAGGGAAAATCTGAAGATACGGCATGTAACCCAACAAGGACCTACGATGGATATTCTGTAGAGCCTGGAAATTTTTATACATAATAAACGGAATCCGGAATCCATGCTGAATGAACAAATAGAGAATCACGATAAAAACTTTTTCGATCTATTCGAAAATATTATTTGTAGACAATGATGCTACTTTTCCTTTTATTATTGTAATACTTTAATTCCTTTAATGAGTACTACAAACGTATCGTAAACTTTTATCTTATCTTTAGATTTTTAGGTTATTCTTGATTGTCGATGTTTCCGCAACCTCAAATAAGTGACAATTCCTCTGTGGATGAAGAGCCATGACATACCGTTACCACGGCAACGGACGCCGTGGCCAGGGCAAAGATAACACCATATGAACACACCAGCTGCTACCATGACGACGGCGTCCTCGCTACACAGACTAAATAAAGGGCGCCTGATATACGCTTTGTAATCCATGGCAACGGCGTCCTCACCACAAGGACTACATGACGTTGTAGTCCTTCCATATTAACCGTTTCACTAAATTGACTGAAATGTTTTCTACGTAAATGTACATTGTAATACAAGACGACACCACTTTTTGTGGGTCACAGATTGTTTTAGTTTGTATTATGACACATAATGTAACATACTTTTAAGAATTTTACGAGTTGAGTATGGAACATTTATTATTATTTTAAAATTAACACTATAATTGTAACTCTTTTTAAATGGAATGGTTCCGTTTTCTGTTATCTATTGTCACTTAAATTTATATTAAACCAAGGTGACTAGTAATTACATATAACAAACTGTATCAATAAATCGCCGCTGGGGGTGTTGCCGTCTATTCACGTGAACTCAGTACGCTATTTAAGCCCATACGAAGGGTTAGTCTCGCATAGTTTCCTGCCGTCATGTAGACAGGAGTGACACCACCAGCAGTCGACCAATGGGTAACATATTTTAAATTTACGTAATTTTAGCTGTTGTATAATAGAGCCTTTCTGACGGATATCTGTAATTTCTCAGTGTGCACGTCCAGAAGATGACCCCCACGTCGGGTTGAACCGGTTGGCAGTATTATAACAATAATAAATGCGTTTAAGACTGTTCTTGAAGTATTGAGGTACAGGGAAGTTGATCTGGGTCCCGGTGGATGTCGATGTGCCACAGCAGGAGTTATTCTTGGTAGAGCCACTACCGAGTAATGAGGTTTTAGACGAAAAGCATTGCTTTATTCGTAGGAGTGTATCACGGGTAACGGACATAAGTGGGCAGTTTAGGGTTCCGGTAAGTTTAAATAACTTCAGGCGGGATGGTGTCGATCTACCGAATGGATTAGTAATAGCCACAGTAGAGTTAATGGTTGAAGAAGACATCGATAGTTCGAGGCTCGACTATGATGTACAGTAAACCGTCAGCAAGTCTGCACTTCGTGACAAGGTAAATCATTTGAGAGGAAATGATCGTTCGGGTATGGAAGCATTATTACTAAAGTATAAAGCATTGTTTGAAGCACAGTGTACGTTACCTGCTACACCGATAACACAGCATCGTATTCCGGCAGGGAATCACGCTCCGGTGTAACGTAAGTCATACAGACTACCGAAACAATTACAAAAAGCAGTACAGCAATTAATAGAGCAACAACTGGAAGATGGGATAATCCAGCCCAGTAATAGTCCCTGGTTTAGTAGCGTGGTCATAGTTCCGAAGAAGACACTGGACGGGTCCAAAAAATTTCGCTTTTGTTGCAATTACAGACATTTGAATGAACGGACACTGACGGACGTATATCCGATTCCGAATATCATAGAAACGTTAGACAACCTAGGGCAGTGTAAATTTTTCTCCACTATGGATTTGCGAAGCGGTTATCACCAGATTGAAGTATGTCCGGAGGACAGACCAAAAAACAACATTTACGACGCATTGTGGTCACTTCGAGTATAAAAGAATGCCGTTTGGACTAAAAAACACTCCAGCAACATTTCAGAGGTTGTTGGATGGAGTCCTTCGCGGGTTGAAACCGAAAAATTGCATGGTGTATCTGGATGACATTATAGTTTTTTCAAGAGCTACAGAGCAGCATGTGGAACGGTTAGAGGAGGTGTTTAAAAGATTAGATGCAGCACGGCTAACATTGAGTTTGGACAAATGCCATTTTGCGGAAGCACAAGTAAACTATCTTGGGCATGTTATCAGTCAGGATGGGGTACGGACAGATCCTCGTCTCACTTCTGCAGTACGAGATTTTCCGGTTCCGCAAACGGTTAAATAACAGCAATCGTATATTGGTCTTGCGAGCTATTATCGAAAATTCGTACAGGGGTTCGCAGAAATAGCAAGGCCACATACTGAGTTGCTAAGAAAAGGTGTTACCTTCCAGTGGACGTCAGAGTGCGAGAAAGCATTTCGAGAGTTGAAACGGATACTGACATCAGATCCACTTTTGAAGTTTCCAGACTTTTCGAAGGAGTTTATACTACAATGTGACGCATCTAATCACGCTCTTGGGGTTGTACTTTGGCAAGAAATTGATGGCAAAGAACATCCGATTGCGTTCGCGTCTCGTCAACTTAACAAGGCGGAACAAAATTACTCCACGACGGAGAAGGAATTGTTAGCGGTAATATAAGGGATTTCGTACTTTCGATGTTATTTGTACGGTAGAAGGTTTAAGGTTGTGACGGATCATTCAGCTCTGAAATGGTTATTAGGTCTGAAAGACCCAGCGAGTAGTCTAGTGAAATGGGCGTTGAAACTCATTGAGTTCGATTATGAGGTAATACACAAGCCTGCTGTGAAACATGCCAATGCTGACGCATTGAGCAGGAAAGTAGCAGTATTACAGGTAACAGGGGTGACTGAAGATGAGTGGAAAAGGGCACAAGCCATGGATAGTGACTGCCAATTGTTCAGAAAGCAACCGCAGTTCCTAGTACAGGACGGGTTACTTTGCAGGTCGTCGAAATGCGGCCCGTGCGTCGTCGTACCAGCAGCGTTAAGATCTGAGGTTCTGCAACAGGCGCATGACCATTTTCTTTCAGGACACGGCAGGAGAAGAGCTACGGATAGGTGGATATCAGAGAAGTTTTGCTGGAGGACACGACGTCAAGACGTGGACGAGTACGTCAGGAATTGTGTGCCATGCGCACAGCATGCGGACCTGAGCCATCAAAAGATTCAGCTTCAAAGATTACCACAGGCAGACAGATCTTTCCAACAAATCGCAATTGATGTATTAGGCCTATGTAATAGGAGTGTAGCAGGGAATAAGTATGTGTTAACAGTGATTGATAACTTTTCTAGGTGTTTAGTCATGGTCGCATTACCAGATCAGAACGCAAGTACGGTGGCACAAGCTTTGTTAATAACTGGTTACTCAGGTATGGGATACCTCAGTCCTTAGTCTCGGATCAAGGTACTAATTTCACGTCTGATCTGATGAAACAACCGTATAAGTTACTGAAGGTAAAGAAACTACGGACTAGTCCATTCCATCCGCAAGCAAACGGACGAATGGAGAGAGTGCATCGCACGATGAAATTGGTTCAGATGGCTCTGAGCACTATGGGACTTAACTTTTGAGGTCATCAGTCCCCTAGAACTCAGAAGTACTTAAACCTAACTAACCTAAGGACATCACACACATCCATGCCCGAGGCAGGTTTCTAACCTGCGACCGTAGCAGTCGTGCGGTTCAGGACTGAGGCGCCTAGAACCGCTCGGCCACCGCGGCCGGCTTACGAGGCTTTGGATAGGTCATGTAAGGAAACAACGGAACAACTGGGCCAAGTGGTGAGCATGATTCCAGGGAGGAGAAAAATAGTTGGGTTGGTTGAATGCAGACGGGAAGTTACTGAAAACAATTTTTTTTGGTCCAGTGGATAGAGACGATATTGAGGATTTGAACAATTCTTTAACAGTTATTCGCGACAGGGAGGAATGCATAAGGAGGTTATTGGATATACACACCACAGAGATACGGGGATTAGATACAGAGTTGTTGAATGTGACACGTGTGGTGCGTGGGACTGCTACAGGGTTACGAGCATATGTAGAACAAACACAGAAATTATTGAATACGGATCTGGAACAGGTACAATCGCGATTGGATATAGTGGATAGGAAGCTGGAAATGGCTAAATTGCTGCGGGAACTGGTTAACAGCATTGGTGATGCACGAGTGAGGATGGTAAATTGCAAGAGGCAGCACGTCACGCATTGCATGGGCAGGTGAGTGTGACGTTGATGTCACCATAAAAATTTAGACAGAGTCTGAAACAGGCAAAGTTTCCAGAGGGGGTAGAGCATGTAGTGCCGATAATTGAAGCGAGGGGTCACATTTTTATCATATGTCTAGGATTAAGGTAACAACGGATCTAGTTAAGATGTAAATAGAGATTAGATTTCCAGTAACTAGTGCGGGGAGACAGTATCACAGTTACACAGTGCATCCTTATCCGGTCAGATGGGAGCGGATGGGGAAGGGCGTACAGTTCAGGACACAGGAGGTTTTATTAATTTCTAAGGAGGGGGATACTCATGCTACTGTGTCGAGTTTAGAGTGGAGTAGATGTCTAACGGAGACAGTTTCCATTTGTCTATCACGGGCTGTTTTCACGGGCAAGGGGTCGTGTGGGATCCAGTTATTTAGGGCAGAAGCAGAAGCTTCAGAGTGTCGGAGAATAATAGTGAAGCCTACGCCACATTTTCAGCAAGTTGGGAGATATTGGTTGTATTCAATATTCACTACGGAGAGGATATCAGCCAAGTGTTATTACATTGGGAATTGGACAGCAACCACGGAGATGGAATTACAGGACAGTGGTTTGCTAATCAACAGGACAAATTGTGAAATAGTAGGGGATCGTTTCAGCTTACCAGCGACAGTCCCGGGAGTCACAAAGGTTACAGATACTCATCTGACGTTGTACTGGCCAGATGCGTCATTCAGCATCGCTCCAGGAGAAACTTTGACGTATATTAACAACACCTAGGATGCTACACTATTGCAAACGATTGATAAACTACTAGGTTTGGAGAAAGGTCAAATTTCAATGCAGCAATTATTAAGGCATGTGGAGGAGTACGATACCAGGCCGAAACGTAGCATAGTGACCATTGGTATTTCAACCAGTACTATTACTGTGTTGACTGTATTTATCAGTGTGGTATATGTCTAATTAAAACGGAGGATTCAGCGTGTTAATGCAAGACTCCACCATGAGATTCCTGTAGAATGGATTACCAGTAGGGCATGAGTCAGGGCAACCTGGATGTACATAGGGAAGAAGTAGAATATAGGATAGAACTAAACGTATAGGGTAAATTTGGGGACGAATTTAATTTTTAGGCGCAGGCAGTGTTACGGCCACATGTAGTAAGCGTTTCTTCATGCAGTGGAGAATGACAAAACAGAAGCACGCCGTCGACCGAGGCTTTGCGAAATAAGCATGCACAGATAGCCTTGCTGACAGCAGCAGTCTACCAACAGGCTGACACAAGGACGCACACAGACCGAGCGCCGAGCGAAGCATGGAGAGTGCTGAGTAAGGAGAAGTGAGGCCAGCACGCTAAGTTACGCTGCAATATACTGTGGGAGTAATTACAAAAAGCTACCACCGAGGGTAAAAAACGTCCTACTGCCAGATGTAAATAGTGGAGCGCAGGCAGCAGCAGACAGAAGCCATTGGGAAGCAGTTTGGATCTGAGGACAGACATGGTCCATGTCCGAATGTTCAACCTTCGTAGGTGACGATTCCAGAAGTCTGTTCCAGCTCGCAGGCGTCATCCGTTCGTCGCCAGATGTCAACTTCAGCTCTGGAGGTCGGCCTCAGTTCGATCGGCACCCTGGCTGACTAACTACAGCGAGAACTTCCAGCAGTACCGGCCGCAGTGCCATGTTGGTCACAGGCACCGCGGGGGACTGACGCGAGGACTTCACGGCAACCCGGCACCACGGCGCCTGGTCCGTCCATGATGGGACCTCGCAGACATCGCGACTGACGGCTTCCCAGCCGCCGGTGCAGCAGGCGTCGGTAGTTGGCTTCACAGTGGCGACGAGTTCATCTCAACCGCAGGGCATCCTGGCTTCAGTGGGGCACTGGTGGCCTGAGGCTCCCGACTGCGATCAACGGCGCACGTTTCGCGCATTATCGGAGAATCTACACAGCAGCAGCCAGGAGGAGGGATCCGCATGGCTAGCAGCGATGACGAGGGAGAAATTGTAGAGAATGTTCAATAAATATTTGTAAAACTCCACGCCATCTGAGTCTTTGGCGCAGCCACTGTGTCTGCTGCTAACAAGTTGTGCAGTAGTCGTAACAGTAGTGAAGCCACCATACTCAGCATCTCCACCTCACCGCCACTGTCTGCGTACATCTCGCTGCCACTGTTTCCTTTTCCTTTAACTGCCTGTCTCTCCCACTGCCACAGTCTTCATCCCTTTTTCTCGCTGTTCCTTACCACTGTCGCCTTCTCTTCCAGTTTCACTGTCTCTCTGTCATTTGCTTTGTTCCTGTCATTTTGTATCTTTCTATGGCACTTACAGATTTCTGTCTTTCTCTTCAATCACCATTGCATCCTCTTCGTCACGTACTCGGGGATGATTTGCTTCTGGATCTGAGCCATAGACCAGGAAAATTTAATTCGTGGGTATTTTGCATGAGGAAAAGTGGGCAAATTTTTTGAATTACATTTGTGTCGTTGGTCACGACTCCCCCACAAGTCCATGTAGGTTCTCCCCTAGTCCCTGTTTTTCATTTCCACTGTCTCTCATTTGGGCCCACTGTTACTATCTCCATACATCTCTCCTTCTGTTTCACTGTCACCGTCTTTCACTGACCGTTAATACCTGCTCTATTTTTGCCTCCCACTAATATTGTGTGTGTGTCCATCTCTCATTCTCTTTTACTGTCCGTTACCACCATCACTGCCTTACTTGTCTGTCTCACCATCTGGCACTGTCTCCTCTCTCTTCCATCGTCAGCAACTCTGTATTACTCTCTTGAACCCTAAAAGAAGCTCGAATAAGTTCGCACATCAAATTTTTGGTGAGAAAACGTAATAAATATAGGGCCAGTTGGTCCCCATTTTTCTGTCAGAGTCTTTCAATGAGGAATATATGCCCTTTTTTGTGCTCCGATAGGAACATTTTTTGGCTGATTTCTTTTTCTCCCTGTTCCACCAGGATGTGTTGCTTACATAAATCGAGTTCTACAGGTCATTAAGGTTTCGAAAGTTTATTATGTACTTCGACATATTGAAATGCTTTGACACATATAAACAAGTAAGCACCAGTAATATAAGGTTAACATCAAGTTGCACTACACTTTACATAAAAATGCGTAATACTTTTGGTTAGACCTACAGCATACCAAAACAAACGTACAAGAATTTCGTGTGCAAAAATATTTGTTTGTTACGTGCTTACCCTGTCAGAGGGCAGCAAAAATAGTTTCTAAGTAAAAACAGTCTATATGGCCTTGAAGCGCTCATTGTATAGGGATAACATGAAAGAAAGTATTATTAGTAAAAGATGGCGACTAAAAACGTAGTTTGGTGACCTTACGATCCTTACCATGGCCCCCAAGCTGTGTGTCCACTAATTCAGTTAAACATTTACGCCTCAGACCGACATTAAGTGCATATTTTATGTGCATAATATGCTAAATTTGAACCTCAGAATATGGTTAACTGATACCCATATAGAAGAAAGTATCTACGTTTCACGAGAACATCATCTTAAGAACATATGGTTAAATATTTGACGATTTGCGAGGAACAGCAATTACAGAAGTGGCTATCCCCATAATAGTTACATCTGGTACTCAAAAATCATGTTTTTCGGGTGTGTCTTGATAAGGAAGAAAGATTTTAAAAAGCAGTGAAGTATTGTATCTAGATAAATGTATAAAGAACTTACAGTTGAAATTTGAGCGATTTTGTATGGTTTGTTATTTACATGATTGCGACCTTCAATGCAAAAAATAGAAAAAGACCTGATTTTGCGAGTTTCAGCAAAAGTGTGTTAACTCTGAGTTTCCGGATCTCGGTAACGGATAATGATGTCTAAAAAAGTTTCGAAGTTCCCGGAAAACATAATTTTGAGAACATGCGTTACAAACTTCGACAATTTGCCACGAATATACGTTAAAGAAGTAGCCATGTCCATAGCTGGTACTCTTGGTACCCAAAAATCATGATTTTGTGGGGTTTTCTCAAGAACCGCTCCTGCAGAAATGCTGCTTTTGTAAGGTGGCTGAGGCCCACTATAGACCACACCTAATGCAAAGGAACCAAGCGAATTGCTCAATTTGCCTGAGCTGGAGGAAGTGTGTAATGTTTAACTTTTGACCCTATACAGTAGGATAGCTACAGATTGCCCTTTCTTCCAGTTACTTCACAGATGATCGCTAGGCCAAAGGCTGCGAAAAATATATGCCCCCCCCCCCCCACCCCTCATGAATGAAATTTGAGGTATGACCCCCACAGGAAACTCATTCTCCCACATGTCATTTTTAGTACATATTGGTACAGTGCACTGTCACGGATGAACTGATTCATGCAGCGACACTAAGTGGTCAGCATAGATGGCTGCCATGTGGGAGGACTTTACCTTGGAGGAAGAAGTAGTACAGCCAAGGACTTTATCTTGAAGAAAAGATTGGTACGGGATGTTCTCAGTCTCGTGATGCCAAAAGAAGAGCTACTTGACCGATTAATAGAGGACTCGCTGTCTGGAAAGTCTGTGAAATAGCCGTAGAGTGGTGTGTTGACCATATGCCCCACAATATTGAGTATTTGTGACGCCTTAAGGCTGAGGATGGCATCGTGGCCAGTAGACATCCGTTGGGGCTTCACGGTCCTCCAAGTGACAGTTCCTAAATGCAGTTTTCGGATTGTCTTTAAGGCTTTTACGTTTCTGGTTCAGGTATAATAATTTGTAATTTCGAATTCAACATGTGTTACGAAGACAGCGGGTGCATGCATGATTCTTTCTGTAGTTCCTTCTTTCCTTTCTGATTAACGTTCGGCAATATTTTTATCGAATTCTACGAACTTAAGTGGTCTATCACCCCCCCCCCCTTCACCCCTCCACCTTAAGTGTTGTGTTGATTTTAACGTATTCACTCCTAACACACCACCCAGCTTTGCTAAGGTGCTGTTCCTTTAATTCCGTTGTAAGCTTGTATTGATGCTCCTCTAGCAAAGTCTAAGATCAAAACCTATCGCGAAATGATTTACGCAAGATGTGTGTAGGGTGCGAAAAGACGCAATTGACCCTAAATAATGGAAATGAGTACTAAGTGGCATTCGTTAAATTTCTGTTAGATAATAAATCACATTAACGAAAAGGCTGTCAGTTTTACACGCTACGTAGGAATTACAATTACGAGCTTAAATGGGAACGTTCACATAGATAGAGAGTGCGTTTTATTGATAGAACATAAAACGCGAAGAGACTGCCCACAGCACACATGTCAGCCCTCTGTTAGAATATTACCTTGCAGTATGTCATCCTCACGGTTTGGAATTCCGGAGTATAGATCCTGCAAGTATGTGTTGGGGAAAACGTCGCCTTCCTCCAACGATTTACAATTAAGTTCACCTAGTATTTTCCTACATGCTTCACGCGTTAGCGGCAGAAGTGATTTGAATTCCCTCTATATTTACTGTCAGGAATTAATAAGTAATTGTCTATTAACTAGTGAAATGTACTCTTACTTTTCTTTATGTTTACCGAGTTAATTTCGTGATACTTTTTCTCTTTCTTTTTATTCATCGCAAAATAACAAATGCATAACACTATGCGTTGGTGTACCTCATCTCGGTCGTGAAACTATGTACCATTAAATCATGTAAGTTAAGTGTGTGTCATGATGATATAAGTAATTTTCAGTGCTACATATTAGTCACAAATATCGTCAGAATGAATTGCCCCCTGTTATCGGAAATTTTCGTTACTTTTTTCTACTTAACTGTTTTTCTTTTCACTATGTCTACTTGTGCATCTACTGTAATTGCTTCCACGTTCTATTCGGTGTATACGCGCGTAAAAAGCCACTGTTCTAAATCATTAGGAGAAACAGATTCGCTTTGACTTCTTGCGTTGTTTCTATTCAAATGCGATCCATTCTATGATATTATTACTGATTTCACAATTTCCTTAAGGAATTCTCATAGGTCGAAGTTTCTGCTCTAAAACCTACAGAATTTTGTACCTTAGTGTATGAGCATAGCAATCAGTTTTATTGCTTTCCTCTATAGAGCTTTTAGCGTACTAGCCATATCTACCTCAGGGACTCCAAGTATATGAAACGGGGTGAAACAGGGAAATACTGCTGATTAAATTAGGTCTTCTACGACATTTTTCCTTTTGGCTTACTACCAACGCACACTTTCCTGTACCCAAAAATAACTTTGACACAACGGTGCAATCTATACATGGAAAGCCTTTAACCAAGACAAAGTTTCGAATTCGCTGAACTTCAGTCCTTAATTTTGAACTAAATCGATGTCAAAAATGTCTCATAGACTTCGCCGAGTTAGCTACTTATGAATGCAAGCAATATCAAGTTACTCCGAAAACAAAAGCGTAGTGCTTCCTAGTTGCTGGCGTCTTTCGCTACTGGAATTTGCAATAAATACGTAGAACTACGAGAATAGATCTTGTTACTTGTGATTGGAATCTCGTTTCTCAACTTCCTATTAACAAAGTTTCCTCCACTTCTGAACATCCAGAGCTACCGTACCATTGGCAAGTTACAGGTTCCACTTCCCACGCAGAAGGTGGGTAATGCAAAGTTTACGAGACACTCTTGCCTGGCGAGGAAACCCGTTCGCTAACGTAATGATTATCTACGTGGAAGCTATCGATACTACGCTGTTCATAAGACAGAACACTTCTGTCATACCTTGGTCTTCAGTATACAATACCAGTATATCACTGACTGACAGATCTCTGCTAGCAACATATCAGACTAAAGTAAACGCAATACAAGTACTTAGGAATACTATTGATTCTCACGAAGTTCCAAGAAAAATCATTTATCATACTTTTGTTTATCCGCGTCAATAAAAAAACGATAACGGACAGTATAATTACGATGTAATATTAATGACTGAGGGAATTTCACAGTTTATTAGTCCAGCCAGAAAGGCACGGCCATTTTCTGCAAACAAGTCTTTTAAGGAAACGGGATTCGCCCAGGTTAATGCAAAAGAAAAAAGGATCAGAAGTCTGTCTTCCCCCACGTTCACAAAATTCATCTTCATTGATATTCTATTTCTTCAGATTAGTATTGTACCTGATCACCCCTCTTCTCAAACTATTGGGAGTCTTCCACGTCCCTTACTGGAGATGTCAGCTTGATGGTATCTTTACTTTTTCTGCTGTAGTTCTCCAGGAGACTTCCACAGGTCAGTTCGTTGGGCTTACCTTGAAGTTAGACCCGGTACTGCTGTCAGAAGGAAGTTCTCTGGATTTCAGTCGTGATGGACAAGCGTGAGTTACAAACAGTAGATGCCTTGGATGTGTTTCTTGTTTCTTCATTTCATTTTCTGCTGCTTTCTTCTTGTATCTAGACGTGACATTACCATGAGTTGAAAGATCTTTTTGACTGGGGTTGGTCTTAGGCACCCTATGACTATGTAACCTTTTCCGTGAAGAGCCACATTATCTTGGTTATCATATAAAGAGTTCCTCCAGACTGGTGAAATATACTCCGTAGCAGAGAAACACAGAACAAGTGCAGATGTGCAGAACACGCTGGGCTGCGCTCACCATGTTGCGGTTTTCAGTTTATTTCTGATGTTGTTTCTGGGGCAAATCTTCTGTCCGATATCTCTACACCGACTCCTGTTCCTTCTTCTATCACCTCAACAGACAAGTTCTTCCTGTCACAGTGACGGCTAGTGTACTGTTTCCACCCTTTAGATCTCTCCTTTGCATTTACCAGTGGAATTTCCATTCTGCTTATAATGTTATCACCTTTGCTTCAAGTTTCACCAAAGGTTGTTTTGACTTTTTTAAATACTGAGCCAGTCTTTCTGACGATCATTTCTTTTTCGATTTCCTCAAAATTTTCATAGAGCCATTTCGCCTTAGCCTCCCAGTACGTCCTATTTATGTCACTCGTAAGTGATGTTTATATCTATAGTTCTGAACATTACTGAACAGTTTTTACCTCCTTTTACAGTCAATCAACAGAAGTAATCGTCCTGTTACCTACAGTTTCTTCGGAGTTACCGTCCTCGTACCTATGGTTTTCGTCACAACTTCTGTGATTGTCCTTTTTAGAGATGTCCTTTTCCTTCAACTGAACTGCCTACTGAGTTATTCACTCTCGCAGTATCTATAGCCCCAGAGAAATTGAAGCATAACTAGTCATTCCTGAGTACTCCCATATCCAACTTCGTCGCGCCCTGATTCTTCCTGACTTATCTCTTAAACTTCAGTCTACTATTCATCATTACCAAATTGTGATGAGAGTCTATATCTGTCGTTCTGCGTGACGTACAATCCAATATCTGATTTGGCATCTGCGTGACCATGATTTAATTTAACTGGAAGCTTCCCATATCTTCCAGCCTTATCAAACTATCCCTACTCCTCTTGTGATTCTTGAACATGTTCGCTATTACTAGCTGAAATTTATTGCAGAGCTCAGTTACTCTTCTTCCTCCCTATATCTACTACCAAGCCCGTACCGTCCAATAATACTTTCTTCTGCTCCTTCACCTACAACCGCATTCCGATAATCCATGATTATTAAATCTACACCACCGTTTCCATAATGAATTTGTTTGGTGCCGATTCTCGCTTCCCGCGCCCGGTTTCCCGGGTTCGATTCCCGGCGGGGTCAGGGATTTTCTTTGCCTCGTGATGACTGGGTGCTGTGTGGTGTCCTTAGGTTAGTTGGGTTTAAGTAGTTCTAAGTTCTAGGGGACTGATGACCATAGATGTTAAGTCCCATAGTGCTCAGACCCATTTTTGATTCTCATGATAACAACCCAATCAGTGAACTATTCACAGTAACTCACTCCCTGCCCTACCTTCTTGTTTATACCTTTTATACCGTTTTCTGCTGCTGTCGATATTACCCTAAATGCGTCTAACCATAAATAATTCTCTTCTGTCCATTTCACCTCACTGATCCCACTGTATGTTGATTAAACTGTAGCATTTCTCTTTTCAGATATCTCAGCTTTGTTACCAGTCAAATGGTTCAAATGGCTCTGAGCACTATGGGACTTAACTGCTGAGGTCATCAGTCCCCTAGAACTTAGAACTACTTAAACCTAACTAACCTAAGGACGCCACACACATCCATGCCCGAGGCAGGATTCGAACCTGCGACCGTAGCGGTCGCGCGGTTCCAGACTGTAGCACCTAAAACCGCTCGGCCACTCTGGCCGGCTGCTACCAGTCTCATACTTCAGATATACCCTTCCCACATTCGTAGAACGTTAGAACGTTACCCTTTCGTTGGTTATTCAATCTTCTTCTAGAGGTCACCTCCCGCTTGCCAGTCTTCTCACAGTGATCCGACTGGGGGACTAGAAGAGAGACTTTTGCCGATGGAAAGATCTCCGTAATGCTGTTACAGGTCACATGTCCTGTGGACATAAGAGTACATTATGCGTGTTTAACGCAGCGATTTTCATTGCCTACTGTATACGCACGCAGTCGATTGTATATTCTTCCGCGTGTTAGGCGCAGTTTCCTACTCCAGGGACAAGAGAGTGCCCTGAATCTCTGTCTGTTCCTGTGCCCTCTTTGACAATGCCGTTTGCAGAAGGAGGATAACTGCAATGGCACGAAATCTCCGGCCACCATTACTGCTGATTTTTATTCAAAATTTAAACACCATCAAGGTTCGACCCCAGGACTAAGGACATTTTGATTAATAACCTAGGACCCTATCTCTGGACTACAGATGCGTGCACTTATGTTATGTAATGGTCACTCTCTGTATGTAGACATAGCGTTCACTTAGTACGATTCTGTCCACTTAGCCTGCATACTCCAAATGCTAGATAGCCCAAAAAAGAAATGTCTGTATACTTATGTCACCTTTGCAATGCAACATAGATGAGACATCGCTAACAGCCGTTGTTTATCCCATCAAATGTAATTAGAAGGATTGAGACGATAAGAGACGATGCTTTTGCTACCATCAAACATAGAGCCAGCTAGCACAACAGCCACCAGTATTACAAATTCGGCCATGTGCTATGACAGCCGCTGTATGTGCGTCTGGAGTGAACCTTGGACGCTTAGTTGGCAGCTTCCATCTCAATGCCGTCACCTCCAGACCGTGCCTGCACTGAATAGCAGCTGCACCGAGAAGCTCCCGTACCCAGTCAACAAATGCATTAAGCAGTCCAATTCATGTATAGGAAGATATGTTCCACAGGGTACAGAAGGATCTGCCGATTGCAACATTAGGAAGAAGATCAAGGCATAAATTTTAATTCAGTTAGCGTGATTTGCTATTTCTGTTGGAGGGGAAAACATGTTTGTGTTGGTCTATTGATAACAACTGTAGTGCACATGTTAGCACACCTGTCAATCACTATGCTGTCCCATTCTTACTGCAGAAGACCCACACCTACCTAACACTCGATGTCAGGAGTCATGCAACAGACTCCATAAATTATAATAACAAGATTTAGAAGCAGCACTCCTTGTAAAAATAAGTTATTATTTCTTGTACGCAGCACCCACCATCATCAACAGACAAGCAGGACCCAGTAGTTTATCAGCGTTCTGCGCCCACACTTGCCGAGTGCGACGTCATCTATTTTTCACATATTAAGGGCCTCTGTAATACGCCCACTTGCAGATATCATGGTGCATGTCCTCACATATCAAGTGGCACCACATGTCTTCCCATTTAAACAAATTACAAACTACTCTTCCAATTTATAAAAGGCAGGACTCACTTCCCTGTCTTGATTCCCTTGCTTTACATTTTACCAGCACCATCAATGAAGTAACACACCCACAGTTAGTCTGAAAGAGCTGAGCACGCCAAGCAGCCTCATCAGGCATATGATGTTACAGTACTGTGCTGTATTCTCATCGCCACTGTAGAGTCTTGTACCATAGGAGTCAAGGGAGAGGATGTTGTTTGGTGGCTGGCATCCTTTTTCTACAACACAGGCTACACACAAGGGTTAGCACGCTTCTTTATTTATATGAGTAGGAAGCTACGTATCTGTAAGAGAGTCCATGTGTTGTGATACAAGCTCTTCAGTACTATTCCACATTAACCTCAGTGCTGGTGAAGTGCAAGTCCCACTATAAACACTACTCAGGTCGCAAAGCACTGACAGACGCCAACTTGGAGTGGGAGCTGGTGCTTTAGTGACTGACCTAGTGACTGAGCGATTGCAGTAACGACTGAGACTGAGACTGAGACTGAGTGGGACTTTGCTAGTGCCTGAGATTGAGGCACTCCGGTCAGCAGCGGCGATCTAAATACTTGCGGTCGAGAGGGCGCTGTCTTCGGTCTGCCTCCTGATAGGTACACTTGATCCAGCACCTACTGCCTATCTTCTTGCTACGTCTTTGCTGACCTGTGCGCTGGCTCCAGCTTGCGCCAATACATTCTGTGTGCAAGGAAGACATTACATGTACTTCTTTGTCATTTCCATGTACATGGATGTAATCGTTTTAATTCCGAGTTGTTACAGAAGGTAGTCTGCAGCAGTAAGATGCTTATATGTCGGAATTTATCAATGAGAAAATATCATCCATAGCATTATCTAAAACACTCGACCAAATACGTCATGGTGCGCTGCTCATCAACAAAGTAACCAACAATGATTTTCTAATGACATTCTCCACCCAGAGTTCATGTGTTGTGGAATCTGCCATCGATGGAAGAGCCTATATATTAATTCACATTGAAAGTGTTTCTACAATAATTTACACATTCACATAATACTCATGTAGATGTTTTGTTATTTCTTAGGGATTTGGATGCGATAATTACAGATTGTGAGCAGGCAGATAATGCAGCAGTCAATGTACCATATTTGTCTCCTAACACAATGTGCTCCATGGAGAAAAGCATAGATACGATATTACAGTGCCTGTATTATTCTGATTATAATGGAAAGTTCTTTTGGACGTGCTTGCATGTCGTAGGCGCATGCTTGACGTCATATGTCTTGCAATAAGCGGGAAATTCGGCCTCGAGTCCTGGTCCGGCACAGATATTCATTCTCGTCTTTCCATTCTACAGCTGATGGTTGTCCTTATTCGCAGTTGTGAATTCATTTAATGAAGTGTAGATAGTGTGGGTATTTAAGATTTCTATTCATATGTGAGTGAGTTTGTAGGAAGAGTGTGTATGTATACTTGTTACGTCTACAGTGTCATCGTTTTCAAAAATGCCAAGGTGTTACTCATCTTTAAGCACACAAGAGGGAGAAATGTGCTTTAATGTGGGTTGCTATATGAAGACTGTTCAGTTCCCATTTACAGTGGTGATGAAAATGATGATGTTGATGTACCCAAGTCACAAGAGGCTTGTGACTGTAACATATCTGAGTGGATGGAGAATGTAATGAATGGCTTCTATCAAATACTAGATGAGGAGGTGAGCTGTCGATGGGGCTACTGACATCCATGATGCTTTTGGTAACCACAAAAGAAATTTATTATTATTTACACACACATATATGTCCACCATGGATTTTGGAAAGTAATATATATTTCTTTACTTTTTCACACAAGCTTGTTTAAATACTTGGGACTGGGATTTGGGGCACTGCAGTCGCCGTGGTCTGGTCCAGCGTCATGAGTGTGTCTGGTCTGGCCTCCCTCAATTCAACATCATGCTTCCTACATCAGTCTAATACCAGTGTCCAATGACAGGCTGCCAGCATCCTGGTTTGTCTAAAATCTGACAGCCATCAGCCTCACAGTCGCTATATATAATAATATTACAGCTAGCAGCAGTTTTCTCTCCCTTCCTACTAATAATTTATATAAGCACAATGATAGTTGTATGCCATCTTTGAATTAGTGGTTTCAAGTTTGTATAACGACAACATCTCATTTGCTCACATAGAAAAATCTACTACATGATAGCAAGGTCTGATCCAGGTCTACCTGTTCTGGAAAGAGAGCTGTCCAAAATCGTTAGCAATCAGCAGTGTCCAGTGTCTTACTATTAAGTGTGTTCCAGTGTTCAGCTGTGAAGTGGTTTGGGGGGGGGGGGGTGTTTGGTTGTTTGTTTTGGGGGAGGGGACCAAACAGCATAGTCATCAGTCCCAAGCTGTGAAATCCACCTCCTAGAACATGTTAGTGGTACTGAAGAGAATACCATTATCTGTTTATCTATATTTTTGTGGGTGGGGGGGAGGGGGATGACGTAATATCACAGGGCGCCTCAGAAACTGAGTGGCTTCGGTCTTGAGTGCCATAAAAGGCCATATTTCAGAGATGCAGGCAAGAGAGAGTAGTAAGGCATCCAACTGAGTTTTCCATCTCAATATCCACTCACATGTTTCTGATCCATTAAATGGAGGATCCAGCTGTATCCAACTTTCTAAGGGTATAGATAGCTACAAAGTCATTATTAATGTCCAAAACATTGCTGACGAGTTTTGATTAGCATGGTCACACCTGGCTAGCGAAAGAAATTACTCAAATCATTCTGAGCATCCAGGTAAATAATATGTGGGCAATAATATTCATGGATGTTATAGCTGTGCTAGTCTGAATTTCCATATTAAACTTCAGTACGTACTTAAATTTTACAGAGAGTATACTGGTATATCCCTTATTGTTTATGGTCTGGAAAAAAGCAAGGCAAAGGATGATAGCAAATTCACAAGCAAAGTTTTTGGACCTCTTCATATTTCTGATTTCGTTGGTCAGTGTACCCTGCAAGTGGATTTGCTTCTGTTCTCCCAGGGGGTGAATCAACAATACTGCTGGATCAAAAATACATCCATGCTTTTTTTTCCTCCCAGTTGTCAAAACATACTTTCTGTCCTAGATGTCTAAATCGATTTACTGCAAGCGAGTGCTTAGCAAAATATCTGATGTACTCCTGTATCCAGGAAACGTTATGTGCTGGAATTCCTACTGAAAAAAGTAAAATCTTGAACTTTAAGAATACCAACCCTTTGCAGAGTAACTGAGCCACTCTCAGACACATTAAAATCTTTCACTGAATATTCTCGGAAAGAAGTACAGATATCACACAAAATCTTAAAACATGAACTACACTCGCCCTATTATCAGTTAAAATTGGAAGTGGTTCCTGTTGGAGACTAAGATCTGAACTCAGCATATCATACAAAACGCACTAATAAAAGTATGTTATATCAACACCTGTGCTTCATATCTGAAACTACCTGGGAACTTCTCTCGGAATAAGAGAAAGCCATTTGTCACTGGACCAAGTCCCACTGCATGCCCCAGGGGAACTGAAGAGTCAGTAGGAGTTGGAAGTGAGAAAGTCTCTTTGGCAGTGAGTAGCTATACCCACATCTCTAGATGCCCTGGAGCCCAGCAGAAAATTACTTCCTTTTCCTGAATTTGCAAGAGGGTTACACAACAGCCTCTTGTACCTTCTTCACGGAACCTCATGTACCATGTATCGCAACACCATGAAGTCGTTAGCACATACGACCTGAGTTGTTATCATTTAAAATCACTTGTCAGTGATAATCGTGTATGAGGGTACTCTCTCACCTTGAACAACTTGAATGGTATGTTGATTGGGTTTAAGCACCAACACATACACAGTCTCTCTGCTCTGTGCTGACATGATGGTAAAGCCATGTTAAAATACCTCCTTCAGGAATAAAGTAACGAAATTCAAATCTCGAAACTGAAATATGTAGCTTACTTCAAAATTGTAAGTTAATTGCCGAAGGCTAAAATTCAGACCGAGCAGAAGAAAACTTTACCAGGTTATGAGCGAGGCACATTACTCAAACTCGTCAACCTTTTTATACCAAGGAAGCGGATTTTTAATATCGTTATTAAGATTGCAAAGTTAGAAAACGTCTGCATTTGAACAGATTCGCAGTAATTGCCAAGTGAAGGAACAGCAGTGTTGATGACATGTAGTCCATGTCGGCATGAATAAAAAGAGAAATCTAATTCTGATATTACCCACGAGGAGTGATAAAAAAGAACATCACTATATGAAATAAAACCATTATGGAATGCTTGACGAAACAAATCAAGTAGGTTTCTAACCATAATTAGTATCTGTCCTTATTAACAGAAACAGGAAGGTATACCAGACGATCATGTTTACCACACCAGTGTCTGGACCAAGAGTTAGTGCCCTGAGGTGCTGGTCACAGGTATTGCCATGGAGACTCGCTGTTTTCTTTAAGGGAGTTTGGATAGCTGTCCAATGGGGTTTAGTGAGGGCAAAACAGGAAATGCTGTGATTCGCAGAAAATTTGACTATTTCCACCTTTTAGGGAGGCCAGCTAACAGTAGTGATAGCAAAGACTTTTTAGCGAAATTGAGAGAAGAAATTTCTCATTGTCAGTGTTTCAGAGAGGGGAATGCTTTGACTCGAAAATAAGCACTTTGATAGACCTCTCTGTAGAAGCTTAACAAAGTTGCCACTGTTCCACCGTATATCACAAGAGAATCTGTTTCTATCATCACCGGATTTGAACATATATAACCAAACATTCATGTTTTGCAGAGATTACTGGGAGTTTTGGAGTGGATGAGAAAAGTACGCTGGTAAATTCACATAATAAATATTGACGTGGCAACAACACACAGAACAACCATCTGTCTGCACATACAGTACTATGCCAGATAAATCACAAAGAAAAAAATGAAAGTGGGCTTGGACAAACATTTTACAATTGAGCGATAAATGCAGTATATCTCGTAAATAACCAGATATTCAACAGTGATAAGTATTGACAGAGGGATCATAGTGCATAACCTACTGCACATGTCTTTGGGAGGCGCAAGATTTAAGCATTTTGACAAATTTAATTACGTCTGCCTATCAGTAGAGCGAACGTCTGCAACGGCTGTGCTTACTTCATGTTGTCTCGTAGTGAAATAGTTCTCTCAATAAATGGTGAAGTTTCGGATCAATCTGGGCACTTTAGTTTCAGAAACCTGTCCATGAATGATGCCTTTCTTTGGATAATACGTCCTACTGAAGCCACTCACTCCCAAGCCACTCTGACAATCATGTATGCAACAGCCCAGAAGCAGAAAGACAAAAATTGTGAAAATCTTTTGTCTCACTCTATCGTCAGACTATCCTCGGAAACACACAACCATGCTCTACTGCCACTGACAGGGTTTTGGCAGAACTGAGGGTGGGGAAACGAAGCAATGGAAAATGTGAGGGTATAACAATCTTTTCCCAGGTAACACAAATTTAATAAGCAAATGAAACTGAACTATAGCGAAAATACGCGTCTAATTAAGAAATGGTTCTTTTATTACGAAATAATAATACTAAAAAAAGTAAAATACGTTCAAGCCAAAATTTCAGATAGAAAAAATAACCCGTTGTGTCATGCCTCTAATTTCAACAGGAAATCTCACACAAACTACACTGCCGGAAAAGAATAGGACACCCTTTTAGAGGTTTCCAATTCACTGAAGATTTATTGTTGCAACAATGCAATGGGGTATATGAAATGAGAATATTTACAGATGAATAGCAAAAGTGGTTGTGAGGTATGGGGTATCGACCTATGCTGATACGCTCATAATTACTACGTGGTGTAGCCTCTGCCAGCAGCAGTGCAGCCGCTGGCATCCAGTCGATCCTGCAGCTAATCTGGGTAAGTTCTCCCACGCCTGCTCGACCTGTTCAAGTAGTTTTGCAAGAATTGTTGGTTTATGACCACACGAGTCACTTCTCGTCCCATCTTATCCAGTAAGTGCTAGACTGGACTCAAGTCCAGAGACTGTGCTGGCCAGAGTAGATTCTGCTTATCTTACGGAGCATGTTGAGTTTTACAGGCAATGTGTGGGTGAGCATTATCCCGTCCTAACAACACATGAGTTGTACCTTATACGCCATGTAAAGTGGAATCGGACGCTTTAGAATATGTCCATAATATGTAAAAAGTCCTATTGTGTACCTTGTTTGTACGATGTAACAAGTCACGGCGAGCAATATGTGTATGTACATGGCAATTTGCACAAGATGCGTTACGTTTTTAAATGTTTCAGTGATGTCAAACCTTTTATAATGTGCTATTTTTATCCACCTTACGTCTTGTGCGGGAGGTCAGCGTAAAATGAACATCTTTTACAACAAAAAGATCTTAAGACGTGAAGACGACAGCGTAATTTGTTGAAACAGGATGTCTTAAATAAAGAAATATTTTATGCAATCTTGGCTGTTGAATGGTTTTTAACATCACCTTCCTGTTTCAAGAACGGCAAAAGGACAGATGTAACAACATCCTGCACTTAGCGCGTGCTAGTTAACATCTCCTCCGGAAACACCAAAGGTGAACGAGAGATGTAGCTTATCGTATCCCACGCCATAAGGCCTGGGGTGGAGCCAGAGCGTCTTGCAGGAATGCAGTCTACTAGACAGCGCTCAGCAGGTCTACGTCATACGTGCAGACGACATCACTTGCATGCCGGCAGAATGTACTTACATTGCGAAGACCACGACGCGTAGTGGCACCAGTCGAGCCGTGCGTGTTGATGGCGGGCCGCGAAGGGAAGATGGACTAGAAGTGCGCGTGCCCGTAGTCCCACTGGTCATAATCGGCTCCACAAGCCCTGTTTTGTGTGATGTGATAACTGTACGATTTGCCACTGCTGCCATTACAAAACGACGATCATGACTGGCGTCCAGGCTTCGTCAACGTCCTGAACCTCGTCCACGGGTGTGAGAATTTTCTCGTGACCACTGATATCAGTATCGTTGGTGGGTGTGGCACGTAGCTGGAATTTACGGGTTCCTTTCTTGTAACTTTATGCAAACTAATATCGAACTGTTCAAACCTGAATACTCTGATAATAACAGAAAAATGTCTATAACTTTTTAGGTATCTTTGATCAGTTCACTGTTTGTATTAAAAGAAGTTTCTTGTTTGCCTTGATTAGTTTTCTTCCTGTCGTTCCTGTAACCTGCATCTACCTACGTACTCCGCAACCCACCGTAGGGTGCGTGGAGGAGGGTACACTGTACCACAACTAGCCGTTTCCTTTTCTGTTCCACTCATAGACAGAGCGAGAAAAAAAAACAACTGTCTATATGCCACAGTATGTATCTTATCTTCATGGTCCCTACGCAAAATGAATGTTTACGGCAGTTGGATCGTTCTGTAGTCAGCAACAGAGCTATCGCACTTCTCTGGGACCCTACTGATTTTACCCCTGTGTACGATGAACACTCGCCGTCGCAGGCAGCACACTGGGTTCTATCACTTAAGAAGTTTTCGAGCCAGTCACATATGTTACAGTCTTTCCCCTATCCACGTACTTTCGTAAAAGTCTGCAGTGGAGTATTGCGTCGAATGCTTTTTGGAAATCCAGAAATATGGAATCTGCCAGTTGCCCTTCATCTGTAGTTAACAGTACGTCATGTCAGAAAAGAACAAGTTGAGCGATGTTTTCTTCAGCTGTGCTGAATTGTGGACATAAACTTTTCGGTCTCTAGCAAATGTAATATATTCGAAATCAGAATATGCTCTACTATTGTGCAGCACACCGATCCTAAGAATGTTGTGGTTGTTGTGGTCTTCAGTCCTGAGACTAGTTTGATGCAGCTCTCCATGCTACTCTATCCTGTGCCAGCTTCTTCATCTCCCAGTACCTACTGCAACCTACATCCTTCTGAATCTGCTTAGTTTATTCATCTCTTGGTCTCCCTCTACGATTTTTACCTTCCACGCTGCCCTCCAATACTAAATTGGTGATCCCTTGATGCCTCAGAACATGTCCTACCAACCGATCCCTTCTTCTAGTCAAGTTGTGCCACAAACTTCTCTTCTCCCCAATCCTATTCAGTACTTCCTCATTAGTTATGTGATCTACACATCTAATCTTAAGCAGTCTTCTGTAGCACCACATTTCGAAAGCTTCTATTCTCTTCTTATCGTTCAAGTTTCACTTCCATACATAGCTACACTCCATACAAATACTTTCAGAAACGACTACCTGACACTTATATCTATACTCGATGTTAACAAATTTCTCTTCTTCAGAAATGCTTTCCTTGCCATTGCCAGTCTACATTTTATATCCTCTCTACTTCTACCAACATCAGTTATTTTGCTCCCCAAATAGCAAAATTCATTTACTACTTGAAGTGTCTCATTTCCTAATCTAATTCCCACAGCTTCACCCGATTTAATTCGAGAACATTCCATTATTCTCGTTTTGCTTTTGTTGTCGTTCTTCTTATATCCTCCTTCCAAGACACCGTCCATTCCATTCAGCTGCTCTTCCAGGTCCTTTGCTGTCTCTGACAGAATTTCAATGTCATCGGCGAACCTCAAAGTTTTTATGTTTTCTCCATGGATTTTAATTCAAACTCCGAATTTTTCTTTTGTTTCCTTTACTGCTTGCTCAATATAGAGATTGAATAACATCGGGGAGAGGCAACAACCCTGTCTCACTTCCTTCCCAACCACTGCTTCCCTTTCATGTCCCTCGACTGTTTGGTTTCTGTACAAAATGTAAACAGCTTTTCGCTCCCTGTATTTTACCCCTGCCACCTTCAGTATTTGAAAGAGAGTATTCCAGTCAACATTGTCAAAAGCTTTCTCTAAGTCTACAAATGCTAGAAACGTAGGTTTGCCTTTCCTTAATCTAGCTTCTAAGATAAGTCGTAGGGTCAGTATTCACTCACATGTTCCAACATTTTTACGGAATCCAAACTGATCTTCCCCAAGGTCGGCTTCTACTAGTTTTTCCATTCGTCTGTAAAGAATTCGCGTTAGTATTTTGCAGCCGTGACTTATTAAACTGACAGTTGGGTAATTTTCACATCTGTCAACACCTGCTTTCTTTGGGATTGGAATTATTATATTCTTCTTGAAGTCTGAGGGTATTTCGCCTGTCTCATATATCTTGCTCACCAGATGGTAGAGTTTTGTCAGGACTGGCTCTTCCAAGGCTGTCAGTAGTTCTAATGGAATGTTGTCTACTCCCGGGGCCTTGTCTCAACTTATCGGTCTGTAATACTGTGGGTCCGTTCTTTTTGTTATATACAAGAGTCACCTGCACTTTTTTCCACTCGCTTGGCTCCTTGGGCTGGTAGAGAGTTTCGCGATAAATGTTATGTATGTGAAAGGCCAGTGACGTATTCTTTGTAAAATCGATTTGGGATTCCATACGGATCTGACAACTTACTTGTTTTCAACTCTTTAACTTTTATCTGCTCCAGGGATGCTTACTACTATGTCATCCATACGGGACTCAGTGCGATGAACAAACAGCAGTACGTTTATACGATGCTGCTGTGTGAACGATTTCTCAATAGTTGAATTTAAAAGTTTTGCCTTTCTTTTGCTATCTTCTACTGCCAAGTCAGACTACTACTCATCGAGTGACAGGATGGAAGCCTTACACTCACTTACCGCTTTTACATAGGTTCTACACCAGATCTTTAGCTATGGTATAACGCTGGTAGTTATTGTATGCTTCGCACATAGACAGACGCAGGAATCTCAACTAACCTTGCCTGTCGACTTCGGCTCGTCCTCATTTGAACCGAGAGTGCAACAGTCTTAGCTTCCTTAGCATTTTCACAATATTGTCATTAATCCATAATGGGTCTTTTACTTCTTTATTCCACAAACTACGCACATACTTGTCCAGAGCACGATTTACAATCAGTTTAAACTTTACTCATAGTTCCTCTAGGTATATCACTTTTGAACTAAATGACGGCAGTACATTGTCTTAGTGGGGTGTTGTTGTAATTGTTGTTGTTGTTGTTGTGGTCTTCAGACCACAGACTGATTTGATGCAACTCTCCATGCTGCTGCATCCTGTGTGAGCCTCTTCATTTTCGAATAACTATTGCAAACTACATCCTTCTGAATCTGATTACTGTACTCATCTCCTGGTCTCCCTCTACAGTTTACCCCGCGCACACTTTCCTCCAATACTGAACTGGTGATCCCTTCATGTCTCTGAATGTGTCCCATAAACCACTGCCTTCCCTTATTCAAGCTGTGCTACAAATTTGATGTCTCCCCCATTCCGTTGCCGCCCTGGGTAGCCGTGTGGTCTGCGGCGCCTCGTCACGGTTGCGCGGCTTCCGCCCGTCGGAGTTTCGAGTCCTCTCTCTGGCATTGGTGTGTGTGTTGTCCTTAGTGTAAGTTACTTTAAGTTACATTAATTAGTGTGTAAGCCTAGGCACCGATAACCTCAGCAGCTTGGTCCCATAGAACCTTACTACAAATTTCCAGATTACCTATTCCATTCAGTACCTCCTCATTAGTTACGTGATCTGCCCATTTAATCTTCATCATTGTTCTGTAGCACTACATTTTAAAAGCTTCTATTCACTTATTGTCTAATATGTGAATCATTCATGTTTCACTTACACACTTGGCTACACTCCAGACAAATACTTCCGGGAAAGACTTACTGACACTCAAATTTATACTCGAAACAAATAAATTTTTCTTTCTCAAATTTTTCTTTCCTTGGGATTGCCAGTCTACACTATATATCCTCTCTACTTTGGCCATCATAGTTATTTTGCTGCCCAAAACTAATTTACTACTTTAAATGCCTCATTTCCCAATCTAATTTCCTCAGCAGCGCCTGATTTAAATCGACCACATCCCATTATCCTTGTTTTGCTCTTGCTGATGTTTATCTTACATCCTTCCTTTCTAAACAGTGTCCATTTCTTTCTACTGCTCTTCCAAGTCCCTTGCTGTTTCTAGCAGAATAATAGTGTCATTGGCAGACATCTAAGTTTTGCTTTCTCTTCCCTCAATTTTAAATCCCACTCAAAATTTTTCTTTAGTCTCCTTTACTGCTTATTCATTGTGCTGATTGAATAACATCGGTGATAGGCTACAAGCCTGTCTCACCTCCTTCTGAACCACAGCTTCCCTTTCATGCCCTTCAACTCTTATTACTGCCTTCTGGTTTCTGTACAAGACGTAAAAAGCCTTTTGCTCCCTCTGTTTTACCCCTGCTACCTTCCGCATTTCAAAGAGAGTATTCCTGTCAAAATCGTAAAAAGCTTCCTCTAAGAATACAAATGCTATAAATGTAGGTTTGTTTCTCCTGAACCTATCTTTTAAGATACGTCGGAGGGTCAGTATCGCCTCTTGTCTTCCTACATTTCCCCGGAATCAAGACTGATCCTCCCGAAGTTCGGGTCTATCAATTTTTCCATTCGTCTGTAATGAATTCGTGTCAGTAATTTTCAGCCACGATTTATTTAACTGGTAGGATGGTAATTTTCGCGCCTGTCAGCAACTGCTTTCTTTGACATTGCTATTATTAATTCTTCTTGAAATCTGAAGGTATTCCGCGTGTATCATACATCTTCCATACCAGATGAAAGAATTCTGTCATGGCTTGCAATCCCAAGGTTATCAGTTGTTCTGACGGGATATCGTCTACTCCAGCGGCCTTATTTTGAGTCAGGTCTCTCAGAGGTCTGTCAAATTCTTCTCACAGTATCGTGTCTCACATCTTATCTTCATCTACGTCCTCTTATATTTCTGTAATGTCACTTGTGTATGTACCCTCTATATACGTCTTCCATCTTTCAGTTTTTCCTTCTTTGCTTACGACTGGTTTCCAATCTGAGCTCTTGATATTCATACAGCTGCTCCTCTTTTCCCCGAGGACTTCTTTAACTTTCCTGCAGGCGGTATCTATCTTTCCCCTGATGAAATATGCATCTAAATCCTAGCATTTGTCCTCTAGCCGTTGCTGCTTAGCCATTTGGGGCTTCCTGTGAATCTCATTTCTTAAACTTTCGTATTCCCTTTCGGTTACTTCACTTGCTGCATTTTTACATTTTATCCCTTCATTAATTTATCTCAGTTCCTTTTGTGATATCCACAGATTCCTACTAGGCTTTGTCTTTTTACCTATTTGCTCCTCTGCTGCATTCAATATTTCGCTTTTTAGAGCTACCCTTTAATTTTTTATTTTACTCCATTTTCCTGCTCTGGTCAGCCGTTGCCTAATGCTACTTCTGAAGCCCTCGCTAATTTCTGGTTCTTTCAGGTTATCCTGGGTCCCTCTCTTTAATTTCCTACCTTTTCCCAATTTCCTCGCTTATAATCGACGGTTCATTATCAGTAAGTTGTGATAAGATTCCACATCAGCACGTGGAAATGTTTTACAGTATAAAACCTCGTTTCTAAGTCTCTGTCTTACCATTATGTAATCAATCTGAAATCTTCCAATATCTCTTGGCATTTTCCGCCTAATCAACTTTCTTTTTTGTTTCTTAAATCGAGTGCCACCGATGATTAAATTACGCTTTGTGCAAAACTCTACCAGGCGGCTTCCTCTTTCATTCTTTTCCCGCAGTCCATACCTAATATTTTCCTGCTCTTCCTTTTTCTACTTTCAAATTCCGTTCCCACATCACTATTAAATTTTCGTCTTCCCTTAACTATCTGTACAATTTATTTTATTTCGCCATACATTTCTACAATCTCTTCATCATCTGCGGAGCTAGTTGGTATATAAGCTTGTTGTGGGTGTAGGCATCTTGTCTGCCTTGGCTACAATACTACATTCACTATGCTGTTCATAGTAGCTTACCCACACTCGTATTTTCTTATTCACTATTAAACTCGCTCCTGCATTACCCCTATCTTATTTTGTACTTATAACACTTTTTTACCTGAGAGGAAGTCCTGTTCCTCCTGACACCACACTCCACTAATTTCTACTATATCTAACTTATCAATTTCCCTTTTCAGATTTTCTAACTTACCAGCCCGATCAAGGGACCTAACATTCCTCACTCAGATCTTTCGAACGCCAGTCTCATTTCTCCTCATGATGGCATGGAACGACAACAACATCTTATCTGCTTTTTGTATCAGAAACACTCTCCTAGCCCTCTTGACTAATTTATTAAGTTTAGTAACCACAGTCGCTATGATGACATCGTGATCACTAATCTCCATGTCTATACTGACACCGTCTATAAGGTCCGGCCTGCTTGTAGCTACAAAGTCCAAGTTACTAGTTACTTCCATTGCATGTGGGCTGCCGAACTAGCTGGTGAAGACAGTTTTGGGAAAAAGTGTTCAAATGTATTTCACAAGACGGTCTGTATAGTCCCCTCCAATGAATCCATACACGTCCCAGTCTATGCTCGGTAGGTTAGAATCACGACAAACTACATCTACATACATACTCCGCAATCCACCATACGGTGCGTGGAAGAGGGTACCTCATACCACAATTAGCATCCCTGTTCCACTCCCAAACAGAACGAGGGAAAAATGACTGCCTATAAGCATCGGTATGAGCCCTAATCTCTCTTTTCTTATCTTTGTGGTCTTTCCGCGAAATGTATGTTGTAGGCAGTAAAATCGTAGGGCAGTCAGCTGCAAATGCTGGTTCTCTAAATTTCCTCAGTAGTGATTCACGAAAAGAACGCCTCCTTTCCTCTAGAGACTCCCACCCGAGTTCCTGAAGAATTTCCGCAACACTCGCGTGATGATCAAACCTACCACTAACAAATCCAGTAGCCCGCCTCTGAATTGCTTGTATGTCCTCCCTCAATCCGACCTGATAGGGATCCCAAACGCTCGAGCAGTACTCAAGAACAGGTCGCACCAGCGTTCTATAAGCGGTCCCCTTTACAGATGAACCACATCTTCCCAAAATTCTACCAATGAACCGAAGACGACTATACGCCTTCCCCACAACTGCCATTACATGTCCCACTTCATATCACTCTGCAATGTTACGCCAAAATATTTAATCGACGTGACTGTGTCAAGCGCTACACTACTAATGGAGTATTCAAAAATTATAGAATTCTTTTTCCTATTCATCTGCATTAATTTACATTTATCTATATTTAGAGTTAGCTGCCATTCTTTACACCAATCACAAATCCTGTCCAAGTTATCTTGTATCCTCCTACAGTCACTGAACGACGACACCTTCCCATACACCACAGCATCATCAGCAAACAGCCGCACATTGCTGTCCACCGTATCCTAAAGGTCATTTATGTAGATAGAAAACAACAGCGGACCTACCACACTTCCCTGGGGCACTCCAGATGATACCCTCACCTCCGATGGACACTCACCATCGATGACAACGTACTGGGTTCTATTCCTTAAGAAGTCTTCGAGCCACTCACATACTTGGGAACCAATCCCGTATGCTCGTACCTTAGTTGGGAGTCTACAGTGGGGCACCGAGTCAAAGGCTTTCCGTAAGTCAAGGAATATGGCATCCGTCTGATATCCTTCATCCATGGTTCGCAAGACATCATGTGAAAAAAGGGAGAGTTGCGTTTCGCAGGAGCGATGCTTTCTAAAGCCGTGCTGATGCATGGACAGCAACTTATGTTCGAGAGTCCTGCAACAAACCGATGTTAGGATATTGGTTTGTAATTTTGAGGATCCGTCCTTGTACCCTTCTTATATACAGGCGTCACCTGCGCTTTTTTCCAGAAGCTAGGGACTTTACGTTGGGCAAGAGATTCGCGATAAATGCAAGCTAAGTAAGGAGCCAATGCAGTAGAGTACTCTCTGTAAAACCGAACTGTAATCCCATCAGGACCTGGCGATTTATTTATTTTCAACCCATTCAGCTGCTTCACAACCCCTGGGATGTCTATCACTATGTCCTCCATACGGGAATCTGTACGAGACTCAAACGGCGGTATGTTTGTACGATCCTCTTGCGTGAAAGATTTCTCAAATGCTAAATTTAAAATTTCAGCTTTCGTTTTGCTGTCTTCCGTTGCCAGGTCAGACTGATCAGTGAGTGACTGGATGGAAGCCTTCGACCCGCTTACCGATTTTACGTAAGACCAGAATTTCTTTGGGTTTTCAGCAAGATCTTTTGCTAAGGTATGATGGTGGTAGTGGTTGATTGCTTCGCGCATCGCTCTTTTTACAGCCGCACGAATCTCTACTCATTACACTGGTCGCCACACGACGACCTTTGTGATAGTGACCATTTCCCGTTGATTCTCTCTCTCCCTTCCTGCTCCCAGATCGACAGGTTACCTCGTTTATCTTTCCAACGCGGCGGTTGGCCACTATACACTGCACATGTCGTGTTTTCTCCCTCTTTATCGGGTTGTATTGATGACGTCCTAGGTGACGTGTCTGACGCGATTGTTCGCGCTGCTAGCCTTGCTGTACCGTGCTCATCTGGACCATTTCGTCGCCGGCAAGTCCCGTGGTGGAGTACGGCCATTGCCATTGCCATCCGCGATCGCCGTCGAGCTTTGCGACACCTTAAGAGGCACCCATCCGTTGCCAGCCTTATTGTGTGCTCGAATCTCGGGATCTATTGTCCCCTTACCAGTGTGGCTTCCGAGAGGGACGGTCTCTGATCGATCATTTACTTCGCTTCGAATCCTCAGTTCGGCAGGCTTTTTCCCAGCGCCGCCATTTGGTTGCAGTATTTTTTGACCTTCTCAAGGCCTATGACACGGCCTGGCGCCATTACATCTTACTTACACTTCATCAGTGGGGTCTTCGGGGACCACTCCCGATTTTTATCCGCCAGTCCCTGTTCCATCGGTCATTCAGGGTTCCGGTTGGTACTGATTTTAGTTCTCCACGGACCCAGGAGACGGGCATCCCGCAGGGTTCTGTCTTGAGTGTACTTCTTTTCCTCATTGTTATCGATGGACGTGTGGCCTCTGTCGGTCATTTGGTCACCCCTACCCTGTATGTGGATGATTTCTGCATTTGGATTAGTTGCTCTTCGATGGCCTCTGCAGAGCGGCAGCTCCAGGGAGCTATACGGCGTGCCTCTGCATGGACCTTTTCACATGGGTTTCAATTCTCTCCTTTAAAATCGCGGGTGGTTCACTTCTGTCGCTGCACTACGATCCACCCTGATCCAGAGCTCTTTCTCGATGCACAACGACTGCCTGTGGTCCCACAGTTTTGTTTCCTGGGTCTTCTTTTCGCCAACAAGCTCACTTGGCTGCCCCATATCAGACTTCTGAAGGTAGGATGTTTCCGTAAACTCAATGTCCTTCGCTTCCTTGCTCACTCCTCTTGGCGTGCGGACCGCTCCCTCCTTCTCCGTCTTTATCGTGCTCTAGTTCTGTCTCGCTTGGACTACGGTTGTCAAGTTTATCGTTCGGCTGCTCCTTCCGCACTGCACGTGCTGGATCCACTCCACCATCGTGGTATCCGTTTGGTCACCGTTGCCTTCTCTACTAGCCCTGTTGATAGTCTCCTGGTTGAAGCTGGGATCCCCCCCCCCCCTCCACCTTTCGGTTCGGCGGTCCCAGCTTCTGGTGTTTTATGCACTCGCTGTCCATTCCTCTCCCACTCATCGTTCCTATTCTATCCTGTTCCAAGACTATGGACGTCGCCCACCTGATTCCCGCCCTCGGGTGGGTTTGCCGGTTGGGCTCCGCCTTGAGGCTCTTTGCCGTGATTTTTAGCTTCCTTCTTTGTCCTGTCTTCCTCGCTCCCTCCCCTACACCCCCCCCCCCCTTGGTTAGTTCCTCGGCCTCGATTTCGGATGGATCTCCGCCGAGCTCCGAAAGATTCCATCCCCCCGATGGTGTTCCGTTCCTTTTTCCGCCTAATTTTATGGGAGTTTCGGGATGCTGTTGTTTTTACACTGATGGCTCTAAATCTGCTGATCATGTGGGATATGCTTTCGCGTCCTCGGTTGGAACGGAAAATCATCTGCTGCCACCTACATGTGGGGTGTTTACTGCGGAATTGATGGCAATATCCCGGGCCCTTTATTAGACAGTCCCAACACAACCGCGTTTTGTTATATACGGACTCAATGAGTGGCCTTCTGGCTACTGATCGGTGTTTTTCGCGCCATCCCTAGGTCTCTGCCATCCATGACCATCTCGCTGATATTCACCGTGCTGCTTGTTCCGTTGACTTCCTTTGCGTCCCTGGCCATGTGGGTAGCCCGGGTAATGAGCTCGCTGATCGTTTGGCTGGGGGAGCAGTCACTAACCCCCGTTTTCTGTAACCCCTCCTGCAGTGGATTTACGGCTTCACATAAATCCCACTTCGCGCAATCATGGGCCAACTCTTGGGAGGCTACTTCCCTGTCTGATAAAAAGGTCCTTTCGCCTCTCCGGAAGGAATCGACCACACTGTGTCGTCTCCGCATTGGCCATACCAGGCTGCCCCATGATTTTCTTTTGCGTGCTGAGCCACCCCCACTTTGTGGCTGTAGAGCCTTCCAGTCAGTAGCCCACATTTTGGTTGAGTGCCCACTTCTTTTGGCTTTTACCTTTGATGTTGGCTGACGATTTCCAGATGGTCGACCAGGTTCTCGGTTTCCTCCGGGAAAGTGGTTTTTATTCTCAGTTCCTAGATTTTTAATCTCTCTCTGGTGTTGGGGCAGGGCGGTGAGTGTTGGGGTGTCTCCCACTGTAAGCCGTGTTTGGAGATTCCCGACTTCCCTCCCTGGCCGAGATCCTCTTTTCTTCCCCTTTTACTCTGTTTTTATCATTTTTTAGGGTTGATTCGTCTCCTTTTCCCATACGCACTTCTCCATTTTAGCGGTTGCACCTTTTAAGTCGCAGGAGGTCTTGCCTCTGCAGCTTCCGAGGTGGGATGTATCCTGCCTCTTGAATAGCGTTTGGTTCGCTCTCTTGCTGACTTAGCTCATTTTGTTTTTACCATTGACAACGTGACTACCCTTTTACATTTTGTAGCCTTTTCCCTTTTGTCGTTCTGACTTTTCTGAGATGTCACACTGCCGGAATGGAACACATTTGAAATAAGGGACTTATGACCTTGCTGTTTGGTCCCTTTAACCCCAACCAACAACAACAACAACGAATCTCTACTAAATTTTGCCTGTCCTCATTCTCCCGATCTTTCATGTACCGCGAGTGCAACTGCCTTTGCTTCCAGAGCATTCTCCGAATTGCGCTGTTAAACCACGGTGGGGTTTTTCCGTCCGTAACCCACTTTTTCGGCACATACTTGTCCAATGCGTGATTTACAATGTGTTTAAAATTTGCACATAATTCTTCCAGTCCATCGTACCGGAAGTAAATGAAGTCGATTCATTTACTAAGTGGGATGCTAACAACTACTTATCTGCTCTTTCTAGTAAAAATACTCTCCAAGCCTTCTTAACCGACTTTTTAACTTTCGTAACCATAGTCGTAATGACAACATCATGATCACTAATCCCTGACGCCGTCGATGAGGTCTGGTCTGTTCGTGGCTACTAGATCTAAATTATTTCCATTACGCGTTGGCTGTCGATTTAGCTGCTCAAGACAGGATTCGGATATTGTGTTCAAAAGTAATTCACACGACGGCTTGTCTGTACCACCTGTAATGAATCCATAGACACCCCAGTCTATAATAGGTAGGTTGAAGTCGCCTCCGACTAATATAGCATTACCCGGGTACTTCTGCGATACAGAATGTAGACTCCCTTTGAATGATTCTAAAACTGTCACGGTGGAATCTGGTGGCCGGTAATAACACCCCTAGCCCTGTAAAACGTGTCCAGATAACTTCACAGTCACACTCTACTTCGACCTCAGTAGACAGAATGTTTTTGACAACTGCAATGAAGACACCACCTCCTACGGTGTATAATCAGTCTTTCCGATACACGTTACAACCCTCACTAAATATTTCAGAACTTCCTATCTCAGGGTTCAGCCACGTCTCAGTCCCGAGAATAATTTTCGCACCACACGCTTCCTGGAGGGCAGTAAATTCAGGATCTTTATTCCGAACACTCTGAAAATTTACTGCTGATATCTTGATAGCTGAAGTGTATTTACACTGAGCGCGTCCTAACTTCCCTGCCTACACGTCGACTGGTGAGTGTTCATGGGGACACCTCGCGCTACTGCCTAGCCTGGAAAACCCCCATGTGCACGCCACAAGTACTCTGCTACCCTAGTACCCGATTCCATTGTGTAGTGCATCCCTGACCTATCTAGGGGCGTCCTACAATTCCCCACCCAACAGCGCAAGTCTATAAATCTGCAGCCAAGACCGTCACAGAGTTCACGAAGCCTCTGGTTGAGACCCTCCACTCGGCTCCAAACCAAATGACCCCGATGCTCCAAATAGTTCTTGTACTATGGGTTGAGCTTACTTTATCTTGTCAATAAATGACTGATAATATTCTGAAGACACTGATTAGAATATTACACCGAAGTTGACAAAGCGTTTTTCCCTTAGGCTGAGGTTTTTAGATTAAATTTCTTAATCCTCCAATCTTTTGATGCAGTAAGTTTACCTAACTTCCTTTTTGTATCTTGAGTACTCCATGCTCAGCGTATTCCGATATATTTACTCCTTTCAGTACTGACTTCTTGAAGTCTGAGTTTTCTCCAGAAGAACGTGCTGCCCTCAAATCAGTGACTAGTCAGATCGCGACAACGTATGATATGAACTTCATATTTGTACATACACCCAGTGGAGCACAGTAGAATCTACTAGTAACTTCATCAATGCTAATTACGTCGTCCCGTTTATTTTTCTATTGAGAAACTCTCATGGAGTTGCTTATTATCGGTACTGTACTAAAACTTTCTTAAAAGTGTCGCAATAGTATGATACACTATACAGGTCCTAGAGGTTCATTAATATTTCAATTCTCGTAACATATCACATGAAAGAGTAACCAGTAATCACAGAGTTTTTTATTTTCACAAGGTGCAGCTTGTTGCTGCAATAATTCGAGGAACTCTAAATAGTGGAAACGGGCCTTAGCGGGAAAAATTCTTTTGTAATTCCCTGGAAGTATAATTAGTATGAGGGCAAAATAAAGCCGATCCGCAAGATATTTACAATATGACTGACGCAGGATTGTCACTTGCTACTCAGTATCACGGGAAGAAGCTGGAAATCGGCCCCGTTGCCGTCGTTTTCACCACTAAGTTTTGCACTGCAGAATTTGCTGGATGTTTAGCCATGCCACTCTTGCACAAGAAGTTTCACACACGTTTCCTACGAATTATGTTTCGAGTAACACTCGACAACGGACACGCTCTGTTTTATCGTGGGCATCGTTTTGTGTTGCATTCATATGGTCACTGAACACATTTGCTCCTTTCGCTCACTCAAATATAATTATTCAGTGAGGTACTTGTGACAGTATGTAGCAGATGCACAAGTGCACTACAATACATATGGCTCTTTATGAATTATAACCTGTCAATACAAATTTTCAACATTTCACACAGTTTTGAAACACGTATGTGCTATAGTACTTACTAGTAACGCAGCAATTTATCGTGGAGTAATGAAGCACGCTTCTGAAGTACATGGGAATACATACGAATTTAATGTCAACGTATCTATATACCCTACGTAATTAGACAAAGTGAATAGTAATGTGAAGTGCAGTCATTGATTTCATCCTCAAATAAGCAACTAATATATTAACACTCTGTCTGATGATAAATAGGGATAGTTTTAAATTTGTAATATGTTCATTAAAAACTGACTCGAAGACCCTTGTTAATAATGTCTTGGGTATATTGAAACTTTCAGTCGAGTTACTTTTACGTATTTGAAATAAAGTGAGAAAGACTGAATACATGAAGCGCCAAAGTAGTAGAGAAGATATTAAGGTCTTTAAAATCTTTGCAGGAACATTATTTAAATAATTTATGGGATAAATAAACTTCTTTGTGGCAAGATGATCTTCAAATTAACATTTTTAGTGCGCATAATGCGTTGATTCGTTCGTATTCGTAGCTTTTCACAGGAACGTGACATGTGAAAATGAGTGTTTAAGAACTATCATATTGACATGTTAAATTTCTCAAGAAATCATACGCTTCACATTCGGAGTTCCAACAGAGGTACGAGAGAAATAACTGGTTATAAAGAACGGAAGATTAAATATTTACAAATGACCACTAAAAATTTATCGGTACGAAACACAAATTACAAATGAAATAAAAATACATTTAAAAACTGTGAAGAGTAGTATAGTTTGACGGATAGACCGCTTAACTCGAATTCGAGAGAATATAGGTACTAATCTCGTAGTTAATTTTTCATAAACATTCCTGAACTATGTCAGGTGAATCCTGGACACTTGATTCAAAAAGGATTAATTTATTTTTTTCATATCAAGCAGTTTCCCTACTCAGAATAGGAGAGCACCACGAAAAATTAAACACTAGACATTTAAGTCTGTTTCCCTCCTGTTTTTATCACAATGTCAGTTTCTAGATCACTGAGTGCACTTGTTAGGCAATTTCGTTCTATGGTACGATAAATGACGATGGTTTCCCTGCAAACATGTTTAACGTTTCATTATGTTACTTTTAGAAGAAATAATGGGATCACATTATAAATTAATCGCAAATCAGATAGGAGAACGATTCAAAAAAGTCATTCCTTATCAGCAGGATACGTATCTTTGAATGAAAAGCAATCAAGCGCAAATTACTGCACAACTGCTGGGCACGTTGTATCTTCTCGAAGTTGGCTAACGTTCTTTCCTTGACAGAGATGTGATGTGTATCGCTTTACAGAGGTGAGTAGTACGTGCCTAGGAAGACGACACCTCGTTTGCCAGGAATACACAAGGGGCAAGTGGCCCCGAGGTCGAGCTGTCGGTCGAGTGATGAATGGCACTCCGATCGTGGCAGCCGTTAGCGATCCGCAGGGACAGCATTATTCGAGCTGGTGCCGTTCATCACAGCCGAAATAAAAGCCATACAATACGTGTCGGACGCCCACGTTTCAGAGCGCTGTTAATTAAAATTGTCTGAAACGTTTTGCTTTTTGTATATTTACCATTCACTTCATTTTTTACTATGCTTTCAAAACAAGGGATCTGTAAAGCCAAAACTGTTTAGGGCTTAACATGCAACTGAAACAAAATGGACAAAAATCTTGTTGAAAACTTCTTTAAGCATTCAATTGGAGAACAGGAAACACAGTCGTTTCGATAATGATCACCAGCATGCAAGTCCGCACTCTGTCTCTGAAGGTTCTTTCCTGAAAATGGGAACTACTGTATTTCACTTACTGCTGTGTTTTTCTCTGCCGTGGAAGGTGTTACACAAGTTCAACGCCACACATTAATAAAAGGGTAAAAGTTTCCACTATCAACGCTAGAGTATACCGACTTGATGGCCGCATGGTTGTATAATGGTTTCGAAATATTCTTTATCTAATTGAAGAACTCTGCGTTGTAATTCAGTTTAAATTGTTGAAATGTAATCTGAATTAAATAGTGTGTGGTCTACTATGTTCGGAGCCAACCGCGTCTATGTTTAATATGACAGCTTGTTTTCCGAACGTTTTAGAGCGGCATGCAATATTTTATTAATATATATATTGTCTTAAACTCATTTTCACCTGAGACTGTTGAAAATAGTGTTACAAAATAGTGTACCTTCGACGAATGTCGAGGCACTGGTCTGTAATTTTATCTGTTTCGAGTTTCGGAACACGCAATTCAAGAAGCTCATCATCCTATTCCGTTTATCGTCGATAATTAAAACAATCGAACTGAGTGATAAAGCAGTATTCAAGAGGTTCAACCAACGGAAGAACAGGAGTGAAATATAACTGAGTTCCATGTATATGCGTTCGTATGGGAAACGGCGGGGAAAACGGCGGGAAAACGGAAGCAGATACCGACGGATTGTTCATACAGGTAAAATGAAATGTGCGTTGGACGGCAACTGGCACTCCGAGGGCTTCTGAATTTCAGGGCTTAATTTTAGCCGGAATGGGCCGGAATGGCGTCCCGGTGCCTCCAAGGGATTTTCTTTTTTTTAACTCACTGGAGAAAGTCGACACCAGAGACTTAAAGTAGTACACGTGCATTAATTACCAACGTAATCTGCCGCTGTGCTGTAACAATGAACGTTAGAATGGTTACAGTAATACAGTGATGTTCACGTACTGATGTATTGCCTGTTTGTAGTCACCAACTTAGTTCAGTTCAGTCATAAAACAACTTAGTGAGTAGAAGGGAAAAGACATCTAAGGCATTTACTGAAGTGTTGTAACTTTCTTGACAAGTATTGTGGTTATAAAGTGGATACAGGAGCGACGAACGCATGCTGTTAGGGGACAGTACATGTAATGTCAAATAGTAAAAGTAATATATAGCTTAGTTTGCTGTAGTTCCAGCGTCAGTGGTAATAATAGATTTGATTATTGAAATATATACAAATACAAATGTGAACAATTCAGTCAGTCTTCAAAACATTGACTATTCCGTAAATGACAAGCCCTGCCCGCTATGAAAGTTTGTAAAGCTTATTAAACGGCACGCACACAAAATTTCTCTGCAGCTATGTTTGAGCTTATGTAGACCCGCCGCAGGATCTCCGGAGAGAGGATGCTCGCGTATCGTTGGCAGCGCCCTCACTCATGGTGGCGTCTGTATGAAATGCGGCGGGACGACTGGCGGCGCGTGTACTTTAAAGTGTGGCGGCCGATACCGCAAAACACCTTGCTCTGTGACCCAGGTTGCTTCATGGCTTTTTTTCCTAACTCTTCACGGTGTCGAAAATGTACGACACCCCGATGGGCTAGGAATATCGTAATCGGCATCCATCTCTACAACCTTTATTAATTAATAATCGACTACAGGTGTCTGTGTAAATCTTTCGACAGGTAGCTGAGGGTAGCAAAACACTATCGTAACGTTGATTAGTCCTGTCTTTTTTGCACAGCCCTTCCATGGGAGACGCTCATTGAATTCCCCATTCATTTCCCCACTACAATCACCCAAGTGAAATTCCGTACCACAGTCTACACATACCACTCCCTCTTTGACTATCCTACACCAACATCCACACATATCTCGCATTGCAAGACAGATTACAAGCTTAAAGACAGAGTTAAATCACTTGACACGCTCACACTACATCAATGTTCCTTATTTGTTGTTGTTGTGGTCTTCAGTCCTGAGACTGGTTTGATGCAGCTCTCCATGCTACTCTATCCTGTGCAAGCTTCTTCATCTCCCCGTACCTACTGCAACCTACATCCTTCTGAATCTGCTTGGTGTATTCATCTCTTGGTCTCCCTCTACGAATTTTACCCTCCACACTGCCCTCCAATGCTAAATTGGTGATCCATTGATGCCTCAGAACGTTTCCTACCAACCGATCCATTCTTCTAGTCAAGTTGTGCCACAAACTTCTCTTCTCCCCAATCCTATTCAACACCTCCTCGTTAGTTATGTGATCTACCCATCTAATCTTCAGCATTCCTTGTAGCACCACATTTCGAAAGCTTCTATTCTCTTCTTGTCTAAACTATTTATCGTCCATGTTTCACTTCCATACGTGGCTACACTCCATACAAATACTTTCAGAAACGACATCCTGACACTTAAATCTATACTCGATGTCAACAAATTTCTCTTCTACAGAAACGCTTTCCTTCCAATTGCCAGTCTACATTTTAATTCCTCTCTACTTCGACCATCATCAGTTATTTTGTTCCCCAAATAACAAAACTCCTTTACTACTTTAAGTGTCTCATTTCCTAATATAATACCCTCAACATCACCCGACTTAATTCGACTACATTCCATTATCCATGTTTTGATTTTGTTGATGTTCATCTTATATCCTTCCTTCAAGACACTATCCATTCCGTTCAACTGCTCTTCCAAGTCCTTTGCTGTCTCTGACAGAATTACAATGTCTTCAGCGAACCTCAAAGTTTTTATTTCTTCTCCAGGGATTTTAATACCTACTCCGAATTTTTCTTTTATTTCCTTCACTGCTTGCTCAATATACAGATAGAATAACATCGGGGAGAGGCTACAACCCTGTCTCACTCCATTCCCAACCACTGCTCCCCTTACATGCCCCTCAACTCTTATAACTGTCATTTGGTTTCTATACAAATTGTAAATAGCCTTTCGCTCCCTATATTTTACCCCTGCCACCTTTAGAATTTGAAAGAAAGTATTGCAGTCAACATTGTCAAAAGCTTTCTCTACAAATGCTAGAAACGTAGGTTTACCTTTCCTTAATCTAGCTTCTAAGATAAGTCGTAGTGTCAGTTTTGCCTCACGTGTTCCAATATTTCTACGGAATCCAAACTCATCTTCCCCAAGGTCGGCTTCTACTAGTTTTTCCATTCGTCTGTAAAGAATTCGCGTTAGTATTTTGCAGCCGTGACTTATTAAACTGACAGTTGGGTAATTTTCACATCTGTCAACACCTGCTTTCTTTGTGAGTGGAATTATTAAAATCTTCTTGAAGTTTGAGGGTATTTCGCCTGTCTCATACATCTTGCTCACCAGATGGTAGAGTTTTGTCAGGACAGGCTCTCCCAAGCCCGTCAGTAGTTCTAATGGAATGTTGTCTACTCACGGGGCCTTGTTTCTACTCAGGTCTTTCAGTGCTCTGTCAAACTCTTCACGCAGTATTATGTCTCCCATTTCATCTTCATCTACATCGTCTTCCATTTCCATAATATTGTCCTCAAGTACATCGCCCTTGTATAGACCCTCTATATACTCCTTCCACCTTTCTGCTTTCCCTTCTTTGCTTAGGACTGGGTTTTCATCTGAGCTCTTGATATTCATACAAGTGGTTTTCTTTTCTCCAAAGGTCTCATTAATTTTTCTGTAGGCAGTATCTATCTTACCCCTACTGAGAAAGCCTCTACGTCCTTACATTTATCCGCTAGCCACCTCTGCTTAGCCATTTTGCACTTCCTGTCGATCTCATTTTTGAGACGTTTGTATTCCTTTGTGCCTGCTTCATTTACTGCATTTTTATATTTTCTCCTTTCATCAATTAAATTCAATATTTCTTCTCTTACCCAAGGATTTCTACTAGCCCTCGTCTTTTTACCTACTTGATCCTCTGCTGCCTTCACTACTTCATCCCTCAAAGCTACCCATTCGTCTTCTACTATATTTCTTTCCCCCATTCCTGCCATTTGTTCCCTTACTCTCTCCCTGAAACTCTGTACAACCTTTGGTTTAGTCAGTTTATCCAGGTCCCATCTCCTTAAATTCCCACCTTTTTGCGGTTTCTTCAGTTTTAATCTACGTTCCTTATTTATCAGCAGAAAAAATTTGGACTATCGTTTAGTGCTTCAAGTGTTTTATAAAACGTAAATGTTATTTATTTCCGCTTAGTGCAATGACCGAAAAATTAGAGGTGACGAGCTGAACTCAGGGCAACAAGGAGGGAAGAAGAATAGGCTCGTGTCCTTCCAGAAAGACAACCCCAAGAGAAGACCAAAGGACTGTTGGACTGGCTCTGCAAAAAGAAACTTGGCAACACATATAATCTGGGCTGGGGGTACACCGTTATTAGTTTCTCAGTAATTGGACATTATCGGTGTTTCACAGCTGCGCATTTTATCAGTGAATAGCCACTACAGTTGCTAAAATATAATTAATTTGGCTGACTAACGGTTTCCGTTTTTAATTGGAAGTTATCTTTCAGTGAATCTGAAAATTGCGCTGCATTGAAGCGATGTCAAATGATCGTTTGATGTTATTTTCGTCTATATATTCATCTGAACATAATATATAAGTAATCTTCGTACATGTATTGCTTTATAACTGTAGAACATTATATGAATTCCTTATTCTGTAGTTCGACTGAGAGGATGTATCCGTTGTGTGTTTGCAAGTTATGGATACCTCTGCCAGATACAAAATTCAGTATTTTTGTGGAATATCTACAGAGTGGAGGCAACGTCGTTTCAGGTGGTGCCGTTCTGTGCCGTTCATCTTATAGCAAAACAATCTAGTTGGACTAGACCTCACCTCAGTCCGCAATACAAATAAGCTAGTACAGCAAGGCATACAATGAGCCACTGTTTCACATGTCGACCACGGAACAGCATGCTGTTATTATCATAACACAAACAACTGTTGTATTAGACCAGACTGGTATTCTTCGGAATAGAAGCAATTACTGAGCAAAAATTTCTAATAGAGTACGAACTAAGTTACAAGGAATCAATATTCAATCGGCAGAAGACTCACTAGAGCGAGAAATTAGCGGAATTGCTGTAGACTAAGAAGTGGGTGTAGGTGCACCGTTTTAATTAGCCACAGCAAACACAATACAACCAAGTTGGAGAGTGGAAATAATGCCAGAGTTAATGTTCAGTCTGTTATTTGGTATAATAGGAGAAATGAAATATGGAACAGGAAACTGGCTGGAAGGAGCGACAATGGAAATTAAAGCTGCCGTAAACTGGACTGAACAACTTGTAAAACAAAATTAATGCCAGTCAGTTTTGATTAGAGGCAGCAGTAACATATAAAAATTCCACATTAGCAGCAATGAAAACTAGTTAAAGCAGTGTAGAATATGTACAAGAAGAAATGAAAGAAAGGGCTGAAAACACTATAGTGGAAGATGAAAACGATATAGAGGAACAAAGAATGGCGAAGGGAAAGGAAACCTCGCAAGTCACTTATCAAGTGGAGGCTAAAGTATCTGAGGAAGATAGGCTGAAACAAGGTAGGATTGAAGGAAATGGCGAAAAAACAAGAAAATATCAGAGCTTCAGAATAGACTATTTAAAAAAATGCTACCGAAGAAGATAAATGTGAGAGTTGTGATATTCCCAAAACAATGTCTTTGTCGATATCTCTAAAACAAATACAACTACTCACCAAAAGTGAAACATCAATGTAGATGACCATCTGCGGTTTATTTTCATGCTCAATGAAATGAGCATTAAACCGAACCGCTGATAGTCACCTACTGAGAAGTTTCACAAATATTTGACAGCTGCAAAGCCTCACTCCATCAGAAATCTATGTATACTTATTACACATTTTTAGATTTCTGCCAGTTTGCAAGAAGAAATTAAATACTCTTGCATCTACTTGAAATAGCCAAAATATTATGGCCACATGCTTAACTGCTTGTTTGTCCGTATTTGGAACGAAGTACATCACTGATTCTTCCTGTCAGGGATCTGTGGAGGTCTTGCAATTCGAGTAAATAACGGGCTGTTGATTTTCGGATACGGTGGTGGCGGTCGATAGTCATCCAGATCAGTTCCATAGGATTTAAATCAGGCGAATTTGGTCGCTGAAAGATCAACGTGAGCTCACTATGACGGTCCTCAAACCAATACGACACGGCTCTAGCTCCAAGACATGCGCACTTATACTGCTGAAAGATGACATCGCCATCGGGGAAGACCGCAAGCAAGAAGGAATGCAGGTGGTTTTCCGCTGTCAGCGTGTCTTCGATTTCTACCACAGGTCTTATGCAAGTGCAGGAGAATGTCTCCCATGGCATAGTACTGATCGCACCAGCCTACATATATGGCGCTCTGCACGTTTCGAGCCGCCATTCATATCACTAACGGCGTTTGTGGAGATGACCATGGGTATAGCGTAGCATAAATGTGATTCACCTGAAGAGCCGACACGTTTCCAGTGGTCGACGGCCAAATTCCCATGGTCCCATGCCCACTGAAATCGTAATTGACAATGTCGTTCGGTCAACTTTGATTACGTAGGGGTGCTCTGCTGCGGATCTCCATGTTCAACAATGTATAATGAACGGTGTGCTCCGAAACAGTTGTGCATGCACCAACATTCTTCTATTTCGACGAAGACGCCACGGATCACCACCTTCATTACAGAGCAGACAAACCTCCGAACCCCTCCGTTCTGGGACGAGTCGTGGATATCCAACCATTTAGCGCCTGGTGATAGTTTCACTGTCCATCTACCTCTTTCCATAAATGCTCAGGACAGTTGTACGTGAACATTCGACCACTTTCACCGTTTTCGAGATCCTCTTTCACAGGCTCTGCGTAATAATAAACTGTCCTTTGTCAAAGTCGCTTATCCAAATGGATCTCACCATTTGCATTCCATATATTCGCTAGGGTGATCGCACCTCCGTGTCTGCTCCGTTTACATACTTCTGTTAGCACGTCATGTGCCTGCAGTGCCACCAGGTGGCATCCAACGCTGCGATGGGCAGTGGTCGTGTTTTCGCTAATCAGAGTGTATTGTTTGTACAACTCCTTAAAATACACGCTTTATCGTAATATAAGCAAGAACTCCGCAAAAATTCAACTTCACTCGCCTTGCAAGTACAATGAGGAATCAAAAGCACCTAACGCAAAACAAAGCAGGACCACTCTCCATTCGCCCGCAGCTCGTGGTCGTGCGGTAGCGTTCTCGCTTCCCACGCCCGGGTTCCCGGGTTCGATTCCCGGCGGGGTCAGGGATTTTCTCTGCCTCGTGATGGCTGGGTGTTGTGTGATGTCCTTAGGTTAGTTAGGCTTACGTAATTCTAAGTTCTAGGGGACTGATGACCATAGATGTTAAGTCCCATAGTGCTCAGAGTCAGCCAGCCACTCTCCATTCCTAGAAACACTAAACAGATGCCACAACACGTCTTAAATGGATGTTCTCTCTTTCACGTACAGATATGTAGAAGCAGAAGAGGAAGATACTGTGTTCTGAAATTTCGTGGGTCTCAACCAGAAAAGGCGTTAGATATTCTATCAACCTGTGATGCTGCCTCAGTTCAAATATACGCTCAACGTAATGCCCTCAATCACACCTTCAATTTAGGAATTCCAATAAGCATTACTCAAACAAAATGGTTCTAAATATTACGAGGTAAGATACCTCAACATTGCACTGTGACAGCATGAACGCACCGGTTTGTAGAGACGAAGAATTTTCAAATGTGTGTGAAATCCTATGGGACTTAACTGCTAAGGTCATCAGTCCCTAAGCTTACACACTACTTAACCTAAATTATCCTAAGGACAAACACACACAACCATGCCCGAGGGAGGACTCGAACCTCCGCCGGGACCAGCCACACAGTCCATGACTGCAGAGACGAAGATACCGACGACGGAAAGAGAGAAGAAATTACGTGATTACAACATCAATATTGGTGAGGAATGACCAACAATTGCCTGAGTGATGTAATTATATTTCATAACAGAGTAATTGAAGATAAAGATCCATTCCATTGTGTACATACCTAAACAGTCTTGCGCAGGGATCAAACACACGATCCGTTCTGTAGCGGTCTCCAGCCTTTTAATACCACGTTCTTTAACCAAGGAAGAAGTAAAATATATCTGTAGACGCATATCTTAACACTATAAAAACTACGGTGTTCGCCAATAATGTTGCTCGCTCCTGGGCTTGTGATTTGACAATACATTCATGTTCAGAAAAAAATATAACACCTTGAACGACTAGAGTTAAGACATTCATGTTCACAAAACAAGTGCATTAGTATGTTCTGCAGAAACGATTAATATTTCAGTCACTTCGATTCAGCATGTGTCTTCTTGCGCAGCAGGCACAGGGTCTACCATGGGCCCTAATAACTTGTTTCACGTGTGATGGGATCGACACGTATAAGGCATGAATGGCATTCGATGGTATAGCCATCCACGCTGCATTCACCTGCCTCTAAAGATCATTTGTGGTGGTCGGCCTTAGGTCACAGCACTGCAGTTATTTCACCATAACACACACATTTTCGATTGGTGACAAGTCTGGTGATGTGGTGGTCCAGGGTACAGGGCTGACATCCTGTGACACTAAGAAAGCACAAATTCATGCAACAACATGTAGCTGTGCATTGACTTGCCGAAAAAATAGCGTCTGGGGTGTTGTGCAGAAAGGGTATGGCTGTCGGTCGCAGGGCGCGATTCGTGTAGGTTACAATTGTTTCAGTGCATTGGACACGCACCAGCTGTGATTTGTAGTTGTACCCAATAGCACCCCACACCATAAGGCTTGGAGTTGGCGCTCTATGTATTGTGCGAATGCAGTCTCTGTGTCACTGTGACGCCAATCCCCCTGTCTGAGATGAAGAAAAATGCAGCAAACATTATCAAATTAACAGATCCTGGATTCGTCCAAAAACACAATCTGATGCCATCGTGCCTTCTACCACGTTTCTGCACATTCGTCAAAAATAGCAGAGAAGTGGGCGTTGTGCACGCAACCCATGCCACAAAGATTGGCGGTGGACTGTCACACCTGACAGTGTACAATAGTTTCCACTGTTCCACTGTTGCACCAGAGCCGAAGAGGACGCCTATATGTCTTGCAATGCCAGGGTGACATGTCGATCATCTCGGGGAGTAGTCTGGATGATGCACCCTGACCCACCTGATCGTTGCCACGGCTTTTCATGAACCACTCTGTACATATCCATCTGATGCACACCCGAAACACTTGGTCCAACATGAGCAGCAATGTCTCAGTTGTCAGATGGATACATTACATTCTCTCATGTCAATAATGTGGTTTCTTTCCAACTCACTGTTTTGACAGTACGGATCGCATATATGTCTGCGAGGCGTCCTTCACATGTGCCTAAGCCCATGATCCATTACCTTCAGTTAACAGAGAAAACGCGAGCCGCAGGCACATTTTACAGGTAGGTGGTGTTGCTCCACGCTGTCAACTTTGGCATTGAACCTGCAGGCCGACACGGTTAAAATACTAATCATTTCTGCAGAAGACCCTGATGTACATGCTCTGTGAATATGAACTTCCTATCTCTAGTCGTTCAAGGTGCTGTGTGTTTTCTGAACATAATAAATAAGTTGTAGTATACGATTGGAGGCCACTTGCCTTAAACAATCAACCGGAACCTTCTTATCGCATGCTATAACTCTAGCTGTCGCTGTATATGCGACGTGTCACTTCCAGGTGAACATTATGCACCACATTGGAAAAAAATTACAGAGCCACAGAAGCAGGCCGGTTCTGCTAATTCAGATTTATAGTATATAATGTAATCGCATATTCCACAAAGAAATGACGGTGAATAGTAACATAACAGGATACTTTGTAACCGAACCCGCCGATTCCACGTGTGACGATTCATAATAGTAATTAAGAGTGTACGAACCACGCGCAAGCGTGCTGTTTTTCGTTAGGTAGTTGGGGAAGAAAATGCTTTTTAACTATACAGGCTTCACCCTACAGCCGTAAAACAACAGAATTTGTTTAAATAAATGAATTTATAGTCTCAAAAATAACGCTCGTATTCTTCTGAGAGGTGAAAGTTACAGCTGACGCCATGCCAACGAAAGCGAGATTTACTTTGGAGTGAGAGCTGCCAGCCTGGGGCAAAACCATACCTACCTTGCCTCGCTGCTGTTCCCTTCCCAATCACAAAATACTGTAGCTAACTTACTCACTCGACGTTACCTAAAGGAATTTTCAAGGCTATCCTTTACTTTGGGCTTCTTTCCAAACAGCAATGTGGAAGAAGGGGCTTGATCTTCCACTGTTGGTGGGACACATAGCTTTCACACTCAGTGCGGCCTGTCTGGCATCAGGCCCACCCAGACCGCCTTACCACACCACGTTAGACCCGAAACCTTACCTAGGTTGAGGCCCACTGAAAGAAAAACTATTCCTAAAGAAATACTGCTGGTGGCCAGCTCTGAAAGAGCAGTTTTGAATCTTTCCTTTATTACTTTTAATTAAAGGGAATTTACTCTGAAACAATATGGTAGCAAACTGAGAACTTCTTTGGGCAACAGGAGGCAGCCATCTTTACTTTCAGCAAAGTTTACGATAAGTGCACATTTTTAAGTAATGAAAATTTAGATTTGAAACAGCAAAACTTCATCAAATTTGAAATTAAGTGACTTTAGCAATGCCATCAAAGATTCTTAGTTACACTTAACTAACCAACACTTTCGAACATTACTTTCTTATGAACTGTGAAGCAGTCGTAACACGTTCTGTACATTTTCTGAAACAAATCAATTTACTTTAACACACAAGTGACTTTTACACAAAAATGAAAAGGAAACATGAAAATAGTGATGACTTGGAGGGTTAAGATTTTCATAACTGCGTTTAACAAGAATCCATTGCGTTTCAGATCAAAACTGTGACTGTGACATCCCGAATAAACTCTGAGATGGAAAAGTTAATTAAATGTTTCTTGTCTTGAACAACTTTCCTGTGATGGAATTAATGTATGATAACACTAAACTAGAGATAGCCATCTTTACTTGGTGATGCCTCGGCTGGATTCTATCATGTAAAACAGTCAGACACTCTTGTTTTCCGAACTTAAAGTTCAGGAGAAGGCTTTAGAACAGACATACCGCTGTTGCAGGAATACTAGTTGCACTCGTTTACACATTATTAGTACTGTTTGAGCCATACATCATCTGACGTGAGACAGCACGACGTACACACTGTGAAGGCCCCGCCGTAACTAAACTGGTAACCTTTTTTTTCCCATTGGCGCAGCTCTCGTAGAGGTCATCCTCATAAGTGGGGTTTTACATAACCCGAAGTTTGTTTAAAGGAATTATAATTCAAATAAACCTGAGGTTGTTACAGTCTGTACAACTATTACATTTTGTTACCATAACATTTACTTCCAGTAATTATTAACTCTTTGGTAATTTCTATTTCTATGTTGAAAAAACGTATTCGAAAAATTTTCTACTTTCTCATTCAGATACCACTTACACTAATCTTAAGGACACTATATCGATACTTCAATGTTGTAAAAAAAAAAAAAAACAGCAAAATTTAAAAAATGAAAAATTCTTGTGTAACTATGGCATCACAACTTTAATTATACATTCTGTGATTTATTTGTGACACAGTACTAAATCGCGGTTGAGAGAATTCACAGCGAACCGTATACTAGAGAAAAATGTTTCACTCCATTTTTTAATATAGCACCTCTGTCAGAGTTAAAGTAGGTTATTATAGGCGTACACAGATAGAAAATAGTTAATGGCCTACCTGTACGCCAGTAGACAAACAGTAGATAGGTTGTTAAACACCACACCGTGACAATTCTGTGAGGTATTCGTTAACTAGCATCAAATGGAACCAATCGGGAGTAGACTGGAGCATATCATAAATACTGTGAGATGACAACTCATTTAAAGAGTCTTGCACATGGTCAAACCAAGTAATCCTTCTTTTCTACCAGATTTGAGATTCTAATGTACTCCTTATTTCAATAAGTAGAAAATGATAGTCTGTCCTATCACATACAAGCTGCAAGTCAAGTTCTGCCAATAACTACCTAACATTAGTTTACAGAGTTTACAACTGATTCAGCTTGCAGTGGTAATTCAACAGCCCTTCAGAGGAGTCTGCTGTTATATTCCAATGTTAACCGCTCTGCATACAGAAAACATATGAGTCCACATGTAGTGTTCCACAGTTTGTACACTGGTGTAATTGGCCTAAGTGCAGTTACTGTGTTACGTATATTAAAGAAAGGAAATCGGGTATGTGGGACCTCAGAGACATGTAGGGGCTCGATACGCTCTCCATTACCTACTTTCTGCTAATTTTCAAGGTCATACAGCTAGTCACATCCGCACACATAGACCATCATATATGGGATAGTCTTAAGATTTTTGGAAGGATATCAAATGAGAAAGCATAATATACTCTCATACCTCATTTATTCTTGCATGCATATTCACAAAGAAAAAGCAAGTCTTTCTTTATTCTTATTTTGTGCAGTTTTAATAACACTGATATTAATTTTTGACATATAATTTAAATATACACACATAAAAAATGTTTTGCATCACCTCGCTTTCGAGAATTCCGGAGCCTGTACAGAAATCTGGAATAGAGATTAACATAAACATCATTTCAGCCCTTTTTACTACTCTTGAAAACCACTCATGGCATGTTGTACCAGCATACAGCGAGGCAATCAGAGGTTGTGGTCCAGACTCCTGTACACATCGGTACTTCTAATACCCACTAGCACGTCCTCTTGCATTGATGTTGTATTCATCGTGGCATACTATCAACAAGTTCATCTAGGCAATGTTGGTCGAGATTGTCCCACACCTCAACAGCGATTCGGCGTAGATATCTCAGAGTGGTTGGTGGGTCACATAGTCCATAAACAGCCCTTTTCAATCTATCCCTTGCATGTTCGATACGGATCATGTGTGGAGAATATACTGGCCACTCTAGTCGAGCGATGTCGTTATCCTGAATAAAGTCATTCACAAGACGTGCACGATGGGGGCGTGAATTGTCGTCCATGAAGAATGCCTCGCCAGTATGCTGCGATATGGTAGCACTATTGGTCGGAGGAGGGTATTCACGTATCATACAGCAGTAACGGCGCCTTCCATGACCACCAACAGCGTACGTCGGCCCCACATAATGCCACCCCAAAACAGCAGGGAACATAAACCTTGCTGCACTCGCCAGACAATGTGTCTAAGGCGTTCAACCTGACCAGTTTGCCTCAAAACACGTCTCCGACGATTGTCTGGATGAAGGCTATGCGACACTCATCGGTGAAGCGAACGTCACGCCAATTATGAGCTGTCCATTCGGCATGTTGTTGGGCCCAAGTGTACCGCGCTGTATAGTGTCTTGGTTGCAAAGATGGACCTCGGCATGGACGTCGAGAGTGAAGTTGCGCATCATGCAGCCTATTGCGCACAGCTTTAGTCGTAACACGACGTCCCGTGACTGCAGGTAAAGCATTGTTCAAAATGATGGCGTTGGTGTCAGGGTTCCTCCGAGCCATAATCCGTAGGTAGCAGTCATACCATGCAGTAGTAGCCCTTGGGCGGCCTGAGCGAAGCATGTCATCGACAGTTCCTGTCTCTGTGTATCTCCTCCGTGTCCGAACAACATCGTTTGATCCACTCTGACGCGCATGGACACTTCCCTTGTTGAGAGCCCTTCCTGGCAGAAAGTAACAAAGCGGACGCGATCGAACCGCGGTATTGATCATGTAGACACGACTGAACTACAGATAACAGGGGCCGTGTACTTCCTTTCTGGTGGAAGACTGGAACGGATCAGCTGTCGGACCCGATCCGTCTAATAGGCGCTGCTCAAGCATGGTCGTTTACATCTTTAGTCGGTTTTAGTAACATCTCTGAACAGTCAAAGGGACTGTGACTGTGATACAAAATCCACAGTAAACGTCTATCTGCAGGAGTTCTGGGAACCAGGGTGACGCAAAACTTTCTTTGTTGTGTATTAGACTGTTCTAATCCTTTCTCTAGCCAGTAATTAGAAGGGTACAAAAAAATTGATACATTAAAGCAGATAGCAGTTGCTAAGAATTATAATTCCTATCAGGTTAATCTGTTATATCAAAAATTACAAGAAACAAATGTTGCTGTTACAAATTCCAAGAAGAGATTTACAAAAATCACATACATGTGACCTATTTAATATAAAATAAATAAATTATTTAAGAATACAAGGGTGACAATAGCATTTAAAAACAATAACCCCCTGCAGATGAAACTGAAACACACAATTGGTGACTCAAATATATACCAAAATCTGGCGTTTACAAAATAATATGTAATGTGAGAAATAGTATATTGGCCAAACTGGCCGTAACTTTCTAACACGTTTTAAAGAACATACTACTGGTACTTCACGTACCAAACCAATATTTGGTCAACATGTTGATGGATACAGTCATTCTGCAGGTTGCATTTCTAACAATTTGAAAATATTGCATACTGTGCCAAAAGGACTACTGCTAAATACTTTGGAAGGAATTGAAATCTTTTCACTTCACAAAAGTAATCCATTATCTGTTTTAAACGGACAACTTCAGTTCAAAGACAAACATCAAACATTTCTTTGAGCTTTTCGATTATCTGCTGTAGAATGTTCACTCTTCTGTCTTTTTTTTAAATTATTAAGACTTTTAGGAAATATTTTATCTTTGGATTGTAATTTTATTGCACCAAACATTGTTTTATGACTGGCTATTTGTTTTAGAATTTTTGCTTATATCCTTTCAGACTTCATATTGCTAATTCAGATCCTCTTATTTTTGACACTATGGTTCATAGTATTATAAGTTTAAAGTCTTTCCATTTTCATTATTTTTATTTGGTTATGAGACTGGCATACAACTTAAGGAATAGCAATGACTTTTAAAAATTGTCACATGTAATTTACATACGAACTTCATAGACAATATTTCATAAATATGGACAACTACTTCCTATCCTATTTGTGCACCATGTAGTATACATTCAGCTAAAGATTACTGCAGCCTAATAAAAAATCGTTTCAATAAGGACATGTTGCTGCTCAATAATACATCGTCTGACGTCACAGTCTTCACCATTCCAGTTTCGCCACAACTTCGTTAGAAAGAAGCCTGCTGCCACATCTTTGTACTGGCGTTTCTCCTCACCATGGCAACCACTAGTTCGCCTATCGACTTTACAACAACTCCAGTGGAAAGAAGCCTGCTGCCTCATCTTTGGAATGACGTCCAACTTCACCATGGCAACCAGTGGTTCCAAATGGTTCACTAACAGGTCTTGAGAGGGCAACCCATGTACTGCCAAACCAAAGTTCATTTATCCTACATATTTAAATATTTTTAACGCTTCTTAATTGACCATAGCTGTTTAATAAGCTAAGTTTCTGTGTATTTATTTTTAATTCTTGACAATGTTCTTTGAACTAAGAAATTTTACAATGTCATTCGACTTATAAATCATTGGTTAGTAATGACATCATGCCGTTTGAAGTGGGTGGAGCCTCCATTATATATAGCAAGACTTGCACTAATTTCTCCAGTAGTGATTCTCCAACAGAAAGAGGTTGCTACTCAATGGTAATTCATCGTTTTATAGCTTTATAACTTTATTTATTTTCCTTAATGTATGTAGCCCTCTAATTACAGCTTTGTATACAACTTGTAGGTCTGAAGATGACCACAGTAGTGGTCGAAACCGGTCACCTTGATGAATAAATCATGATCAAGACTGTTTTTAATAGTAAATACGAAGATGGAGGGTTTCATCTCTCCTCAGCATACTATATTCCTGACGCAATTTTGGTATCAAAAATAGAGTGAAATAATCCACTTGCACTGCACTGTCAAATTAATTATTTAACAATTTATGGAGTCAAATAGATCGCTTGAAACATCATCTGCACCGTAGAATGATCCTTCTTCATAAGAAAACATATTTTAAACTTTTGAAAATATGACATGCAAAAATAGATGGTAGCAGTAAATATATCCAATGTCTAGTACACACTGACGTTTTAGAACACAAACACCCTCCTCTGCCACAATGTTTCCACTAAACATAAGTGCTGGAAAAAGAGGAGCCTTTTGATTTCAAAACTGCTGTTATTTACATAGCATTCAATAGGCCTGTGTCATTTGTAATAATAGCGATTACTGGCAATCAGTAGCATCGTTTATACTTTTGCTTGTGAATAACATAATCATTATCATTGTCCTTCCTAAAATGGTGCTTGAGAACAATTTAAATGCAGACTGCTTATTGCAGTACTGCTTTAGCTAACAGGTATTTATCTGCAGTTACAAGCCCCATCATGTTATTTTTATGACATCAAATAATTCGGAATGCTCCTTCAAATGTCAAATGTTATTAGACACGGAAATCCAGCATAGGGATACATACTTTAGAATTTTGGCCATTAATTTGGTGAGTAAGTGTATTTGTGGAAATTAACTGATGCTTTCTTTTACATATCTGACATATTTTTCCAACATTGTGACATCTCATTAACTGGAGTAACACAACGTTTTATTCATAAAATAAATTCAACTAGGTCGTGGATAGTTGGTGTAAACATCGCTACATTTGTGCTCCCCATGGATTTTGCAGACATGTTAGAATTTTTGTACATTTAAGATGAGGGAAATAACTAATTTGCGGTTCTGTTACATTCTGTAACAATCAATTCCTTTGTTGAAGAGATTGAGAACAACTACTCATTGTTGAAAGAAAAAAATTTTGTTCATTCCTACAGTGCAAATGACAGGAGCGTTCGTTTTCTACAGTGCAACCACCTGCTGTAGGCAGGTGCACTTGATTTCTACATTGCAACCATCTGCGGGTGACAGGAGTAATTGGGATATGAAACAGGATTTGCTTTTGTTTCATACTTTAAGGGTTTTTGGGATAGTACCTAAGTTAAAACCCACTTTGAACAAATATGAATTCCTAAATCGTTATTTATACTTGATAAGCAATGTTGGTTTTTAGTAATTTATTGAGGAAAATGCTGTCTACTCGATTCAGTGTTCCATAAGGAATAATTTATAGCTACAGATGAAATCCGACAATGTGCTTCATATTAGCCCCTCCAAGACCCAGACAATCATCATAAGCTGCACCATAAGCTGCACCACCCACTCCTTTCGTCTACATTATTTCTATCTAACCATTTATGGTCACCCTACCCACCTCACTCCTACCCTAAAATACCTTGACCTCATACTTGACCACCACCTCACCTGGACTCCCCATCTCCTTAAGATCCAACACAAAGCCCACAATTGACTCTGCCTCCTGAAACTCCTGTCTGGCCAGATATGGGAATTGCATCCTTCCATCATTATTCACACTTACGAATCCTAGATCCACCCCTCCTTTGTTATGCCAGCCTTGCATGGATTTCCTCCACGTCCAGATTCTATACAGCCCTCCAAATCCTAGAGCGATATACGCCACACCTCGCATGCTCTATCTGCCTTCCATCCCCATGCACATCCTCTACAACCTCATCCCCTTCCCCCACCTTCTTCTCTCCCTCAGACACATCCACACCCTGTGTATCGTATGCTGACTAGATCCCCGTCACCCCCTAGTGTCCACATTCCTTTACACACCCAGAACGTTGCCGTGCCTTTACCGTTGTGTCTTGCCTTCTCTCCATCTCAACACCCTTCACCTCCTTTCCCAATGCAACTTCCAACTTCCATCACCTACCCCTCCCAGATGATGAGCTTCACCCTGACGTGTACCCCTCCTACCAACACTAACCCCACCTTCCTCCACCCTCCTCCTCAGGGCTCCCTCTCCCCTTCCCTTCCCCTGAGTAATTTTCCTCCCTCCTACACCCCTCCCTATCCTGTGGCCCCTTTATGTGCCTGTGCACTCTCCCCTGCCTGTCTTCTGCCTCTTGTTGTTCCCCCTGCCCCCTTCTTTACTCTTCCTCCCGCCCTCCCCAGCCCACCCCACACCACATCTGCCTCCCCTCTTCCTCCCTCCTCTCCAGCCTCCAATCCGTCAGCAGGTCCCTAGCAGTGGTTTTTATTCTTTATGAGTACTCTGTCGTTTTCAGTGGTTTTTTAAGTGTCTTGCTCTAGGTGATTTTTATACTGTGGCCAACTTTGAACTTGAGTTTGACTCCAGTGTATTTTAAGTGGGCCACAAATTGCCAGCTGTGTTCTAATTTTATGTCTACTTTTTAACAGTCCATGATCCATGTTAGTGTATATTTTAACTTCCATTATCTCTGTTTCTGTATTTCAATATCCACTTTCTTTCGCCTTTTTATATATGAGTTCCTCCTTTTTATGTGTTTGTAAAGCCACTCAGCTGAAGAGTGGTGGACTACACTGCTGCCTGCTCTCTCCTGCCCATATGAGGCAGGGGCATGAAATTACAATAAGGGAAAAAATTGCCAGTGTGACTGGTGAGCCAGTGTTTAAATGAATTTTTGGAAGTCAGCTATACAGATATAGTTGACAACATTTTCAGTAAAACAGGCACTCTATTATAGTTGGCTGCTGGATGTGGGGGCATGGCGGCATGGGAGCCTCCGGGCGTGGGAGCATAGGGTATGGGGGCATGGGGCATTGGGTCATGGTGGCATGGGGCATGGGGGCATGGGGGCATTGGGCCAGGTGCCTGTGGCAGGCTTAACTCTTTTGTATGCTGTTGGCATATATCCAGATGCAATGATGCTGATGTCATGATTCCGAGAATGGCTGTTGGGATAAGAAAATGCTGATGTGGGTATTACATGTTACCCAGCCCCCCCCCCCCCCGCTCCCCTCCACTTCCCACACCCACTCTCTGAACCCCACACCTTTCCTCGCCACTCCTCTCCCCAAATTACCCTCCCCAGCCACCCATCCCCTCCCCTCTCCCCAACCGCCTCTCTCCTCCCCAACTTCCTCCCTCATTACCTCCCCTCCCGAACTCCTCTCCATCCTGTATCCTCCAATCCCCGCCCCTTCTCACCCATCCCTTCACTTGCAATAGTTGACACTTGGAAGGCACCTGTGTTGTCACTGTCCACAGGCATTATTAGAAACCAGGGTCCTTTTCCACTCCATGCAATCATCGAGTGTCGTTAGAATATGAAAAGTGATTAACTATTTACTGCTAGTTAGTGTGTTTGCTAAAGTCCGATTTTAGTCTAAATTTTCCGCCACAGTAACTGTTCATTTCTTGTACTGCATAACAGCAGCTGCTGCTACCATGGTATGTATTTTGTTGTTCTTATTTTTAAAGTGAAATCAATCTTCATTTGCTAAAACTAAATTTAGTTGAAACTTTCAGAAATCAAAAGTAAATTGCTTGCATTTTCTAAATTTTGCATTATGTTACATAAAGGTAACTGAAACTTATTTTTTTACAGAACAAAGTTTAAGTAAGATCAGTCATTTATTTAACCAGTAATTTCATTTGACGTTTCTTTCAAAATTTTGAATTTCAGAACAAGTAATGGCAGACTCAGTGCTTTCTGATTCAATTATTTTCTCGTCGAATGTTCTGCTGTGGCAAAGCGTGAAAACCTTTTGTTGCCACGATAGTAATTATTTGCTTAAATTTCTTTCCTATTAACTTTCTCAAGATTCTGGAGAATCATTGCCCTAGGTGGCGGCCGACCGTTTAATTGTCCTTTTTTCAGCTAATCAGTATTTTCTTTGTGTTATCAGTGATTTTTGTAGTATACATTACCTGGTACACTCCTAACCTCCTCCATCCCCCCTCCCCCCCCCCCCCCGCCCACCCTCTCTGAGCGGTTCGTGAGCGATTTCAGTATATTCCACCCATTTCATCTACATTTAGCTTAAATTTAGAATAGATTACTGCTTCAGAATGGTATGTCGTACACCTTTCTTCTTCCATAACGGTAGCCTTATTCACTGTCAAATTTTATTGGGAATATGGGATCATTGTTAGTTACATCGCAATCCAGTAGGCCAATTAGGAAGGGTGAAGGGTGAGGTTACAATTTCCACTATTTAAGCTGTCACTAAGATATTAGTAAGATTATTGCCATCAAATAAATGCCGCGCGGGGTAGCCGTGCGGCCTGAGGCGTCTTGTCTCGGTCCGCGCTGATCCCCCTGTTGGAGGTTCGAATCCTCCCTCGGGCATTGGTGTGTGTGTGTGTCGTCCTTAGCGTAAGTCAGTTTAAGTTAGATTAAATAGTTTGTAAGCTTAGGGACCGATGACCTCAGCAGTTTGATCCCATAAGACCTTACCGCAAATTTCAAATCAAATAAAAGAACATGAGACAATGCTGAAAGGAAAACTAGTGTACAAATATAACGTAGTTATGAAGCTTCTTCCTCCAACTTTAAAGCACTATACTTTAACGTTTTACATGTAAGAATCTTTTCCTCGTCATCAGTGCCACAGCTCACTAGTAGTCCGTAATATTTGCCCTTTGAAAAAGGTAATTTCGCTAAAATAAAAAAAAAGATATTGTTATATCGTAATATTATCCACTGGACTGAGGGAAGGAAATAATGATAAATAAGTCATGAAATCTAAATCAAATATCTTTCGTTGATACCAAAGTGTCAATGAATGAGAAACATTTAGTATCTAAAATGGATCAAGAGTTCAAATAAATATTTATCTGTGGGCAGCAATTAAGTTTTGCAGTATTTCCTTTATCATGTTCGACACATTGTTAGATACAGATAGATAAAAGGTAATACTATTTTGCATTATGGTGAATCTTCAATTTGCGCAACAGTTTTACGTTACGTAGAATCCCAGCAATTATGTTTTTCGCAACTAGTAGTTGTACTCTACCCTTACTTCTTCTGATTATTCACTACGTAAAACCAAAAAAACGGTGCTTTGATTACATTTATAGTCTTTTCTTTAAGAAGTTTGGATAAAGTTTGGTGAGTAGTTTCATTCATTTAACTTTAAATGCGAGTTTCAGCGGGACAGTACCGGTTACATGGGCACTATACTCGATGGACCAGGTGTGTAGGATTACAGACGCGATAGGGTCATGCCTCAGGATCTATCATCGGAAGCTTGAACCACCCAGGAAGGTTATTCGCACTTAGGGGACAGGATACCTCTACGCCGTTCAGGATAGGATCCCATGGAGATTACGACGACGTCCACGAGTCACTTGAAAAAATGTATATAGACGCATAATAGAATAGTTGTGCACACGAGATGCCAGTGTGTGCTGAAAGAAAGGCTTATTTTAGTGTACAATTATTAATTTAGTTTCTCTCCGTCTAATAACAATCGTTATAACTTGCGTCAGCATTTATTAGTAAGAAACACTCGTGAGTGTTATTTGAGGCTGAAATATTATGATATGACCAGAATAGTCTCAGCTTTATCTCATTTTACTTCTGTTATACTGTGGTCAGTTTTTTAAATAGGTTTTATTAGACACTCATTAGAAATAACTAAACACAAACACAGTATACTGTGTCTCTATGTACCGTTTTGTCAACTTTAAAATGCTTTATCGACTACACGTAAAGAATGCAGGCATCTGTAGCAGCAAACGGACAACGATTGAGTTTAGCACCACACATCGGGCAACTTACAGTTGAATTCGCGCCATGCTTCCACTCTAACCGTTGCTTAAATGTATAGCGATGATTTAATGAACGCTCTGGACCTGTATGTGGCTATAGATTTCCCGAGCATTTGACGCTATTCACTGGATGAAACAACGACTCCTTTTGTGGCTGGAATTGCTGCCCACCTCCGCAACATCTCAATAGTGGTAAGCGAGACGAATTTCATTTTTACTTAGTTTATTCAATGGGGAACACAGTTATTTCGCATCACCACCTATCACTGCTTCACTCTTCATTCATCACAAATATTTCTAGATGTACATATCACATATAATTGCTTCGACTACATAAAATACAATTATTCTTTCCTCCCCGTCTTACTTGCAGAACATTTGTATGTTTGGGCCTCACTCATGAGTATTTTAATTACTGTTCAACTAAGAATTCACCTGATGGTATTACATTGCTTTACAAACTTTTGTATAGCTACAACATTTTTCCTCTCTGCGGGGAGGCCATCCGATTGATCGGAGTGGTACTATTTTGTGTCTCGTTTCCTCTCAGATTGAAACACAAGTTAATACATATAGTATTTTTAACAACCGCACTTAGCAAAGGAATCAGACTCATTACTTTACTGTCGGCCGCGGTGGCCGAGCGGTTGTAGGCTCTACAGTCCGGAACCGCGCTACCGCTACGGTGGCAGGTTCGAATCCTGCCTCGGCCATGGATGTGTGTGATGTCCTTAGGTTAGTTAGGTTTATGTAGTTCTAAGTTCTAGGGGACTGACTACCTCAGAAGTTAAGTCCCATAGTGCTCAGAGCCATTTGAACCATTACTTTACTGAAAGGTAAATACAACAGTTTGCTAAGCTGGGAAATAAATGATGATAAGCCAAATGGGTGTAGAAATCAGTCTCACCGAAGGAGAAGGAAATGAAAATTCTAATCATGGAGTTTACGGAAAAAATAAAATAGAAAGAACCTCAATTTATTTCAGACTCGTACGTTGAATTCTATAGTATCCCTCATTTACTTACTGGTCGGTGAAAATAAGTCTGACGTATTAGTAAAAATATACAGTTTCGTTCTAATTATTCCCAGTTGCCATAACTTCGCTCCTTCACGTACTTGCATACCATATAGGCTCTTTATATTTTGGTGTGGCACTACTCTCCTATTTCATTGATGGAATTAAACAAACAATCCTGTGGGAAGAACATCCGCAACATCTAAGCTCATATGCAGTACACCGCGCCTGGTACAAGCGGCCCTCGGGGACCACAGTACATCTGCGGCACCTAAAGATGGGCTTATGGGATGTTTCAAGAGCGCTAATTTTATTCGTACAGGCCAATCGGACTTCATTTCTTCAGTGATACTCAAGTTCTAAGCAGTTACCACCAGAAGCAGCTATCTAGCTGAGATAGTCAAAAAGGCGCCTAAACAGATATCACACAAGTCTGCTACTACCGTTCTTAGAACACCAGAGACATACCAGGCTACGGCAGGTAACTAAATCTGCAGTAGCAGAACATTGCCTGGACCTTGAGCACACCCGCGATTCTGGGCTAGTGTCGTTAATGAATCGATTGAATCAAGATGGTGGAGAATTTAATCAACCGAGAAGCATGATATGAAGTCACTACTGCGTGTAATCGTGCTTTGGGACTACTACAGAAACAACGGAGGGAAGTTTCCTCCTCGAGGAATGTACTACATGGCGTAAGTAACGGAACAGAACGGCATACGCGATACCAGGCGGCAGCACCTCTTTGGAGGATGGCCATGATAGTATGCAGCTCCAACAGCAGCCGGATGCCGCAGGAAGCGCACCTCACAGGCGCATACCGGGTTCAGAAGGCCTGGATTATTGCTCGGCCTCGAGAGAAACTCGGCGCGGTCGCGGCAGCATAAGGGACTTCAACAGAGCCATGACAGTGCTAGGATCGCGCCATTCTGAGTGTAACATGCCGTCAATAAGTATTCGACAATGTCGATTTCACTGTTTCCACTATTAATGGGTGAAATACTTTTAACAGCATGAGGTGTATCAGATGCGTCCCCCCGGCCTCACTCAGCTCTTCCAACATCTGACGAAACACAGAGTCTTAAATTTGCTCGCTCAGCATCAGAAGTTGGTCATATAAGTTTTTTGGAACATCAGGTATTTCAGCCTATCTCAAGTAATGCATTAGAGCAGATTACTGTTCTAGACTAGAACATTTTCAGTCGCAATGCAGCAGACAGTTCACACCCACGTAACGAGACGTACTGTGAAAGTGTGGTACGTGACAGCACTCAGTGTAGCCTACTCTACATTTGCCAGCAACGAAAGATATTTATGCATTGTACCAGCAACACAATTAACGGTGATGGTAATGCAGTACCTTTGTGATGATTCATTAATTCACTGCACAATTCACGATTTTACAATGCAGTAGCAATGATAGATAGCAGCGGTACATTTGTCAATCTAATCACTCTCCCATCAGTATTAGACGAGTCACTTACAACATCACACATAAAAATCAAACACTTCTCAGCCAGTGTTAACAGCAATGTATTTTGCATAAAAGCTCACTTGACAACCTCAGATACGTCAACTCTACCTAAGAAACACAATCTCAGTGCAATTAATTTGTGCAGTCACAACAGAGAACTTGACAGGACGTGCTGGGGAGGTACAGTTTGTCCGTAAACTAAAAAGCATGCAGCACTGGTGGTGGGGGAAGTTGTCTTCCTGCAAGTACGTTACAGCTGCCTTACAAGCTGACAATCAGCTTCCCCTGTAGCAATGTACAACAGTGTGCAGAGATTTACGTAGAACTTGTCTCTACTATTATTAGTAATTCATATTCCGTGTAGTTTTAACGCACTTCATGGCAAGTAAACACCTTCCAAACGTGTCTGCACACTGCATCGTCAGTGGTTCGTAAGGCAAATTGTAGCAAGATCGGTAAAAGTTCTCTTAGCATCCTTTAGTTGTTATCGTAATGTAGTGGGATACAGAGAGGTGGGAACCGCCTTCTCGCTCTTGAGTTTGCTGACCAATGAAGGAGGGAGATGCATGGCCACGTGTCTTCCCTCATGCGTCAACCCTCCCCCTACCCCCCTCTCCTTCCGTCCCCATCTCCTTCCACAGCTTTCAGCTCATTACACACCGGAATACATTTTATCACAATTTATCCTTTAATATTGTCCTACTGCACTTCAAGAGGAATATTAAGTGGACCAAAAATTGTTTCTTTATTTACAGAGATTTTCTCACAATTTCTCCATTGATGAAAGGTCGCCATGTTTTCGCTATTTTACGAGTAATGTGCCATCTCAGTTTTATTGTAGCGTTATTATGACATGCTACGTCATGTTGTGCCTATGGATTAGTTACAATTAGGCTGTACAAGTCCAGTGTAGAACGACATACTGCATCATCATTAATATTAATTAAATTACTAACAAAAACGGCATAAATCTGTCTAAATGTTTACTTTTTTGTCTTTTTCTGCTGAGGCGTTTGACCTCTAGCTGATTACTGCTTTGTCTTGAAGGAGTTAGAAATGTCACTTCACAATATGCATCTTCGATGACGATAATTTTATATTAAAAAAGAACCACTGAATATCGCTTTATGTTTAGGAAGTAACATTCTTCTCACTGTAAGATGAAACATAAGGATTCATTAGAATTTCGTTTTGAGCACTTGAAATACTCCTCCGCCATTTTGTTGACACTAGTTTTGTCTTCCAAAACAAACGAAAACATATCATAGGTAATGACAGCACCAAAAGATCAACAGGCCATGTTGCCGGGAGCGTGTCGGTTTTTAATGAGCGGTAGGTTAATGGTTAGTGGGGTGGTGGAGGAAATACAAGTTCCATGGGTGGAGCAGTGATAAGGTATTAGGAGCTGCGTGCAAACACCGCGTTCCTCTGTGAACGCGTGTGCCTGCATTTCCTCAGTCCTGCTGTAAAGGATGAAGGAAATGGAAGGAGATGGAAGGAGACGGAACTAATCATGAGCCAAATGACGAGCTCCAGAATAGTGACAAAAGCAGTGTGGTTACAAACGATTAAGACAGACAGGGGAACAATAGTACGTGGAATGAATAAGCCATGTGCACACAACAAGAAATGAAAGCTTGGCTACTAGAGGAAGATGAGGAGAAATAAGAATGTCAAGGTGATGTTCAGCCGTTTAGAGACATACAATGAAACGGAAATAGAGGATTTTCTTTAGTTCACAGCGGTATCGTGATCACGTTCTTTCTCTCTTTTCAATGATCGCTAGCAGTGTCAAGGTGGTCACTATGCACGCATGAAAAGTAAGGATCTATAGTGCCACTGGAACGTTAATGAAGCTGGTAACCATGCACTGCCTATACATATTAATATAGTTGCTATTGTTGTTGCAGTCTTCAGTCGGAAGACTGATTTGAGATGCTGCTCTTCATGCTACTCTGTCTGTTGCACGGATGCTCATCTTCGAAACACGACTGCTACCTATTGCTACCTACTAATTCATTGAAGCCTGCTTACTACATGGATTTCTTGGTCTCCCTTTCCAGTTTTACCATCACACACTTCCTTCCAACATTAAACTGGCGATACTTTGGTGTCTCAGCATCTGTCCTATCAATTGATCCCTTCTGTTAGGTTGTGCGACAAATTTTTGTTCTCCCCAATTTGATTCAGTACCTTCCCATCAGTTACACGATCTATCTTCATCATTCTTCTGTAGCACCAAATTTCAAAAGCGTCTATTCTCCTCTTGTCTGAATTGTTTATCATCCATGTTTCACGTCAATACAAGCCATTTTCTATCAGAAAAGACTTCTTCACATTAAAATTTCTGTTGGATGTTACATGGTCAGACCACTCAATCATCCAGACTGTTGTCGCTGCAACTACTGAAAAGGATGCCGCCCCTCTTTAGGGACAATGGATTAGTCTGCCTCTGCACAGATACCCATTGTGATGGGACTTACAACATGGCCATTTGTATCGTTAATGCATACATGTCACCCAGGGGAAGTTCCACGGTTCATGGGAAGCATTTATTATAGTTACGTATGTGTCAATCAAATACAAAGCGAGAACACACTTGTGTGTGGACGTGTATTGAGTTCAGGAAAAATGAGTTGAGGAGAATAAAATTTTATGCAGGTGTGCCTGGAGTGAAAGCCAGTGTACGCTGTTTAAGACTGAATGAATTTGAGCGCAACATTTAGACGCAGGATGGTACACGGATTATTGTTAGATGTACAGCAATGAATAATGTAGGGATTATGGACCAGTTAGTAACGAATGTGAACAGTTTTGATAATATTGCAGTCAACAGAAGGAACAGTTAAAGGACTTTAGCACCCAAATGTAAAGGAGCTTTCTCAGGTCGATGGGGAATAACAGAAAACCATTCCAAGAGGCGACTATTGGGAGGGGTTAAGCAGAGTTGGTTCCGTGTCAGGAGGCACTTTTTTCCTCTTAAGGATGGTAGTGGCCTGTAAGTGCTGGTCGGTGCAGTGAAAAAAGATTCAGAATATTTGTTTCTATAAAAATACGGATAGCGTCTTACTCATGGATGGCATCGTCTGTCAATGCTCACAGAAAATTCGTGTCATGCTCAAGGCAGCTGACAGGGCTCACTTCTTTCCGGCCGGTTGCTGCATTGGCAGTTTTCAGCTTGCGGTGGCGCAGGCTCCAGCTGTACCTCAATGCCGCCACAGCGAGTGACAGCGGCCTGGGTACCGGACTTGGGAGGTGGTCTGTCCCCTCCTGCTCATGGCCCTTCTTCGTCATCCGTCGTACCATGATGACAGTTGCTGTTTAGCTGTGATGTGTGACGATATTGGTCAGCCCTCCACGTAGACCCTATTCAGTATGCCCCAGAATGTTAGGAACGTTGGTGTCCTGATCCTGGTCGGACGAAAAGGCTTCCAAGTCCTCCAGTCTGTGACAGAGGCAGCCTGAGGTGTCGAACTCTGTGACTGGTGATAATGGCGAGGTAGCCGTCTCTCCCAGTAGCGGCTGTTTTTGTCCATAGTGCGCAGGACATCTACAACGCCCTTGTCCCAGAAGTCACTTTGCTGCAATAAGGGAATCAAGTGAGAACGTAGTGTATACTATAGGTCCATCTGACCGACTGCATTACGAGCTAAACTCCTCATAAGGTAACAATCCTGTTCCTGTATGAGTTTGTGAATTAAATATTGGACATAACATTGCAAAGCGGTATGAGGTGGATCGAGCATGTGAGAACTGGTCGCTTCGGTTTATTCGGAGAATTTTACAAAATAGTGGTTCACTTCTAAAGGAGACCGCATATAGAACACTGGTGCCACCTGTTCTTGGTCGAGTGTTTGTGATCCGTACTATGTCGGAGGCGGGCTGCTAGATTTGTTACTGGGAGGTTTGAAAAACAAGTAAGTGTTACGGAGATGCTTCGGGAATTCATATGGGAATCCTTGGAGGGAAGGCGATGTTCTTTTCTAGAAACACTATTGAGAAAATTTATAGAATCAGCGTTTGAAGCTGACAGCCGAACGATTCTACTGCCAACAACACACACTGCACTTAAGAACCACGAAGATAAGATACGAGAAATTCGGGCTAATAGGGAGGCATACAGACAGTCGTTTTCCCGTCCTCAATTTGCTAGTGGAACAGGACAGGAGATTACAAGTTATGGTTCAGGGTAACCTCCACTAGGCAACGACGGTGGCTTGCGGAGACTGTATGTAGATGTAGATGTCTTGTTGTAAACTGTAGAACTGTATCTCGTAACGGAATTCTCTTGTGTCATGCTGTTTCACGTCTAAATTAAACCGCGGTGTTTCCACAGAGAGACTCGTTGCCATCTTCAGGTGATCTCTATCAGGGACCACCTGAAGATGGCCACGAATCTGTTTGCTTAGGTATCTTGGAGAAATTTGCCATCACCCGAGAAGTCGGTAAGTTAAGAATACTCTGGGAAAATATCAGATCACATTTCTAATTGTATTGTCTGGGCAGTAATTATAATATTATCTGAAAATAATATCGACGGCCCAGTTAGGTATATTTTTTATCAGTGTCGAATGACATCATGAGTGAGATTTGGTGGTTGAAAGAAACGTGATTTGCCATGTCGGGAGGAGGCATGCAAATATATGAAGACACACTATGTACGAAAAAAATGTTCATGTGTGTGTGAAATCTTATGGGACTTAAGTGCTAACGTCATCAGTCCCGAAGCTTACACACTACGTAACCTAAATTGTCCTAAGAACAAACACACACACCCATGCTCGAGGGAGGACTCGAACCTCCGCCGGGACCAGCCGCACAGTCCAGCGCCTATACCGGTCGGCTAATTCCTCGTGGCTACACTATGTACGAAATTTGATTTGTTCATAAGACTCCTTGGTAATGTATTTGAACTAGGGCTGACTTTTTCTGTATCGACGCCGAAGGTTATATCAACAGCAGAAGAAAATACAATAACTGGAGTAGGATTCACTCTGGACAGGAAGGGAGGATAAAGAGTGAGTTACTGTGAATGATTCAATGGTAGTGCTATTCTCATCTGAACCTTCAGCAAACCAACACAGACAACAGTAATTCATGTACTCATGCCGACGTCGCAACCATAAGATGAAGAGATAGTCTGCAAGATACTGAACGAGGCATTCAGCAAGTAAAGAGAGATAAACATCTAACAGTCATGAGAGATTGGAAAGCAGTTGTAGGAGAAGTAGCAGAAGAAAGGGTTACAGCAGGATATGGACTTGGTGCTAGGAATGAGAGAGGTGAGAGGGTAATTGAGGTCTCCAATATATTTCAGATAGCAATAGCTAATACTCTGTTCAAGAATTGCGAGAGGACGAGGAATACCTGGAAAAGACCGGGAAGTACGGAAAGATTTGAGTTTGATTACATCGTGCTCAGACAGAAATTTCAAAATCAGATACTGGATTGTAAGGCGTACCCAGGAGCAAACATAGATTCAGATCACAATTTGGTAATGATGAAGAGTAGGCTTAAATTAAAGAAAATGCTTAGGAAGAATCAATGCTCACCGTAGTGGAACATGGAACAGCTAAGGAAGTTGCGATTTAAGTTCTCTGAGGTTATAGATATTGCGATAACGAGTAGCAGTAGCCAATTCACTTGAATGAGAATGGAAATCTGCATAAAGAGCAATCACAAAACTCGGAGACTAGGTAAGTACCTAGAAATCATGTACCGCGTATATCAGCAGAGATGCTTTAAATGATCGACGAAAGAAGAAGGTACAAAAATGTTGAGTGTGGTACAAGAATTCAGAAGTAAAATTCATTTACGAATGAAATAATTAGGCAGTCCAGGACAGGTAAGGCGAATTGGCTACTTCAAAAATGTGAAGCTTTCGAAAAAGTAATTATTGTCGGAAGGATTGAATCAGGACTTGGAAAAGTCTAAACAATCTTGGGTGAAATTAAAAGCAAGAGTGGTAACATTGCGCGTGCGAAGGAGATGAGGGAGGAGACAGATGGAAAGAGTACACTGAGGGCCTTTATGAGGGGGAACACTTAAATATCTGATGGCGTGATAGAAGAGAAACAGTAGTCTACAGGGAAGCGATAGGGGATCCAGTATTATAATCAGTATATAGAGAAGGCTTAAGATAAGTTAACGCAGATAGGACAGATAACATTCGATCCGAATTTCTAAAACCATTGGGGGAAGTAGCAACAAAACGATTATTCACTTTTGTGAGCAGAATGTATGAGACTAGCGATATACCTTCAGATTTTCGAAAAAAACATGATCCACATAACTTCCAAGGTTGCAAGAGCTCGACAAGTGCGAGAATAATCGCACAATCAACTTAACAATCATGTACTCAAGTTGGTCCCAAGAATAATACCCAGAAGAACGCAAAAGAAGACTGAAGATCTGTTAGATGACTATTAACTTGGCTTTAGGAAAGATAAAGGCACCACGGAGGCAGTTATGACGTTGCGGTTAATAAGAAATGAAGACTGCAGAAAAATCAAGACACGTTCTTAGGATTTGTCGACCTGGAGAAATGCAAGATGTACGAAATTTGGTGAAAACTTAGGTGTAGTCTGTAGTGAAGGGTAATGTACATTCATGTTCAGAAAAGAAACGTAACACCTTGAACGACTAGAGATAGGACGTTCATATTCACAGAACCTCTATATTAGCATATTCTGCAGAAATGATTTGCATTTCAGTCACCTCGGTTTAGCAAGTGCCGTGGGGCCTGTTAATTTGTTCTATGCTTGATGGTTTCGAGACGTACAAGGCGCGAATGGCGTCCCGTGGTATAGCCATCCGTGCTGCATTCATCTGTGGTGGTTGGCGACAAGTCAGGTTGCCAACGGCCTTGCTGCTGTGGTAGCAACGGTACCCGTCAGGTCACCGAAGTTAAGCGCTTCGGGGTGGGCTAGCAGTAGGATGGGAGAGCCTCCTATTTGCCGCACGCTGTTGGAAAGCGGGGTACACTCAGCCGTTCTGGGGCAAACTGAGGAGCTACTTGATTGAGAAGTAGCAGCTCCGGCCTCGTAACCTGACATAAGGCCGGGAGAGCGGTGTGCTGACCACATGCCCTCCATACCCGCATTCAGTGACTTCTGTGTGTTGAAGACGACACGTCGGCCGGTCGGTACCGTTGGACCATCCAAGGCCTGTTCGGACTGAGTTTAGTTTGGGTTTTAATACAAGTCTGGTGATCTGGCGGGCCAGGACTAATGGTTGACATTCAGTGACAGCAAGATGACCCGTGTTCATGCAGCAACATGTGGTCGAACATCATCTTGCTGTAAAATGGCGTCTGGCGTCTTGTACAGGAAGGGTATGACTACAGGTAGCAGGACGTCATTCACGTAGGTCAAACTGGTCACTGTGTCCTGGACACGCATCAGCTATGACTTGTGATTCTACTCGACAGCATCCCACGCCATAAGGCCTCATGTTGGCGCTGAATGTCTTTTGTGAATGCAGTGACTGTGATGCCGATCACCTTGTTTGCAGCGAACCAAAATGCCACCATCATTTTCAAAGAAACAGAACCTCTTTTCGTCCATAAACACTATCAGATGCCATTCCTGTTCCCAGTGACATCGTTCCATACACCATTGCCATATAGCATTGTTTTTGCACAATGGTCAAAGGTGGGCGGAGAAGTGAACCACACGTACGTAACACGTGCTTTTATAAATGAAGACGGACTGTGAGTTCTGATAGTGTACGATCTGTTACGCGCTTCCATTATTGCACTAGAGCCCAGGAGGATGCACATACGTCCTGCATGAATAAAATATTTTCAGTTTTCAAGCCGCGTTAGTTCGAATAAAATCCTCGAGCTTTCGATGACCATCTCCGCCATCGTCGTCATCGAAATTCGAGGATTTTATTCTAATTGACGCTGCTTGACAACCGAGAACGTTTTATTCATGTATTCCGTCACGAAAGACTAGGAGGACACGTACTGCAATACCATTCGGATGAGGTATCGATATTTTCGGGGGGTTGTCTGAATGGTGCGACGTAACCCATCTCGTCGAATTGTATGCTATTCCGTGAACCATTCTGCACATACCTGTTGCAGTGCCGAAACACTTGGTCCTACGCGAGCAGCAGTTTCCCGGATGGACGCATCACATTCTCTCATACCAATAATGATTTGATGGTACTGTTCGCACATTTCTCTGCAAGGCTTCCTGCGCGTCTCCTTAAGTCACACTGACCCATTCCATTCAGTTTATAGCGACAACGCGAGCCACAGGCACATTTTGCCGGTTGATGGTGTTGTGCTGCGATATTGATGTTGACCTTGAATCCGCGGGCCGACATGGTTCAAATGCTAATCATTTCTGCAGAACATACTAATGTATATGTCCTGCTAATATGAACGTCCTATCTCTAGTCATTCAAGGTGTTCAGTTTCTTCTGAACATGAGTGTAAAATATGTACAAGAACCAAGAAGGAGGGAGTGTAAGATCAAGAAAGAAGTGCACAGATTAAAATAGAAGTGAAACAGGAATGTAGTCATTCAGCATTGCTGTTCAGTCTATACGTCGAACAAGCAATGAAGGACATTAGAGTAAGGTTCAAGAGTGGGAATAAAATTCAAGGTGAAACGTTATCAGTGTTAAGATTTGCTGATAATATTGCTAACAGAAGAGAACTGAAATATTTGAGGTGTGGTGCTACAGAAGAATGTTGGTAGTTATGTGGACTGATAAGGTAACGAATGAGGAAGTTCTCGCAGAATCGTCGAGGAAAGAGATGTGTGGAAAATAGTACAAGAAGAAGCAACAGGATGACAGAACACCTGCAAGGATATCAGGGAATAGCGCCCATAGAACTAGAGGGGACTACAGATGGTACAAATCATAGAGGAATACAGAGATTGGTGTACATGAAGCAAAGAACTGAGAACCTTGGTTGCAATTGCTGCTCCAAGATGAAAAGACTGTTAAAGTAGAGAAATTCGTGGCAGCCGTATCTAAACAGTGAGAAGACTGATGACGCAGAAGTATCCTAAGAAAATCTGCCGGAACGATGTAGAGAAGTCGATAACTTATCATCAACGTGGCTACTGAATACACCGCTGCTGACTGTATTCATCGTGTTGTACCCTGCTTGTATCCAGCTCTGGATAGGCTGACTGCCATGCGGAAGATTCGGATTCGATTCCCGCTGCTTACAAAGAAGATTTTCCCTGACTTCTATCCCGTCTTCAACGGAACTTGGTAGTAGCAAGAGAACGCAGCGCAGTCCTTTACAAGCTCGTACGTCTGTATTTATCAATGAGTATTAACTTTACAGGTACATAGGAGATTCAGAATCAAAGCTAGTGAAGGATAAACTATTATATCTTTCAAGAAAGGACTCATTTGTAATTACACATTATATTTTTTTAAGATCTAAACTACTCAACTATACAAGGGTACGTAAACTAAACAATCAACTTTTACAGCAAATGAAGCATTTTATTGACAAATTGGCTAAAACATTCGAGAAACCATCAAAACAAACACCATTGTTTCATTAATTGTTTCATACAGATAGTTAAAAGAGACAGAAAACAGTTAATGTTTAACAAGTAGTTGGGAATTGCCGGATGTAAAGTGTCTAACTGTGTTACATCTAGCTGTCATCTGTTATCACGAGTTATCAAGTAAACAAGTGTCACAGTTATACTTTGGAATGGAGATTAAACTACTGTTGTAGTTGAAAGACAATCGCACCGAAACCCTCAAGACAGTGCACACTTCATTATTGCAGCCTTGCTCTCGTGCTGCAAACTCGACAGTTCCCCATAGCATCAAATGATATTCTGGGCTTAACTGACGGTGACGAATGCCATTGGGTAAGGCTTATTTTCATCGAAGCCTCTACCCATGAACACTACCATGATGGAGCAGGACTTGTGTGTGCTTACACTCCTGTGTCCATAGTTGTTGTTCAGTCCATCACAGTTGACGTGCCTCTCTTTGCTTGCACGACAAGGGAAGCCACTACGGTGGTCAAAGTGGTGAGATCTGTGGTGCTGCAGACGTCAGAAAACATGCCCCTTTCTAGGTTCAGGGTATGTCTAGGTTGTACAGTCCAGTACGGCCCAGCGAAAAACATCTCTACCCTCTCAGACACTAGTCACATTGGGTTGTTGAACTCCTGCCTTGAGTATGACCATCCTGAACCCACTGATTCCATGTTCACGTAATGGTTATATGATTCTCAATAATGCGAAGAACAATGTGACGGAACGATAAATGGATAGGTAACCATCTCGATGATTCCATATTTGGGCAGATGCTGGTAAATGTTTCTCCATCTTACACGAGGTATAACATGATCTTCTCTGAAAAAACAAAGCTTCAAATGGGATTGCGGAACGAGGACCTTACTGTATAATCTATCCCTTTATGTGCAGTGTGGGGTACATTATTCCTACCTACTATACGATAATGGTTTGCACATCCAAACATGTTGTTGGCCACTTGTGTATTCAATGTTTGCTGCATACTGACTTCGTAGTATTGTAGTTTCAGTGAGCAGTGGTATATAAATCTGAATCGTAACTTTTGAGACTACTAACTGTTACTCAACAAGTTTCCTATTAATATTTCTTATACAGATAGTGCTGTTCTGTAAGAAATAGTGAAAAGAGTGAACATAAAAGCTAATAGCTGTCATGTGTCATAAATTTTCTTTCCCAAATGTCTTTCAAGACAAAAAATATATAATTAATATACATAAAACCAGGAAAAATTTACGTTGCTAACGATATTTCATGTATTTCTTCAGAGCGTAAATTTAAAAAATCCGATAACAAAGTGTAATAATTATTGAGTGAGGGGTATAGTGCATTTGACATATGTTCAGGATGAATTTGCTGAAGACACTTCGATAAATTTTATGTCCACGATTGGGACACACCATACTTATGCCTCTAGAGCTGAAACACCGAGACGGCAGTACTTACATCAAACCGTCTCTTAGAAGTAAACTGAGTCGTCCAATACTCATCAAAGTTGTTTGGTCAGCTTGGACACCATAACTCCGGAGGCTGGTTCCAAAATCCTGTGAAAAACTCTAACAATGCCCTAGAGGCGAAAAGACAAAAATTCTTACTACTCTTCTTAATCTAAAGCAAATACACAGCCACTCTGCAACCAATGATAGGTCTCCCGTATCATAAGGGGCCGTGGTGGCGTTTGGTACATAGCGAATTGTGAGGGCATCAGAATCTTTTCTTAGGTAACACAATTTTACTACGAAATCGGAAGTGAATGTATCCACAATTCCCTTATACAGAAGAATTGAGAGTAGTATTAAGATATACAGTTACGAAAATTCTGTAAATAAAATTAAACAAGACGCAGTAATGTGTTACGCAACTAATTTCAACAAGTAATCTGACTCATATTCCCTGTAATATGAAATAAGCGAACTGAAAAAATGGTTCAAATAGCACTGAGCACTATGGGACTTAACATCTAAGGTCATCAGTCCCCTAGAACTCAGAACTACTTAAACCTAACTGACCTAAGGACATCACACACGCCCATGCCCGAGGCAGGATTCGAACCTGCGACCGTAGCAGCAGTGCGGTTCCGGAGTGAAGGGTCTAGAAGCGCTCGGCCACAGCGAAGCGAACTGAGGTACGAATTATTTAACTTAAGCAACGTTATATGGGACAGCTAGTTAATCCAATTTATCCTTCGATAAAGCAGAGAGCTTTCATTTGAAATGGACCGTTTCGCTGCCTATGGCTTCTAGCCATAAGTAATTTAACAATAAAGAATTACATTCCCCTAAGAAAGTATGGAAAACGCGTAAAGATGTCTCATCGATAAATTTGAGCGATTTCAGCAGTTCACTGTTTTCTTCAACTATTGTAATACAACACGTTTCTCAGATGTATTGCCACCTGCCGGTTTTTTGTTGTAAATTCATGTCTATAATGACTATATGGAGGCATGATATATGGCTAACAGATTCCAGATCACATAAGTAACAGGTATTGGCGAACCATATCACAGCATAAATATATCACATACCCGTATTCCAATGTTCGCAATGTTTTAGACACCTTGAGGGATATATATATATATATATATATATATATATATATATATATCTGTGTGTGTGTGTGTGTGTGTATGTGTGTGTGTGTGTGTGTGTGTGTGTGTGTGTGTGTGTTTCCGTCTGTCTGTGTGACTGATATTTCATTTATTAAAATTGATGCATTCCGATTCTGTATTCGGAAAGTAACACTTCCAATAATTAATGACTGTTTTCTTATTCGTTACTCTGACATTTTTCAGATGACGTTGTAAGGTAGCCCGTGATCATGTGATACTACTATATAGAGAAACATTCGAAAAAATAGTAGAAATAATAAAATGATGGTCACATGGACTTGCTGTTCACAGCCCATTAGTCACAAATGGAAAGCAGATATTTAAAAGTAGAAAAACGAAGTAACATAAGAGGACGTAAAGTACTGAAAGATTAAGACACATGAAAATATTCTAGAAATTCTCGGTGGCAGTTACCACAAAGGTAGCGAAATAATCGGAAGATGGCTCTCTAAGAAAACTGAAACTGTTTAAATACGCCTGTAAAATCAGAGAAGGAAGCATCATGAAGGAATGAAGAACTTCACAACAGGGTGAAGTCTCGCACTTAGAGTTTTAAATGAACATACGATGGCAGCACGAGCCCACGTGCGCATTGCTAGGTGTAATGGAAGCTATTTCTGTCTGCAGTGAGTTTCATCCTCTTAAAGAGTCTGCTGTATCACGTATACCTTCCATCACATTGGTGTTTTACGGTAATATACAGTCGGATTTGAACATCGGCTCATAACTTCTTACTGAGGTCACAGCACTATTCCAAATTAATCGTCAGAATGGAGCATTTGCTGCTCGTTGAATCCTGAGCCGAGTGCGGTGAGCACTCCACATATTATATGAATAGATCACTTAACAGCGTAGTTAATTCACTATAGTTCTGTCAGTTTCTGAGTTAAGGCATCATTGTTGCACCGAGTCTTTAGGACGTGGAACGTGAAAACTCCTTTAAAGAAATTCCTTCTTCTAGTCCTCCGCAGTCCGAACTATTGATCCTCCTCTAATAAACCAAGTGGAATCTAACAGTTCTACCATCCACGTGTGAAGACTTTTAAAGATTTTGACGCATGAGTATACGTGTGCCTGTCTGACAACTGCAGGAAAAAGCTTCAGCATCAGTATTGGCTTTTCCAGGTTCACTAAGACTCAATAATTATAAGACACACGCTCCTCTAGAAACGCTAAGTCTACGGAGAAAACCATTACCATGGCCTACAGACTATCTGAAACATCTAATGAATGTCAGAGATGCAGCACAGATGACATACAAAAAGACGCCAGACCTCTGATAATCATATCAGCTACAAGCAACTACGCAACCGAGTTAGTAAATGTGCGAGCAATGCAAAGCTCAGGTATACCCAATCACTAACAAATGACTTACACACACATGTGACGATCAGTGGAAAAATCTACAAGGTCTAGGAACTGGCAAAACCAAATCTGCAGCTGAACCTCTAGTTACTGCTGAGGATCTACATGAGTATTCTGCCACGCCGGTATCTTTACATGACCAACGCACAACGGCGCCAACCATCGACTCCTTCAAAGTATCAATGCTGGTAGAAAAGAATATTTTTTCTGCAGCCTTAACATGGTTCGGAAATCAACTGTGCGAATTCGTTGGCAGCTGCAGGGTACGGTAATATAACAGAGCTAAATGATAAGTTTTCTCTTCGATCGTCAAAGGACATTTTTAACTATTCTCTGACCTCCAGCGTCTTTCCAACAGACTGGAAACAGGGATTCGTAAGCCATTAACCAAGAAGGAATTTGTCACAAAGTTCTCCGATTAAAGACCCATTTAGCATTCTACGAGTGCTGTACAAGGCTTTAGTATAAATAGCGCATGAACAGCTTAGTATTTATTTAACATCAGATAAACTTGTAGTTGAATACCAGTCCGGCATAATCGCAGCACAATGACTGTTGTTGTAGAAATGACTGACGAACTGTAGTAACAGGCGTCTATAATGCGATTTTTGGATTTCTGCAAAGCTTTCGGCTCTGCCAAATTTGACATATGCTTGGCAAACTCACAGTTCACAATTATTCTTGAAGGGCTGTACAGTGGTTCCACCCACGCCTTACGTTTTGCCATGACTGGACCAAAAATGGCACAGTGGAGGGATGTAGTATGAGTGGTCCCACAAGTATCGTTATTGGGACCGTTACTCTCCCTATTATATGCTAGTTATGAGTCAACTATTCTCATGCACTACAATAGCTGAAGATATTCACTTACATCTAAGTGCAAGTCAAACAAGTCTAGTTTTGATACCTAACCCATCTAAAACGCAAGTAATCTTAGTAGCTCTTGAAACAATTAAAGAGCCAACATTCTAAACGTGTTAAGTGCCATTTATCCAAAAGTGATTTCGTTCGCTCTAAAAGAGCTGCATCCATGCGAGTACAGTATGTTATATTAGAAGCGCTTCATCATATGACGAAGGTGAGAAGTTGTAACACTGACCAACATAAATGGTGTTGGTGTTAACTCCAGGGCCTTCTTCCTCCTGAACGTGCTCGATAATCAGCGGTAAATTATATTACACAGTTTTTAAGCGCGTACCTAATAGTTGCCATGTTGTTGTAGTGTTGCGTTGTGGGCACGTTTCTGCTATGGAAAAACTAAAGCTTGCTATAATTCTCCAAACATTGTTTATCTTTGAAAGTTCGACGGCATAAAGTAAGAGTTAAAGGTGCAGAATATTCTACAAGTTATGGGAGAACAATACCAGCAAAAATGTAAAAACGCAGGTAGGTATTTTGTTTATAAACTGTGTGGTTCAGTTCTTTTCGGAACTACGTTTGTCTGTAACGTGAAGGGGAAACATTGTACAATGTATGTATTTAAGTATTTATTTTAGCGAAACACATGTAAAGGAAATGTACCTAGTGTAATAAAAAACTGCTTTTCAATACATTGAAACTAATGTAAGTAACCTTACAATTTCAGCTGAGCTGCAAATGTCCTTGTCGAATGAATCAAAAACAAATTGTATTTGACGAGTTCTATAAGCACAATGAAACTACGCAAGGCACATTTCTAATGGGTTTAATGAAAATACTATCAAAGCGGTGCAGTGATAAATTTTCGAACTTGAGAGCAGCCGTCTTCAATCAAGTGTAGTGTATATGGTTCCTGATGGAAAAGCTGGTCATTCCAGAGTTTGCGTAAAACATTCGTGGACGTATTTTGTGTTTCAAAGAGGAGGATTACAACATCAACCAATAAACTGGAGATGGGTCAAGTGTCGTAATATGATAACAGAGATAGGGCATACAACTATAAATATACTGATCACGATATTCTACTGATAAAGCAACTGGTATACTGTCAGTTCGAAGAGAGGAGACCCATTACAGTAGAAGGAAGTCTTCTAAAAATTACCTCTTAATATTAGTCGCTTATACAAAGCATTTAAGGTCAAATTTCCAGAGACCAAAGTTAAATGCGGTATAGAAGGATAGTCCTTAAATATTTTCCAGATTTATCGTTTGTAAGACCAAGGTCAGATACTTGTATGACAAATGACTCGTTGCACCTTGACGGGAAAGAACACTCATCAGAGAATAGAGAAGCTCAGAAGTACTAGACCTGCACCACAGGAAGGCAGAAAGTGCAATGACAAACATGAAGAATGATGCGACGTCTTCAACTATGCCTGGAAGTAACACGTGTACATTAGCAATCGATCTGCAACGAGTATTCTTTGTTATAACTCTTACACACTCAGATATGCTCTACTTATGCCAGCTTTCGTGTTACAACTTCTGATTTCATGCTCATGACGACAGTGAGGTAATAATGTGTTTCGGGCATGAGGATGAAGGGTCTCGTGAAGCTAACAACACAGCACATGTCTGCTCCAAGTCCTGAACTGCACTAAAAATACTGTCAATGTAACTGATAACAAAAGAAAAATTATGATTTGGGGTGACAACTGCTGTGGACAAAACAAAAACCGTCTACGTATAGTGGCTGGTGTCAGGCCTCAGTTTCCTATCTTGTGATAGAAATAATTCCATAACAGAAAAGTGCACGAAGGTAGTTAAGTGTTAAGTACCTCATGCTTTATCAAAAGTAATTACTTCAGCACGCCCTTCTTTTCCATTCAAGACACTCAAAATTGAAGAAAAGGACTTTACTGTCTTCAAGGTTGCTGCAGATAATGTCACGAACACAACAAAGCTACACATCAGTTCTGCTGCTAGAATTAAAATCAGCACACCTGGAGTAGTGTAAATCAAAAGGACATTCAGTTACACTGAACAGTGGGAAACAGTAAACATCGTAAAGAAAGGCAAAACTGTTGACGATTTCGTTATTACACAACTTTCAGTATTGCCAGTTATTCCACAATAGTCTGCTGAAGGAAAGAAGGACTCGCTTACTTTGTACCACGTCACCATCCTCACTTTTTTTTACTGAATTGTGTAATGAAACTGCAAACTGAAGATATTTGTTGCGTATTGTTTACATCTCGTATATTTAGGTCCGTTTTGTCAACTATTACAGTTTGATATCTCTGTTGGACCTAGACCATTTAGTCAGAATAACGTAATGTGAAGACCACTTCTGGTTATTACATTTTAATTCTCTTTTTATAGACATTTCAATTCAACTTTCTCTGGACATGAGGGTAAAGTTTACGTCTTTTATCCTCCTGCATAGAACTTGGGGATGGTTGTGGACCATCATTTACGCTACACTTAATACACAACTGCAGTCTATAAGAATTGTCGAAGCCACTTGACTCACTACAGAAAAATAAAGAATAACTTCCTTTAGAGCTTAAAATGAAGCTCATAGAGACACTAAGATTCCCCAAAACTGACTACGATCATGTAATTCTCGAGGGCCTTTCGTTCAAGAGCTCACGCAAGCAGGAAAAGGGCGACAAATGTTTGTGTACGACACATTTGTGATGTAAGCTTTGTCGACCATATCACACCAGCCTACGGAAAATTGTCGTAGCTACTTGCCGATAAGTTTACATACTATCATATCATTTCTTCTATCGCATTCTCAGCAATTATACTTCCTCTTGTTTGTGTTCAACTCTAAGTCTACTATCAGAACAACTCAGCGTACGTACTCGTTTTCAACAAAGTAAAATTCTCTCAGTACCACCACACTACACTGCCATATTCCCTACATCGTGTCCTCAGTCAGGTACCCAACTGTGGAACAATCTTTCTCTGAATATCAGAGAAATTCAGTTCCTTCCTAACTTAAAAGACAGCTGATGGTCCACCTTCTATCACAACAGCCACCTCTTCTACATTCTTTGTAGTTCATTCTCATCAACCCCCCATCCTCCAGAACTTTTCACTATTCCTAGTCGGCAGTTCCCTATTTATATTATTTTGTTTCCCAGCAACAACTGTCATTATCATTTCAGTCTTCTCCTATTCCTGTATCCATTACACTTCTGGTAATACAAAACATGGCTTCATGTATGCTAAGCTAATCCATGTCGTTCTAAATGTTATTAGTAGAGACCGCATTATATGCATTATAAAAACCTTAAAATATGCACGCAAATATGAATGAAATATGTTTTAAAAATGCATGAAAACTATCAAAATATGCAAGACCAAACAATAAAAAAACACGGTAGTTACAGCGTGCATTATATCTCAAAGTCCAACCTGTGCAAATAAGTTACGAGGAAGACAGCCGGCCGCAAGAAAAATCGGTACATTTAGAAAGCTGATTCCACTTTCTGAATACTTTCTGATAAAGGTTAGGAAGGGGGTCTTTCTGGGATTATTTACTAAAAATTTGCAAAATTTGGACGCATACCGTGTTTCAAGAATTGTTCCTTCTTTGCTATTGTTGTCGGTAACAAGCTGATGCGATGAAAGTGAGTCGCAGAGAAACAATCGGTATGTACAGGAACAACTTCGAGATATATCGCACATGGAGGGGCACGCTGAAAACCTCCGTAATATTTTATTTAACAAAAACTCACAATCATGAATTTTTTTAACAACATTAACTATCAATTAATACAATTGGACCAAAGCATCATTTACAATTTATCTTACGTTTTTCTACTATTGTAAGCATAAACGACCGAGTACTGTTCCAAATGTTCGGTAGTAGGACTGTGTCTTCGCTTACTCAAAATAAATAGAAAAGGACCGTTCTGTATCAACTGGGGTAACTGGGCAATAATTGAATTTGTGTACTATTTTGGCACTTTATGTTTCTGGTAAAAGTTCACCCGTCTCATTAATAAAACTATCAATTTCGCACAAGAGTTCAAAGCCTGGGATATTGTTTACGCCAAACCTCGAGATTAAGCTTTCTAATCCTTGCAGCTATATGGGAAAAATAGGTGCTGATCAGAGCAATGTCTTTTTAATTCGGAATCATGAAAAGCTTCCTTGCACTGGCAAACTGCCAAAGCCTCTGCACTACCGAATTCGTTTACTATCCCTCTAACTGCCTCTAAATGTTCATTGTAAAATAACACCGATTCGACCCACGTTCCCCAATGAATTGCCGTTGGTTCGGAAGGTAAAGGAACATTTGCCATTTTTCTTTCTAGGCCTTGATGCGAGCCGGAGCCTTTAGAAACACTTCCTTTGTGAATGACATCAGTTTATTTACGTTCAAATTCGAAGAAAGTACTTCTTAAAAATGGTTCAAATGGCCATAAACGCTATGGGACTTAACATCTGAGGTCATCAGTCCCCTAGACTTAAACCTACCTAACCTAGGGACAACACACTTATCCATGCCCGAGGCAGGATTCGAACCTGAGACCGTAGCAGAAGTTCGGTGCCAGATGGAAAGTACTTCTTAAGTTAGGCGATGTGTCGCATGAGCAAAGCACGTCACATGAATCAAATAGGGATAAAACACTCGAAGGGCTTTCCTGCTTTGATCATATAGGGAGCAGCATCTCAAATAAACACAAACAACCTTTCATCTGCAGAAGACTCTGTAAATATTTTTCTAATACCTTCATTGACAAATATGGCGATCGTAGAATGATTTACTTTTTCAAGTTTTTTGCAGGCCGCTGAATAGGAAGAAAAAGGCTCTTCTTTTAAAGCACCAACAATTAAATTTTCAATGTAGCGGCCACAAGTGTCTGTAGTTTCTTTAACTGAAATCCAGATAATGCTGTCCTTAGTCCATTAAATTTCTGGCATGCAGCCGCGCAAATAAAATTGCCCCCACTGATATTTCGGCTACGTATCGTCCGTCACAAGACTGACGACAAGATGCCAAGCTCGCCCTTATATGCTCCACCGCGGCGGTACTGCGCATGCGGGTCACACATGCCGATCGGCGGCAAAAACATGCGCTTTACAAAAGCTGTCCTTGAGTTCATCACGTATTTCTTCCAGATCATTTACGTAAATTGTCTCTATGTCATTCTTACGCAATGTTGATTCATCTGGTATACTTTGATTTAAGCAATATTTGCGCAGGAAGCCTTTGACGATAAGGTTTGTACATTTGCGAAGAAGAATGTTGATTGCAATGAATGGTTCAGATAGATCCATGTTAAACCGACTTTTTGGTTACATTTGGGCAAATTCCTGCTACTGCAGCTAGCTGTTGTCATAAGTGGTTGCCGTGGTCCTCTCTTCTGCATTCCTGCGATATTAAGACTTGTCTTGACATGCTGGTCTATTTGAAACTATTTTTTGCACGAAACGTTTGTCACAAACTCGACAAAATTAAACATTCTGTCATACGTAGATGTTCCAGGATGGTCAGCTATCTGCGAAACGACGTTTCTTTTTACGCGTGGCACGGCTCACAACTCGTTACACACTACACGTCGTAAACGCGTTCAACCGTGTACAAGTAAACAGAAAGCTAAACTGAAACAGTGGACGTGAGGCTAAAGGCTTTCGCAGTTTAATTTAATTGCTGCGGACGCGGATGGTTTGACAGCCGGGGGAATTAACGGACGGCGCGGATGCAGGAGCATTGGCTTTGTCTGCCTATTACTTTTCCTCTTTTGTAATGATATCTTTGGCAGTGGCCTCTCGGTTAGCGATTGTACGCATTCCTTGGTCGGGGTCAACCTGTGAGATATCAAAACTAGATCGAGCTAGAGACTGCCCTTCTAAATTTTTAAAATATTGTAAACGTAGAGCAAAATTATGCATCATCACTATGTTTTAGTTAAAATGTGGAAAAACCGCTGAAAAGGAGTCAAATATGCAAATGCATATGCAACATGGTAATGCATATAATCCGGTCTCTAATTATTAGTCATTTATTTATGGAGCAGCTAGTTCGACGAGTCACATGCAAAGTGAGTGTTTCAGACCGTATCGACGGTATCAGTGTTTAGGATCATGAAATTATCATAGTGACTATGCTTACAAAGGTTAGTAAATCATACAAGAGTCCTAGGAGAGTTTTTTTACTGGAAACAGCTGATAACTTGTTGTTTGTAGCATTCAATTTAGATAATAAATGGACTGAATTTAATTCCAATACGAGTCACATACAGGACTTAAGGAGAAAGATTGTACTGTCTGTAAATGGCAGTGTGGACAACCTTCTAATAACTGCAGGAACGGCGGAAAAACCCACTTTAGTTCAACAGCAGATTTCGGAAAGTGCTGAGGAAACATTTTGTCACACTCCAGTTACAAAATAGAACGCACGTAAAAGTTAGCAGTATTGCATGCATCTTTAAAAACATCCATGTGCGTAGCATAAAACTTCCATCGTCAAACATTAGTGAAAGATTTTGCCGACGAATCGACAGAATTATCGTCCGACGGAAAATCGCTAAGCGAGTCGAAGGCCTTTATTCAGTCACTGGTCGATCAGTCTTATGTGGCAGTAGAAGACAGCAAAACAACTGCTAAAGTTTTAAATTGTTTGTTTCAGAAATCATCCAAACAGGAGGACCGTGCAGACTTCCCATGGTTCACAATCACACAGACGTCCGGATAGATTATATAGAGATATCTATTAATGGCGTTGATACGGCACCGAAAGTGTTGAAAACGAACAAGTAGTTAGGTTCGGATCAAATCCCAGTTCGGTTTTACATAGAGTACTCTTCGGCATGATCCTGTTAGTAAGCTTGTATTTATTACGAATTTCACACCCAGACCAAAATTATAAGAGACTACGATAATGTGAAGGTGGTTGCCGTATATAACAAGGGTAAAAGAACAGATCCACGAAATTAAAGACCATTATTCTTAATCTCGCTTAGCTGCGAATACGTTCTAGATTCGTCTACACTAAATTTCCTTCAGACAGAAAACCTTCTGTCCACAAATTAGCTGGAATTTAGAGAGCAGCACTGGTGCGAAACTCATCTTGCCCATTTTCTCGGACGATATGTAGCGAACCACACATAAAGGGCAGCAAGCAGATTACGCATTCCTAGCTTTCCGGAAATCGTTAAACATAGCGCCCAACTGCAGACTGTTAACGAAGATCTCAGCATACGGATTCTGGTTATGTAATGTGTGAGAGTTAGCAGACTTCGTAAGTAATAGGACTTAGTACGTTGTCCTGGACGGCATATTTTCATGAGAGGCAGGAATGTCCCAGGGAAGTTGATAGACTGCTCTGTGTATGAAGACGATCTAAGTAATGGAGTGAGCAGCAATCTTTGACTGTTTGCTGATGACGCTGTAGTGTACGGGGAAGTATAATCGTTGTGTGACATAGGATGACGTAAACAGAATTTCTAGTCATGGTGACGCATAGCAGCTTGTCCTAAATCTAGGAAACGGTAAGTTCCCGCAGTTGAATAGGAAGAACAATCCTCTAATGATCGAATACTCTATCAGTAGTGTGCTGCTTGACAGTTGCGTCGTTTAAATGTCTTGTCGTAATGTTGCAAAGCGATGTGAAATGAAGCGAGCGCGTAAGGCCAGTAGTAAGTCAGGCGAATTGTCGACTTCGGTATATTGGAAGAGTTCTATAGAAAGTAACTGTAAAGGAGACCGCGTATAGAACACAAATGTGACCAATAATGAGCACTGATAGAGTGTTTAGGACCCCTACCAGGTTAGATTAAAGGAAGACTTCGAAGCCTTTCAGAGACTTGCAGACAGATTTCTCACCACTTGATCCGATAAACACGTGAGTTGTGTGAAGATGCTGCGTGAACTCTCAGGGGAATTCCTAAAAGGAAGACGACGTTCTTTCCACGAAACACAATTGGGAAATGTTAGAGAATCGGACTTTGCGACATAGGGACGATTCCAGTGTCAGTACCATACATCTCGCGTAGATAGGGGAAACAATCGCTTTTCCATCGCTCCTTTTACGTGTGGATAAGGGAATGGAATGATTAACAGTAGTACAAGGTCCCTAGGTCATGCTCCGTATGGTGCCTTGTAGTTTGTACTCGTATGTGGATGCAGATGTAGGCTGTTAGTAAAATTAGGTCCTACAACAAAGAAACGTTTCTGTAGCAACTGCAAATCCCCTTCATCCGAGTTATTTGATGATGGTTACTTGCAGTAGTAGCCGAAACACTGGTTAGATTTACAGAATGATCTAGACTCCAACTTATAAGAATTTAAACTAAAGGGGACCCTGCAAGTTTTCTCAAACGGTACCGACAGTTTTATCACAGTAGGGTTTCCGGAAAAGCTCATCAGTTTTTAGCCATCCGTATGTCTGGATCCCTATCGCTAGGGGTCACACATGTCATCAGTCATCTGTTAATGAAAAACTATATCGATCTACTGAATGAAATGTTGGGGGTATTTACGTAGTTCACCAAAAGCCAGGTGATGTGTACTGATGCGAAATCTATTATGCACTTATCGAAATGATGAGTGCAAAAAATGCTGCAAAAGAACTCATAAAGACCCACATATCTCTCCGAAGTAAAAAGTACATAAAATTGAATACAATTAGTGATTTTGACCCCTTTTGTAGAAAATACTACCAACAGTGTAGAAAATGCTATCCAAATTATAGGAAATATTATTTTAAACATCCAATTTAATTAGAAGCAATACGCTACTGCCGTTCAGTATGAAACATATTAGTATAAAAATATGAAGGAACTCGTGTTACAGGCTACTTCCGTTGCTAATTTCACCCAATCTTTTGTTATTAGTTTTTAAGCTATTCTGTGATACGCAAATGTAGCCTTTGTCACCTCACCATTGCTCCTATGCAGTGTCGTTTACGGAACGGCATCGCACATGTTATTTTCACACACTTACAAATACACAAACACACACACACACACAAAATACACGACTTCCATATCTGCCGTCAGAACCACAGTGGCCCCTGTGCGTTTCGGTCGTACTATCTGTAGCCTATCAGAAAAAAATGTACTAGTATGAAAACCCACACACAAGGAATGAGATACAGACTGAAAAAAACTAAAAAAAGTAGAAATCGTCAAAGTTATTGAAGATACGATTATAATATTTTCTTTAGAAAGTTACTCAGTGTTAAGCAATAATTTAATGTCAGTGACATATTAGTTAAGTTTATTTAACTTTTAAGTTGTGAATAGTTGAGGGTTTATCCCTAGACCGTATTTTTCACTTGTTTTAGGATTAGGGGCCAGTTGTACAATCTCTACAATAAATCGACGGCTAGCTAACCAAGGAACAGGCTAACCACTGGTTAACTTGGAGTGCTCGTTGTAAGACGTCATTTTATTCCTCGGTTAGTTATTCCCGGAATAGCGATTATGACGAGTTAAGTTGGCAACAACAGAAGACCACTCTGGATAATTTCGTGTACGTCATTTCATATTTACGTTGTCCGCAGAAATAGCTAGCCTTAGATAAGTGATAAACATTCCAGATTGCAAAACGTTTCGCTTGAGGGTACCATGAGACTGGTAGATACTGCGAATGAGTTCTAGAGTACAGTAGAATACAAGAAAACTGTTGCAGTCTAATTCAGTAAAAATATTAGTGCAAAACATTTAACTGAATTGGTATGGTAGATATATGTATAACTTCGTGTCTTGAATTTAGTTAAATAATCAGGTATTTGTTATATGACCAGTAACAGACATTTCTAGATTTTCGAATAAAGTATACGAAAAAATATGCAACACTTTCTATTCACAAACAACTTCACATAGGTCGACAGAGCAGCTCCAATAGACATACGGTTATTATTATTATTATTAATTATTAATATTTAAAGAAAGAAGTACGTAAATATTAAGTACAGAAAAGGTAGCAGACGCTGTAGATTGGTGACCCCCATATGTGTAACGTAAGTTCCAAGGCTGCATGATTTGATATAGTTGCCACAGAAGGACGCCAGAGTCAGTTCGATTCAGATGCAACATTTCTATACGATAGTATTCCATCAAATGTATCTGTAGGGTAGATAGTGAACTGAGCTGTAAGTAGGCACAGAAATAGAAGCAACTGTGAACTGAAGTCTGCTTCGTGAAATTGTTGGTCTTTTCAACCACTCCAACAAACTGAGATTGATTTGACTGAAAATTCTGAAAGGTGTTACCGGATAGCTTGCTGTTGCATTTACGTCTTAGAATGGTTCATTCATTACAGAGGCAATGGGCGTTGTACAGAAAATACCTTGGTGGATTGATTGATTTTAACAGGAGAGCTAAAACAGCTTAGGTCTAACCCACAACTGCCCGCACCGAAACTAGCTTTATTGTGCGGTGTCGCTCCCTGTATATCTAGTAAAGCCAACCAGTGCCCTTAAATAGTGCAAGGAGTGCGTCTACCAGTTATTTGTTAGAGACAATTTCTTCAGGTCCAGTTGTCTCGAAGATTCTGTATCTTTTACTCGCCAATGCCATGCATTCAAAGTTTAGGCGTGATGCTGTTTCTTCACCTTCATCACAGATCCAACATTTAGGGTCCGCTTCCATTATACCCATTGTGTGTAGGTGTTTTTTGAAGTTCCCATGGGCGGTCATCAGTCCAGTCATGAGTTTGGTCTCTTTCCTGTTCAATCAAATAAAAAAAAATCGTTCTAATCTCTCTGAGCACTATGGGACTTATCATCTGAGGTCATCAGTCCCCTATAACTTAGAACCACTTAAACCTAACTAACCTAAGGACATCACACACATCCATGCCCAAGGCAGGATTGGAACCTGTGACCGTAGCGGTCGCGTGATTCCAGACTGAAGCGCCTAGAACCACTTGGCCACTGCGGCCGGCCCTGTTCAATCCCAGGATTACAGAGGCTTCTGTTAAAACATAGCTTGGGCATCATTACCTTACCATGTTTTTGTTTATGGACCTTGGTCCAATATCCTATGTACTGTTTCCTAAGCCAGTTCCGTAGTTCTAACTTGATCATAGCCTTGGTGATTGTCAAGACAGGTTCCGGTCCAATAAATGGAGTTGTGGCCCCCATCATAGCCAATCTATCTGCTTGTCCATCTCCACAGATCCCTGAGTGGCCAGGGATCCCTATTGCTTTCCCCTAGCTCCACCAGAGCCCTGTGGCAATCTGCAACAATCTTAGATCTTGTTGCAGGAGCTGCGAATGATTTCAGGGCTTCCTGGCTGTCTGAATAGATGGAGATGCTACGGTCATTGTAGCACCTACTCATATTCCCCTCCACACACACATGCCCTGATTGCAGTAATTTCGGCTTCGAATACAAAGGCCAGTTTCCCTAGAGAGATGCTGCTCTCCAGTCTTGGCTGAACCCCGTACAACCCTGCCCCAACGCCTTGATCTGTTTTCCACCCATCAGTGAACCAAACGATATCCCACGTACGGTGTCGAAGTGTTTTCTCCCACTGCTCCCTATTTCAAATTATTATGTTGTAAGGCTTGTCGAAGCGGTTGGGAGTTATTATATAGTCTGCAGGCATCTCCCCAGCCATACCTATATTTACCTCACTCACTATGTTAGTGTGCAACTCTGGATATCCGAATTGAGACCCAGTTTTGACTAGTTTTAAGTCTGTATGCCCCAGCTGCGGCTTCTCCATCTTAACCCAAAGGTGAAATGAAGGCATATCCAGCATGGCTTCCATTCCAGCGGTTGGTGTGCTGCTAATTCCGCCCATTATGGCTAAACAGGCCAATCTCTGCATCTTAGCAAGCTCTTTAGCAGCAACCCGCTGTTCTACCTTCTTCCACCACACTACGGCCCCATAGGAAATCTTAGGTCTAACCACTGTGGTGTATATCCAGTGCATACCCCTGGGGCTTAGGCCCCAGTTTTTCCCACAAGCCCTCCTAGTACTCACTAAAGTACTTTTTGCCTTGGAGCAGATACTCTTAATATGAGGACTCCAAATTAGCTTCTCATCCAAGGTTACCATAGATATTTCACTGTCTCCTTCACAGGTAGAGTTTCATCGTAGAGCTTTAGTTTCCAACTTGCATGCTGAATATGTCTCTTCATAAATGGCACCACAACAATCTTCTTAGGATTAACTCTCATATCCTGTTGCATACACCAGTTTTGCACAATGTCCAACCCTCCCTGTGCCATATTCCTGACTGTGTCGGTGAATTTACCAAGTATTACTACGAGAAGGTCATATGCGCATACTTGGCAGAATCACTGTGTGGAAATTAGTTCCTCAGTAAGTTCGTTCACCATTAGATTCCACAATAGAGGAGACTAAACTCCTCCTTCTGGGCAGCTTCTAGTGGTCTTAATTACCATATTTTCATTCATCATGGTAGCCTCTACTTTCCTCCCACCAAGCGTGGCCCTGGTCCACCTACATATAGTTGTCCGCGGGTCATGCACATCTGCTGCCCTTACTATCGAATCGAAGGTCGTGTTACTAAAGGCCCCCTCGATATCTAGGAAGATGAAGAGGGTTATTTATTGCAAGTGAAGTGCTTTTTCCACATTCCCAACGAGTTGGTGGAGAGCTGTCTCACATGATTTACCTGGTTGGTAGGCATGTTTGTTCAGGTGTAGAGGGACACTACTTAGCCTCCTCTCCCCAACATATACATTAACCAGTTTTTCTAATGGTTTGAGAATGAAGGAGGACAGACTGATTGGTCTGGTCAATTCTATCTGGCTTTGGAATGCCATCCAAACATTGGGAATGATTCCTACTGCTAAGCTAACCCTGAATAGCCTGCATAGGTCTCTTATAAGCTTTCCTCCTGCCTGTTGCAGGAGAGCTGGAAAAATTGCATTCTGGGCCAGGTGGCCTGAACGGTGGGAATGTTCCCACAGCCCACTGCACTTTGTTGAATTTCACACACCCCTTGGCCGATACCCAGTGCTCTCTTCGAGTGCCTGAGAACCGTTGTCTCTGTGGGGTCACATACTGGTCCGTGTTATCCGGCAGAGCATATTGTGGAAAGTGAGTTGTGAGGAGCAATTCCAGCGTCTCATGTGCTGGCTTTGTATATTCCCCATCCTCCTTCCTCAACGTACCTCCTGGAGTAGTTGGTACTCTAGTGAGAAACTTGTGAAGTCTGGCTCGTGCAGCCATGCCTTCCACTTCCTCATAGAATGCCTTCCAGGATGCCTCCTTTGCTTGTCTTATTGCAAGATTGTCATTGACAAGGGCCTCACGATATTTAGCCCATTGTCCTTTACGTTTCGCAATATTAAACAGTCTCCCTACCTGTTTTCCTTGCGTTTACAATTTGTTATTCCACCAAGCAACACTGCTATTTGTGTACTTCCTGGTGATTCTGCAGTTGTCCTGATATCACGTCAGAGGTAACAACCCCTGCTACTTCCTCAAATTCTACTGGCTTCCTTATTGTGGTTTAATTTCCGATAAGCCTAGGTCAAGGTTTGCTCTGAGCACTATTGGACTTAACTGCTGAGGTCATCAGTCCCTTAGAACGTAGAACTACTTAAACCCAACTAACCTAAGGACATCACACGCAACCATGCCCGAGGCAGGATTCGAACCTATGACTGTAGCGGTCTCGCGGTTCCTGACTATAGCGCCTAGAACCGCTCGGCCACTCCGGCCGGCCCTAAGTCAAGGTCCCTCCTATATGTCTCCCAGTCTGTTTTCCTGGGATTTCTATAAATCACGGTATGTCTAATTCCCATTTCAACCTTGAATTTAATGTACATGTGGTCTGATGAGGATGGCTCCAACACCACATGCCATTGTTTGACATAGCTACCCATCATCATGGAACCAAATGTTATGTCAATTACTTCTTCCCTTCTGCTATTCCTGAATGTAGGTTCATTGCCTCTATTCAGGACCTCTAAGTTGTTAGTTAAGAAAAGGTACTCACCTTTCCTGTTGATATCCTTGCTGCCCCATACTAGGTTGTGGGCGCTGGCATCACACCCCATCAGCAGTTCGTCACCTTTTGATGGCAAGTCTCTATCAGTCTCGTCACCTCCAAGGGAGGGGGAGAACTGTCTTCATAAGGAAGGTATGCTGAGGCAAAAATAATTTCCCTCGTGATACCTTCCTCACATTTGGATGGTCACTAAGTTCCTAGAGCATAAATCTGTCATTGGCATGAGAGAAATAACAACATACATGTATGTTCTGGAGTTTCTTAGATTCCTAGCATAGATCAGCTTCCAAGGCCCGATACGCCCCCTTTCTATAAACAGGGTTCTTGTATCAGGGCCATATCCACTTAGTGTCTCCCCAGGCAGCGGTTCAGGGCAGCAGAGGCCCCTTTACTGTGCTGCAGATTAGTCTGCAGCACCTCCAGGATCCGTCTTACTGCCATCTTTGAGGTCTTTGAGAACCCTGATGGTGACCTGCGAGAACCCTAAAAACAGTTTCAGTTCCGGCTCCCACATCGCCTTCAGGGACCTCTCACCAACCTCCACCACCTGGCTTCATCCTTCCGGAGCAACCTTCTGGTTAATCACTCTCCAGTCTTCTGTAGGGACTCTTGGGTTCTGGACCCCAATTTTCCCGAACAGAGTCTTGGGAGAGACTTCCATAAGGATCTTGGGTACCCATAATGATATTTTTGTAGTCTTAAGAAGCTCCGCTGCCGTCTTGACCAGCAACTTCGCATCTTCCCTTGGGGATATCATCGCCACCTTGTCCTTCAGCCATTGTACTATGTGTACCCCCTCACAGACAAAAATGAGTGCACCACGATCTAGATGGACCCTCCTGAAGTTGGGACCTGGGCCAGCGTCCCCCCCAATCTTTTCAAAGAGGGCCACCTGTACTAGTTCCTCCTGCTGTGAGATGATGGTCACCAGTGGATAACCTTCCTGGATAACTGCCATCCTAAAAACCGAGACAGCAGTACTATAGGTCTGTTTCCCTATTCCTTGCATCGGTTTTTTCTGGACTCGCTTATCCAGAGAGGAGGGAGTCTTTTTTCCTCCCTTATCCTCTTACTACCTGTCTTTGACGTTGTGGGGGTGTGCGTGTACCCTTCAACTTGAGATAGTTTTTTCCTGTGGGTCTTGGGTTCTAGTCCCTTTACTTCCCTCCACTTGTGTTTAGGAACCCATTCTTTTCCTTCCTTTTTCCTGTGTTCCCTGTGTAGCTTTCTCCTTTGGGCCACAGACAAGCCTTTGATCTTAATCTGGTTTAGCTTCTCGCTTACAGTTCCCACTTCTGGCTCAGGTCTAGATCCTGATTCAGTAGTGGAAATGCCTTCCATCGGTTCAGTCCCCAATTTTTGGGAATCTGAGGCCTCAATTTGCCCCTCAGTTTCCTTTTCTTTTTCTGTAGTCGTGTACATGTTGGTCCCACGAGATTTGGGGATCTAGAAGGCGCACACCACGAGTACCCAACGCTGTGTAAGGCTAATTACTCAGGGAGGTCGCCCGCTATCTCTGAGGCTCTGTTTGCGACACATATTCCCATGTTTCATGCACCCCTCAGCTTGGATCACATCACACCTTGGTTTGTATCAGGGAATTGTGTAGGACTAGGAGTGGATAGGGAAGATGGGACGTTGTGGAACACTCTTAGTCTGATCCATCGGATGAGGCCTTTCTGGCAGTAGGTCCTCTACCTTCGGCATAGCCCTCAGCTTCCCGCAGATACGCAAGCCTCTCTACCCGCAGGGACAGTGCTTCGTCAAGGTGGTGTCCCCCGGAGAGGCAGAAAATAACTTGCTAAATTATTGAATACTATTTGTGTATCCACTTTTGCTATTCTTGGGCATATATAAATCATGTTATTGTGATGTGATGTTTATTAATTATATTGAGGGTATATGTGTATAGAATAAGATGCCAACATTTACAATAAGCATCCATTAGCTTTTCTATTAGTTTAATTTAGTGTAGTTGACATAACTAAACTACACTAAATAAACTAATAGAAAAGGTAATGGATGGATGTTCTGTAGATCATTTTCACGATTATTTTATTGATACGATGTGGAACAAGTCAAATTACAAAATATATATACACACACAAGAATAGTGCTAATATTAATATTACTAAAATTTTTAGTTCTACACATGCAACTACATTTAGAGGTACAATATTTTTTTTTTTTTTACCAATTCTGAAACAAGATGTCGTGCATGGAATAGAAGGAGTAGTCCAAAAGAAATGATTTTAAGCTAGAATCAAAACTGAATCTGTTACCTGCTAGATACTTTATGTTCTTGGGTAAATGGTCAAAGATTTTTGTTACTGAATAGTGTACTCCTTTTTGTACAACTCACAGCTTCAATAACGGATAGGAAAGGTCATTTTTCCCTCTGGTGTTGTACATATGAACATCACTGTTCATCGCAAGTTGAGATGGATTATTTATAACGAATTTCATTAGTGGAAGTATGCACTCTGATGGTGCAGTTAAAATACCTAACTCCTTCAAAAGGTGCCTATATGACGTCCTTGCGTGAACATCACTAATTATTCTCACTGCTCACTTTTGTGCAATCAATACCTTATGTCTAAGTGGTGAGTTACCCCAGAAAACTATTCCATAAGACATTATCGAGTGGAAATATGCAAAGTACGATAGAAGGCTGATCTGTTTATTACCAAGACTAGTGATTATACGAAGTGCGAAAGAAGCTGAACTTAATTGTTTGAAAGGTCAGAAATAAGCTTCTTCCAGTTCAAGTTGTCATCAATGTGAACACCCAGAAATTTTGAGAAATCTACCCTGTTAACTGAGCCTTGTTCATATACTACGTCAATTGTCGGTATGACTCTGTTCAGTTTACAGAAATGGATTTATATTCTATAATCTTGGGATGGAAGTGTACCTATGACACATACCAGACTGAAGGCTGCTGGTATTGTATATCACTGTAAATGGTCGAGAAACTGCTTCATACATGATTATGGTTTCTGCAATCATATCTAGCACCTGTATGTAATCAGGCAGGGTAAGGGGAAGTAACCCGAGGCCTGGGACCTTCACTTTGTTCTTCCTTCTTTTCTTGTCATCTCAGCTTAGAATTGCCTGTTTTGTTTTCACAATAATAATACCTATTCTTAAAAGTGAAAGAATTATCAGAGTTGCATATGGAGCTGCTTAAAAATTCCTTGACAAGAACCAGAGAAGGTAGAAAAAACTGTATTGATTAAAAAAGCGTCATAAAGCTCAAAATTAGGATCAGAGAATAAAAAGTAATACAAATGACGTTTCAGAATCAACGTAATTTATCCATAAACATTTGTTTATTATCTTTACTTTTAATTACATAAGAGAACCGAAATAATTAAAAAACTGGCTCTTGTGCATGTTGTCCAGTGTCATACATATCCTTTTAATAATCATGCTGGCTGACCCCTTGCTAATACCAATAAAGTCCCCAATGGACAGAAAGAAATCACCAGAGGCAAAATATCTGAGTGTCTGTAGTAGCTGATTCATTGCTAGAACAGAGTCATTTCTGAGAAAAAGAAACGAATGACATGAGACAATTCAAGAGAAATTTAAAAACATAATTTCCAGCCACTTCTTCCACTGTTATGATTATGTAGATCCAATAACTAGAGATTCCTGTTACCTGAATGAAAAGTACCTATGTTCTTGTCCCACAGAGATAATTACATTATTATAAATACTTACGTGGTTAAATGGATTATACTAATAACTGAGAAACATAACAGTTGTCTGCTTCAGCCTCCCTTTTTTAAAATAAAAATTACTTTCCTATAAATTTTACTGCTTGAGTAAAGACAAATAATTTATATGTTTGTGGGAATAATGCTAGGTGGTGGACTATTCTGATGCTCTGAAGCATTCATTAAAAGGTGGAAAGGTATTGTCCCAATGGAATATAAGAGTGAACAATATTTCCTGCTATAGATTTGGCTGTGTGAACTAGGGACATTAGTGTATTATCAAACTTTTGTTTCATTAAATAATCACAATGAGCCATCAGTTTCAGAAAAATGATGATCCACACAATATAAGATATTTCAATGTAAGTTACCTTTACCTAGCTACAGTTTGACATAAAGGAGAACACTGAAAATAACTTCATATTCAAGGAATATAAAAACATAGCATTCCAGGCACTACTACTATGCAGATAACTAGGTGTCCGTTCTGTTCTTATAGCATACAAATACAGCCATTGTTTTATGATAAATATGGGTGGACTTATGTGGACAATACTAATAACAAAGAAACAACAGCTACGTTCTAAAGCTGCGGAAGCATCATAGTTTCCAGTAACAACAAATAGTTCGCTGGCTTCAGTCAATAATGGCAGGTGGGAGACAATCTTCTTGCTCTGAAGCATTAATGAGCCTGTAATTCTAACATTTTCAATACGCGGTGGAAACTTGTTTCGACACTGCTGTGGTGTTTACATACAGCAGAACAATATTTTCTGCCATTGATAAGATTGGGACACTACTCTTTTGTCAAAACGTTTTGCTACACGAGAAATTGATGTTCTGTCAAAACAGAAGAAGCTGGTAATGCAAACTGTACACAAATAAGTGTGGTTTTTTGATTTGGTTAAGTCTATTATGGCACTGTCTGCTAAACAAAACGAAATAGTCCTTTTCGCTACTACAGCAATTGTATCCCACACCAGATAGGTAAGACTAGTTTTCTGCGAATCGTCAGTTTTTCTAAATAAAACGAGAAAGTCCTTTTCGCTACTGTAGCAATTGTAACACACACCAGAGAAACAGGACTATTTTTCTAAGAATTGTCATTTTAATGTGCCTGATTTACATAAATAACACGACGGAATTCACAAAGCCCTGAAATCAAATGCATATTACTACAAATAAGAGAACAGAGCAGTAGTCTCACTTGTGAGTCATATCCTCCAGTTTCTCACGCACAAGACTGATAAGACGAAGCGCGGCTTTCTTTGAGAAGCAAAATCTGGATATAAATTCTGAATCGGCATCATCACTCTTTCTTTTCCTATCTCATTCTCATGAACAGTTGAGCTAAAATCTCGTGATTGCTGGCTGCAACTCTCACTGTCCCTGCCAGCTCGATACGTTGTTCCCAAGTTAAGCTCGCTACCCGGCCAGAAATCGCCGGTTAAGCTACCTCAAGTTTATTCTCAGGTTAGGCGTTATTCCGGGTTCGTACAACGCGTTTCTCGAGCTATTCCGAGGACAGAGTTTAACGGGTTGCTAACCGGAGGTTGTACAACTGTCCCTAGGTAGGACAGTTAAACATAAACTCGTTAATACCTAAAAATACGTTTCGATACAGTTTCAAGCACTCATAGTTGATTGAACAATTGCTAAAGAATGTTTTCTCTACAGAAAGCATAAGCTCTATATGGTTAGAGCTACATTAATATAGATTCTTTTTGTAGTTTTATTTTCCCCAATACGTTTGAGACCACACATTCAAACACTAAGTAAATTTGGGAAATGAAGATTTAATTTTTTTGGAAGTAGGTATCATATTTATTCTGATCGTTGCAATAAAATTCTCTTGAAACTAGTACCATACTTCCGTTGACACCTATAAACTCAAATGCAAACTGTTGTTCTAATAATGAAATGTACTACTCCTTTTTGACTGGGAAAGTAATTTAACGAAAAAGGATTAGATTTAAACTTAGAGTAATATACGGTACACCACGTGTACCGTTTTCTAGTGTAAATATTGACTGCCTGCAAGTCATCCTAGTGGGAAAACAAAAATTCATAATTAGCGTATGTGAAAATTTATGAAATCGGGAACTCGAAGAAAAATGTATCATTGTAGACTCTATAAATATTGAGCCTCATCTCTCTTTCCTAATAAATTTGGGGACACGAAATAATGAAGGTGACATATTTTGCACTGTTTTTATTGATATCGGAATGGATATTTCGGTAATTCCTTACATAAAAGACGTATTTGTCGCGGTAATGAGAATTATGCCTTTGGATCATCAACATAAATATTGCTGGACACATTATGGGCAGCCCCATAGCTCGTTTATTGATTAATGGATTTTTAAAATAATCTATATCAATTTGAGAGGAATGTAGCTACCCGGAAAGAGTAGAAGAATAAGCTACCTATACTACAATTATTACTATTTTGTACCTAATAAAAATTTGTGCAGTCTACTTTGTAATGCAGTACGGTATTAAAGAACTCGACATTTTCTTTTGGAAATATGTGATCGTAAGATGTATAGAATCCTACCTCGTTCCCATGTCCTTACTCTAGAAGTCTGTAGACTTGGACGACATCCAATTACAGTATTTGGCGCTGGCAGGGAGTCACCTCACGTCATGTCAGCAAACCGTGTTCTGCTGGCTCAGCTCCAACACCAGCCTCTGACTCACGAACTCCCTTCCTCGTACCGCGTCGTTCCAACGTCATTAAATTACCTTTATCTTGAATAATATGTACTCGTTCAGTAAATTGCTCTTCTGCAATTTATTACAAATTTAATTGTGCATTTTGTGAACCACGGATTACTCTTCATGATACTGTGCTTAAACTTTCGTTACCATAAATACATTAAAATATCATCTGCAGCAACAAAGTAAATATAACTTGTAGTTTGTACAAAAAGGGTATGGAAGACACATGTATATAAGCAATATCTTTAGTTCTGGTAGCACCGGACAAAAAAGCAGTCCCCAAAAAGTTTCTTTATCATGAAAGTCGTTGCTTCAGATTACCGACCTCATACTATAACAGGCAAGTTTGTCGTACATCTATTTAAATATCTATCAGATGTCTGCAGAGAAAAACAGTTGCCGCCGTCACCAATATCAAGGGAACTCTAGTTACTGTCAGTAGGTAGGTAAACGTCGTCCGTCTCACTTCAGTCCATCTCTATCGGAGAGGATTTCTTTGTTTGGCCGTTGAAGGTTGGCCTCAACATAAAGAAAACCAAACTTATTTTTTGAGAAATTATAACCTTTGGTATGCTAGAGTACAACAGGAATTGCACTGATAATCACAGAGGGGAGAAAAGATTTGTGTAATGAGTACTTTCAGAAGCCCTACAAGGGAGAAAGAAGTGTCTTTGGAAGTCATACAAGGAAACATGGGAGTCGAACGGGAGAAAGTACTTCATTCGCTATTTTTTTCTACTATGAAAGACTTACGGTCAAATCAGGTAGAAGACATATTAGTTTCCCTTGTAGTGTCTAAAATCGTTGAAGAAACAGGGAAACGAAGGTTTATTCAGGTTAGTGTGTGAATTTCATGAGACTGGAGATATACACGGAGATTGTATACCTCCTAATATCATGTCGGACCACCTTTTTCCCGGTGTAAGGTAGTAACTCGGCGCGGCATGGACTCAACACGTCGTTGGAAGTCACCTGCAGAAGTATTGAGCCATCTGCCTCTGTACCCGTACATAATTGCGAAAGTTTTACTGGTGCAGGATGTTGGGCACCAGCTGACCTCCCATTTATGCCTCATAAATGTCGAGCGATCTGGGCGGCCAAATCACTCGCTGGAATTTTCGAGAGTGTTCTAGAAACCAGTCGCAAACAACTGTGGCCCGGTAACCTAACATCGTTGTTTGGGGACATGAAGTCCATGAGTGGCTGCAAACGGCCTCCAAGCAGCCGAACATAACAATTTCCAGTCAATGATCGGTTCAGTTGGACTAGACGACCCAGTTCATTCCAAGTGAACACAGACCACACCATTATGGAGCCACCACCGACTTTCACATGCTTGGGGTCATGGTTTTGTGGGATCTGCGCCACACTCGAAACCTGCCATCAGCTCTTACCAGCTGAAATTTGGATTTACTCGATGAGCCCACGTCTTCCCAGTTGTCTAGGGTCAACCATAATTTTCAAAAGCCTAGGAGAGGCGCAGCTGGTGATGTCATGCAGCTTACAAAGGCATCTGTTGCCATAGACCATTAACAACAAATTTCACCGCTTTGTCCTACCAGATAAGTTCGTCCTACGTTCCAGACTGATTTATGCGTTATTTCGTGCAGTGTTTATGATCTGTTACCACTGACAACTCTACGCACACGCAGTTGGTCTCGGTCGTTAAGTGAAGGCCATCAGCCACTGCGTTGTTCTTTGTGAGAGGTAATGCCTCAAATGAACATAGTCTTGACACTGGTGGATTGTGCAATATTGAATTCCCTAACGATTTCCGAACTGGATTGTCCTGTACGTCAAGTTCAAAGTAATATTCAGCTTTTAAAGTCTCTTAAATCCCGGAGTGTGGTCATAATCACGTCGGAAACTTCGCCCATGTATCATCTCAGTACAAAGGACTGTTCCGTCAATGTACCATCCATTTACACCTTCTGTACGCGATAGTACCGCCATCTGTATACGTATATTGTGGTGGTTTGAGGAGTCTTCTCTGCTGTTGGATATGGAATGACGAGTAGATAATTAATGAGATTGCCTCATGCTGGGAGCCAAAATTTAGTGATGAACTCGAGAAAATGTTCATGACGTCACATAACACGAAAATTACTAATAATAAGATAGCCCCACGCTTGAGCCAAAAATTAACTGATTTCAATAGTTAACTGAAATCAAACGCAAAAGTTTATGAGGTAAAGGGATTGATGTATGAATGGAACAGATGGCTTAGATGATGAAAACATGAAAATAAATATATTTATTTTAGTATCATTTACACATACCAAAAGTACAAATCTCAGGGCTAGTTTGAGCACGTGTGGACACGACTTTGTTATTAACAGGAAGGAGGGGGGGGGGGGGGGGGGTCGGGGACGAATCGTCTTACCATGATTCTCGATCATTCAGCGTGTAGTGCTGGCGGCGGCAGGCGCTGCGTCGGTACCGCGCGTCGCTTCGCGGCTGTGCAGTGCGAGTCGGTTGTGCTCATCAGAAATCGCGGCTTTGAGGCAAGACCCAGATACCACCTCCACAATGTCTGCCAGTTGTCGGTCACGCGGCTGTGATATCAAGATGTCGGAAGGCGGATGTTGGCGATTCGTAGGAGAGACCTCATGTCATCTCGTATCAGCGCCGTCTCACCGACTGCCTGTCCTCATCCATCTTCCAACTCGACCCTTCCTCGAAATTCTCTTTCCTCGCGCCGTTGTCATTGGCGGACTCAACCAGCAATGCAATGCTCTCCTAGTGGACGGTGAAAATACTTCATCTTACGTGAGCTGTCGTGTGCCTCGGTAATTTGCATCTTTCCAGGATTTCACATTCTTACTATGTTTTCCTGCATTCCGAGGCTGTTGTGAGAGCAGCTACATAACACTTCTTTGTAAACGGTGTCTCCGCGTGAGCCGGCCGGTATGGCCGAGCCGTTCTAGGCGCTTCAGTCTGGAACTGCGCGACTGCTACGTTCGCAGGTTCGAATCCTGCCTCGGGCATTGATGTGTGTGATGTCCTTAGGTTAGTTAGGCTTAAGTAGTTCTAAGTTCTAGGGGACTGATGACCTAAGATGTTAAGTCCCATAGTGCAGAGAGCCATTTGAACCATTTTTGTCTCTGCGTGAGGTCTGAAGAAATTCATGTTTGGTCTTCGTCTCAGGTTCTGCTGGCGTTCGTGATTTATAAGTAACATTCTGATTGACGAGAAAAACATCTTCTTAACAACCCTGACTTTTTTCAGAAGCATCCCTGCACGAATTCTCCGCGCTTTGTGTACTTTCCTCCCTGTGCTGGAATAGCCAGCACATTGCTGCTTCCTAAGGCTGGTAAAAGGACTGCTGCCACGCCACAAGATCTCACATGCCTTCGTAAGTACATTCTTAACGTTCCATCTAACGGTCACAGGTGTTAGTCACTTCTTCACAAGCTTCTCATTGTCAGCCCTGGCTCTTCGCAATGTGTCCATTCTTGAGTGAGGCGAACGTGTCGGCTCGTCTTACTGCAGTCGCTTGCAGAATGCCTGCAGTGCCCTCTTCTCCACTGCTTGGCACAGGGAATCCTGCTCACTCCTCCTCGTTGGCCCCTGCCGCTGCGAGCTGGCGAAAGCGACCATGGGTGAAGGTTTCACACAGCTCGTTGTCATGACTATTGAACTTCTGATACGAATGGTTGAAAGTAATGGCAAAGTGGCCCACCTGTGTTCATTTGGCCCGTCACACATCCACTTAAAAAGAAAAAGAAAAGAAAAAGGAAAACGTTCACTAACTAATAGTAACACTAACACTTCACACTTTGAGTGGGATATTGCAGGGATATAACACTTTCAGTTGGGCCCTAGTTCGTCAATCCCAGTCCATTATTTACATATAGCTTGCCCTTAATATATAGATACAAGACATGCACAAATAAATAAAGACCAAAACAAGTAAACAATACACAAAAACACAAATCGCAATAAATGTGTTGATAATGTCACAGAGGTAGGTAAGACATAAGCAAAATAAACATGTAATCAAGATATGTGGAAATGAAAAACAAGCCGTACATAATTACACTGTTCATCACAGTACAGATAAGAATACTATACATCTTCATGACACATACAATTAAGACACGAGAAACATAAATGGTTCAAATGGCACAATGGGACTTAACTTCTGAGGTCATCAGTACCCTAGAACTTAGAACTACTTAAACCTAACTAACATAAGACGTCACTCACATCCATGCCCGAGGCAGGATTCGAACCTGCGACCGTAGCGGTCGCGCGGTTCCCGACTGTAGCGCCTAGAACCGCCCGGCCACCCCGGCCGGCCACGAGAAACAAAAGTGAACTTTACACAGTAATAATGTTTATAAAAGATTTATATCTCATAAACGCCAAATTATAAAACACACAAGAGACTTAGAATTAAGGACTATTATTCATCAAAGGGATCTATAAAATCTATACAAGATTTGTGTCAGGTCAAACATCTGGACACAGAAAACAATAAATTTTTTTATGACTTATTGTATTGGACTTAAATGGGGCATGCCAGATAGGATGGGATCAGTAGCATCTTATCTTATCACACATGCAATAATGATATTGGTCCCTTCTCTTCTACCACAGAACCTACAATATCTATAATTTACACATCACTGATCTTTGGGAGGCCTACTTCTCATCGCCCGCTCTGCCAGTGACTGGACATGTGGCCGCTCCTTCAGCAAGGTTCGAGCAGGCACACGGGGGTGGGGTTTATTAGTTATTGGGAGCTCCAACGTTAGGCGGGTGATGGAGCCCCTTAGGGAAATAGCGGAAAGGTCTGGGAAGAAGGCCAGTGTTCGCTCTGTCCGCTTGCCGGAGGGGTCTCATCCGAGATGTGGAGGAGGCCCTGCCGGCGGCGATAGAGAGCACTGGGTGCACCCGACTGCAAATTGTTGCTGATGTCAGCACCAATGACTCCTGCCGTCTTGGTTGAGAGGTCATCCTCAGTTCGTACAGACGGTTGTTGGAATTGGTGAAGGCGCAAAGCCTACCTCGCGGGGTGGAATCTGAGCTAACTATTTGTAGTATCGTTCCCAGAACCGATCGCGGTCCGGTTTGGAGCCGAGTAGAAGGCTTAAACCAGAGGCTCAGACGATTCTGCGGAGATCTGGGGTGCAAATTTCTCGACCTCCGCTATCGGGTGGAGAAATGTAGGGTCCTCCTGAATAGGTCAGACGTGCACTACACGCCGGAAGCAGCTACAAGGGTAGCGGAGTACGTGTGGAGTGCACATGTGGGTTTTTTAGGTTAGAGAATTCCCTCCCTAGGCCCGACAAGACGCCTCCTAAGAGGCGGCGTTGTAGGAGTAGGCAAAATATTAATATGCTAATACTAATGTGCTAATAGTAAACTGCAGAAGCGTCTATAGAAAGGTCCCCGAATTGCTCTCATTAATAAACGGTCACAATGCCGATATAGTACTAGGGACAGAAAGTTGGCTGAAACCAGACGTAAACAGTAATGAAATCCTAAACTCAGATTGGAATGTATACCGCAGAGACAGGCTGGGCAGTGAAGGGGGAGGCGCGTTTATAGCGATAAGAAGTGCAATAGTATCGAAGGAAATTGACGGAGATCCGAAATGTGAAACGATTTGGGTGAAGGCCACGGTTAAAGCACGCTCAGAAATGGTAATTGGATGTCTCTATAGGCCCCCTGGCTCAGCAGCTGTTGTGGCTGAGCACCTGAAGGATAATTTGGAAAATATTTTGAGTAGATTTCCCCACCATGTTATAGTTCTGGGTGGAGATTTTAATTTGCCCGATATAGACTGGGAGACTCAAACATTCATAACGGGTGGCAGGGACAAAGAATCCAGTGAAATTTTTTTAAATGCTTTATCTGAAAATTACCTTGAGCAGTTAAACAGAGAACCGACTCGTGGCGATAATATGTTAGACCTTATGGTGACAAACTATTTGAACTATTTGAAGCAGTTAACGCAGAACAGGGAATCAGCGATCATAAACCGGTTACTGCATCGATGATTTCAGCCGTAAATAGAAATATTGAAAGAGGTCGGAAGATATTTCTGCTTAGCAAAAGTGAGAAAAGGCAGATTACAGGGTACCTGACGGCTCAACACAAAAGTTTTGTCTCAAGTACAGATAGTGTTGAGGATCAGTGGACAACGTTCAAAACCATCGTACAACATGCGTTAGATGAGTATGTGCCAAGCAAGATCGTAAGACATGGAAAAGAGCCACCGTGGTACAACAACCGCGTTAGGAAACTACTGCGGAAGCAAAGGGAACTTCACAGCAAACATAAACATAGCCAAAGTCTTGCAGACAAACAAAAATTACGCGAAGCGAAATGTAGTGTGAGGAGGGCTATGTGAGAGGCGTTCAATGAATTCGAAACTAAAGTTCTATGTACTGACTTGGCAGAAAATCCTAAGAAATTTTGGTCTTGTGCCAAAGCGGTAAGTGGATCAAAACAAAATGTCCAGACACTCTGTGACCAAAATGGTACTGAAACAGAGGATGACAGACTAAAGGCCGAAATACTACATGTCTTTTTCCAAAGTTGTTTCACAGAGGAATACTGCACTGTAGTTCCTTCTCTAGATTGTCGCACAGATGACAAAATGGTAGATATCGAAATAGACGACAGAGGGATAGAGAAACAATTAAAATCGCCCAAAAGTGGAAAGGCCCATGGACCTGATGGGATACCAGTTCGATTTTACAAAAAGTACGCGAAGGAACTTGCCCCTCTTCTTGCAGCGGTGTACCGTAGGTCTCTAGAAGAGCATAGCGTTCCAAAGGATTGGAAAAGGGCACAGGTCGTCCCCGTTTTCAAGAAGGGACGTCGAACAGATGTGCAGAACTATAGACCTATATCTATAAAGTCGACCAGTTGTAGAATTTTGGAACACGTATTATGTTCGAGTATAATGACTTTTCTGGAGACCAGAAATCTACTTTGTAGGAATCAGCAAGCGTTTCGAAAGAGACGGTCGTGTGAAACCCAGCTCGCGTTATTCGCCCACGAGACTCAGAGGGCCATAGACACGGGTTCACAGGTAGATGCCGTGTTTCTTGACTTCCGCAAGGCGTTCGATACAGTTCCCCACAGTCGTTCAATGAAAAAAGTAAGAGCATATGGACTATTAGACAAATTGTGTGATTGGATTGTAGAGTTCCTAGATAACAAAACGCAGCATGTCATTCTCAATGGAGAGACGTCTTCCAAAGTAAGAGTGATTCCAGGTGTGCCGCAGGGGAGTGTCGTAGGACCGTTGCTATTCACAATATACATAAATGATCTTGTAGATGACATCGGAAGTTCATTGAGGCTTTTTTGCAGATGATGCTGTGGTATATCGAGAGGTTGTAACATTGGAAAATTGTTCTGAAATGCAGGAGGATCTGCAGCGAATTGACGCATGGTGCAGGGAATGGCAATTGAATCTCAATGTAGACAAGTGTAATGTGCTGCGAATACATAGAAAGATAGATCCCTTATCATTTAGCTGCAATATAGCAGGTCAGCAACTGGAAGCAGTTAATTCCATAAATTATCTGGGAGTACGCATTAGGAGTCATTTAAAGTGGAATGATCTTATAAAGTTGATCGTTGGTAAAGCAGATGCCAGACTCAGATTCATTGGAAGAGTCCTAAGGAAATGCAATCCGAAGACGAAGGAAGTAGGTTACAGTACGCTTGTTCGCCCACTGCTTGAATACTGCTCAGCAGTGTGGGATCCGTACCAGATAGGGTTGATAGAAGCGATAGACAAGATCCAACGGAGAGCAGCGCGCTTCGTTACAGGATCATTTAGTAATCGCGAAAGCGTTACGGAGATGATAGATAAACTCCAATGGAAGACCCTGCAGGAGAGACGTTCAGTAGCTCGGTACGGGCTTTTGTTGAAGTTTCGAGAACATACCTTCACCGAAGAGTCAAGCAGTATATTGCTCCCTCTTACGTATATGTCGCGAAGAGACCACGACGATAAAGTCAGAGAGATTAGAGCTCACACAGAAGCATACCGACAGTCCTTCTTTCCACGAACAATACGAGGCTGGAATAGAAGGTAGAACCGATAGAGGTACTCAAGGTACCCTCCGCCACAAACCGTCAGATGGTTTGCGGAGTATGGATAGAGATAGATAGGTAGATAGATAGATAGATAGATAGATAGATAGATTTAATATTTAATAGGTTGTGTAGTGTCAAGTGCGCAACCAATACGGATGACTCAAATGTCAAAAAAAAAAGAAAGATAGAAAGTTCTTGTATCTAACTTTGTACACCCTTCACTTTAGCATGCAAAATTTTTAATTTTAATAAACTGAGTAGTATCAGATGTGCGAGCCATTCAAACGAGCTCGAATACCAATAATCTAAAAATAGTTCTTTCGTATATTTAACTTTGTACATTCGCGAGATTTTTACCAATCCTTGAATTCTGACATGTAAAATAACCTTACCATGCTTCAATCAACGTTTCATACACTACTTTGCAACAATAATTTCACGCTAGATTCATTACATTAAACACCTCACATGGTAATGCGATAAAACATGGATCCATCACACTGCATCGTAATGAAATATATACAACAAACAAACAAAACGTGACGGACATGGAAGTGGCAATGCCCTCGCATGAGCTGCACGGTTAATCCCGCGCTAAGGGAAGTATCATGCTGTCGAATGCGTGCGTCTCCTCTCAGCCTTGCGCTGCCCGTCGCGTCGCCGCACGGAACCCTGACATACACACATGCAACCGTCATATCACCTCTTCACATTCACACCAAGTGTCTCGCAGTCCAGACACACAAAAATGACTGTCCAAGCGCAATAAGTAAGAACTGAATACTACAACAGAAAATCTGTTCACAAAATATGTCGTGGTTTAACGTCTACCGCTGTACGATACTCTATTGAACCACAACCCTCTTAGGCTGCGGGCGATAAAAATTCCGACCTCGCGCTCGTCATCATAAATTACTTATGCATTCATTGCTACCACCTGTCCCACCGAGTATGGGCCTTCGTACAGGTGGAAAAACTTTTTTTTTTTTCAGTATCCGACAGCCTGTGCATTCTTACGAGGACTCAGTGCCCGATCTCGTAAGTCTTCATCCTTTTCCCTGCTCCCTTTAGATTCTTTTCGTCGCCTTCTCCAATATCAACTATCGAGTTCGATTCACGCGTTTCTGGTGTCTCTCTGTCTCTCCTCCAGTCGGAGGTTGGACAATCTTGACAGCCACGGATTTCTCCGGGTTTTGGAACTGTAGATCTGTTGGTCTGTATCCCGCACTGCAATGCACGGCTTTATTGAAATACCTCTCCATCTTCGGTAGGTCTTGGACTCAGGCATTTAGCCTTTCAGAAACTAATATTGTAAAGAACACTCCCAGCTGGCGCATGGATCGTTCTGCAGGGTTGGATTGGGGGTTTCTAATTAAGAAGAATGTCACTTTCATCCCTTCCTCTTCTGACCCTGCCTTCCACCTCTGAGTTCTGGAAATAGCAGAGGACCCTCTTAGGCCTACCACAAGTGTGCACATAATCTTACGTCAAAACTTTTACACAGCTTTTCGTTGGGGTGCGGTTTGCGGCGTAAAGCCTGACTTGTTTAGCAAATGCGTCCACGACAACGAAAATAAACTGCTGCTCGAACTGCCCCTTCGGCAGAGGGTCGTAATTATACGCACACACCAGGTCATTTGGTGTTTCTTGTGTGATGGTATGCATTTCACCTCGCAATCACATTCCGATGTTTTATACTCTTGCACATATCTCTGTTCCTACCTCCGCAACCTTCCGTCTGAGAACAGCACGTTCCCTTTCTTTGGCGACTGTCGCATACAGCTTCGTCACTCCGCAGTGCTTAAGGTGCTCGTGATAGCGTTCGATCATATCTCCCGAAAGTTCGTCAGGGAGTCAAATTTTTCGCCTTCGTTCTTTCACATTGCACTGGAAACGCCCCCCCCCCCACCCCCCCGATCGATAGTGCAAAATAAAACAGTATTCCTAAGCCGCACATCCTCTCCACTAACGCCGTGTTTCAGAAAGTCATTGACACTCCAGGTTTTTTGGCTGTTGGTCTTGTGCTGTGGCCAACTCTCTCCTGTATTGTCGGATGCACGCATGGTCCCATTGTTGTAACATTGCCATTATAGCCTCATTATTTTCTCGCGCGACGTTTTCGTCGCTGTCCTCCCGCGAAGGATTTCAGTTTAACCAGCCGGCGAATTTATAGTGTCTACCACAGAAATAAGCAATTTCTAGATCGAATTCTTGAACCGCCAGGGCCCAACGCATAACTTTGCTACTCGGGTATCTGACAGTTCTTAAGAACGTTCGAGAATGGTAGTCCGTACGTAAACGAGTTTTCCTCTCGACCAGGTAACTCCTGAACTGTTTTGATACACATACAATGTTCAGCATTTCTGGCTCTGTAGTAAAACACCGTGTCTCTGCGTCCAAAAGCTCCCGGCTACATGTAGCCACAGTGCGGACATTTCCATCATAGACTTTCTGTTGTAGACATCACCCAGTGTTTCGTGCATATGCGTCTGTGATAATCTGCAAAGGTACAGAGAAGTCAGGATGCGCCAAACAAATATTGTCATTAACACGGTCTTACAATTTCGAACGCATTTTCCCCCTTCTTTCTCCATTTCCACTTCTTGCCCTTTTTCACCAGCTCGTGAAGAGAACTTAATATCTGCGCGAAGTTGACACTGTGCCCCTGTAAAACGAAATAGCCTCAAGAACTGAGTTGCTTCTCGCATGCGGGATGGCCGTTTCATTTTCGTGATTACCACCAATTTGCACTTTTCCGGACGGCTACCGTCCGGCGTGATCTCGAACCCGATATGCATGACCCTGTTTCCCGCCAGCAGCTGATTTCTGTGGCACATGCATTCTTCAAATGTTGTATATTCATCGTAGGCAACACAAAACTCTCTCACCTCTGCTGTAATTATACAGAGCCGTAAAAAATGTCGAACTTGAGTTCTTAAGTGCGAATGGTACTCGATTGTACACATACTGTTCCCCTTCGAATAGGAAGGCAGTGTATTTTGGGCAGGATGGATTGAACTCAACTTTATTGAAACCAGCTTTAATGTGAAACTTGATAGCCGGAGAACTGGCGTAGTATGTCTTGAATAGGTTTGGGTCTTCTTCCGCCTACCTCAGTGTGATAACTGTATACCCTCGCATCGAGGCAACAACGGACCCATCCGTCTTTCTTATGGGCAATTGCAAGTGTACTCACATATTCCGACTCGGCCCGTGATACGGATCCGTCTGCCTCCCTCGCCTGTTTTACTTTCCTGATAGCTTTCCAGTGCTCTCAGGCCACTGAGTACGCTTCCTTTGTCGGCGGCCGGTCACACGTTACTCTAAACACCGAAACCGCTTCCCTGAATCTTCCTGGTAGTGACAGGAATGTATCCTGAATTCCATGATTGTTTCCTCCACCTCCTGTCTCAGCTTCAGGGTCAACCATGGGTTTCCTTGAATACCCTTTCTAAGTATGCCCATCGGATCAGCCTCTGTGTTATCCACGCGCACTTCTGACTGATCGTCCGTACACAAGGCACCACTATAATGTCCCTTGTTAGTTAGTTAGTTGGTTGCGTGTTCAATTGATCAGTCTCACGGTACGGTAGCCATTATGATGTGGAACGTTTCAAGTGCACAAGAAATGCACGTATGAAACATGATTTCTTAATATGTATATATTACAATACAGAATTAAGGATTAATATTTCTGTTATTTACCCCATTACCTTAAATGGCACAAAATGCATATACTATATTTATAGATTTATTTATTCCTATTCAACAATTCATCTATGGTATAGAAGGAGTACTCAGATTAACTTTCGAAGCTATTATTGCTGACTGTCAGACATTTTATTTCATTTGGTAATTTGTCGAAAATTTTTATAGCAGCATATTTTACCCCTTTCTGTGCCAAAGATAGATTGAGTAAAGGATAGTGTAAGACTTCCATTTTTCTGGTATTATAATCACGAATGTGCTGAACCTAGTCTCTTTAGAAAATCCAAACTATGAATTTTCCAGTTAAGATTCTCATCTGTGTGTACACCCAAATACTTAGTATGCTCTGCCCAGTCTACTGACTTCAGTTGATATGTTATATTTATTGAAGGAACTGTACTTTTTGCAGCAGAAAATTGGATGTACTGTGTTTTTTCAAAGTTTAGAGTAAGTCCATTTGCAGAAAACCAATTAACGTCTTCTGAAGACCTTATTTGTATCATTTTCAATTGGAGTTTCCTTTACCAGATTAATAACGATGCTTGTATCATCAGCAAACAGTGTCAGTTCAGCTTCCTGTTTCAGATAGGAAGGGAGGTCGTTCACATATATCAAGAACAGAAGGGGACCCATGATTGAACCCTGTGGAACACCTAATCTAATTTCACCCCAGTTAGATGAAGTGGCAAACTTATTTAAATCGCTTGACCCATATAAGGAAGCTTTTTGCTTCCTGTTCTGTAGGTACGACTTCGACCACTCATATGCTACTCCATTTATACCTTAGAACTATAATTTCTGTAACAATGTCATGGTTCACACAATCAAATGCTTTGGACAAGTCACAGAAAATTCCTATTGGTGACATTTTATTATTTAAAGACTCTATTATGAGGACAGTGAAATTGTATATTGCTGTCGCAGTGGAACAGCATTTTTGAAATCTGAACTGTGATTTACTAAATATCCCATTACTGTTGAGATGGCTAACCACTCTTGAGTACATTACTTTCTCAAAGATTTTTGAAAATGCTGTAAGAAAGGATACTGGGCGATAATTATTGACATCTGTGGTGTCCCCCTTTTTGTCCCGCGGCCTGACAATGGCATATTTTAAAGTGTCTGGGAAAATACCTTCACTTAAGATGCATTACATATGTGACTCAAAACATCAGCTGTAATTGCTCCACATTGTTTTCATATCTTTTTAGAGATATCATCTAATCCAATAGAACATTTATTTTTCAAAGATTTAATATTTTTATCTATTTCACAAGAGGTTGTTAGGTGAAATTTAAACTGACTAAATCTTTTAAAAACAGTCTCTCCCATGTACTGCCTGGCTTTTCCTTTTGTTCTCACCAATTTTTTCTCCTACATTGTTAAATACATTAGCTACTTGTGTATTGTTGGTTATAATACACTTAGGAAATGGTTGTTAAATACATTAGCTACTTGTGTGTTGTTGGTTAGGAAGGTCTCATTCTCCTTAATAGTAATACTACCTACCCCACTGATTACCATTCCTGTCTCCCTTCTAACAACATTCCATACTGATTAGATTTTTTTGCCAGAGTTGTTAATTTCTTATCTAACATACATAGTTCTTGATTGTCTTTCAACTTTTCTCAGTATGTCACAATAATGTTTATAGTGTAAACCTACTTCTGGATCTTTACTAGTTCTTGCTATCTCATAAAGTTTTCTTTTTCTTTCTGAAGACACTTTAATACCTATAGTAATCCAAGATATCTTTGAAAAGTGTGTGGTGTTACATTTAGCAATTTTGTTTGGGAAACAATGTTCAAAAAGGGATACAAATGTATCAAGAAATAGGTAACATTTATCATTAGCATTTGGCTCATTATACACATCTCCCCAATTAACCTTTCTTAACCTTTCTTTGAAATGCTCAATAGATACCAGGTTGAGCGACCTTACACTTCTACTTAATGATTTCCGAACCGTACACCCTGTTCGGTTTTGTAAGTCAATCAGCTGTGCATCATAGTCTGACAATCCATTTTCCACAGGGAAAGCATGTGTTTGTTTTACATCCTCTTTCCGTACAAATACATTATCTATTAGCGTGCTACTGTCTTGAGCTATACGTGTAGGGAAATTAATGATTCTAAGTTATATGTTGTTAATAACACTTCTAGTTCACTTTTCCTCTCAGAGTTATTTATAAAGTTTACATTGAAATCACCACAGTTTAATAACGTCTTCTTTTTTCTGACAGACAGTCAAACTTTTTTATGAATAGCTCCCAATCTTTGTAATGGGGACCTGTACACTGTTGCTAATATCAGTACTACATTATCTAGCTAAGTTCACATGCACAAACCTGTAAGTGCTGATCAACACAGAATTTGCTTTCTTTTACAGTTTTGCATTTATACCCTTGTTTTATGAAAATGACAACTGTTCCTTTATCCATCCTAAATCTACAAGCGTAAGATGCTAAATTATACCCACTAATACTGATACTATCCATGCCCACAGTTACATGGTGTTCAGACAGACAGAGTACATCAATCTCATTCTTATTTTTGAGATCATCTAAACACACTAATGGCTCATCAACTTTATTTTTTATTCCCCTGATATTTTGATGAAGTAAGTTGATACTCCCCTTGGCTTTACCCCTATTTACTGTACATGAAATTTCTTTTATTCTATTTATCTTGATTGTCATCTGTCTGGACTTTGGCTTTAACCTAAAAAATCTGTCTGCCAGGACCCACTAACCACAGGGATAAACCCTTGTGTGACCGTGAACCCACTTGCAGTTTCTGCTAATAGTGAAGCTAACTTATTTTTCCCCATCATATTCAGGTGCAGGGCATATGTAGTGTATCCCCGCCTACCAATATAATTTACTGGAACAACACTTATGTGTGATTTTTCCGGTGCCTGGAACATCCTGTTCAGCTCAGTGCGATGTGATCAACTTATCTCGGCACTTCGATGCATGAAAACACTTACAGTCCTCCGAAAACCATTTTACTCTATCACATTTTGCTACTGTGGATGGAACAATATTGTCTTCTACTGCAGGCGAGTGGGCGTTGGTAATTCTGTGGTGCTTTTCGCTGTGTTCCTCTGCCACTCTGCAATCGTTTTCGCATTCTACACTCTACATGAGCTTTTCCTTCAACCTTTTTCATTGTCTCGGCTCGCTTGTCATCACTGCATTTAACTGTGGTCTCTCTATGCATATTAATATGTTCTTTTTGGAGCGTGTCGTCCGTACTCGCATGGACGGTTTGGGCCCTCACGGGAGAGTACTCGTTAGCGGTCTCAGGCCCTCTGATTCCTAGCAGTATAGTGCGCTTGAAACGCCGTAGCCGCAGGATGCGCAGTCGGCTGGGGCAGCATTGTGAGAGTTGCAGTGGTGAGGTATCCTGAGAGCGCTGTAGGGGAAATGTCATGTTCTAGAGGGGAAGTGCCGTTCTAAATGTTAAGTGTTACCTCTCTGTGCTCACACTTGCATGGTGACCATTCAAAGAGATCTACTGTCACCTCTGCTTTCGTTAGTATCTACAAGAAATTCTGCAGAAAATACAGCGATTTATTTTCGCCTGGCTTGTTAACCATTTGTTACTTTCAGAGGAACGATATGATTGGCGAATTTGAAGTAAAACCTACATAATTCTCCGGTTTCCAGGTCAAATTTTGCTTCTTTTGCCAAAACACAGCGTTGTTTAAACTGTCTCGTCTCACTGACATGTTGTGCAGGCACAAATGCGAGAAAATTCTGAAAGAGTGTTGTATGAAGTTTATTAAGTGACGAACTGAGGGAATGGAAAGTCAGTAGCACATGGAAAAAACATCCTGGGTAGAAAACGTGTGTTACATCTTCATATATGCTGTTCCAAAACTCACAGCATTTCTCGTTTCATCAGTTATCGATGGCCCTTAAAAGTTACAAATTTACACTGAAAGAGTCAGTAGTTATTGGAATAACACGGTAGATAATGAAGTTCTGCATAATAACGATATGGTGAAATACTGTCCTCTTTGCATTCTAACTGTTGCCGAAATCTCATTTCGATACCTGACAGCATTTAGCAAATATGAGACAAGTTGTGCATATTTCACTCGGCCTTTAGTGGTGGCGCGGCGCGGTCGCAAATGAATGTGCTACATCAAATCAATTTTCTCGACACTAGTGACAGATAGACACCTCTACCCAAATCTAAAGAAAAATTCCATATGTTAGCTGAATTTCACATGCGACGACATATTATGCAATATGCACCACACGCAAAATCATAGCGACCTCTATTTTTCATTCCACACTTCCGCGAATTTCGAACAGTGTCTTACTTCCACATAAATATCACAATAACTATGACCATTATCGAAATGATGAGCACATCATCATGAACCTGACGTACAAAGCTATAAGTAAAGCAAAAATGATTTTTTATGCTGGGCAATTTCTGCAAATCATTTCAGAAAGATTGCAGGGTGCACACCTCAGTTCTGTCATCGCTTACTGGTTGAAAGTTGGAAAACAGTATCGGCCTCCCCTTCCGAACAAACGAAAGAACTCTCCGAGCACTTTGTACGAAAACTGGTCACTGCGCATCGGCCAGTATGTCCTGCGCGCAAAGGTCTCCACGCCACGCCCAGTCGCATCATGTCCTTCAGATTCTCCTTCGTCGGCTGTGTGCATGGAACTGTCGTCATGACTTGTGGACGGCATACTGACTTCATCTGAAACCCCTCTTCCCTCTAATAAATCATCTTTTAGCTCTCATGGCCCACCTGTGAAACTATAGTAGTGCTCCTTACATTTTTCTAATTAATTGTGCCCTTCATACTCTCTGCACCCCATGTGACCGCTCTTTGAACAAACTGACCACGGATGTAGTGGTCCAATCCATGATCGCTGCTGTACTGGAGAGTACGTCTTTACCGACTAAAAAATCGAGTAACAACGTACAGAGGACAATTGCATCACCTGCAAGACACTCCTTCCGTTGCTTAGCGACACCAAGACTTGCTTCTCTCCCTTCTTCCTTTTTACTTCGAAAGTAAGTTACTGAGATTCCTTTTACGCGTATCTCAGCTAATTTACTACCACTTTCTACCAGTTTTTCATAAAGAGATATCGAAAGTGCTGTCACTTCTGACCCACAATAGAGGTATGCTTTCGACTTAGTTCCTTCCACGGTTACCTCAATGAGGAGACATCGATCATCTGGTTTTTCCGGTAACTCTGGAACACCACATTACTGCCGACTGTCATCTTGCACTTGTGATAGTACCGAACATTGCGATGGCCTTTCTCTACTGTGGCGTTCCATGCGATATCTCTTTGTCTTTGGTCGTTCACTTGTCTGATTTCACTCTCGTCTAACCACGAGGGCGCCAGAGTTGATTAACATTATTCTCACTGTCTCTCTCATTATGCGACACTTGCACACAGCTCTCGTGAAGTGTGTGGTTTGGCACTTCGTTCCTGCCCTGCTATCCTTGGTGTGAACCATGGCGTCTATCTCGCTCTCGCCTACTTATTCTTCTCTCCTTCGTCCGTTATTGAGCCAATTCTGCCTTTCATTACGCTGCACAAGCCCTTGCGGTGCCCCATTCTCTGCCCTCATTGCGTTAACAAATGCCGTCCTTCGCTTCTCCAGCTCCTTCGAGGACCCTAAAAAATCGAAAAACCGTTCTCTTGACAGTGCTCCGATGAGTGCACGTTCTACGTGAGCTGGAAAATGTGAGCGCATCGCGCTACATCATTCCTCATCTGTCATTTTGTCATCCAAGTGTTCCGCGAGAATGTCAAAGTGAACATTGTATGTTGCCATAGACGGGCGTTACTGGCCGCATAGTGTCCTTATATATGTTCATCTTTACATTTGCCTGTGCGGCCAGGTTCCAATACATTGCCAGAAACAAAAATTATTGTAACTATTGTTCTCAATTTGTAACATCCAACCAGGCAGCCTCCTCCTGATCGAACGTCTGCCGTGCAACGAATAAAGCATTAGATACTGCTGCTCCTTTCGCACGCAGATTCGTGTCTCAATTCTTTAGGTATTTTCAAATGGCCGTGAATTCCTAAGGGGCCAAACTACTGAGGTCATCGGTCCCTATACTTACACACTACTTAAACTAACTTAAACTGACATATGATAAGAACAACACACACCCATGCCTGAGGGAGGGGCCGCGCAATCCGGGACATGGCGCCCCTAACCGCGATGCCACTCAGCGCGTCGGCCTTTAGGTATGCCTCCATGTGGATACTGCGCGTTCTACCGAATTTTGGCAGTGGTATGTCCAGCCCCTGCACTGGGAAAGCGGCCTGCATACCTGTTGGTGTGACCTCCTTTACAGGGACATAACTTGTCACGTTGCAGACATTTATTGCTGGAGGACTGGCACTAATGTTTCGTTTCCTTGGCTGATTTACTTTCCTCATCTATACTCAAAAAGATATCAGTCATCTTATCTTCGCATGTACCTGCCTTTCTAAGCTGTTAACCTTCGTTTCACACTCTTTTCTCGCTTCGTCCACGTTGTTAGTGACTTCCCACCATGTCTTTTCGTTTTCACTCTTCAATTCGTGCCTAACTTCAGCAAACTGCCCATCAAGCTTTTGAATTCAAAGTCTTAGCTCAGTTTCCAGTCTTTCAGATCGTGTTTTATTCTCCTTCCTCATAGGGGTTAACTGCGGTGTGTGGTTTTCTAACGCGTGGCCGAAGCTATGATATCACTATGCCAGAAGGCAGATGTTGGCGATTCATGGAAGAGACCTCGTGTCCTCCCGATTCCGCGACGTCTCCGACTGCCTCTTCTGATCCATCTTCTTCCTCGAAATTTTCTCCTCTCGCGCCGTTGTCATAGGAAGACTCAATTTGTAATACAGGCCAATGGAAGGCGTTGTTTCGTGCCCAGGCCTCTCCAAGAGGAGGGTGGAAATACTTCATCTTGCTTGGACTGGTGTGTGTCTCGGGAATTGGCACCGTTCCAGGATTTCACATTCTTTCGATGTTCCGAGGCTGTTGTGAGAGCATCTACATTAACACTTCCTTGTGACGGCTGCCTCTGAGTGAGGCCTGGACCAACGCATGTTTGGGTTTTCATCTCAGATTCTGCTGGCGTTCGTGATTTACAAGGAACTTCCTTACTGCCAAGAAAAATATCTTCATAAGAACGCTGACTTTCTCTCACACGCATCCATGCGCGAATTCTCCGTGCTTTGTGTAAGCTCCTCCCTGTGCCCATGGAGTGGCATAACTGTCGGAACATTCCTGCTTTTTGAGGCACGTAAAATTACTGCTGCCAGACCAGATGGACCCACATGCTTTCGCGTTCCGTCCTAACAGCAGCAGGGGTACATCATTACTCAGTACGCTTCTCAGCGAGCCTCTCCTCTTCACAATGTCTCCTTTCTTCAGCAAGGCGAGAGTGTCTGCCCGACTTCCGGCTCAGTGTGCCTGCAGAATGGTTGCAGTGTCCGGGTCCCTCGTCTTGCTCGGCCACTGGCGCTCGAGTTGGCGAAAGTGGCCGTGGGCGGAGGTATCACAACATATTGCTATTCCATTACTTTTGTCATCTCACTGTATATTCGGACTTTCGTAAGTATGTCGTCAAAACACTCAGAAAGATATCAAAGGCGGAATTACCAGAACTATCGCACACCAAATTTTCATTTCATGATTCTAGTTGCTGACAAGAGTTATATACAGTAGAACGGAAAAGAAAACGAAGGAGCTGTTACATGACTGTTAGTATGTTCTCTAGCAATCGTGAAATCAGAGTGGCAGTTTTGAGATTGCTCTTGGTAATGAGGGTAACACTTAACAAAAGTTATGATAACAAAGTAGACTTTGTCAATCTTGAAAAATGATTCAGCAAAGTAAAAAGGTACAACACTATTTTCTTTTTCTCAGAGAAACAGTTATAAGCTGCAGGGAAAGACATATAATTCACAGTACCCCCCCCCTTCCCCCAGTGGAGATAACTTGCAAAACCCTTATTCGATCAACATTTGAATATTTCTCGTCTGTCTGAGATACATAGCAGACTATATCGATATAGGTAAGAGAGGAGATCAAAAAATGGCCGCGTGCTTCGTTATAGGACAGTTTGTTGGGCAAGAAACCGTCACGGTATTGATCAACCAACTCCAGTGGCGAACGCTGGAAGATAACTTCTATACTTTACGGTTTGGTTTGCTATTAATATAAATTGAAGAAGAAGAGAAGAGAGGAACAATTGTATTAAAAAGAATGTAAGCGAAGTGAATGAGAGGAAGTATTAGAGAATCTTATTCAGAGGAACGAGCAGTCTAATAAACATGGAATATGTAAACCGAAGACGACAAATATAATGTCAGATGGCAGTATTTGGATTTTAAATTGACTTTATTAAACACGGGTCCCTGTGGTTGACGAATTGTAAGTACTGTGCTACCTTGAAATCAGATAACGCTTGTTACAAGTGGTAAGTAGGTTGTAAGAAGTAGAACAGAAAAAAGAAAATTATCATTTCTTGATAAAAGAAGTCTGTTAATACCAAACGTTGGGCTTAATTCAACGAATAATTTTGTGAGAAAATACGTCTGCAGCACAGAATTGTATGGAAATGAATTCTGGACTGTGAAACGCGGCATAGTTAGCGCCAGCGTACTGACGTGTGGTTTTTACAACGATACCGACGATGATGAGGTAGGAAATGAAGAAGTCCTCTTTCATATCGGAGTGGAAAGAAAGATGTGAGAAGGAAAACTTAAGAAGTCGTAATATTATCTTCTATGGCAGTACAGGGAGCTGCAGAGGACAAAACCTGATGGGTGATGCACATATTGGACTGTATTCAACAAATAGTGGATAACTTTGAGTTTAAATGCTTTTCACAGATGAAGTTGACCCAGCAGAGAGAGAGCTGACTGAAAGAAGAAGAAAAAATCAACAACTTGGCCAGCGCTTATCTCCTTCCACACATGCTACAAAATAGTCTCGACCATGGATCGGACACTATATGCTCCACCAAAAGGGTTATCCAATTTGTGGTACCTATTGAGAACATATCACAGTAACGCCACATTTTCGTTGACTGTGTTTTATTTTCCGACATGGCGTTAGAGCCTGTTTTACCTACAGATCTGTCCTCTGTTTTACCTGACGAACGATTTACAAATTTTATGACTTTGAAACTTCCAACTTGCCTCCAAAACATATGCAACAAGGTGCTTTCTATAACTTATTAGTTTGACTGATCTATCACATTTGTCTGCAGATAATTAACGAAGCACACAATGATATGTGTCATAATTTTAAGGTTCTTCTTGCTGAAAATACTTTGAGTAATAGTCTGAAAATATAGATGCATGGGAGTAAGTGATGAGTGTGCAATTTAAATTTTTTACCCACATTCCCTCTTAACCGTATCTCTAGAAAAGAAAGGGCCGTCAACTTACAAATTGTAGTTACACAAACCAAATTGTTTCCCAAACTATATCCGTTTGAGCATACTTGTACAGGTGATGAAAAATTAAACGCGTGGTGTTGCGTGTAATTCTTTCAATTTGTAAACTAGATATTTAGCTAAAGAAGCTCATTTTCCTTTCTTTCTATTTTCGAAGATAGGTTTTTCTACGTGAGTACCACCTGAGTTCTGTAGGCGTGCACATAGGAAGATGTGCATGTTCGACCTTCATTCCAACCTAAATTGATAATAATAATAAAACATTCTTACATTTTGTTTGTTTAGTGCTCCTCCATTTCCATTCTCCTGTCTTTGACACTGCCACGTTCTTATATGCTGCTGATGAAATTTCCGAAATTATTTGAAAACTTATATTACAAGCGCTAATGAAATTGACGTAAACATCCGAAAATCTTCGTCTACATGGACAGCTACATGGATACTCCGAAAATCACACACAGGTGCCTGGCAGATGGTTCACTGAACCGGCCTTCACAATAATTCTCTATCGTTCCAATCTCTGATAGTGCGCGGAAGAAACGAACAACTGTATCTTTCAGTGCGAGCTCTGGTTTCCCTTATTTTACTATGAGGATCGTTTCTCCCTATGTAGATCGTCGTCAACGAAATATTTTCGCATTCGGAAAAGAAATTCGAGTGTTGAAATTTTGTGAGAAGATTCCGCCGGAAGGAAAAACGCCTTTGTTTTAATGATGTCCACCCCAGATCCTGCATCATGTCAGTGACACACTCTACCTTACTTCGCGATACTGCGCAGCGAGCTTCTGTTCTTTGAACTTTCTCAATGTACTCCGGCAATCCTATCTGTTAAGGATCCCAGGTGGCGCAGCAGTTCCCCAAAAGACGAGGGAGAAGCGTTACATTTTCTAAGTGTGCTGCGAACAAAACGCAGTCTATGTCTTGCTTTCCCCGCATTTTTTATGTTATTTTCAATTTGAGTTGTTTGAAATTGTAGTTCCTAGGTATTTAGTAGAATTTAAGGCCTTTAAATTTGACTGATTTATCGTGTAACCGATGTTCAACGTATTCCTTTTAGCCCTCATGTGGGTGAAGTCGCCATTTTGATGGTTTGGGGTCAACTACCATACGGATATCTTTTATAAATCGTTTTGCAATTTTGTTTATTTTCTGGTAATTTTAATAGGCGATAAACGACAGCATGATCTGAAAACAACCTCAGACGGCTCCTCAGATTGTCTCCTAAATCATTTATGTAGATAAGGAACTGCAGAGAGCCTCTAATACTACCTTGGGGAACTCCAGATGTCACTTCTGTTTTACTCGATGACTTCGCGTCAATTACTACGAACTGTAACCTGACCGACAGGAAATCACGAATCCAGTCAAATAACCGTGAGGGTATTTCATAAGCACGCAATTTCACTAGAAGTCGCTTGTGTGGTGAAGTGTCAAAATCCTTCTGAAAATCTAGAAATACGGAAATAATTTGAAATCACTTGTCATTAGCACTCAACACTTCGTGTGTGTAAAGAGCTAGTTGCGTCTCACGAAATCGATTGTTTCTGAATCTGTGTTGACTTTGTGTCAATAGGTCGTTTTCTTCAAGGCAATTCATAATGGTCGAACACAATATATGCTCCAAAATCCTGCTGCTTATCGACGTTAATGATATGTGCCCGCAATTTAGTGGATTACTCCTACTACCTTTCTTGAATATTTGTGCAACTTTACAGTCCCAGAGTCTGGATCTTTTGTAGAGGGAGCGGCTGTATATGATTGTTAGGTATGGAGCGTCAGCCTAATCTGAAAGGAACCTAATTTGTATACAGTGTGAAACGTCCCCTTTGAACAATTATACACGTGCTTGTGCTTATCCTGACATACAATATTTTTTAGCGCAACGCTATCTGACTTTCAAAATTCGTACAAAAGAATGGCCCTGACTAACATTAAACTATACCTTTCACAAATCACTTACCTCACAAAAATCTTCGCTACTCAAGCTACTGCAATACAGCGAGCGCCGTTACTGCCAGCTAAATAAAAGATTCAAAGTACTGAAGGCACTAACTACTGATAGGCATAGTTAGCAAATGAAAGATTTTGATAGAGAACAACCAATGTATTTACCTCAATTGTCATAATATGTATAGCAGTTCATGACAAATTTCAAAACTCTGCCATCTCTCTCCCCACATCCACCACTGCTGGCGGCTCACCTCCAACTGCACAACGCTACGCGCTGTTAACATCCAGCTGCCGCTGCCCAACACTACAATGGCAGACAACAATGCAAACTGGCCACAGACTACACACAGCACAGCCAGTGATTTTCATACAGAGATGGCGTTACCAATAAAAAAACCTAAACAGCCTACTTGCATAGCCCCCATGCTCCCCACAAAAAATTTTACAAATTGTTTTGGGCACTGGGCAATACATATTTGTTAAAATTTTTCATAATCGTAATTACAATAACAAAGAAATCAAATGCACACACTTATTGATACAATGTTGGCAAAAGCTAAAATTTTCTCACAGTCCATAAAGATAGTCCTGATCATTCATCATAATAGTAATTACAGTTTTTTTTTCACAAAGTCTCATTAGTAAAAGAAATTGCACACAGAAGTAGTGGATTTCCATGCAGTCTTGAAGAAGTAGTGTTGTCCTTCCAACGGAAAGACAGTGCTGACTCTTGACATGCTGACAGGTAATGGGCCACAACAGAGCAAACCCACAGCGGAGTCAATCGAAGTTTTGAAGAATATCGTTTGGTAGGTCATCACATAGCAGACCCACTGCAGTCCTGGTAGAGATTACGGTATTGGTGGGCCACCAGAGGTGCAGACCCAATGCAGTCCTTGTAGAAATAATGGTACTGGTGAGTCAGCAAAGGTGTAGACCCAGTGTAATCCTTGTAGAAATAATGGTATTGGTGGGTCATCAAAGATGCAGACCCACTGTAGTCCTTGTAGAGATGGCCAGCAGCCATCTGTTGTGACTGTGCAGGTACACAATCACCATTGAAGAGTCTTGCAGATAATATAGAAAGTCCATAACCACCACTTGTGCACTCACAAAGTTTTTGGAATTGTCCTTAGAACCAGCAATGCTGTTATCTAGTCCCTTGCTGAATTTTTAACACACCTGCAAACACTGACAGTCCCTACTTCTCACATATTGTCCATATACTATGACCAACAGAAACGTGTGCAGTGAAATGGAACTTACAAGTTACTTAATTTGATTACAATTTTATAACATAAGAATACAATAACAAAGGTACAAAGTACATCATTAAAGAAGATAACAATACAGATAACATTTGTAGTACAGGCTTTACAAAAGAATCGAAATAACATATACATCAGTGTTACAGGAATTAAGACATTAGTAAATAAATAAAAGATCAGAATAATTATTGAAACATCAACTTCACACATGAGCATTAAAACAAAACAGAATAAATAATGTCTAAACACCTTTATGAAGAAAATAACATAGTATTTGAAAAATTCTACAACATAAATGTTATTAGCTAAACACATAAAGACAGGAAAAACACAAATACACAAGGGAACACAAACACATAGTGGGATAACACATGCGGAAAATACAGGGTTTCTTTTACTGCAGTATTTTGCAAACAAAACTTTCTTTACTTCTCGGAGATCTCCCTTCATTCGTCATTATTCCCAAAAAGTCCTATCTATACCTGCTTTCTGTATTCTATTCATATTTCTGTCAAAATAATTATTTCTCAGTGTACAATACTAATTTTGGCCCAAATCTTTTTCATACAACTTCTCAATGCATTTTTTCCCTATTGTCCATAGTCAGTTTCTTATATAGTCTACCCCCTCTTAAGCTAACTTAAATCTACTGAGCTCAGATGCTAAGCTAAGGGACGAGGCAATGCAGCAGCACAAAACAAATAACACAAACAGCAATGACAAAAAAATGGACATTGGCAAATCAATTGCTATATTACGACTAATATAAGGCAATGAGCAGCAAACAAGAAAAATAAATCAGTAGTAAACTGGCTTAACAGAGTAACACAAATTAAAATTCAGTAGCACTATGCCTGGCAAACAGCAGCAGCAAATAAAAGAAACTTATATCTAAACATGACGTAGCTGAAGCAGAAAAAATATTACACTAAAAATGGCCATGTCTAATACCTATGTCACATCTTAACACTAGAGTGATGCATCACAATTTATTCTAGAAAAGAAATTACCAAGTACTTGAAAAGAAAATTATGAATGCAGTTCCTGTGAAGGTATATGTCTTATGGGGTTCCTCATTTTTTTGAAAAAAAATTATTATTTACTCGATCTGCAGACAGAAAATATTTATATTAATACATCTATAAAATTTTATTTTTACCAATGCTGCAGTGCAGCTAGAAACTAGATATCAAATGAAATAAGCAACTATGTACAAAGCAAAGCATAAGAACATCGTTCAATAGCCATGTGGCATTTCATAAGTAGTAAAATAATCGCTCATCTAGAAAGACAGTAGTCATAATCAGGTTTGTAGACAAACTATTTCTTGTCATTTGATTAGGGATTTCAGTAAATATCAGAAAGTACAATATATTTCCAAGTAATGAAAGTGTCGTATTTGCGATGCTTTCTACAAAGGAATGTCAGAAGCGAGGTTAATGGCCTCTCCTTGTTTTTTCTTCTCCACCTGCACCTCTGGCACACACTAATGGCTTTTTTCCAGCCGACTGTCGCCCAGCTGGGTGCCCACGACGCATTACGTGCAGGTGGTCACTTAAGTTTCTTACCGAAATATTTATGACAGCAGTTTCCGCTACAGTGGCAGTCTCAGATAAAAAAATTTCACAGGTTGAGAATTTGCGTTAAAAATGTGTAGAAACAAAATCCTTTAAATATAATAGTGTCCAAAAAATTTTCGTCGGCATTGTAATACACTCACGCATTTACATACATTTCATAACTCTTGAAGTACGATTCTTGGTTTCCAACAACCTTTTCCACAAATGAGAGTCCCTAACCACTACTCATTATTTCTTACTTTATTGTACATATACATATTCGTCGACACTTCTTCAATCTTTCATCATAATAAATAAGTAGCATAATCAAATTCCTCATATAGCATCAGCTTATTGATCATAAACATACCTCAACAGCATAATTCACATCGTCGTCGTAAAATAACATCATAACACCTCAGTCAAATCTCAAAAACGTCGTAGCTTTCTGCAATAATGTCAAAACCTAAAAAAAATTCTCTGCTCATTTCAATAGTTTCATCTACCTCAAACGTACTTTAAAGATCATGCTCCCTTACCAAATACATCATTCAAGGCTCTCATAGTATCACAATGGTTCCGAAAAAATATGAACAGTTCACAAAGTACAGACAAAATACAATTTCATAAGTGTGAAGTTACCCAACTGTGTAATTGTGTAAACATGTGTCACTGCCGTAGTAAAAACGTTTGTCTCTCTCAGTTAAATGATCAGATAGCTGTGTAATTTGTGTGTTAGAGATATATGGTACCGATGTGTAAAGTTGTATAAGCAAATACCATATTAGCTAGGGCTCCTTGTGCTTGCCAAACACATGGTACACAAAGTAAACGTGTACCCCCGTGAGGATAGATGAATAATACCCTCAGGTGTTACAGATTACAGCAATGGAATGAAATGTATCACGGAATACCTTTGTATCATTGTACTTCACATATCTTTAAAAATAAATGTTTTAAGTACAAAAGTAATCACTCAAATGCGTGTACTGTAGCGCTAAACTGTGCGTCTTGTTGTAAGATAATCTCTGTGGAAGTGTCGTAGTTATCATCCTCCGAAAGCTAAGTTCTGCAGAAGTCAATGTACTTACCTCATGATAAACAAAAGTGAAATGCTTTGTGTATCGATATCGTAGTTATTACGCTTATTGTTGTGATGAAGAAAGTACTGTACTGTAACATATTGTTGTGCTATGGGAGAGGCTGTCTCATTGTGGCTATACCACAAAAGTTACTACTAAAACATGTTTTACTTTCCAGAATAAAACAGAAAACTGTGCAGATATAAAACAGAAACACTGCAAAAGCAACATTGTAAACTGTCACTCATTAGTAGCGTCGTGATAAAACTCGTGTAGCTGTCACATAAACTAACCACTGTGTCATCTGGTATCTCACAGAAAGTACTTTAAATCCAGAATGTATTTTCAAGTAAACCAAAATGTTGCATTAAAATCTCATTAGCAGTACCAGTATGTGTCCTAAGTATGTAAGCCTGATAGTCGTTACGTAATTGTGCAACTAACAAGCAAGAATGTACAAATACAACACTGTGTAGTCTGTTAACTATAACAATGCATTCGTAATTTCTGTTTAAAAATGTTCCCTAGGTTCTAGGCTGGATATTTAACTTCAAACATTATTGCATGTTAACAGTTTCTTATGTCTGACAAAGCATACTAGAAATGTGAAGTGAAAAATTTTGTAGCAAAAATTAAGTTAAAAAAACTGATTATCTCTCAATAAACAGTTTCACATGTGAAAAGTGGTGCAATCCTTTACACTTCCTAGTGCCCAGGGTTTCAACTTCAAAGCAATTATCATGTTGTATACATCGGTAAAGAATGCTAAAATTTTTCTCAAGGCGAGCGTCTTATGTTATTTTTCTCGGAGCCAGCGGGCGCACGCGGCTGCCTGCTGTGCGAGTCATTGTCTGTCTCTTTGTTGGCGCGCGCCGTTATTGGGATTAGGAGACCTAACTTCCACAAATTCACTCTGACGAGAAGGCCCTGCCCTGTTTGAATCCCGCCAGTTCTGATGAAATTCACGTCTGTCGTTATGTCGGTAGATTGCGTAGTTTCTTCCTTGTCCGTCACGTTGTGGAGAATTTCTCCATGAATCGTAACTGTGCGCCGAACTGTTGCGTCTGAAGTTATTCTGTCTCCCTTGATAATAATAGTTCTGGTTGCCATATTGTCTGTTTCTCTGATTGTCTCTGTGATAGTCACTACCGCGGAGAGGTGATCTTTCCCTGTAATTATTACTACTCTGCCAACGGTTGTCATACGGGTGGTGTCTGTTTTGGTCACGATTTGTGTTGTGAGAATAGCCTTGTCGTGTCCAGTTTTTATTTCTTTCGTCGCGGAATTGTGACGGATGTGACCTGTAGTGATTGTTTTCCTGTTTTTGCATCCGGCGACTGTCTGTGTCAATTTCTAATTCTTGTAGGAGTCCCAGAAAAGCTTCAATGTCGTCTTTGCCACGTCCTGCTAAAATAATATGTCGTAAATGTTCAGGCAATTTGAGTAAGCAAATGCGGATGAGTTCTGAGGGGCTGTATGGGTTTGAAAGATACTGACTCTTATGCAACATGTCTTCAAAATATTTGACAAGACTGGAGAATTCAGATTCTTCGAAATATTTCATCTTTATGATGCCATGTTTTACTCGGTCTTGTGTAGCTTGAGACCAATATGCTGAGAGGAAGGCATGATAAAAATCTCCTTCACTGTGACAATCGTGAATGACCGATCGCATTCTTACAGCTGGTTCATTCTCCAAGTAGCCACACATAAATTCTAACCTGTGCTCCAATGACAAGTTGGGAGGAAAACAATGAGAGAATTGATGGAGCCACGCTTGTGGATGAATGTCGTTGGCAGAATTCTTAAACGTTTTGAATGTACATGTAGTAATGAACAGCTTATAGTCAAAATCATCGTGTCGGCGAATAGCATATCGGTCATTGTTACGTCGTTTCGGCGGTTCCATTTCAAAATTCGGTGCACCTTGCCAATTTCTTTCATAGTTTCCGAAATGCCCTGTGTTATTATTTTGTGGCTTTTCCGTATTTCTATGCCCCTCTTCCCGTATTAGGGCGCGAGTGTCCTCTGAAATACGTAACTCTTGTATTACCTGTGTCAGCTGATCTTGTACTTCCCGGATTTCTCTTTGGTGTTGCGTATTTATTTGATTCTGATTTTGTTTGAATTTCCTAATTTGTTCGCACTCCTCTGTTTCATTAAAGACTACCGGTCTTGTGTCATTGAGATCATCATCTACCTTTGTAGATAAGTTAGTGAACTGATCCGAAAGTTCGGCTACTTTCTCTGATAGTGTACTTATTTCCTGTGTGTTTTTCTGAACCAAGTTTTAGAGTATTTACCGTGTCCTTTAAATTTTCCTGAGTTTTTGCAAGTTGCGTAACCGAATCGGTAGATGCAACTGAGTCAATTTTAGCTTGCAAGGTGTCGTGATTTTCATGAACAATGGTTTGCAGTTCTTTTATGGCTGCTTCGTGATTCTGTAATGTATTTTCATGCCGCGAAAAAATAGGTTGAAAATGCTCACAAATTTGTGTTTTTACGTCATTACAGACTTTTTGACATTTCGATTCGATGTTATGTAACTCAGTAGTTAAATCTTCACGTATTTGTTCAAGCTTATGTTCCACTGAGTCTAACTTTTGAAGCTTTTGTTCCATTGCGTCTAATTGTTGCTGTGTTTGTCTCTGGTGTTGTTCCATTGTGTCTAACATTTGAAGCTTTTGCTGTGTTTGTCTCTGATTTTGTTCCATTGTGTCTAACTGTTTCTGTGTTTGTCTCTGATTTTGTTCCATTGTGTCTAACTTTTCAAGGTTTTCTCCCATTTGTTGCATTAATTGTAATAACAATGCACTGGTGCCTGGAACATGTTCCTCAGTGCTTTTCAGCAGTGAAATTGCACCGGCAACATTCACATTTTGACAAGCGGAAAATGTGTCTTGACTCATTTGAGAAAACGGTGAGAACCCAAAACCTGAGTCTACAATATTTGCAAAATTGTGTCCTGTCATTCCCGATTCCTGAGGCGAGCTGTTACCGACCGATCGATCGATAATGCTTCCCTCTTCACTAATTGTTTCACTGTCTACGCCATTGTCTGCCGCCCGCTCCATTTCCCTATGCACAATTACCAAACTACTACTTTGATCATTAGTTAAATCATTACTCGGTGGCGCTAACACACTGCTTTCGTTTTCACTGTCATTTCTCAGTTTACTTTGGAGCCTAGTATTACGTTTTTCACACGCCATTATTGTCACAATATTTCACACAACAACACAGAAAAGCACAATTTGAAGAGCAAAAATAAGAGAACACATTAACATAACACTGAAAATAATATCTAGTTAATTGCAAGCGCTGCTGCGAAATACTTGCTGCAAATCTACATACATGCCACAACTGTTTTACTGTACAACAATGAAAAACTACAACTACAAAGGAGATTCTCTCTACAATTACGCGCTAGCAATAAACAAAAGCTACACTAACTACACAAACTACAAGAAAAAATCAGAAGATTCCAGTGAGGTATCCTCGGCTAAGGGTCGACATATGAAACGTCCCCTTTGAACAATTATACATGACTGTGCTTAAACTGACACACAATATTTTTTAGCGCAACGCAATCTGACTTTCAAAATTCCTACAAAAGAATGGCCCTGACTAACCTTAAACCATACCTTTCACAAATCACTTACCTCACAAAAATCTTCGCTACTCAAGCTACTGCAATACAGCGAGCGCCACTACTGCCAGCTAAATAAAAGATTCAAAGTACTGAAGGCACTAACTACTGATAGGCATAGTTAGCAAATAAAAGATTTTGATAGAGAACAACCAATGTATTTACCTCAATTGTCATAATATATATAGCAGTTCATGACAAATTTCAAAACTCCGCCATCTCTCTCCCCACATCCACAACTGTTGGCGGCTCACCTCCAACTGCGCAACGCTACGCGCTGTTAACATCCAGCTGCCGCTGCCCAACACTACAATGGCAGACAACAGTGCAAACTGGCCACAGACTACACACAGCACAGCCAGTGATTTTCATACCGAGGTGGCGTTACCAATAAAAAACCTAAACAGCCTACTTACAAATGTGGACCGGAAGACTTGCCGTTACTAATTGATTTAAGTTGCTTCGCTACTTCGAGGATTTATACTTCTAAGTTTTCATGTAGGAAGCTGCTCTTAGCTCAAATTCTGAAATGTTTACTTCGTCTTCTTGGGTGAAGGAATTTCGGAAGGCAGTGTTAATAAATCCTGTTTTGGCAGTATTTCCATTGCTATCGCGCAGAGCTAGCATTAATTGTGTGTTGCCTCTAGCATACTTTACGTACAACCAGGATCTCTTTGGATTTTCTGCCAGGTTTCGAGAAAAAGATTAATTTGGTAACTATTATAAGCATCTTCCATTGGGGTTCATGCTAAATTTCGATGTGAAGTATAGCCATTCTTGGAGTTTTTGGCGCTTTTGAATTTGGCATGTTTTTTTTCTTTGTTTAAGCCACTGTCTTCTGAACCGTTTTGTGCACCATGGGGGATCAGCTCCATAGTTTGTTAAATTATTTAGTTTAAACCTCTCAACTGCTGTCGCTACTATAGATTTGAATATAAGCCACATCTAGTCTACTTTTATTTTGTTGATTTGGAAGGAGTGGTGGTCGTCTCACGGGAAGACGTCAAATGCATTTTTAATTTGGTTTTTCGAATAGGTATATTTACCATTTAGTTTTGAAGGATTTTGGGGGATGCAATATTCAGTCATGCTACGACAACCCTGTGTTCACTAATCTCTGTATCCGTTTTGATGCTCAGGATTATTTGTTGCTAAGAGGTCAAGTGTGTTTCCACAGCCGTTTACTATTCACGTAGTCGCATAAATAAAATTGATGAAGTGTCCCACATGAGTTAGGTAACTAAAATGTCTAAAATTTTAATTTATCTCGACAATTAATGTTATTTGCTACGAATTTTTAGATTATTCTTGAACTGAGACGTAATTTCATAGGTCGTTAAAAGGGTGAGTGCTAAGTGATAGTTGTTGATTCCCGAATTTATGTATACCATACAAAAAAGTTGGAAAAAGCTATTCCAAAGCAATTATATTGGATCAATAGCATTAGAGATACTGCACAGTTTGTTAATACTGTCAGTGGCTCCATTGGTTCTTTAAACGCAGATACATCACTTTTCATTAATTGGCTACTAACAGTTTCAAATGCTAGGTGCGTATGGAAAAATTTGAGTACAGTGGCCGAAATAAAAAAAAAAATTCGGTTTAGCTCTTCTGGTGGAATAGGAGGTATCTGACAGTAACACTTTTACTGCGTAACACTAGTATTCCCTTACATTTTACTAGCATCACTGAAATTGACAGCATGGTTTAACACTCTCACAATTACAGTAATACATTTGTAAATTGTACGCATGTGTGTCATTCTGTTCTGTATAATGTCCACTATGTTACTGTTTCCTTTTCCACTAATACTGTTATCGAAGCACGTCATGACGAAGTAAATACAAATACAATAAGGTAAAACTGTATAATCAAGGAATTACCACATATTCTGTGAACAGGATGTTGGGTGGACTAAGGAATGACTGGTGGTAAATCACGAGACATTTGACGCGCAAAGATTAAGAATAAATAAGAAAAAAAATTGAATTCGAAGTAACTAGTTCCACGGAAACAAGTACAACGGAAACATGTTTCGTTCACAATGCGTTCTTGACTAGGCTTTAACATGCACTCTATGAAATGATTGAAGAAGCCTACTGGAAGTTGATTTCGTACATGAGGAGCATTTATGTTGATTCCCGCAAGATGACGTGACGGTGTCATCGTAATGGATCTCAGTTATTCTCTATTGTCTATAAGATTTATTATCTTATCTCTACAACTCTAATCGTTAACAGTGCCACTAACTTCTATGTGAAGTTCCCAGCACTACTACTAAAATGGACACATTCATGATGTTCCTTTGAATGTCATTCCTTTCACTTTTGGTGCAGAAGAAGAAACGAGTGACATTGTTCTTGACATTGAAGTGGGAGTCGTTAATGAAGACCACAATCCTTCATTCATTCATAATCAAACGTTAATGTTGTTGATTCCACAATAAACGCACCCTTATCTGATTGCTGGAAATATGGAGTCCAGAACAGTTTCTGTAAAACACATTTATTTACACAGTATGCTGGAAAACTGTAAGCTGAACGTTGTGTAGACAATGATTGTTGGTCATTGTCATACAGTTAAAACTGCATGTTGTGGACTGGATGTTGATAGCAGACCACAGTGGGAGTGCTGATTGCATCTGGGTGCAGCCAGCATTGTTGCCAGATCACCGTATGTAAACAAATATCACACATCACATTGAAGATAACCCTCTCCCCTCCATCTTCTCCACCACCCTCCACCTACACTCACTTTTCCAGGACAGCTGAATGAGTTATAAGTGGCGGTAAATTGAAATGTATGTTATCCAATTGGTTGTAGATATGGGTGCAGCCTATGTGGTTTCCAGATCTCCCATATATATTTAAGACCGAATTTATGACCCTAGTAAATAAACCAGCCACTTGAGTTATTATGCTATGTTAGCGCACGCATAATTTATAACCACAATGTAAATAAACAACTCACTGTAGCTCTTATGTTATGATTACATAACTCTAATTTAAGACTTTTTTATAACCCAATCTTAATTTTGATCTTTGAGCCAAGAAATAGCTGCTTTCTCTGTCCCCCACCCTCTCTACCTTCCTTCCATTACTCTTCTCATATTTGATACTTACTTTCAGATTATAACTGTCTGCCGGACCGAGACTCGAACTCGGGACCTTTGCCTTTCGCGGTCAAGTGCTCTACCATCTGAGGTACTCAAACACGACTCACGCCCTGTCCTCACAGCTTCAATCCTGCCGGTACCTAGTCTCCTATCTTCCAACTTCCTTCTCCTATTTGTTAAAAAAATTGTGGTAAGTTACCCAGTTGGCGGAATTTCATTCCCTCCACCATTTCCCCCATGACTCGTCCGGCTACTGTACCCATCATTATGAATGACAGGCTCATCATTCATGCTGTGTACATCAGTCGATCAGCGTGAAGTATCGTCATCATAATCATCATTGTCAGCAGCAGAATCAGCAGAAGTCACATACGTAAGATGTCAGAGTTGCTTTGCTTTCAGTTACCCAATTTTTAGTATTTTTCAAGGTCATCCAACAACTCACTCTTTGGTAATATTCTCGATCTTAATGATGAATTAAATTGACAAAGTATAATTATACCCAAAGTTGTTGTAACTGATAACAGCTTAAGTTAAAATAATGATATAATGATACTAATATAAAATAAAGATGTTTGTACAGTCATAAGACTGAAATACTGTATAATTCAAATATACGTACTTTTTACCGATTAAAGAGCAGCTTTCTAAAAATATTGCTAATGTAAAGAAATTGTGCTCACACTAGAAAACATTATCAGCAGTCGGCACTAGTGATACTGCCCGCCGCCGGTAGCTGATTGGTCAACGCGACAGGGTGTGAATCCTCAGGGCCCGAATTGGATTCCCGGCTGGGTCGCAGATTTTCTCCGCTGAGGGACTAGGTGTTGTGTTGTCCTAGTCTTCATCATTTCATCCCCATCGACGCGCAAGTCGCTGAAGTGGGCTCAAACCGAAAGACTTGCACCCGGCGAATGGTCTACACGACGGGAGGCCCTAGTCACACGACTACTGATACCCATATTGATCGATTCAAAAACTGTCATAACTGTTTGGATAGAATAGTAGAAATTGTAATATCTTTATTCAAACGAGCACTACATAGTCGAGTGCACCCACGCACGCTGAAGAGTCTCACACCAAACCATGCTACCCCACGGCAAACACCAGTTCCCTCATTGGCTCCACTGCGATGTGGTCCTTGCGGACTCCACTACATGTCATATCGTCACAGAAGAGGCGCATAGCAGCCTCCAGCCCATTGTTGGCTAATGTCGTTATGGTTCATGCCTCTACGAATGTACAAGTGTGGGTAGCGGTGCAAACAATTAACACTCACCTTTTACACTTCTTGCCTCTGTCGCCGACTCACAAGTCGGGCAGCGAGCCACTCCCAGCAGACAGGAAGCCAACAATGTAATAATTTTAGACAACTCGCATATTACTCGTTGTGGATATGTCCTGAAATGACCTGTGTTATTAACCTTCCACCACCTTGTTATATTTTTCCGTGCAGAGACCTGCACAGCAGCAATTCTTATATTGGCTTTACTATGTACTAAAGCTCATCATTTTCTGATGGTCGCTGCTTGTCACGTACTACACCACGTGTACTGTTATATTCTCTTGTGTACATAAAGAGGATGCCTCTAATATGCTTAAGCATAGTATGGCCTACAGCACTTGAAGCTCAAGGTTAGATGTTACAACCAAGGTTACCACAGTCTTTCTTAATGTACAAACACATACATATTCTTATCAGCTACAACTGGAGTCTTTCATCTCATCGAACTTCTTTCCATTGCTTCCCAGGAATCCTCTCGCTGTCACATATTGTCCTTTCCATGTAGTAAAATGCTCTAACTACTGTAACGTCATGTTGCACAGACACAAGACAAACAAATGCAACTGGGTCTGTTAAATGACGTTCCAATATTTTTCAACATCACCATGCAAATAACTCATGTAGAATATTGTAAACAGGAGACTTTTGGGATTCTTTGGCAGGGTAGCGAATAAGAAAACAAATATTTCGGTTCAAAATATTTATTAATTTATGCTTGCACATTTACCCATAGAAAACTTGGTTTAATTTTAATAACATCGAGCTTAATTTTCAATTTCACATTTAGTTTAAATCTACATTCATATCATCTAACTTTTTCTGCAACCTGTCATTTAAGAAGTACAGAGAACACACATCTTTGAATTCAAATACACACGTAATTTTTGTTGTGTTAAGTATCTCTTTCGCACATTTAACAATTAGTTCAATTCCTTCTAACCATTTTTCTAACTGAGAGCATTTGGAAATTTTAATTTGGTCTCCGATTACGCAACCAATGGAACGTACCACGTCTTTCTAGGAGTTTTGTTGCAGCTCTTCCATCACACATGTTTGCAGAATTTCTGTATTAAACTTTAAATATACGGCTTTTGCAAGAGAATACTGATTATATTTAGTCATTCTATAAGTTTTTAACTCTGTTGACAGATCGTCAGTGGCAAGATACACAATGTCTAATCAGTCACATTTAGATAGAACGTAACTATCCTTTTGATGTGGATACATATGGAAATGATGATTAAAGATGTGTATCATTTAATACAAACTGTGGTGACAAAAGTCATGGGACAGCAATAAGCACATACACGGATTTTGGGAGTACCGCGTGCATGAGGTACAAACGGGCAGTGCATCGGTGGAGCTGTCATTTGTACTCTGGTGATTCATGTGAAAAGCGTCGGACGTGATTGTGGTAGTTGGAGTCGGGTGCGTTGGACATTCTATTTCGGAAATCACTTTGGAATTCAATATTTCGAGATCCAAGGTGTTAATAGTAAGGTGAAAATGCCTAGTTTTAGGCATTACCTCTCCCCACAAACAACGCAATGGCCACGGCCGTCACTTAACGACCAAGAGCAACGGAGATTGAGTAGAGCTGTCAGAGAAGCAACAGTGCTTGAAATAACATCAGAAATTAGTGTGTGACGTACGAATAACGTATCCGTTAGGACAGTGCGGCGAAATTTTGTGTTTATGTGCTATGGCAACAGACGACCGACGCGAGTGCCTTTGTTAACAGCTCGAGGTCACCTGTATCGCCTCTCTAGGGACCATGATCATATCAATTGGACTCTAGACGTGTGGTAAAACGTGGCCTGGTAGTGTTTGAGTGTGGCGGAGACCCAAAGAACCTATGGATCCAAGTTGTCAACAAGACAATTTACTAGCTGGTGGTGGCTCCATAATGGTGTGGGCTGTGTTTACATGGAATGGACTAGGTCCTCTGATCCAGCTGAAGCGATCATTGACTAGAAGTACTTATGTTCAGGTACTTGGAGATCATTGGCAGCCTTTCATCGATTTCACGTTCCCAAACAACAGTGTCATGTCACTGAACTATGATTGTTGACTATTGGTTTGAAGAACAATCTGTACATTTCGAGCAAAAGATTTAGCCACCCTCATCTCCCTACATGAATCCCATCGATCATTTATGGGACATAATCGAGAGGTCATTTGGTACAAAACACCCTGCACTGGCAACACATTAGCACATGTTGCTGACTAATGAGGTAATATGGTTCAGTATTTCAACAGGGGACTTCCAACGACTTGTTGAGTCCATGCAAGATCGAGTAGCAGCACTACACCAAGAGAAAGGAAGTCCGACACGATATTAACATTTATCCCATGATGTTTGTCACCTCAGTCCATAGATCCGTTGATTTCTGCCAGCACTCTCCTGTATGACCACCTTCTATCAGTATTTTCGGTACATGCACAAGTTTTGTATTCTCCAAGCAAATCCAGAATTTTCCATACACTGTGTTTAAGTCAGCAGTGCACGCTTCTGGAATCGCAATATCAGTACCCACAACTGGTCTCACAAACCCTTTCAGCTTCTAACACTTTTAAATGCCTTGCTATATACAGTAGTGAGAAGTATGGTGAGAAGTATTAGTAACTGAAGTAATATCATTAGAAATCACATTCATTTATATATTTAAGAGAAAAATTTTATGTTTTGGTGAAAAGGATTTACACGACCTGGGGATACATATAAATGATCTGCTATCAAAGCAAAACTCATATCCGTAGAGATATTTTGTCGATAACATCTTGGTACACAGTAAGAAAATCTTCAACGCATATGCTGTGTTAACAAACCTATCTGTTTCTTTTATGGTTATGCTTTTCTATTCCACAAACCGTCCTCGTGAGCTTGCAGCTGATTCCATTTCAGAGCTTTTCACCATAAAGCTCTCCACTTCTCTCATTTACTTTATTGACAAAGATTTTGACATTGTCCTTTGCTGAAGATGGTCTTGCAGAGACGTAAAGGAAAGCTGGCTCATGAATTCTCTTCTTCACAGTTGTTCTTTCTCATTTGTGTTGAAAATAATAGTGGCAATCATCGCATATTTCTGATGATTTAAAATAAAAGTAGAGCCCATTTTCCTGTATATATAGCCTACATGTTAGACACATGCAGTCTGTCACATCAACTCCGCCCTTAGCAAAACTGCGGAATGTAATAATTTCAGTATTTTTATCATTCCCATATGTTTTCAGCAATATTTCCATCGTGATGCATCGTAGACAGGTGTAACACCACTGTATTTCGTTTGGGTACATAAGTCTCTGAGGCGCTATTTTCCTAAGACCAGACATACGAGGGACTCGCAGTAAGATGTGTATCACATTATTTTCTGAGAGCTCGTTGATTCTATTCACGATTCCTATGCATCATACTATTCCGCACTCATCTGGCAACGAAATCCTTTCTTTCAATATAATCTTCCTTCAAAGCGATGGTCATCTTGCTGTGAGAGTCTGTTTGCCACCAGGATACCACTCGGAGCCAACGTCTTGCTGCATAAAGAACATCCCCATAATCCATGTACTTTTTCCCGTGTGGTGCATCCTTCATTGAGCCAAACAGACGGAAGTCAGAAGGTGTGATATCCAGGCTGTAGGGTGGATGAGAAATAACAGCCCATTGAAATTTTATGAGCTCCTCTCTTGTGCGCAGACATGTGTGACGCCATGCGTTGTCATGGAAGAGGAGGAGCGTTTCATTTGCATTTCTGTGGCGACGAACTCGCTGAAGTCATTTCTTCGATTTCCTGTGAATTGCACAACATATTTCACAGTAGATCGTAGCGTCGTGAGGGAGGACATCAAACATAATAACTTTAAAGTCCCAGAAGACTGACGCCAAATTTTACTGCCTTTCGTCGGAGGAGAGGTGGTATGGCGCCACTCCATGCATTGCCGTTTTGCTTCACCGTCTGTGACGAAGTTCTACAAAAAATGTCACATTGAGCCTTGTAACGTTCAAGCAATTCCGCACAGATAGTGCTTCATTGTGCTTAATGGTCTCCTGTTAGGCGGCAAGGAACACATTGGAGCACCGGTGCCCCAAGTGGTGAACGAGAGTGGCAACGCTATCAAGAGAGAGTGTGAAGTGGGGTGTTTGATTGTGACCCGTCTATCACCTTGAATGACGGGGTCTGCACGTTCCAGCAATGCGGACGGCCGGCACGTAGGTGATCTGTCACGTTTGCGCGACCTTTTGCGATGACGCCTAGCAGAACGACTGACCGTGCATTTCTACACTACCAGGTCTGCGTAGATATTCTGCAAGCGCCTATGAATATGTGTGATGCTGTGGTTTTTCTACAAAAGAAAACCTGCTGTTAGAATCAGAATCACACGGGCCAGGCTTCGTCTCCCTCTTGCAAACATTTTGTTTCTTTTCCGTCTGTGCTGATGTCTCCTAATGCCTAATTTTACCACCCTTAGTTTTCACTCTGCATTCTCGCATCTTAGGCCTACCTTTTTCTATTTTCATTTCCCCTATTTTAATATTTGGCGTTGTCATCAACAGTGCAGGCTGCTTTCTCTCCATTCCTGACTACTGAACAAATCCACGACTTGAACTTGACTGGTAAGATATCCGTGACATCTCCTGCACAGTCACTTGTAGGCCTACTGACTTATCTCCATGTTAGGAAACAGATGATATATTTGCAAGTCTGCAATATGACCAGAGGATCGTGTAGACTCACTCTCATCTTCAACATTTTCTGTAGACAACAGATTTAATCACGCAGAAGATAGTTTATCGTTTTCTGTTTTCTCAAAACAGTATTTGTCACGGATTAGTGGATAAATACCTCCACTTCTAAATCCAGATCGGGCCTTCTCCATTGTCACAATTTTCATAGAAGCCCTACTGAATAATTCTGCCAGTTCGTAGGATGTAACTTTTATGTTTCCTTGTGATTTAGTGTACAGATTCGTTTCTCTATTTAAGGCGCTTTTCAGGGATCTAAGAAAGCTGAGTTTAACGGCTGGAGTCCGTGAGTCATGTGTGGTTGGAACTGCTAACATTTTCATTCCATTTGGCATGCAGACACTGAAAATCTGAAGAGAGCTGTGACGTCAGGTGTTATCTATAACAATTAAAACAGGATCGTTCTTTGATGCTATGACGAAACATTTGAAAAGTTGTAAGCGATCACGGAAAATCTCTCTTGCTTGAGCCATTGTGAGAACACCAATAGACCTAGAAAAGGCCGCTGCACCTGTGGCCGAAACGTTGTTTTCATCAAGCAGTAGTATTATACAATACGACGCGGTACCATACACAGAACATTTTTATGTCCAATGGTAAAGTGTCGGGAACAGGTCCGTTTCTTCTCAAGGCGGCTGGAATTCTTTTCCTCGGGAAAACAAAATAGAGGAACATAAATTCCTGAAGCATTGAACGCACATAAATCTGTCACATTTTTAACTCTTTCCAAGAAAAATCACAATGAATTCTGCTTGGTTCCTTTAGGATAAAGCTGGTTGAGTAGTTTATGGACTATAGTTACTCCACTTCCGTCTATTTTGCAAAACATCTCTCCTAGTTATAGAAATAGATTGTAACCTCCCTTTTTCTACTAGGCCTACTGGATAGCGATATAATTGACCGTGACAGCATATGGCAAATGAAATTTTACACTGACAAATGCTATAGTTACTAAAGGAATATAACGCCGTTTAGTTGGGGGAAAGTGTACAACAGACACTTCTGAAGGAAGAATCTATTCAAAATTTACGCAAAATTTAGAAGATAATTTTGCAATGAGTGGAATACAGAGCAACCGTTCACGAATCGCTCAAGGCGTGGGGGGGGGGGGGGGGGGGCAGTGGGAAGGTTGCCACGAAATATTTACTACAAAAATCAATGATAACACAAAAAACACTGATTAGTTCAAAAAAGGGGTAATTAAACGGTCGACAGCCAGCTAAAGCCATGAATCTTGAGAAAAGTAATGGCAAATAATTTTAAGCAAATAATCACTGGCGTGGAAATTGGAGGTTGTCAGGTTTTCAGTCAGCACATTTGTTCACGAGAAAATAAATGACTCAAAAAGCACTGAGTTTGCAGTTACTCATTCAAAAATACCAAATATTCAAAGTAACGTCAAATGACATTACTGGTTATAGAAATAACTGGCTTAACTTAAACTTTGTTACGTGAAAAAATGTCTTACAGTAACCTCAGTGTAATGTAAAGCAAAATTTAGGAAAGGGCAAGCAATTTACTTTTTATAATTGAAAGATTAATCTGAATTTACTTTAAGTAAATGAGGGAATCATTTTACTTTCAAAATAAGATCAATAAAAAACAAACCAAGCCATCGGGAGGCACTTGCTCAGCTAAATACAGAATAAATGAAATTGGGCACTCTTAATTTGTGCTGTATCCTTAGTTATTAGTTTTGCTAGTAAAATTTTATTTTACTTTAAGTAGCCTCCGTTATTCAAAACAAGAATGAATAGTTACTGCGGCAGAAAATTTATACCGAAACTGGCAGTTATTAGTTAAAGCTTAAAAGCTTAAGTAACATAGTTAAAGGTATACAAAAAACGGGTAAAAGAATAATAAGCGAGTTAGGAAATCATTAGTAACAATGTTTATTTCAGATAGCTTTTTTTTACATAAATATCATAATCATTAACAGGTTGCATTACTCGTCACGAAAGTTGGCGTATTTCAAGCAAGCGTGCAGATAAAGCTTCAATGTTTACAACAAAGCTTCACACTGGTTGTACTGAAAAGAAAAACGTCGTGTTCAACGCCGCCGCGTTCTAAGAGCCGGCAGTGGCTCAGCTCAGACATGGCATTGTTGCATTTGCCACAGCAGCTCGCTTGTAATCTCTATTTTTCTAGTGGCTAGCGTTGCTGCCTCTGGATCACGGGCTCCCGGGTTCGATTCCTGATCGGTTTGGAATTTTCTCTGTATGGCAACTGGCCATTTGTGTCCTCATGATTTCATCATCATTCGTGAACGTGGTGAGATTGGACCGTGTAAAGAACAATCCAAATACCACCCTACATTCATTCCATGGTTTGACAGTAATCTGTGCACCATTATAGGACAAAGTCGATTTTTGGTTGCCGATATGCACAAAGTAATCGTTTGCAAGTTTGTTATAAACCACTGCAGCTGTATCCTCACTTATAGTAACTTCGAAAATGCTTTCAGCGCTACTAATATGTAAGCGAAACTACCTGAGGTTTCGGCAGAGAGCCATTCAGGTCGGTACACACTAAGACTAGTACAACGCCAAGTCTTACGCTCTGCATAAGGCCACGTCTGTGCAGTTCCTCAGTTTCACCCTCTGACATTTATCGCAAGTCTTTATTCCATCTCTTATCCTCTTTAGCATGACGTTAAAATTCACTGCCGAAGCCATTTTCTCTGCACATTCCTTTGTGAGCCAACACTATTGTTGAACGCGGGGTAGCCGCGCAGTCTCGGCGCCTGGTCACGGTCCGTGCGGCTCCCCCAGTCGGAGGTTCGAGTCCTTCCTCAGGCATCGGAGTGTGTGTTGTCCATAGCATAAGTTAGTTTAAGTTAGATTAAGTAGTGTGTAAGTTTAGGGACCGATGACTTCAGCAGTTTGGTTCCATATGACCTTACGACAAATTTCCAGTTTGTCACTATTTTCAATTTTTCATGTATATAGGATATTTTTGTACATTCTGTAATACTTTCTCAACTTTTCTCCGTCATACTTGGTCTTCACAGTTTTCAAGCATTCGTCCTGGCTTTAATGATGGTGCATACTTTTAGAAATACTCTCTATCTTCTTTCGTCCTTTAACCTCTTGAAAGTAGAAAAATTTCAGTACACTTTCAGATTCGTTATCCCGTAACAAGTCCTCATCCACGTCAAGGTCATTCCAGAAATTTCCCTCCAGCTTGGACACCGACAGGTGTTTATCTGGTGATTTTTTACTTTTCCGTTTTTGGACGTTCTTAATCTCCATCTGCCTGATCTGTCGTACTTGAAGCCCTCTTGACCCCAACACTTAAGCCCTTTTAACAATTCCTACGATTAACGGACCTTATGTTACCAACAATTCACTAATTGTCAAACGAGGTATTTTTTCTTCTGAAAGGTGGCTATCATCTTCCAAAATGTTTGGAGAAATGTGCTCTGTTTCTGCTTGTAACCCTTTTCCCTGTCTGATGCAAAACATACCACTGTCGTCTGACTGTATGACGTCAGCCTTAACCTAATGAATGTGGTAATCTACATGGCTGTAAATTAGTCGTACCCGGTCACCATTGCAATACTCGTCTTGCCCTCTTCAGAAAGTTCGCCTCATTTTTCTTTAGGATCAGCGTCGTTGGGGTTGGCTACTTGCATTACTACAACATTTGGACAAGCCCGCCTCTTCGGTACAGAGCTTTCTGTTTCTTCATAAACGTTCATTTCATTTGGGTTGAGAAGCGTCAAATATTGCTCGCTGTCCCCATTTGCATACCTACCATGTAATCCTCTGAAATTCTTCAGTTCGTCATATATTCGACCAAATGGACCTAGCCACACTTCCTTGCGTTCCATGTTGCCCTGCGTGATAACGGAAGTTTTATCCAATATCGGCTTCTTTAATTCCCGCAGTGGATCAAATTGTACTGAAGCCTGTAGTACCATTGTTGTGTTAACAGCGGTAGTCTCCAGGCTCCTCCTCATTGACCGGTACTCTATTTTTTTTCGTTATGACGGATAGTGATCGCTTTGTCGACTACCGTTTCCCCCTCAGTTATTGTTACTGCCGGTGCGTTACTCGCTCTGTCTTCTTGCAAATTCTCCAGTCTCGGATTTCTCACTCTGGATCTACCAAAGTGACGTTGACTAGGCTTTCTACTGGGTCGCCAAGGTCTTCCCACGTCCAGTGGACCTCAAACCGGCGTGGTTAATTGTTTCGATGATTAAATACCACAGGTCTGTTTCCATACAGGTATCGCAACTGCTGATTTTGCAACCATTCTCCACATACCATATTCACATGATACTGACCTCTGTCATTTCTACTATTGTTGTTCTCATTATGAGAGTTTTTGTTATAGTGGTGTGAGTTATTATTACCATTATTGCCATGGCTATTGTTATTAAAGTTGTTGGCGTTGCAGTGATTGTTGTTATCACCACGACTCTTCAAATTTTCGCCGTTATTCAGCCAGTGGATCTCATCTTAGATCTTTTCTAAGAATGCAGTAATTGTTCTGTAACTACTGCCAATGTACCTCTTGCATTTCTCTGGAGTATTCCTGACAACTCCCACACAATAACCGATTTAATCCGTCTACCACGCAAATATTCTAATTTGCAAATCCTATTTTCAGAAAATTCTTTCATCGAGCAGCGAGTGTTCGCGTCGTAGGGTTTTGACACTATCAAATAGCGCCATTCACTCTCCTGCTTCTGCTCGGACCAATATTCTTTCAAGAACTCGTTCTTAAATTCTTGAAAGCTTATGTTCAGAGTATCGAGGTTTAAGACCCATTGTTTATTATCGCCCGCTAGCACATCGATTACGGCGTTAATTTTTCTCTCATCCATTCATGAATCAGGCAATACCCTTTCGTAATCTGTAATGAATTCGGTTGTGTGCATTCCACCCTGTTTCCTGAGGGGATAGAAACGCTCCTACTTCGCTAACATTTCAGAGTTACGCGTGTAGCATGACAGTAAGTTCTGTTTCTGGTCTAGTCTCTTACCTAGTTCGATTACTTTTGTAACTTTTTGGCAAGTAGTCGTCGCTAACGTTCCCACGTTCCTCTTTTCCTCATCATACGTGGTCAGCTGTTTCTTCACTCTAACATCCACATCTTACACTAAAGTTAGCAAATTCATAACCCTTTCCTTTCGTCTTGTCGTGATAATTCTACGTTTTCAATTACTTTACTTTCAATAACGGGATCAACAGTCCGTTGCACTTTCCATTCAGTCCTCCGAACTTCCGTCTCAAGAAGACTATTTATGCTTCCTATATTCGACCGTTCCTCTGCTATGTCCTGCTTAAGATTGCCGATTTCGGTATTCATTACAGTTATTTCTTTCTTGGTTTCCTCTACTTTCGTGTTAATAATTCCAATATTATTGTTCACAATCTTGATCGCTGTAGACTGAGCATTCACTGATTCGGATTGAGTTTCTATTGATTCGAGCAGAGTATTAACTTTAACAGTAATTGGTTTGGACTGAGCGTTTATTGATTCGGACGGAGCATTAATTTTACTTATCAACAAGCTCAAAAAATATTTTATGTTTCCGGCTGTTACTGGTTTTGACTCGTAACTGTGGTTCTTTCTGAAGGGTTTCCTCGTACTCACCGTCAGTGGATTCGAGTTTGATTTTTATTCCGAATTCCGTAGCATTCGTCAATGCCAGGAATTCCACATTCCTCTGTTCCAGTGTTTCAGCGGTAGCGATTATGATGCTAGCCACCGTTTCCTCAACAATGAGTTCCACTGCTAACGTTCCCCTTGGTTCTGCCGATTGTTTCCCGTTAAGTACTATCAAATTATCAGTTTCCATTGTATCCATAATGTTGCCTGTTTTACTATTAATGAAATATTAAAAAATTTTGTGGCTTATTTCAGCACTTACTCCTACCGTGAGTGGGCGACTTTATTTGTAACGGAAGGTTTTAATTCGTTACGAATCTGCACAGTGAAAATTAGTGCCAAGAGCAATACCAAATTGATATTGTGCTGTAACCAGCGTCGCCACATGTAACCTCCCCCTTCCTCATCGGCCTACAGATTCCGATGTAACTGGCCGTTATTGCATATGCATAATGAAATTTTACAGTGAATAAGGCTATCGTTACCGAAGGAAAATAACACCGGTAGGTTACATGAAAGTGTACTACAGACTTTTCTAAAGGAAGAATCTATTCTAAATTTATACTAAATTTAGAAGATAATTTTGAAATGAGTGGAATATAATGTTACCGCTCACGAACCGCAAGGGGGAGGGCGGAAAGGTTACCAAGTAATGTTTACTCAAAAACTCACTGATAACACAAAAAACACTAAAAAAGGGACAATTGAACGGTGGACAGCCTGCTAGTGCAATGAAATACAAAATTTTCAAAGTAGCGTTAAATGATATTACTGGTTAAATAAATGACTGGCTTTACTTAAACTCTGTTACGTAAAATGTAACTTTCAGTAACCTCAGTTTAATGTGATGCAAAATTTAGAAAAAAGGCAAGCAATTTACGTTTGATTATTGAAATATTAAACTGAATTTACTTTAAGCAAATGGGCAAATAATTTTATTTTCAAAATAAGATAAATAAAATACATATTAAGCTAGCGGGAGGCACTAGCTAAGCTAAATACAGAATAAATGAAATTTGGCACTCTTAATTTGTACTGTATCTTTAATTATTAGTTTTGCCAGTGAAATTTTACTTTATCTTAAGTAGCCTCTGTTATGTAATACTAGAATGAACAGTTACAGTGGCAGTTAATTTAGACTGAAGTTGGCAGTAAATAGTTTTCGTATTCTTACGACACTCGGTGATTTCATGGAAGGAAAGGGACCCTGATTGGTATTAAATGTCTGAAGATAGTGACAACAGATCTGTCCTACAAGTTTTAATTATAGCAAGTTATTATTCAAGTTATGCATACATTGTGAAAGAAATGTTGCTGGAAAAAGCCTCTACATTACTATATTTGTTAGTTAACAGTCTTACGATGTTGTAGCTGCGCGGACGACGGAGAATGTGGCCGACGACAATGCTGAGTTGCCGTTGTTGCTGCTGCTGCTGTTCGATGAGAACAATCCTGAGTCGTCTCCAGAGCCACGGATAGTTATAAGACAGGCAGTAGTTGGAATCGTAGCTTCCTCCGCCTGCCCAATCCTACAGTGCTCTCAATAATCGCGGGTTAACAAATCAGGCGCGTCTACACTGCTGCGAGCATAGCTGCACGCTGCGGCGTCGGGAGCGCCCAGCAAACACTTCCGCACTCTTTCTTGACTCACGCCGCTCTGCCTTCTCTCTGTTCGCAACGCGACAAATTCTCCATACGCAAAGATAAACAATGGCACAGCTACTAACATTTAGTCATTGCCATCGATAAATTTCAATAATGTTCCCGGATATTACGCAGCAATTTACAGTGTTTTCATTATTTTTCAATCAACTGCATACAGACAAAAATAAATACATTAGTACATCGATTACGTATTAAACATAATTTCTGTAATACGTCTTACAGCTTTAGAATCAAAAGTACAGTGCAAGTTATCAGTAGATATTATACGGCGAAAATTTTAGATGGCGCAGAAGGTATTTTATCTGCATTTTCGGTGTTACAAGATTTCTAAAGATTCTTTACTGAAAGCAATTTTTATTTTACATTAGTTCCTTCTTGTTTCCTCAAAGTAATTTGTGGAGACGCTTAAGAAACCAATAATAACAGTCTTTTCCAGTTATGTTTTCTCTTTGATTAAAATTGTGTCCAACGTTACCACATTCTGCATAATTACATGCCAGATTTCTTAAATCATGAGGTGTTAGCCAATAAAATACCTTAGGTAGTTTTAATGCACAATTGGTGAATGCTAATTCTGGTCCGGGAGAATATATGGATGGAGAACCCAAGGTCGATATAGATGCTTCCATTCTTAGCATCATTTTTCTGCGTAGTGTTTCCTCTTGTAAGTTTTGGTGAAGCCTCATTACGAATCGCATTAACAATATTTCCTAATTCATGCGCCATGCAAGAAGCTCTCTCTATTTTACGGGTGTACGTCCTCGACATCTGAACAGAGGAACCCATTCTAGTATTCACTGTGTTATTTTGCCCTTCATTAAATACACATCAGTGTAGTTCATTTAGCTACCGAATATCGCTAGTGTAAAACTCAAGTGAGGTACAATGGCGCACTCGGCCTGTGTGCGTCGAACTGCCACAACGAGAATGGTTTATATAAAAGTATAGTTTCACACTCGTGCTTGGCTCATAATAATAATAATAATAATAATAATAATAATAATAATAATATAATACATATATAACCATACCGGTTAATTTGCAGAGATATGCATAACGAAAGAAACTTACATTTTAACACAACAGGAAATGGTGTATCTCTTAGAAACTCGAGATCAAACATTACAAGGAAAAAACACAAAATAGACTCTTTTATTTTGCGCTGATAACTGGAAAGTAACGGTTACTATGTTCTGCGTGCTTATTTGTGTAACTGAGCACCAGATGGGAGCAGTGATCAGGTGGCACTAGCTCTCACAGTTAAAGAAATATTGAAGTGTGTCATAATACCCGTTCCACCACATTCTCTGACACCCAGATAATCACAGTTTTTAGTTTTTCTTGGGGAAATCTTCGTCTCGTCTCATCTACGTAAAGGTCTGAGGTCTCACTGCCGCTTCGTTTAAAAATATTTACATATTTTCAAGTCACGATCATTTGTTTGGTAGTTTTCGTACTTCGTAAGCTAACTACTGAGGAACATAATTACTTGTCTGACTCTAACGGAAGATTTTCTAACGAGAACGGTAAGTGTTTTCTGTTGTTCACTTGATCTCCTTTTACTTATTTGTTTATATAAGTGTTGCCAACTCAGCTAAGTACACCTAATGACTAACCACTTCAGGTCTCTTTGTCTGTCTGTCTCTTTCTCTCTGTCTCGTTGTGTGTGTGTACGTATGTATGCTAGTTCCTATATGTACATGAAAGTTGGGGGAGGAGGATTGAGTGGATTGAAATTAGTCAGGAAGTGCGTTGTAGAAAGCTGAATGCGGGTCTTATAGCTTTGAAGATAGGTGTTAGGATGATTTGATTTTTTGTTATGAGTTATTCGGGGGAAATCATGGTAAAGTGAGGCAAAAAAGATGGTGTAGAGTTATTATGATTATCATCTGTTTGGGTGTTTCTCTACTATCTCATATGTTAATTTAAACAGTGAGCTGTTGGTCATGTGCACATGGTAATTCAAAACGGTTTTCTTTTCTACTTTGGGTTTTTGTATTTAATAATTCTCCTGCAGGGTTAGAAGGTGTCTTTTACTGTCTGTACTTATTATTTTTATGTCCTCTTCTCTAGAGGTTGGCTTGTGATTCTGTACACAGAGTTAACGTGGAGTAACTTGTCCTACACTTCCTGGCTCTCATGTGTTCATTGTAACTGGCCTTAATTCCGATACCTGTTCCCTCAGTGTACCTGTCATAACATGTGTTACATTGCGATTAACACATATGTGCTTTATCGTACAACTCTACCTGTTGCCAGATGTGGAACATTTTCTTTGATGGAATTGTCTGTTGTTTTAGCTACGTTTATGCTTGTCTTTTGAGAACTTGGTCTGTTTTTGTATGTCATCAAGTACCATCTTATGTCTTCCCAATTGTTGATTATTGTTGTCATGGTACTAAGTCTGTGTGTTCTCGCCGATTATGCTGTGTTGTTCTTTATGTGTTTGCCTTTAATGTTGTAGCTGTTCATTTAATTTTGTTGTTTAGTTTTGTGACTAAGTTTGAATTGTAAATATATAGAGCTAGTTTCGGTAGTTTTCTTTGTTTAGTGGCATTGTGTTGCGTTTGTGGAGCATGTGTCGAAGTGCTGCTTATTTCTGTGAGTTTCGGTGGTTCGAAGTTTAGTGGATGTTTGTGTCATGAAGTGAAAGAATCCTGCTACCTTGGAAGGAAAATAATATACATCGGAGGGAGCTAGAAGGACATGAAACGCACAGTATCGACAAAGAGGGCACTCGTCGCCAAAAGAAGTTACTATGGAACACTGGCCTTAATCTGAGGAAGAAGTTTTTGAAATGTAACGTCTGAAGCACAGCATTGTAGGGAAGTGAATCACTGACTGCATGGGATACTGGAAGAGGATGGAATCTTCTTAGATGTGTTACTGTAGGTGGGTGCTGATAATTAAGTGGACTGACAAGTTAATAAAGGTGGAGGTTCTCAGTAGAAGCCACAATGACAAAAATATGCAGAATAGTTAGAAGCGAAAAAGAGACAGGATGGTAGGACATATGATAAGACATTAGGTAATAACTTTCTTCGCATCTGAAGGAGCTGTGAAGTATGAAATGTGTACGGGAAGATGGAGATCGGGATACATCTATCAAATAATAATTATTAAGGAAGTTGGGTGTAAGTGCCACTCTGAGATGAGGAGGTTGACATAGGAGTCAAAGTCGTGGGAGGGGCACATCAAGGAAGTCAGAGGACAGATGATGCCTATTCTCCTGCCCCCCCCCCGCCCCACTCACCCCCCACCCCCCCCCCCCCGCCACACAAACACGATCACCACCAACAAACCACAGCAAGAAAAGTATCCACGCCGATAGTGTGACGGCGACTGCAGCACTGCGAACTGCTTACGTAACGACCGTACTTGCTACATGTCCTGATGAGGAAGCAGAGTGAGGCGTGACGACATAGTTGCATAAAACGATGGTACACGAGGCAAACCACATTGTAGTTTCAGACGAGTTCCAGTTCTCCAGTTGTGCATACGGTATCATGACGAACGTATCGTTATGCAGAAGCTCTGAGCAGAAAGAACATACTGCGACTGTCTATGTCATCCTCATATGGGCACAGCACATGGTGTGTTGATACTGAGTACCATTACGTACACAGAAATATCAGCTGTAGATCACGCAGACGGTACATTGGACAGCAAGAGTTATATCTCCGGACTTATTAAATACGGTACCTGTTTCTGATCTTCAAGGGCTTCGTGGCATCTTTCAAGGAGGTATTGCTCCATCATATGTTGGCTACCTCGATGGAGAGAGTGTTCCACTATTCCACTGGCCAACAAGTTCTCAAATTGTGTCACTCATGAAAAATACTGGCCGTAAGTCGGAAGGAAGTATTAACTTCACCCATGTGACCAAAATTAGGATTGAACATTCGATTTTCAGATCCCACCATCTCGCAGTTAATTCAGTAGGCATGTCAAATGCAATGTGTAGAACTGTTCTTGCACCATGATTATTCGCAATGAAGTGGGATCTAGTGAACTGCAGCTGAGCCCAGAAAACTGTACAAAGGTACAAGGCATAAGAGATTATGTGCTCCATCACTAACTCTTGAACAGCGTAAATAATATGGTAATCTGAGAGTACTGCCGTGAAAGAAAACATATCCGGAAGCAAAATATTAATTGCTTCACCCACCATTAATTCCTCTCTTTCTTTGTGACCCATTGAAGAAGGTGAAAAATTTATCTAAAAAATAATTTAAAAATTTCATTGCGTTTCTCAGTCTTCCCTAATGGATAAACGACCTGAGAGCAGTCACCTATCACGTTCTAGGTAGCAGAGTAATTTCTAGACACGCAGCTTTAGAAATGAGAGCGAAAACAAAAATGTTGAGTGGGCGATTGCTCACAGATGGGCGGTTGGAGGGCTCGGCCTGGTCCAAGGACGTGGCGGCGGATGCTGGCGGCACCTGGCTTAGTCAACGGTCCTTGCTTCACGGATCGGAAATGGCAATCGTAGCGGCGTCGTAAGTACCACGATGGCTGCTACGGGCTGTATGTCATAGTAGCGCCCAGCTGTGCGCATGACGGCAGCCTGGGTGTGGGTGCATTAACACGGGGCCCCAGCGCTGACTTTGGGGAAGAGGCCATGTTTCTGAGTCGCCGAGAAACTTCTGGAACTGGGATCGATGACAAGGATTCGGATGTTGTCAGAGAGACACTCAGTGAGACTGCCGAAGCCTCCTCAAGGCTGACCCACTACCAGGTCACTCAGACGCGGGTGGCGGTACGGAAAAATCAGCACCTGCTACTAGACTTCCAAGCTGCTACAGAATCGATACTGCAGGAGTTATTCGAGACGCTTGTTTTTAATACTCGGAGGTTATGTTCCGGAACTGTATCGTACTCAGCTAACGATTTTATCATCCGGGACTGTAAGGCCACGTTCCCAAACAACCATTATTCTACGTGATTCAGTAGTTCTGTAAGTTGGCTGCTTCTGTGTTGGCACCGCTGTGTAGGGCTTTGCATTAGATCACTGACTGCGCTTTCTTTCTAAGAGACTCTGTGGCTCGTTGGACTCGTTGTTGGAAGTTAATCGCCAGTAGTGTTGGGCAATTGGAAGTTAGTCGCCAGCAATGATGGAAGTACTGTTGGGCAGTTGCAGGTGAACATCCAGCAGCCGGTCGGAGTGGCCGAGCGGTTCTAGGTGCTTATGTCGGGAACCACGAGGCTGCTACGGTCGCAGGTTCGAATCTTGCCTCGGGCATGGGTGTGTGTGATGTCCTTAGGTTAGTTAGGTTTAAGTAGTTCTAAGCATAGGGGACTGATGATCTCAGCTGGAAAGTCCAATGGTGCTTAGAGCCATTTGAACCATTTGAACAACCAGCAGTGATGGATGTTAGATGTGAGAAGTTAGCATTGACGGGCGGTAGAGGTCTGAAGTGTTAGCGTAGGCTAACGATCTGTACATGTTCGACTTGGAGATTGACTGGATGTCAATGACGATTTACATTCGTGTCTGAACTGGATATCACATTATTGAGGTACAAAAAAATACATTATTTGGTTTGCAACAAAATCTTTCCTTAGCTAACCACATGCCTATTAGTAGTTAGTGGCTTTAGTAGTTATAATCTTTTATTTAGCTGGCAGTATTGACGCTTGCTGTATTGCTGTAGTTCGCGTAATGAAGATTTTTGTGAGGTAAGTGCATAATAAAATGTATAGATTATTGTTAAGGTTTCTTTTTAGTCAGGGCCATTGTTTTGAGTTAATCTGGTAGCAGTCAGATCGCGTGACCGTTGTATATTGAGAGTAATTAATGAACACGAAAAGTTTGAGTTCTTTTTGCCAGGGGAATTTTACTCACCAGTTTAACTAAATATTTTATGAAGAAGTTTCATTTTATACCGTATGAGAGGTGTTTACATACAACTGTTAAATACATTAAATACAAAACTGCATGAAAAGTCCAAAAGTTCGCTGTAGCTGTATTTAATAAAGTCGATTAGAGACTGACACAAACGGTTTGGCAACTTTTAAGTTAGATCTTCTGGTGTATATCAAAACCACGTCGTATGGTAGAAGAAGTTATTAGAGAAGGACGCAGAATAACAGTTGGCGTGACTAGGAAAAGTTATCAGCATTCTTCAATTTTTAAAAATCATCATCAATGATGAATGTCCACACTGTGTTAAAATAACAGATTGTCATCACACTACGACTTTTCAGAAAGAGCCGGAAAACATTTAAAGAAGAATTACACAAATCCTGTGTTTTCCATGCCGCAGAATGTAGGTGCCAAATATAGACACAAGGAACAGTTAATCAGCTAGCAATTATTCAGTTTCCTGTCATGACCGTCTCGAAAGTTCCTTGAGATAAATGGTAGACGTTTCGATATTCGCTTTAAAGAACACCTCAATGTGAGCAATTTGAAATCTGCAGTAATACACTGGGCGACGGCTCAAACACGCGACCGGCTGTCCTGATTTACGTTTTCCGCGATTTCCCTAAATCGCTTCAGGCAAATGCCGGGATTGTTCCTTTGAAAGTATACGGCTGACTTCCTTTCCAATCCTTCCCTGCCGATGACCTCCCCAACTCAACCAAGCAAATCCTCATTAACAGCTCACTTGCATGATAATCAACAATCTATTTAAGATGTCCACAATAGGTTTGGGGATACTACATAAGAAGTTAAATGGCAGTGGTAAATATGTTCCAGGAGATATATGTAATAGAATCAATAACAATGTCCCATGACAATATTCTGAAGAACCAAACGGATAAAGAACCCTAGATTTATTTGCCAATTTTGGCTTCGAATTTTCGGTTTCAGCATCTAACTAGTTGGTTAGCTTGTTAAGCTCCTTTTTCTTAATATTAATATCCAAGTTTACTGCCATTACCGGTCCACGTGTAGGTTATTTATCCATTTAATGTTACATAAATTATAAAGTTTTTCAGCTTAGTAATATTATTACATCAGTATCACCTACGTTCTATTTTTATGTAATACTGTACGTATAGTCGAGTCTAACTGCTCGCGTGGTGGGCGCAATTGCTCATCAGAGCACAATCAGTGTGCTTCTCTTGTATTGCCCGTGTCAGTTAGATTTACCTAGCTGTTACTCGGACGGCAGACAGTGCTCACTGTCCAGCAACAGACTGGACACCCCATGGCTTGTGGTTGGTTGGTTGATTTGAGGGAGGAGACCAAACAGAGAGGTTATCGGTCACATCGGATGAGACAGGAATGGAGAAGGAAATCGGTCGTGCCTTTTCAAAGGAACCATCGTGACATTTGCCTAAAGCGATTTAGGAAAATCACGGAAAACCTAAATCAGAATGGTCGGAGGCATGTTTGAACCGTCGTCCTCCCGAATGCGAGTCTAGTATGGTAACCACTGCATCACCTAGGTCGGTCCGTGTCTTATGTTGTCAGCTGCTGCGATTACTATTACGTTGGTGACAAACACACTTAAGCATGTCGTCCTCCGGATCATATATTTTCCTGGACAACATTTACGAGGGGCATTGTGTGTTACTTGGCACAGGCCCACAGGAACATATTTTAGTCGTGATGACAGTTAGTGATTTTAATACAGACCGATCATTCATCACCGATGATGGCTTTCTTTTTTTTTTTTTTAAAGAAAAGCAATGTGTAGTAACTCATTTTTACATAGTTTTTATACACATCAGAAGATGCGATTTAAAAGTTGGTAAATTGCTTGTGGAGTCTCTAATCGACTTACATAAATACAGCAACAGGGGACTATTGGACTCTTCACGCAGTTCTTTATTTGAAAAGTTTTAACACCTTTACGTAAACACCTGTGCTGCTGTGTGAGCTGGTCAGTTTAATTATATTTAATTACTTTAGCTAATGGTGCCATAGTCGTAAAATTATCTATAGGCCAATATGGGTCCTCCCGCTCTCAGGCAGGCGTATGAGATTGTGATTTTTGGCAGTTATATTGGGTCGGGAGAACACCGTTAATGTAGACAGTGCAAAATTTTGCGGCTAACAACAGTGTCAATTCTGAGAGAGTCATTGTATGCTCATTGCGAAATCTGTTAGCTACTAACGCTAGCCGTAACTCTTTGAGGGGAAAGTAACGTAAAATTAAATTCCACATTAAATTAATTTTTCTGTTTGCCATTTGCAATATACTTCACTTGTTTACATAACCACTTAGTAGTCCAGTACGCTCTGTGTGCTCATGAAAACTTGCGTGTCGATGTTATTATTTGTCATGTGATTTATTTTCTGTGTAATAAAATTTTATTTTCTGAAAGAGTTCATTCACTCTCGCCAAAAGTGATGTTTAGGAACGTATACAAACGAGTACTGCTCTACACTGCTAAGCGAGTGGGACATGTAACAAACAGCAACCACAATTCCACAGACGATTAAATTAATTGTTAAATTTTCTTCTATCTTTCGAAGAAACTCATTTAGTGTTTGTATATAAAAAAATGTTGGGGAATGAACGATTTACGTGAGAAACTAAAGCGAGTTCATGTGCGATGGCAACGCTATAGTAAGTTCAGTTTCTCCGTACATAGCACGAAGAACCATTTTGTATCATACGATTTTCATGACATTTTCAGTTTATATTATACAGATTATTTCTTTTTCCAGCAACATGGGTAGCTATTTACTGAGTGATGAATCCCTGAGAGGAACTGTGATGGGGAGACAGCAGAAAAAGTGTCCGTGCTTCAAATTTGAAATGTATCTCCAAATCACGAAGTTAACTGCGCTGCTCTAAGCTGTAAGAGACACTTGTAATTGTGAGTGCAACTGAGGGATTTTCACCTGACACCAAGCATAGCACTCATTCTCTAAAGACACAGAAGAAGATCTGTTTGAGGTTTACCTTCGTTCTAGACGTACTAGAGCTATAGTGTCCTGTCAAGGGCAAAACAAAATTAAGTAATAACTGAGTATCGCAGCTCTTACAAGTTGTTTTCCACTTCCCAAAAGTATTAATGGTATTTTGCTATGCGTCATCAACGAAATCTATCCAAATACTTCTAAAAAATATAAAGTAAAACATACCTCATCAGATTTAAATGAATTGTGTAGTGTTGAAGCGAGTTTGACACACATATATCTATACAAGATAAGGATTACCAGTCGGAATTGGGTGATATAGAAACTCTCTATCACAAGAGATTCACGATAAATACCATAAATGGCAACCCAGTTTTGCGACAATACCTTTTCGGCTGATCTGTAACTTAGTAGTTTCTTTACTCGCTATATTCAAGGTCTCGGACGTACAGGAATTCATTCACAGTTTATGATTGCAATATTGCAGTTTGAAATCTCCTCCGGGAGTTAGACATGAACCGTCACACACAGTTAACGACGTATGGTCATCGAGGCTGGTTATGAAGTGAAAATAATGAACGTTTCGAATTCATCATTAACAGAACTACCTGATGGAACAACTGAGTTGGGAGAATCTTGTAAAATCAGAAAAAGACTTGGACTTCAAATGCAGACTGTTTGAGACCTCATATGAGAATAGAACAGAGACGAAGTATTGTTTGCTGTAACGTAAGACATTTTCTTAATGCAGCCGAAAAAATAATATGGTGTATTTCACGTGTTTATTTCATTGTGTATAATGTTCAATTTAAAAAATTCACAAATCGGTCTCTTCTGCAACCTATTTCAACAAGACATTCAAATCAGTAGCATAAATATCACAAATAAAATCAAATGGATGCACAGCCACGTCATCTTATAAAAACTTATAACGTTAAAATTATCTGACGTTACGACCGAGTTGCGGCGGCCTTTTTCAGGGCGAAGACGAGGCCCTGTTTACCTTCTTGTAATATACGTGAAATCCTTGTGTTAGGATAAGATGCATGATGTGACAGTTGTTACAGTTCTTTCGTTTACTTTCTCTAATTTACATCTAAAACCCAAAGAAGCATGGAAATATATTGATACTGTTTGAAAAATATTTATTGTTTTGGGAATAAGTACATTGGCATTGCTGGACTGCTTAATTATTTCATTGATGCAAGAAATTTGGAAGATTTGTTGATAGCACTTCGGTTTTTGCATCAACAAACGCAAGAAGTTGTAATATAATTTATTTAAGGACAATAAATAACTTATACTTAAAAATCGAAGCGTTTTAACACTTTAATGCCTGAATAAAGTTCTTCGTGGAAAATAGAAATCCAAAATTATATCGCTCTAGAAGTACCGAAAACAGTCAGGACATATCAGCACATGTGAAAAGCGATGGCAGCTTTGTGTATGATCTGAACCTACTCGCACGGGTGCTCGAGAACAGCTCCCGTTACACTTATTACAGTCGCACTGGTATGATGCGAGTTCGCGACCCCTGGCGTTAAGGGGTTAAGTTGTGGTAATTAAGAAGAAGTTTGAAGATCAGGTGAATTGGTAAGCAATAAGTAAGTCCTCGGCAGAATCGTCGAGAAAAGGGGGGCAACAAGTCGATGACAATGACGAGGAGAAGGGGCGGGTTGATAAGACGTGTGCTGTGATAAGCCATCGGGCAGTTCTTACTTCCATGCAGGAATTTGTGGTGGGTTACTACAAACCTGTCGGAAGATTGGTAACACAAAAGAATGGCAGCTCAATGTAGTGGATGACAGGATAACTACACGATATTTTTGGTTCAAAAATGACACACCAGGTGATATCTTTACCACTTAATATGAAACCAAAAAGCCGATCTGTTCAATGTTCGTCTTTTTTCAGCAAGGAGGGGATTCTCGCAGTAATAAATCTCTTGTTTTACATCATCTCCTACCAGTCCACCAAGTTGAAGTTCCGAAGACCATCTCGGGTTCTTGCTGCAGAACCAGGACCGTTTCCTTGCACAGTCTGTTTCGCCTCCACCCATACGTTTAAAAAGGATCAAAATCTGGTGAAAAAGTAGACCAATGTAGAGGAATCACATTATTCTTTTCTGCAGACCACTAGTGTACCATAGTGTACCAGTGTGTTGGTAGTATGTCCGATGGACAGAGCTTAATACCTTAGGAAACACTACTCACACTGATGGGACCTTAACATTATCCAAGTCGTGAGTGTACGGGACAGCATCAAATCCATTATCCATTTTGTGAAACGTAACACATTACCGGAAACACATCTGCCCTCAGACACCCACAAACACAACGCCACTGCGAGACGGCTCTTTGGTAAATTTGGAGTCGAGTCGATCACCACGTGGGCTATCTACTCGTACTGGTTCGTCGTTCATTGTGGAAATTTCAAAATAATAAAAAAAAACTATATTCCACCATTCACGACAGAAATATTCATCAGAAAATTGGGGGAGTTGCTGATGGTTACTGGGCTTCCCCTTGACCGCAGTACGTTTTTCTTTGCAATCGAGGGTACTGAACACCAAATCGAACCTTCCTACCCAACCGGGAAAAGGCACTAGCTAGATTCCACTGCACGTCGTTTAAAAGATAATTTCAGAAATTCATAATCTTGGGCTGGTACTGCGGCACGACAACGGTAAGTTCCTAAAGGCCTAATGGATTCTACAGTGTGTCGATACAGTTTACTCCAGAGTCACACAATGCACTCTGGAACAGCATGCTGTGCACAAGCCCATGACGTCATCAAATTCCCTTCCTCCACGTGATCGACAATGCGGTCACGACCATTCTGCCAACGATGTCTCTCATTTAGGCAGTCTTGCCTCGCACACAAGTGTACTTTCATGGTATTAACACATTTCACCTAAGCCCAATCCCGAACAATAGACCTTAACGTTGGTGGGAAGACCTGCGTACGTGCGTCAGTGTTACAGATAGTTGTGTTTGTTGAGAGGCCAGACCAACATGTGGTTTCTGAAGAGGGGCAGCAGCCTTTTCAGTAGTTGCAGGGGCAGCAGTCTGGATGATTGACTGAACTGTTCTTGCGACACAAACCAAAACGGCGTTACTGTGTTGGTACTGTGAACGGCTGAAAGCAAGGAGGAAAAAATGCAATTGACAGGAAGTGCAAAATGGCTAGAGGACAAATGTAAGTATTTAGAGGCATATATCACTAGGGGAAAAATGGATGCGCCCTATAGGAAAATTAAAGAGACCTTTGGAGAAAAGAGAACCAGCAGTATGAATATCAACAGATCAGATGGAAAACCAGTCCTAACAAAAGGAGGTAAAGCAGGAAAATGGAAGGAGTATACTGAAGGCCTATTCATGGCAGACGAGACCAATGTCCCGGAAGTGGAACAGGACTCAGATGAAGATGAGATGGGATACATGATACTGCGTGATGAATTCTACGGAGAACTGAAAGACCTAAGTCGAGACGAGGCCTCGGGATTAGACAACATCCCGTTGGAATGATTGATAGCCTTGGGAGAGCCAGCCATAACAAAATTCTTCCACCTGGTGCGCAAGGTGTATGGGATACGTGAAATACCCTCAAACTCCAAGATGAATATAGTAGTTCCCGTTCTACAGAAAGCAGGCGCTGACAAGTGTGCGAATTAATGAATTGTAAGTTTAATAAGTCACGGCTGGAAAACGTTAACACGATTTATTTACAGAAGAATTGATAAACTGGTAGAAGCCGACCCTGGGGAAGATCAGTTTGGACTCCGGAGAAATACAGGAACACGTGAGGCAATACTGACCCTACGACTTATTTTAGAAGATAGATTACGGAAAAGTATACCTACTTTTACAGAATTTTATGTCTTAGAGAAATATTTTGACAATGTTGACTGGAATATCGGCTTTCAAATTCCAAAGGTGGCAGGGGTAAAATACAGGGAGCGAAAGGCTGTTTACAACTTGTTTAGAAACCTGGCGGCAGTTATAATGGTCGACAGGCATGAAAGGGATGCAGTGGTTGACTAGGGAGTGAGACAGGGTGGTAGCCATCCACAATGTTATTCAATCTGTATATCTAGCAAGCAGTAAAGGAAACAAAAGAAAAATTAGAGCAGAAAGTAAAGCCCAGAGAGAAGAAATAAGAAATGTGATGTTTGAGGATGACATTGTAATTGTGTGAGAGACGGCAAAGGACTTGGAAGAGCAGTTCAGCGGAATGCACAGTGTCTTGAGAGAAGGATATAAGATGAACACCAAGAAAAGGAAAACGAGACAATGGGATGTACTCCAATTAAATCAAGTGATGCTGAGGGAATTAGATTATGAAATGAGACAGTTAAAGCAGTAGATGATTTTTGCTGTATGGGCGGCAAAATAACTGATGATGGTCGAAGTAGAGGATATAAGATATGGACTGGCCTTGGCAAGAAAAGACTTTCTGATGAAGGGAAATCTGTTAACATCGAGCATAGATCTAAGTGTGAAGAAGCTTTTTCTGAAAGTATTTGTTTGGAGTGTAGCCATGTACGGAAGAAGAACATGGACGATAAAGAGTTTAGACAAGAAAGGATTAGAAGCTTTTGAGATGTGGTGCTAAAGAAGAATGCTGAAGATTACATAACTAATGAGGAGGTACTGTACAGAATTGGAAAGAAGAGGAATCTGTGGTACAACCTGACTAGAAGAAGGTATCGGTTGGGAGGACACATTCTGAGGCATCAAGGAATTACCAGTTTATTACTGGAGGGACTCGTGGGGGGATAAAAATCGTTGAGGGAGAGCAATAACGGAATAGAGTAAGCAGATTCAGAAGGATGTAGGTTACAGTGGTTACTAGGAGGTGAAGAGGCGTGCACAGGATATAGTAGCACGGAGATCTACATCAGATCAGTCCTTGGACTGAAGACTACCACAACAACAACAACACAGTGTCTGTTGCCAAACTAAGGAGAAAGGTAATGCATGTGGCCAAGAGTCATTTATTAAGTATGCTTGACGCAGGAGTTTTATATGCTCTGAGTGCTTTTATGAATCTTGCCACGTGAAGCATTCCCAGGCTAATCTGGATGATGCTGATCGAGGTTAATACGAAACAATATGAATTAAGATTACCTGTTTTTCCGAAAACTAAGGCGTAACACTTGAACATTTTTACGTGAGTGATGTCTGAATTGTTCTCAGTTAGTGTCTTTAAGCGCCTCGTCATCGATTTGCCTTCCCCTTGCCAGAATTCGGCAGTATAATCATAAGAGAACCTCAGCATACGCTCAGCTTAAAAAGGAATTTCAGCTTTTCATCACCCTTGCTCTTCTGCAAGACTGTTGTGGAGTTCATTTAAGTCTCTGATGTCATACGAAATGTCATATCATCTGGCCGTTCCTCTCGTTAGTGTTTTTCACATATTCCTCTTCTCGCCCATTGTGCATAGAACCTCCTCGTTTCTTTTCTTATTTACCCAGCTACTTTTCAAAACCTTTCTTTTGTACTACATCTCAAATGGGTTGATCCTTTCGATTTTGCCCACCATCCAAGATGCACTTCGAGACACTGCTGTGTTTCAGACGTACATTTTCAGATGCTTTTATTAACATTAAGACCGATGTGTGATATTAGGGTCTTATTTTTGTTAGGAACGCCTTCTTTGTGTGTCCTCCTCGTTTGTTTCGTCAAACACTATTTGATCAAAAGTTTTGAAGATCTCTACGTAATGCGACATTGACCACTAGATGTCAAGACAAACGGACACGCTATTGAGGACATATACTTGGTGGTCGGAAACAGCCTGAAAACATGTAACGCTGTTGCAGGGTAGGTTGTGACAAGGGAAAAGAGAAATCTATACGTTGTAACGTTTTCGAGTTATTTAGTACTGAAGTTAGTGAATCATGCTTTTGAGCACGCAAACTCAAGCGACAGGCCAGGGACGGTGTCGCCAAACGAGATAGTGAAAAAGAGAGCGATACAAAGATTACACACTGAATGGTAGTAAGGACCGAAATTGGCTCATTACTTTGAAAACTCTGGAAACGGTTAGAAGTTATTACATTTACTTACAGATTTGTCATGCACTTTGTAAGTACTTGAAATTCAATCCGACATCTTTTTGCATATAATGCATGTGTGCGAGCTGAAATAAGAGTTCAAGTACGAGGTGCATACAAGTTCTAAGGCCTCCGATTGTTTTTCTCCGGACCGGAAAGAGAAACATGTGCATTGTTTTAAAATGAGGCCGCATTCATTGTCAATACATCCCAGAGATGGCAGCACCGTGCGGCAGATGGAATTTTACCGCCACCGGCGAGAATGAGAATTGTTTTAAATACTTAATATGGTGACGTTTTCCCTACTTGAACACCGTGCAATCATTCGTTTTCTGAATTTGCGTGGTGTGAAACCAATTGAAATTCATCGACAGCTGAAGAAGACATGTGGTGATGGAGTTATGGATGTGTCGAAAGTGCGTTCGTGGGTGCGACAGTTTAATGAAGGCAGAACATCGTGTGACAACAAACCGAAACAACCTCGGGCTCGCACAAGCCGGTCTGACGACATGACCGAGAAAGTGGAGAGAATTGTTTTGGGGGATCGCCGAATGACTGTTGAACAGATCGCCTCCAGAGTTGGCATTTCTGTGGGTTCTGTGCACACAATCCTGCATGACGACCTGAAAATGGGAAAAGTGTCATCCAGGTGGGTGCCTCGAATGATGACGGACGACCACATGGCTGCCCGTGTGACATGTTGCCAAGCAATGTTGAAGCGCAATGACAGCATGAATGGGACTTTCTTTTCGTCGGTTGTGACAATGGATGAGACGTGGATGCCATTTTTCAATCCAGAAACAAAGCGCCAGTCAGCTCAATGGAAGCACACAGATTCACTGCCACCAAAAAAATTTCGGGTAACCACCAGTGCTGAAAACATGATGGTGTCCATGTTCTGGGACAGCGAGGGCGTCATCCTTACCCATTGCGTTCCAACTGGCACTACGGTAACAGGTGCATCCTACGAAAATGTTTTGAACAACAAATTCCTTCCTGCACTGCAACAAAAACGTCCGGGAAGGGCTGCGCGTGTGCTGTTTCACCAAGACAACGCACCCGCACATCGAGCTAACGTTACGCAACAGTTTCTTAGTGATAACAACTTTGAAGTGATTCCTCATGCTCCCTACTCACCTGACCTGGCTCCTAGTGACTTTTGGCTTTTTCCAACAATGAAAGACACTCTCCGTGGCCGCACATTCACCAGCCGTGCTGCTATTGCCTCAGCGATTTTCCAGTGGTCAAAACAGACTCCTAAAGAAGCCTTCGCCGCTGCCATGGAATCATGGAGTCAGCGTTGTGAAAAATGTGTACGTCTGCAGGGCGATTACGTCGATAAGTAACGCCAGTTTCATCTATTTAGGGTGAGTAGTTAATTAGAAAAAAAATCGGAGGCCTTAGAACTTGAATGCACCTAGTAAAGCCGATTTTGAGGTAAGCGCCTTTGATCATCTGTAATTCCTTAAGCAGATAATTTAGAAACTATGCCAGGTTGTGTTACTTTCGGATGATCCAACAGAGACGAAAATGGATTTAGAATACTCATATTTCGGCGGAATGACGAAAAAAGAAAGCAGTGGGCATTTTCAGTGAACAAGACTGACATAAATCACACAAGGCGCCTTGTGGAAACTGACTGAGTGCACTTATCTATGAGAAGTAAGTGGCCATTTGTAATAAGAAAAAAAGAGTGTAGCTATGTAGCAAATGTTGACGGATTCTTCTAAGCTGCGAACACTCATAATTACGCCTCTTTTTGTTATGACTTGTTTTGAACAGTACCTAAATGTTCACACAAATACCTATTGACTTACATAATTAGTCATTCCAGATTATTTGACTATGGGTGTCTTAGTTTGTCGGTATTAGCTGCAGGGAAGAAAGCTCCAGAGTCTTTCTTATTTGACATTTTTGTCTTTATTTTCTCTCTTTAGTACAGTTGAACCTATAGCTGCTGCTATGATATCAAGTTATCACAAGCTTTTCTTTTGCTTCTTTATAACAGAGATATTTCAGTGATGACCAGTGGGAGAAAGTGAGGATCGATGACAAGAGCAAACTGAACTCCAGTGCCTCACCAGCAGTTTCTTCTCATACGCTTCCAAAGGCTAAACGAAGGGATGTCGCTATCCCAGTCAAGAAAACAGATGAGGTAATCCGGCAGCAGACACGGCTGCAGAACGCTAGAAAAAGTGTGATGAAAATCACCTGCATAGCTTGTAAGACAGTGACATAAGTGCATCAGCAGGTTGTGTACATACAGTTAAATTACGTAAGCAAAAAGTTTATGTTCAAGTACAACAAGCAGAACATTGTTTCCAAGTTACAGCGAATTATATATTATGCTAGACGTTTTGATACTTTTTATGGGGTGAACGACTTTGTCAACATGACCAGCAAAAAATTTAATCTTTGTGAATCAGATTATGAATTCCTACTTTATATTCAGTTTGGCAAGGTCAGGTTCCTTTGTTGTGCAGAAGTCCATGTTTTGCTGTTTTCCTTGTAACTGTGTTAGTAGCTGCCTATGTATGTACAACCAGAGATGAAAGTGTTACTACAAGAGTTGCTACCACCAGTGAATAGTACTGTTTCTACTTGTGCGGTGCATTATGTGTAACTATCAACGCAAATTTAGAGTTGTATTCTACAGAATGTTGTGCAACCTCCATGCCCTTCCCAACATACTTAAATGTTTCAGTAAGATGAAATATATTAATCTTTTCCACTCAGTTTTCTAGAAGCATAGAGCGGGACCCGTTTCAGACGCTGAAACCCTTCTGAAGGAACTGAGCCACTTACCGAAAGTCTTCAAAGAAAACGGCTACAGCAACCGCCAGATTTTGCAACCCATCTTGCCGAAGAAACATACGCAGAAGACCTCCGAAGAGAGCATGAATAAGCTTGCGTTGTTGAAGTACTGTGGCTCAATAACAGGAAAGATTAATCGGATTCTAAAGAAGCATAAATCTATACAGTTTTTAGGGCACCGGCCATAATTCGACAGCTAATGAGGCCTATGAAAAACGATAATGGACTCAGAACGCCAAGGATATATATGTACAATTCCGTCTGGGTGGGATAGCTCTAAATCAGACAGATTGTAGGTACTATTGAACAGCTCCGTGCGGAGCACGAGAGATATTTTCGCCTACGGTATCCTCAGAAAACAGCTTTCGCGGAACATGCTTTAGAAAACGGACACCATTTGCGAAGACGTCTGTTGTTACGCGGACCACTAGTTTTTGGAGCAGTGTTATAAAAGAAGCGATCGAGATAAAAATTTCTGACAACACCACAATGGAGACGGCAATCTACACCTAAGCACACCTAGGAACCCGGCCATCGGAAAGTTGAAGCGAGCGCGGGAAGCTAGCAATGAAAGCATTACTATATATGGCGCTGGAGCGAGCTCCAGTAATGCCAATGAAGACAGCGCGGCTGTATCAGGACGGAAGCAGCAATCAATCGAGAATCACCACATGACAAAGGCCGAGGAGAACTCAGCCGAAAGCTCGTGGATTGTAAGGCATTGGACGCGGCTGGATGCCCGAGAAAATTTTATCTGAATCCGTATAAATTTTCTTACTCTCCCCATCACTGTATGTACATAAAGTTTCTTTAACAAAATTACATGATTTAGTGTTTCAATGATTTTAGTTGCGACTGGGAAGATACTGTTACATATTCCCCTTCGCCTGCTATTTTTATAACTATTGTTGTAAATGGTTCCACCACAAATATTGTCTAATGTCTAAGTCTGAAGCCAATTTATTCTTCACTCTGAACGATGATAGTGTTGAGAAATTTCTTACATTTTCAATGTCACCTAATTTTTACAGAGGAGGAACCTTTGTGTCTTTTAAATATAGTAGCTTATAATTGGATAATAGTGTTGTATTACCATTGTCCATTAAAGGCCCTCCAGTCCTGTTCATGAATTGTCTTTGCAAGTACATTGTCGTTTTCTAAACCTCATAGACGATTTATTTTTAATGTTGTACACTGTATTGCTGACTGCCTTCTTTTGCCAATGGCATAGCCTCTGCTGCTAGCATAGAATTACGTAACATACATTCTGCACCACATAATTTCCCAATCGTTAACTCATTTGTTTACAAAATATGCCAAGTTTTTAAGATTAAGTAGCACATTATATTTCTTTCGGATTTTTGTGTTCAGCTATCCTTACTTTCTCGTTAAGAGCTTTCTGCCGTAAATTATTCCATGCTGTTAAATGACACACGTGCACAATGGAATACTATTTCAGTTATTTTATCCAGCAAGTGTGTATGTGTATACGGTTCGTGCAGTTGTTTGTTGGAGTTTATTTGTGCTGTTTAATTTAAACGATGATAATGTGTATTGTTAACTAGCAGCAACTAGATATGCTGCATTCTCTTTTAGTTACTTGCTTTTATTGGCTGCATTCGTACTGATATGCATTTCACTATACATCTGTTTGTTAATCTGAAAATAAAGTAGGAAATTTGGGTAATTCAGGATGTTCTTAAGGGCGTAAGCTACTTGGAATGTTGTGAGGATTTTCAATTGCTGTGGTTACCTCACTCATTTTCATCCAGTTATTTCCTTGAAGACTTAAAATAATGGCTCAAAGGGACAAAACCATTAATTCAAGGAAAATAATTTTTTATGTACGTGGTAATTAACTGTCATAACAGCAGTATCGGTGTGTTATATATGAATATTAAGCATAGTATGAATCTATTTGTCACAGGGAATTACAAACCTTTATATTGTAATAATATGAAACGCTTATTTAGAGTTTAAATGCAATGAAAATCTCCGAGTGCCATTGTTTACTACTAAGCAAAAAGACGGGAAAGCGGACAAAGGAATGAAGCAATAATGTTAATTGTTCATTCACTAAAAGTTAATTCTGTGCTACTTTTCTATAGGTGTATGTGCTCATTATTTGTGAGATGCTGCATCATTTCAGTCAAATCTTTCTTCTTTTCTTTAGAGTTGTGGCTTGTAACATCCAAGGCAGGTAGTTGCATTTTCTTGCTGTCCTGTACTAATACACCTTCTCCAAACTAGAGATACATTCCAAGGTCTCAATTCCACTTACGTTTCTCCTGGTCTTAACTATATGAGGCTTATGTCTGTCCAGCTGCACCGAGTGTACTTCGGATTTTTTTAGTTATGTTGTGTTTATATTAGAAGCAGCTGCTATGTTAAAATCTAACTAGTCAGATGCATTCATGTTACTGACGACAAATGGCTTTATTTATCTTGACTACTGTGTGATGTCCCTTACATCTTCTGTAATGACGCATTTCGTAATTCTGTTTCTTCTTCAAAAAGGGAAAATTCCCTGTCGCAAGTTAAGAAGGAATGGCCGGGTAAAAGGAACTTATGGCTAAGTCTTGAAACACATGTTATAGCTGGGTACATGCCGAGAAAAAGAATAACTTAGTTTTGATTTTGGCCACATCAGTTATTTCTTCAGATTACGTTTTTCCTTTAAATCTATGCCATTTGCAAACATTTTAAACAAATATGAAGCAGTTTCATTATTACCATGACATGTTAAACCATGTTACCACAGAATCATAATTTATATGTACATTGTCATCAGCAGCATGCACACCGAAGCTGTAAACTGTAAGGTGTCTGAGATAAAACATTTCATTATGTATCAAAGTTGAAACGAACAGCACTTATTGCAAACCAGTGGATGCCGTACAGGTAACAGTAGCTGGTTTCTGGGATGCATTATCGTCTTGCTTCACCACAGTCGTAGTTCTTTAGGCTTTGCGTTGATGTAACTCCAGAAAAGCTATCAATACCTTGTTCGCACTCAGTTGAAGATGACCTGTACATATAGCTCATCAAACATGCCACATGTATCTAAAGAAGGATGCTGAGAAGAGAGGTTAGGGAAACGCTTCTTAAAAATATCATAAGAAAACTCTATTCAATTGTGAATGACCGGTGATGTTCTTGAGCGTACTGAACATTCCACGTACATTTATGAGTAGGTCTGAGACATTACTTTCGAGTTTTGCGCCTGCTATAGTAATTTCGATCTAGTGGAAACGATTATATATAGTGTATAGCTTGATTTTGCATTTATACACAGAGTTTTCTATGTAGCGTTATCTCCTCTATACCTCCTTGTACGTGGCAAGACTTCCTTTCTTTTCAGGAAGTACCAGGACTTTTTAAGAAAAATATTTCAGCAAACATTCAGTCAGCAAACTTGTGTAAGGTGGTCATGTCATTTTGATTTTTGTATGTTACCAATGTGCACGTCATAGAGAGAGCAAGTTACCTTACTGTTAAACCATCTTTAGTCTTTGTCTCTGAACAATCACATTCTTATTTGAAGTGTTGTAGGTGATTCTGTAGCGCTGTGTTGGAACATTTGGAAATCTGTGGTAAGTTCCTATGGGACCGAACTGTTAAGGTCATCGATCACTAGGCTTACACAGTAATTACCCTAACTTTAACTTACGCTAAGAACAACACACACACCCAAGCCCGATGGAGGACTAGAACGTCCGACAGAGGCAGCAGTGCTGTGTTCACTTGTGATTGTAAAGGATAGCAAAGATGAATATGATGTATATATTGGAAAGTGAAAGGAATATAAATTTTGGATTATGTTATTAAATTTTAGAGAGAAGAAGTTTTAGATAAGACGCCCGCGATGCGCAGCTAATTTGTAGAAATGATTATTGGGAGCTAGTTAATTTGGTTCACTTGCGTAGAGCTGAGAGAAGGATCACCCCACTTCCCTGAGTAATGCTTTAATGTATTTATTGATTAATATGATTGGTTTTTGTAAAAAGTTTCTGTAAACATTGTACGCTCTTTAAATCATTGTTCGCTTCGTTAAGCACAGTGTTGTTCAAAATCATATTATCCGTGAAGACCGCGAGAAGTTTTCCTCTGTCTTTTTTAATATATATTTCATTCTAACATAGTTGTCTTGGAATATAATTTCATAGGAATAATTACTTTCCCCACCTCACTGTTTATCATTACTCATTACCACATGTGCTATGCAATTTTATTTAGAAATAGAATTCTAGCATTGCCACTGCCTGCTTGCTGCTTGCTGTTGTGCTCTCAAGAAAACTACAACAATGTCGTCCAGACGAGAGATAAGAGAACTTTTGATTGGGGCCAAATCATTCTTTTACATCAGTTGCACATTTTTAATATAAAGACAAGTTGTATTCAGGTCAGTAACAGTTCAGTTCAAATTAGGTTCTGTTTAGTCAAAGGCTGTCATACAAGTTGTGGGGACATATTTTTGGTAATACGTAGAGGAGCGTGAGGTAAATTTAGGCTAAATTTTTATACAGAAAAAAATACAGTGGTGAGGTTACACTTCCACTAGTCAACTTGTCCCTCTGGAACAGTGTCTCCTGATCTGTCAAGAATCATCATAGGTACCATGACATTCTGTTTTTAATATGCGAAACGTACATCAACCCCATCAAGTAATTCCTTGCATTTCAGTATCTTGTTGGTATATAAATCTTCAAACAGACCGGCTTTGTGTTCGAAGCTGCACACCGACTCTAAAAGTAAGGACAACCCTGAGCAGTGTGTACTATATCTCAAGACCTTTTTGTGTAAATCAACAAAATTTAGTTACACCTAACTATTGCTTTCATCGAAAAAGAAAGAGAATAAAGTTTATGTCCTGGAATTACATAGGTTAGCGACTTGTAAGGAGACTTACTCCTATGCAGGACGAGCTGTCGCAGGAATACGTTAATCGCTTGAACTTATGTATTCATTCCCTCCATTTTTAAGCTTTTTCTCAATGCAGCCAGAATACAATCTCCTTTAATTCGTCGTTTCCTCCCACTCTAACTGTTACAAACATCTCCTGCCTCAGCTATTTTGCGTAACTCAGACAACTAAGCGTACACAAAATAACGCCTAGAGTGTAATTAACAACAGCGGCTGTTACACGCGTTCCATGAGTTGATTGCATTTGGTTATGAATTTTCAATTGTGATCCTTTATATGCTATTGGGATTGGCATGTAGGTGCCATTTGAAACAAAAGTTCCAAATTCCTTATTATGGCACTTAACAGCCAGTTTTATCTCTAGTCTTCAGTTGCTTCCTGTGATTCTTGTTTGAATAATGTTATGTACTTCCACATCTTTACATTAATGTCTAATCATGGACTTTTCTCCCTCGTCTTCCTGTCATTGACTAAACAGAACTTCAGGTGGCTGGAGGAAGTGTTTCTGCCTATACACAATGCTACATTCTGTTACAGGAATAAAATAAGGAAATGCATGCTACTATGACTGCTCCACCTTATTATAAACACTATTATGAAAATAAAGGGCAGGTCATTGTTCACCAGGCAGAGAAAGCAGACAAATATTGATGTTTTTAGGGCAGCAACCAGCCACAAATTTACTTTGAGTTCCTTTATTCAAAGGAAACCGTTACCGGTTTCGAATCGTTACGATTCATCATCAGACGGATTTACACGCTTTCTTTCTACATTTGGTGTGTTTTTATAGATAAATTGTCCTAAAATATAAATAAAACATAATTACAAACACGCATCACACAGATGGTTACGTTGCAGATTTTCGTTGCATGTGACTTACGTGAAACGTTGGCTTCGAGTGATTGTTTCTATAACGTTCATCCAATCGATGTAAATGCATTTCACCTGCATCTTCGTTGTTGCACACGTAATAGTTCTCACTGTACACTTTAGATTTGTCGCTGAGATCATTTCAACCACGCACCACATGTTTTGGTACATACAAAGAGCTTACAAACATATGGGTGTCACAGATGCTAGAATATATCGTAACATTTGACGATGATGTCCTATGTTTGGAAAGGATCATATATTATTTTACAAAACTGTAATGTCTTTTACATTAGTACACAGAGATTGAATTTTTTTAAAATCTGTTATTGCTAATTTAATTATAAAGTTTTTTATATATATTTAGAGATGTATAGGTAAAACAGTACATTATTTTATTACATTTGGCAGCATGAGAATTATAGTAACATATAAATTTTCTACTTGATCTGCAGATAAGTGTATTAATATTATTTGCTTTGGAGGCTGGAAAGTAATTTTTGGGAATTTTTCAGGAAAGGAGTGTTAGCCAACTCTGTTTGTTCGTTAAGGATATAGTCTGGGGTGGTGTTTTTGTGTGTGTGTATTTCCTTTGAATAAAGGAACTCAAAGTAAATTTGTGGCTGGTTGCTGCCCTAAAAACATCAACATTTGTCTTAAAAAAACAGCCACGGTCTCCAACATGTCATCATATGACAAAATTGCATTAAGCTTATCTCGCCAGGTAATGAGAAATATACATGCTTTCAAGAAACATAAAATTAACCTAATGAAAACGGTTCTTAACATTAAATTCAACAAAGAGTGTATGTCACTTAAAATAGTCCCAAAATATGTCAAAGTCAAAATTAACTGCAAAACTAAAGCTGCCAGATTTGCTAAGCAAAAATGTGAAAATATATGGCTAAAAACAGAGATTAAAATGCAATACAAGAAAAAAGAACACTTAAACAATGTCATGTACAACTTGCATCTGCAGCTATGACATAGCCTCTCACCTTTACAATTCTCGCACATCCTTCAGCACACAGACGATAAAGTAGACAAAGAACAAAAGATTATCCTATCCAAACACAAAAAGAAAATTGAAGCCTTAAAATCTATGAACAATCCAGAGTTTGATAATAACAAACAGCTAAGCCAACACAAATTTTTTGATAGAGTCATTAATACAACTGACATCCAATTTAGCAGCAGTGAACTCACTTTGTTAAATAAAGGTCTGAAACGTAATATTGGACAAATCTCAATAATCAAAGTGTTAAAAACCTCATAGCCTGCACAAAACTTGCTTGTGACGCAGCAAAACTAGACACATGTGAGAAAAATGCAGTTGCATACAAGACAAATAAACTGATAAGGAAACAACTTCAAACAAATAATACCCGCAAAAACACTGAACTTAAAGATTTGAAAAATATTAACAGCAAACTGTCTGAAAGTAAAGCACTCATAGTAAAAGCTGACAAAGGAAATTCTTTAATCATAATGAATGAAAGAGAATATGTAGAGAAAACCTTGCAATTTTTCCATAGCAACAATATTACTGAAATAAAGACAGATCCTACAGTAAAATTCCAAATTAAACTCCGAAAGCTACTACAAAACTGTAACTTTTTACTGAACAAATATGAAATACGTAACTGCATAACAATGAATCCCTCGGCACCAAAACTGCGTGCACAGCCAAAGGTTCATAAAGAAAATTGTCCCATTCGCCCGATTGTTAACTCAAGAAACAGCCCTGCATACTTCATAAGCCGTAAATTAAAAGACCTCATTACCAAATACTATACATTTGAAAATAACTACACCATACATAACACACATGAACTCATAAGCTTAATTAAAGACATCCACATCCCACCAACAGCTAAATTAGCAACACTAGACATAGTCAACCTGTACACAAACATCCCTGTAAAAGAGACTATTAACATTATAAGAAAGAATCTGCTTAAATACAAGAAAATTAGTGTTGCAGAGATCTGTGAACTCATAGAAATACTTTCACTTATTCTAGAGCATAATTACTTTAGCTTCAACAACAAACTGTACCAACAACATGATGGTTTGGCAATGGGAAGTAGCTTAGCTGGGATATTGGCTGACATTTACATCAACCATATAGAACAAAAATTCTTTTCTGCCAACCAGCACATCTCAAACAAAATAATATACTACAGAAGATATGTTGATGATACAATACTGCTTTTTGATGGTACAAGCAATGAAATAGATACATTAGCAGCAGATCTTAGCAAAATGCACAAAAATATTAAATTCACAGTTGAACATGAAACTAATAAAAGCATTAACTTTCTTGACCTGAAAGTTTGCAATAGTAACAATAAACATCAATTCAGTATTTACAGAAAACCTACCACCACAGATGTCAGTAGTAGCAACTCATCTTGCCACCCCCGCCAACAAAAAATTGCATATTTCAGAACGATGCTACACCAAATTAAAAAAGTACCAATGAGTGACACAGACCAACAAAATGAAATCAATATAATTAAAACAGTTTCTCATAATAATGAATATAAACCCACAATAATAGAAAAACTCCACAAAAAATGTAGACAAAACCCACAGATCCACTTCACAGCAGTCAATTCAAGCCAAATCAGTGTGCCACTGAAGCCAAACCTAAATATGCTACTCTCCCATACATAGGCCCACTTTCATACCAAATAGCAAACTTATTTAAAAAGAAGAAAAATATCAGAATCAGCTTTTCCACAAATAATAAATTACAACAAAAATTGATCCATGATGTAAACACCTCCAAGAGCCCCTACCGTAAATCAGGAATATACAAACTCAAATGTGATACATGCCCAAAATTCTACATTGGACAGACAGGCAGAAGCTTTGAAATTAGATATAAAGAACATATTGACGCTCTGAGACTTGGTAACTTGAACAAATCAGCATTTGCAGCCCATATTGCTGAAGAAAACCATTCAGTAGGTAACATTGAGGACAACTTAAAAATTTTACATCTAACAGAAAAAGGGGCCACTATGAATATATTAGAAGAATTGCAAATACACACACACAAAAACACCACCCCAGACTATATCCTTAACGAACAAACAGAGTTGGCCAACACCCTTTTCCTGAAAAATTTCCAAAAATTACTTTCCAGCCTCCAAAGCAAATAATATTAATACACCTATCTGCAGATCAAGTAGAAAATTTATATGTTACTATAATTCTCATGCTGCCAAATGTAATAAAATAATGTACTATTTTACCTATGCATCTCTAAATATATATAAAAAAACTTTATAATTAAATTAGCAATAACAGATTAAAAAAAATTCAATCTCTGTGTACTAATGTAAAAGACATTACAGTTTCGTAAAAGAATATATGATCCTTTCCAAACATAGGACATCATCGTCAAATGTTACGATATATCATAGCATCTGTGACACCCATATGTTTGTAAGCTCTTTGTATGTACCAAAACATGTGGTGCGTGGTTGAAATGATCTCAGCGACAAATGTAAAGTGTACAGTGAGAACTATTACGTGTGCAACAACGAAGATGCAGGTGAAATGCATTTACATCGATTGGATGAACGTTATAGAAACAATCACTCGAAGCCGACGTTTCACGTAAGTCACATGCAACGAAAATCTGCAATGTAACCATCTGTGTGTGGCGTGTTTGTAATTATGTTTTATTTATATTTTAGGACAATTTATCTATAAAAACACACCAAATGTAGAAAGAAAGCGTGTAAATCCGTCTGATGATGAATCGCAACGTTTCGAAACCGGTAACGGTTTCCTTTGAATAAAGGAACTCAAAGTAAATTTGTGGCTGGTTGCTGCCCTAAAAACATGAACATTTGTCTTCAAAAACAGCCACGGTCTCCAACATGTCATCATATGACAAAATTGCATTAAGAGAAAGCAGAGCTGGGCAGCAGGCAGACCACTTCTCAGAGAGTCCCATTTGTGAGTCTGTCTCCCCCTCAGTACTTCCCCTCCATGGAAAGCAGTGACCTGCACTTTTTCGTTGTGGCCGAGCAGTTGTAGGTGCTTGAGTCCGGAACCGCGCTGCTGCTAAGGTCACAGGTTCGAATCCTGCCTCGGACATGGATGTGTGTGGTGTCATTAGGTTAGTTTGGTTTAAGTAGTTCTAAGTCTAGAGGACTGATGACCTCAGATGTTAAGTCCCATAGTGTTCACAGCCATTTTTTTGCACTTTTTCCTTACTGTGGATCAATCTAAATCAAGACTGTTAATAAAGGACACGAGGATACGAAACAATTTTTTTCTTTTATTTTCATCAGTCTTCTGACTTCATGCGACTCGCCACGAATTCGTCTCCTGCGCTAATCTCTTCAGCTCAGAATATTATTTGCAACATACATGGTTCAAATGGCTCTGAGCACTATGGGACTTAGCTTCTGAGGTCATTAGTCCCCTAGAACTTAGAACTACTTAAACCTAACTAACCTAAGTAGATCACACACACCCATGCCCGAGGCAGGAATCGAACCTGCGACCGTAGCGGTCGCGCGATTCTAGACTGTAGCGCAACATACATCCTCAGTTATTAGTTGGACGTATTCCTTTAGTACCATATGGGTTATTCGCTGATGTCTTAAGACATGTTCTGTAGTACTATATCCTAAGGCGTCGATTCTCTTCTGTACCGTTTCCCTGACTGTCTAAGAGTTACCATTGTACAACGCTCTGATCCAGAAGTACATTCTCAGAAACTTCTTAGTCATAATAAAATTTTTGATTGTAGTAGACTTCTCTTGGACAAGAAATCGATCTTTGCGTGTGGTAGTCCTTTATCTGCACCGTGTTTCATCCGACAAGTTAATTTAGCTACCTAAGCAGCAGAATTACTTAAATTAGTTTACTTCGTGATCACCATTTTTATATTAAGTTTCTCGCAATTTCCTTTCTATTCCAATTAATTACCCTGGTATTCTCCCAGTTTACTTTCAACCCATTTTCTGTACTCATAAGACTTTTCATGCCATCCAACAGATCGTGTAAGTTTTATTCCCATTCGCTGAGGAAAGCAATGTAATCAGCAAATCTCATCACTGCTTTCATGTCACCTGGACTTTTAAATCCGTTTTTAAACCTTACTTTTCGCCCGGGTTCCCGGGTTCGATTCCCGGCGGGGTCAGGGATTTTCTCTGCCTCGTGATGGCTGGGTGTTGTGTGCTGTCCTTAGGTTAGTTAGGTTTAAGTCGTTCTAAGTTCTAGGGGACTGATGACCATAGCTGTTAAGTCCCATAGTGCTCAGAGCCATTTCAACCATTTGAACCTTACTTTTCTTTCCTTATTTGCGTCTTCGATGTAGAGACTGAACAGTAGGGGCGAAAGACTACATCTCTGTCTTCCACCTCCTTTACTCCGGGCACTTCGTTCTTGTTCTTGCAGTCTCATTGTCCCCTCTTGGCTCTTGTCCCCATGTCTTGTATCAATGTAAATGCTGACACCATAAATTTATATCGCATTCTTAATACTTTCTCTTTTGTTTACTTCATAGGATCTTCGATGTGTAGATAGAACAGTAACGGTGAAAGACTATATTCCTGTCTAAAACTCTTTATTAGTGTATCATCCAAACATATTGTTCCCCCTTGGTTCGTGTATGCGATGTATATTATTCGTCTTTTTCTGACACCTTACTCTTATTTTTCTTAGCATTTCGAACATCTCGCACCATCATACACAGTCGAACGCATTTGCTAGTCGACATATTCTATTGACGTGTCTTGAATTTTCATACCTTGCTTACATTATCAAGCAGAACGTAGAACTACTCGTAAATACATCTCTGCTGAGTTTACCATTCCTAAAGGCAAACTGATCGCTATCTAACAGATCCTCAATTTTAATCTCCATTATGTGTATTATTCGTGTCAGCAGCTTGTAAGCAGGAGCTGTTAAGGTGATTGTGCCGTAGTTCTCGCACCTGGTAGCACTTACTATCTTCCGAAATGTATGAATAACATATTTCCGAAACACTGACGGTAAGTGTGCCAATCTCGAAGATTCAGCACACCAACTACAATAGATAAATGAAATATTCTGCAGTTGCGAATATGTACAACCATCAGCCGTATACTGTAATGACGACAATGTAAATTTGCGCCTTACCGGGAGTGGAACCCGGATTTCTCGCTTATCGCGAGCGGCAGTTTGGCTATCCAAGCACGACTCACAGCCCGACCCAAACTTCCATACGTCGTCAGCCCTGTGCCTACTACAACCTACACTCGTATATTGCTGTACAGGGTAGATATTTCATTTGAAAGTCGCTTGCCCGGTGTCACCGGATAAATACGATATTACAGTGCCTGTTTTATGTGAATTACGATGCAATGTTCCTTCGGATACGTATGCATCCTAATTCGGAATAACACAGGCAATTCAATTTCGTATCGTAACTGTGGTATCGATAGTTCTGATGCCACAGCGTAGGTTGGCACTACGAGAGCGGAAGACCTTCGCCGACCACAGCGCCCTCTAGCCGACGCTGTGCAGGCCTACGAGCGCTGCTCCACTTTCGCCCAGTTCATGAAGAGCAGAGGGCCGAGAACCATCGCTTTAGCTTAGCTTGCGTTTGAGACTTCTTATCTGGACTTCTGCTGCACACCTACATGCTCACCTGTACCAAAGATAATATTCATTTGTATATATTCAAGCACCAGTAAAAACTTCTTTTACTTTCCTTGCAGTACCGACGTGTTTACCTCACCTCCTCCTACTCGCTTCCTTTCATTCGGCCTCCTTGGCAGTTTACAGGAGCAGATCTACACGCCGCCTTCCAGGAGGGATACAAAAGTAACTTCAGTAGTTCTTTGGCTGCATTTTCTCCCAACGGTTTTGGAAATACCAGTGGTATTTTATGGACCTCCTGTGCATTATTTGTTCGGACTCTAATACCGGCTCCCCTATGTCTTTCACACAGACTACCATTTGTTCTAATACATCATTAGATGACTCGTCAAACTCATAGAGAACCTCAGTCTACATTTTCCATCTATTCGATCACTCCTCTGCATTCAGCAGTGGAATTTCCATATGACTTTTAATGTTAGCACCCATGTATTTAATGTCACCAAATGGTGTTTCGACTTTTCTTTACTCTGAGTATGCCCTTCCCACGAACTTCGTTTTTCACTTCTTCACATTTTTCTTGCAGCCATTATGCTTTAACTGCACTGCACGTTCTGTTTGTTTCATTTTCAATGGATTTATGCTGTTGTATTTCTATCTTTCCACGAAAAGTTTTAGTACTTCCTTCTTTCGTCTATCAGTTGAAGTATTTCTTCTCTTACCCAAGGTTTCTTCGCGGTTACCATCATCTGTGATTGTACTGTTTAGACAAGTCCACTCCTCGTGAACTGAACTACATACTATGGTATTCCTTGTTGCAGTATCCACATCTTTAGCGACCTTCGAACGAGACTTTTCACTTCTCAGTACGTCAGTATGTGGCAAAACAAGCACTGTATCATTGTGAGAAATATAGAGGTGAACGAGTGTGCCGGGACTTTACCCCATTTCACTAATACTACCTCTATGTCATCATAATGCTGCTGTATGTGGCATGAAAAGTATTGCAACATAATCTAAGAATGAACTTAAAAGTTAAACTAACTTTTCCAAACTCTGTCGTCATCGCTTTCAGGCTGACGACAAAAGTACGTTTCAGGCTCTTGTGAATAGTGGCTACAATTCATCCGTTACCCCATAAGTATCCCACCTTCTGCCACACTGATTCTTCAGAACGAATCTCTTAAACATCAGTCTGCTCTTCACCATTACTAAATTACGATTTGTGTCAATATTTACATCTCCCCTACACCTTAAAATCCATTAATTGCTTTGTCAGTCTCTGTCTGACCACGATGTAATCAAACTTGCAATTTTCAAAAAATGGTTCAAATTCCTCTGAGCACTATGGGACTTAACTTCTGAGGTCATCTGTCCCCTAGAACTTAGAACTATTTGATCCTAACTAACCTAAGGACATCACACACATCCATGCCCAAGGCAGGATTCGAACCTGCGACCGTAGCGGTCGCGCGGATCTAGACTGTAGCGCCTTGCAATTTTCCTGAGTCTCTGGGTCTTTTTCAAGTATACCTCGGCTTTTTGCGATTCATGAACAGAGGCCAAACTATTACTACTTGAAATTTAGTGCAGAACTCATCTTCTTCTGCATCCTCATACCATTGACCACTACTGATCCTCTCGCCTTCTAACGGCAGTTTCCCATTCCAAGGGCAAGAGAGAACCTCACCCGTCATCCTCCATGTTCAACAAGGTCATTAGCAGAATGAGGGTGACTTCTCATGTTGGAAGTCTTCGGACACCAATACTAATAACTTTTATTCGAAATTTAATCGGTGGTAGGTCTACAACTCTGGACGCAGTACGATTTGATTACTAATCAAAGAAATTACCTGTACATCACAGATTGAGGAAACTATGTTGAAATGTAATGAAGAAGACAGATTACAAAAATTTCAGGCCATCACAAAGTATTCACTGCATACGTCATTTGGGATGTGCAGTTCTTCATTGATGCTTATGCTTTTGTACTTAAAGTTTCATATTCTGTGGCAAAGAGCCTGTATGCCCATGATTTCTCCTAAAAACCTACAGAAATTTCTCGATAAGGCATTCTTATCTGACTTATCTACCACCTTTCTGCAGTCTGAAATGCCCAGACAAGACGATATGAGTAGTCTGAAACTTGACTTTTTCGAATGCATAACACAGCAAATATAATGTAAACTTTTATCACATTTTTTTCACATTTTAATTTGAATGCTTCGGCAGTATTCGCCGAAAACAATGTCCACTTATTGAGCAAATCGTCTTGGCAAACTGTTTCCGTTTACAGCATACCATATCTGCAGATTTCTTTTGTCCGGAAGGAAAAAAATATACTTTGAAATTTTTTGAGCTATTTTACGTGCAATATATCTGCAAATTTGTCATTATGTCACGTGTAACACAGTAAGTAACGTTGTAGACTGTCAAATGTGTTGTCGGAAGCTCCACTTTCTCTGTAGCCAAATTACCTTTATTTTTCCGTTTATCTGAATTGTATTTATGGATGTGAAATATCTATTCACAAATACTACATCGTAATCTTTTTTATTTTTAGTTACTAACTGCATGTAAATGTGTAATAACAGGATTCGTTTTCGAAAATCAACTATTGTGAAATTGTTGTACCATGCATTTATTCTTCACCCATTTCCAAATCGTCGTCAAAGAAGTGTGTTTCCCGAACATTGACAATATAAGACATTGTTACTAAATCCTGAATGATCTATTTAAAGTATATTAAGTTGGGTAGGAAAAAATTTATAAATCTTGAATGCTGCTAATTTGAACAACGAATATTCAAGCAAGAAAGTCTGGTAACGCATTTTAGCTAGTAATAATGAAACCCATCATTTCCTGATCGCCGGCCGGGGTGGCCGAGCGGTTCTAGGTGCTACAGTCCGGAACCGCGCGACCGCTACGGTCGCAGGTTCGAATCCTGCATCGGGCATGGATGTGTGTGATGTCCTTAGGTTAGTTAGGTTTAAGTAGTTCTAAGTTCTAGGGGACTGATGACCTCAGCAGTTAATGCTCAGAGCCTTTTGAATCATTTTCCTGATCGATTTCCTTATTGTACCGGACGGTGTAAGAAATGGATAATACAGTGGGTACTCGAGATCTGAATTTACTCCAAATTAAATGTTTGGCAGCCGAGTACTAAACAACAAGATAGAATCTATACTATGATGCGAGTGTCAGATATCAGTGTTATGGTAGTCTAAAGGTGGACAGTACTTGTCACACGAATTCTGGCAAAGTTTTGGATGCCGTCTGTGGATATTGTCTAGGTCTAAGAAACATTGGCCTCTCACCCTATATAGGCTTTCTAACTCGTCTATACAAAAGGTGGTGGGGAGTAATGTGTCAATAAGGCTGTCCTTAAGCACGACTCGTAGTGTTCGAAGAGTTTACTTCACATTCTGGAAATCTGGGTTTCTGCTGGATCTTTCGATCAAGTGCCGTCTGTAGACGCTACCTCCACTGTGTGTATTATGGCTGTAATATGCTCTCGTCATTACAGTTCGTTTCGGTACTGTACGGTAAACTATTTATAAAATAAAGAAACGATTTATTATTGTACTATGGAGGTTTAATAACGATGAATTGAAGATGGTAGTAGCTTCTGAGGTGCAGGTCGTAATGAAAAACATCTAGCAGCTAAAAAGATCTCAATGGCAATTCAGCTTCGAGCGTTTTCTAGTCCCGCGATCTCTTGGTACCATATACACGAATTTCTTGCCCCTGTCATTCCCTTCCGGCAATTAGAATTACAGCTTATTTTTATATAAACTATTTCATATCTTAGGAATGTAGTATACAGGGTGATTTTTCTTCCATCACGAACAAACTCTAGGAACTGATCAATGAGAGCAGACGGAACGAAAATGTTCTAATAAACTTATATCCTGACATGCATGATTTCCATGACAGAGACCATTTATTCAACTGACCAGAGAAGACGCAATTGAGTTGCTTACGGACGTTAACGGTGAAATGGGCTGGAGCACCATCATGTAGCAACCACATAACCCTTCGAATCATCAACAGCAGTTCTTCCAGCAGGGGAGAAAAAGTCTACGGCAAGAAATGCCGATAGCTAAGGCCTGTTAGGCGACGTGAAAAGAAGACTGGTCCCAAAATGCGTTCTCCTACAATGCCGGCTAATACATTCCGGCCGCACCGATGCTGATGACTCGCTGTCATCACACCATTGTGGGTTCACCACTATCCCTCGGATGACTGTTATAAAAGCTGAACATGCCAGTCCGCGCTAGGTGGCCTCATCTGTGAATAGGATGGATGACACAAATGCTTGAATCGTGGTTGCCTGAAGAAGAAACCCTTCATGAATTCCTGCTTCCTGAAACGACCTGCCTCAGACAATCGGCGGAACACTATAGCAAACATTGAATGTTGTGATTGTTTTCGTCAGGGATAGGTTTCCTGATACAATCTTACTGTCCCCCGCCCGTTGCCATTTGCCTTTTTGTTCGTAGAAACAGTATATGCAAGCTCTCGTTTGGGATACGGAACCATTGTGTACAATGCTGTATCACATACACCAGAAGATGAGTCAGCAAGAGAACTGAATAGGACACAACATTACCAGTTACTATGGCAGGAGAGGGCGCTAGGGCTCAACTTACGAGTAACAGCACCACTCTCTAGGAAACATGCATACTGTAACTGTGGCTACGTGGTACAGCGAGTATTAGACCGCAGTCTTTGTAACAAAGTAGATTGAATAAATTACCTCTTAGCAATGAAACCATTTATTTCCGGACAGAATTTCATTTGACCTTCTTGGTTCTGCATCCTCTCATCGATCAATGCCTACAGTTCGTGCACAGTGGCAAAAGTCACCCTGTGTCATTAATAATCTTCCTAATTCCGTCTGATTTTTCCATCTTGTTTTGAATGCGATTAAAACTAGTAATTTTTATACCCATTGATCTAATATATGTGCAGGGAAAGAAATTCTCAATTACATCATTTTTGATAAAATATGTTTTCTAAAAACCAAATAAAACGTGATTTTCTTTTCTGTTGGGTTCAGGGTCTAGTAATACATTTTGAGGAACAGCATTTTCGCCCTTGTTAGTTTTGTCAAGAATCACTACAAATGTTGACGCAGTGGTATATTACTAGACGCTGAAGTTTTCTTAAGCATTGGATCATATTTTATAATGATGTTAGATAGGCTCAGTTTACACAGTTTTAAGTAAAACACACAATTATTTAAGAATAGTAGATTCCACTCTTTCTTATGTCAAAGAATCATTACAATTTTTGACACGTACCTAAGTAAGAATACTACCGTGTGAAACCATGGTGAAAATATACAGTTAACAGTGTAAATATTGTCCTTCAAATGAGACACATTCGAGTATCCTTAGAACCTCTAGAAGAAAATAATTAATGAAACATTATTAAACATTTACGCTATACTCTGAGAATAAGGAACATATAAACTGTCACACTCATTTAGCATGTATGCCTTTGTGCACAGTATTCCAACAATGTAAAGGAAGCAAAATATGTCAAACGTAATTAAACAAAAAAAAATTAAATTTGAGCCATACGTTTACAATTAGACATTAGTAGCATTCAAAAAACTAACCTTTTAGACGATATTTCCGGATAACGTGCTCCTCTACTTTTTCAATACGACTGCGGTCTTCGGAAATATTCGTCCATCTGGTACACAAATAGCCACAGTTAGACGTTTGCTTGCTGACAGAGGTAGCCCGGGATATCTACTTTTATTTATTCCTTTAAGTATTCGCTGAAATACTAAGGAGAATCTGCCACGTATAGTACAGAGTGCATAGGTAGTTGCTGTATGTTGGTTGTTATGATGTTGGACGTTCATAACGATGACACTATTGTTGAAGTATTTTGCTCATGTTCTCATTAGGAAAATGATAAATCAGTTTGGGAAATCTGTTCCATTCTAATGAATCTAGTAACGTCGCTAGCGCCATATATTTTACGCTATGTGTTACAACAAACCTTCCTTGGGCCTGTTGAACGTGATTGTGCCTCAACCTTCCAACCTTGCCACACGAAGTACTGTCGTGAAGACTAAGGGCAGTGTGCAGTGCTTAAAGCGCTCGGAATACTTTGGATATGGAAACATGCGTCTCCGACGACATTACTGCTGTCAGTGATTCAAACAGTAACAACACAGAAAACCATACACGGTGCTAATTAACATGCTGAAGGACTGAACGGGTCTGTGGCTTTCGGTAAACAAGCTGCAGTAGCAGAGACACACACTGTTCGCTCATATATGCGGGTAAACTCTGCGAATGTGCTCTCCCATGCGTTTCCACTTCTTGAAGGAATTGGTGACGTGGTTTCTCTGACTCCAGCTATACTGCTCTTAGTTTCTCCTTTGCCAAGCAATTAGATTTAGAAAAAAGCCTGCAGCTCGACGGCGTTTGTCTGATTGTTTTGTACTTCATGAACATCGGATGTAACCAGCTTTGCCAGGAGATTTGTGGGACAGGAGATAAAGAGAAATTTTGAATGCGTGTGGTGACCCTGATAGCAGCTGCTATGTTTCCAGGACTATCGGTTACTACATTTGCCACTTCGGCTTTTAGATGCCATTTATTTACAGTGTCCTCGAGTTTGCTGTGATTTAGGAGGACGTGTGAGCTTCTACAAAAAGTGGAATTTTCACTGACAGACTTTGTCAAGGTCCACGTATCATCTATGAAATGCCATGTCACATTGAAGTATTATAGACACCAGAAGACTTCCACATGTCTGTCCCTATTGATACATGCTGAGAGGGAGATATGTTGATCTAGACGTCGTTTCTGCCGCGGTCGTTCGCTTGTTCCGTCATTTGATGGAGTCTTTTCTGTGTTGAAATGTTGTGAACAGGATCGAACCGATGCACGAAATTTTTGGGGGCTCTCCTCGACTACTGTTAAAGGTCCATAGTTTTTAGTGACTACGATAACTAAGTCTTGTTAGTTTTGGTCTGCATTGGATCGTTACTAGGTAAACGAACAAAGCAGATATCTTTGAATAACGTACTCTCTGGAATCTATGAAAAGCGAGTAAAGTACGCTGAGGACCGTGTAAGTAGTACTGACAGCGGAGCGCAAGTGACGACGTACTCACTAGTGGAGGAAGCTGGACGGCCTATCGGTCGATGTGCAGACCTGGCGTTTGGAATGTGTTACTCGCTGTAGTAGTGTGGGTATGCATATTGGAGAAGCACCCGTACTACAAGCACAGCAAGCATCAGTGTTTGGCACGTACCAAGAGAGGTAGCGCATGTATCACCTACTACAATCTGATGTTCTTGTAGCTATGGCCTCGCTTAGTTGAAATGAATGTACTTCTTGTTCCAAGGAAACTGGTATTATTTGTTTTTGATTTACTGGACAGGTTACCTGCTGTAAGCTTTCGTTGCTTGTAAAAGTCTTCAACCCTGTAGAAATTATTATTTAAGTATATTTAAATTGATGTTCTAACATGGGGCTAATAATAAATCGTTTCAGGTGAACATTTTTGGATCGACACGAAAGTCTCCACTCCTGCCATGTATCTGTAATGTCGCACCGGCCCCACATGCTGGCGCTTTGTTTGGCGCTATGGGCACTGTTAATATAGCGTCTCATAGATGAAGCTGGCTGCCATATACGGCGAAGTGACAACAAGAATTCTTTTCCGCCACCACTTGGAGACTTGATCATCGGCGGAAACTTTCCCGCTGGAGCCTTAGTTGGACATGTTTCTTTTTGGGCGTTCAGTATCGTCAATGGAGACACCTACCATCGGGTTATCGAATGTGCTTATACACTGATAGAAAATAAAAGAGACAGAACGCAAGATGCAGGACGAGTTGTACGACATAAACGAAACTTGGTAGGTGTGTTCCTACATTTGAAAGTTGATGACTGTTCAGATTTCGCGCCAATCACATAAAAGCGGCGCTAGTAGCGCCACTATTAGGATGAAAGTCAGGTTTGCTTTATATACACGCTATGCAGGTCGTGATTGTTAGTTACCTTTGAGATTGGACTTAGTGAGTTGATGTTAAGTCGAGATTGCCTTTATGGCGACAAAGACGAAATTATCAACACCTCCCTGAATTTGAACTAGGTCATGTAATAGGGTTACGAGAAGATGGATGTTCCGTCTGTGATGCTGCGTAAAGACTTGGCAGCGTTGTAGCTACTGTACATACGCTGGCGGCGATGGTCGTTGGACAGTACAGTCGCAAGAACACCGGGCTCCAGACAGCCACATGGTACTACCGAAAGGGAAGACCATCGTGTTTGGCATGTGGTTGTAGGGCATCGTACAGGATCTGGAGCGGCAAACTGAGCGGCAGCTGGCACCGCACTGACACAACGAGCTGTTACAAATCAGTTACGTCAAGGGCAGCACCCAGTGAGGGGCCCAGTAGTGTGCGTTCCACTGACCGCAAACCATAGTCAATTCCGACTTCAGTGGTGGCAAGCGAGAGCTCACTGGAAGACAGGGTGGAGGTCTGTTGTGTTTCCTGATGTATGCTAGTTCTGCTTCTGTGCCATTTATTGCCGTGTCTTGGGTACAACGAGGCCAGTTGAGAGCCTGCAACTAACCTGTCTGCGTTCCAGACACACTGGACCTACACCTGGATTTATAATCTCGAGTACGAGTTTGTATGACAGCAGACGCACTCTCGTTACTGTCCGAAGCAGCCTGGCTACAAATTTGTGGGTGAATCTAATGATTCGACCTCTTATGATGCCATTCGTGAACAAGGTTCCAGAGGGTGTTTTCCAAGAGGAAACGCTCGCCCACACAGGATAGTTGCAATCCAACATGCTGTACACAGTGTCGACCTGTTGCCTTGGCCTGCCCAGTGATCAGATTTGTCTACGGTCGAGAACATATAAGATATCATCGAAAAGCAACTCAACCATCATTCACAACCAGCATTAACCGTCCCTCTATTGACTGACCAAACTGATATCCAGGACTTGTGCAACCCAGTACATGTACGTTTTCATGGTTGCAATCAACATTCTGGAGGTTACACTCGTTATTAAGGTAACAGCATTTCACGTCTGCAGTGGCTTACCTCATGCTTACATTAACCAGTATCTTTCAAGGTTTAAGAATTTTAAATATGTTTTCTAGACAAATATATTCCCTAAACCTCATTACTTTAGATTAAGTATTTTTCGTGTTGCGACTTTTTTCCGCCAATGTTGTTGCCTACTCGGAGTTATTTACAGTGGTGTACCTCACTGCATGCGCGGAAGTGCTGGGTGGCTTCATGTTATCCAGAAAGACTCCGGCCGTGATTCAGAAAGCCTTTGGCTTGGCTGGCCAAAGGCAGGTTGGCTGTCATGACCTTACCGGTTGATGTAATTAATCAGAGCTCAGTTTGAGGATAATTTATTATAAATTTTATTGATGTGTTCCCAGTTGGGGATGGTTGTTTATGTAAAACAAAATGCTTACTTTTATTACCTTATTGAGGCTTAAAGCCATTCATGTCATGGCAATACTTTTCCATACATGAATACTTTATAAATCTGTTTACTGAACTCATTTACTGTCGTGTCTTTCGCAAAAAAACTGTAAATTCACTTTGCAATTTTTGAGGAGATTGATGAAGTATATACATTTCACTCTTTTAAAATATTGCTTTGTTTCAGAGAGAGTTTTCCAATAAAACTTTAATCTACTTTGAACAAAAGAATCACACTCGGCTCAAAGTAGCCCTTCCACTCACTTATTCCGAAACAGTTGATTATGATATGAACTAACAGGGTAAGACAGCATGTTGTTGAACACCTGGGAATCTTTGAATTTTAACCAAATATTTTAGAGTGGCAGATTATGAAAAGGTGTACATGCAAACACATTTCTTATGAACAACAACTCGCACACGTATTAATTAAACTGAATACTTACAAACTACCACAGAAAATATTTGGTTTATATTTATTTTAGTCCAATTTTGGGATACACAGTGTTATACTGGACTTCCAGTTTACAAAACCAAGTGACTACGCCATTCTTCGAACTACTTTGACACGTAAGTCGTTCTTGGTTTCCGTGTTTTCCACTTCATCTGATATGGGGACAAAGTCAGACCTGTTTCATATCAATGAGAAATGCCATTACCTTCAGCAGACTCTCTGCGTCAATACAACTGCTATTGCTGCAACTTCCGCAGTAATTCCTACAGAATTTTCTTTGAAACAGCTGCTGAAGTTTACACTGAAACTGTTGATGAATATGTTGCATCAAATTCTCTGTCATCAGAAAGCCTTTCTGTTAACAGTCCAAGCTCCAGAATTTTTTAATCTGTGTACAGCATTGGCTGCTGTTGCAGCTCACCTATATGAACTGTCGAGTACTTAACTTATGTAATATTGGGCAACAGACTGCGTAGGATGTTCTATCAATCGAGATGTCACAAGACTGATCGTTGAACAAAGAGAGAGAGGCTTAAAAAGACCTCATCCAAAGGTTGCAGTCGGTGGTAGTATGTGCAGGAAGCGAAGGCATAGTGACACCGTTATCTTGTTCCAAGTTAATTGCGACAGTGGTCTTAAGAGTTTGTAGTGTGCCCACCCAACAAAACCAAACCTTATCTTCTGTCGGTTTGTATAAAGGGTTCGAGATACTACAGAAAAATCTCACTTGTGATCCAGCCACATCCTTACCATAAAAATTTAGTTTCTGGACATGTTCTGGCTGGGAGCTCAAATTTAAACCGGAGATTCTTAAAATAAAACCACGGGTGACAACAAACATCCAGGTAGCACTCATGCACCAAACTCCCTTAACATTGCTTTCTCTTTCGCCACTTGTTATCACACCAGCTTGATGGTTTTCGTTCCGTGCTAATATTTTCTGCGGTTTCTGAACGTTGGAAAGAGCAGTTTCATCTACATTTAACATTCGTGTAGTGTCTAAATTATTTTCTTCAAAAATGGTTCAAAAATGGCTCTGAGCACTATGAGACTTAACTGCTGTGGTCATCAGTCACCTAGAACTTAGAACTACTTAAACCTAACTAACCTAAGGACATCACACGCATCCACACCCGAGGCAGGTTTCGAACCTGCGACCGTAGCGGTCACGCGGTTCCAGACTGAGGCGCCTAGAACCGCACGGCCACACCGGCCGGCTCAAAAAATGTTTGCTTCAAAATATTTCCCGTTGCAAAATCCATGAACTCTAGTCATAGAAGTTGTTTCAGGCTGGCGTAGTGATATTTCAGAGCGACGAGAGATAACTTTTTTTACGATTTGTTGCCAGCTGTTTTCAACTTCCGGTTGAATCTGCGGGACAAATTGTTCACTTCCCCTATTTCAAACGCTAGGCGCCGAAGGTCATACCTCTTTAGTCCAAATAAATCTTACTACCAGCGTTAGTAGGGTGACTTCCAACGTCTTTTTTCATTTCTTCAGGAACACCAACACGTATTCCAAAACACTCTTTATTTTCTGCTGTGTTAACACTAACTCAATCAAGACGCCTTTTCAAAGTGACTTTAGGAATATTGTACGTACAGACTGCACAGCTGAACCCCCATCGGCACTTCTGTAGGGAGCTAATGCTATTTCCATCATCTTTTCCTCTCGGGTACGTTTTGACAATATCTCTGAAAACAAGAAAGATTGTAATTACTATAGACTTCACTGATTATTGAACTATAGCTATCACTTCAATTCTCTTATAACAATTTACTTCCAAAATATTTAGTAACACACCAAATTTAGTCTCAGCTTATTTACCTAAATTAGCCCACTCGAAATAAGTAGTCCACTATAGGAAAATATTGGCAATCCAGAATAGAACAATACGCCATTTTACTTCCACCAAGAAAACAAGGACAACAAAGAGTACAGCCATAAGGGTAAGTGCGGTATTCTTGGCATCGTTAGGCAATATTTACAAAGTGTATAGTACAGTTTACCCAACTTGAAGAATCCTCCCTCCGTTGGCTTGGATTGGATGTGGGGACAAAACATTACAGATTACAGCCACTTAAAAGAAAAACACATGTAACAGCATAGCACGCTCGTAAGAATGTTTCTCATATCTGGCTGATATTAATTTCCACCTGGGTCCATTATTTGGCCGTACACAAGGAATTAAGCAAAGGGAGGATCCAGAGGGGTCCGGACCCCTTCCCCGCCCTATCAACTAAACGAAATTACACACTAGCCATCAATACGTGCTGTATGCTCTTTGATAGTTTCTAATTACAAATACGTTTCTAACAGCAAAGAAGAGGAAAACCAATTTTCATTCTTCCGGTAGGGTTATGATCAGTTAAAATTTTTACAAATTACTATATTAACCTAATTACACCGAAGAGCCAAAGAAACTGGTACATCTGCCTAATATCGTGTAGGGCCCCCGCGAGCACGCAGAAGTGCCGCAACACGACGTGGCATGGATTCGACTAATGTTTGAGGTAGTGCTGGAGGGAACTGGCACCATGAATCCTGCAGGGCCGTACATAAATCCGTAAGATTACGAGGGTGTGGAGATCTGTTCTGAACAGCACGTTTCATGGCAACCCAGATATGCTCAATAGTGCTCATGTCTAGAGAGTTTGGTGGCCAGCGGAAGAGTTTAAACTCTGAAGAGTGTTCCTGGAGCCACACTCTAGCAATTTTGGACGTGTGGGGTGTCGCATTGTCCTGTTGCAATTGCCTAAGTCAGTTGGAATGCACAATGGCTATGAGTGGATGCAGGTGATCAGACAGGATGCTTACATACGTGTCACCTGTAAGAGTCGTATCTAGACATATCAGTGGTCCCTTATCACTCGAACTACACACGCCCCACACTATTACAGAGCCTCTACCAGCTTGAAGTGTCCCCTGTTGACATGCAGGGTCCATGGATTCATGAGGCTGTCTCCATACCCGTACACGTCCAGCCGCTCGATACTATTTGAAAGGAGACTCGTCCGACCAGGCAACATGTTTCCAGTTATCAACAGTCCAATGTCGGTGTTCACGGGCTCAGGCGAGACGTAAAGCTGTGTCTCGTGCAGTCATCAAGGGTACACGAATGGGCCTTCGGCTCCGAAAACCCATATCGAAGATGTTTCGTTGAATGGTTCTCGCGCTGACACTTTTTGATGTCCCAGCATTGAAATCTGCAGCAATTTGCGGGAGGGCAGTACTTCCGTCACGTTGAATGATTCTCTTCAGTCGTCATTGGTCCCGTTCGTGCAGGATCTTCTTCCGACCACAGCGATGTCGGAGATTTGATGTTTTACCGGGTTCCTGATATTTACGGCACACTCGTGAAACGATCGTGCAGGAAAATCCCATTTTCATCGCTACCTCGGAGATCATGCGGCCCATCGCTCGTTCGCCGACCATAACACCACGTTCAAATTCACGTAATTCTTGATAACCTGCCATTGTTGCAACAGCAACAGATCTAACGACTGCGCCGGACACTTGTCTTTCAAAGGCGTTGCCTAACGCATCGCCTTATTCTTCCTGTTTACATACCTCTGTATTTGAATACGCGTCCCTAAACCAGTTTCCTTGGCGCTTCAGTGTACCTATCTACAGCAGTTTGATGTTAGCATTGGTATCGTTGTTTGCAGACTGAAAGAAATTTGGGTTTGCAATATTTCAATATTTTACATGGTAGAGGAGGTGTAAATATCTGGCCGGCCGTGGTGGCCGAGCGGTTCTAGGCGCTTCAGTCCGGAACCGCGTGACTGCTACTGTAGCAGGTTCGAATCCTGCCTCGGCCATGGATGTGTGTGATTTTCTTAGGTTAGTTAGGTTTAAGTAGTTCTAAGTTCTAGGGGACTGATGACCTCAGATGTTAAGTCCCATAGTTCTCAAAGCCATTTTTGTAAATATCGTTACATATAATACTAAATTAAAACCGGCGTAAAAAAACACATCTGTATTCGTCTTTGTCTCCTAAAAATCGCATTGATCAATAAAAGGAACGCCCAAATGGCGATGGTTGCATTTCTTACCTAAACGTCCCAATATTCAATCATTAGTAGCCTAAATGACAAAAATCGACCAGCCTAATATCCAAGGAGATGTTTATTTATGAAAACCAGTTCCGCTACGGAACGGAAGGATGCGCAGGAATTTGTGGAGAGCGGAAGGGGTTTGTGCTGATGATGCATTTTATAGTTCGATAGTTTCGAAAAGAGTTTTTCATCAGGCTACTTGAATTCGTCCCAGGAGACTGCCCCTTTCGTCCAGATTCCATTTACGCTCTTGTGATTCTATAATGCCTGAAGCCAGCAATTCCATATGCATTTAAATCTTAAAATTTGGTAGCGCTCATGCACTTTCAAATGACTAAACATGCACAATTAAAGGAAAAACGTGACATTTCAGTTTTCAGTCTTTTGTTTGATGCATGTTATTTTATTTTAAAACAGTGTACAAGAACTAGTTTCTCCTAATTCTCCACCGACCTCGGGTAGCTCTACGAGTTGAACCGCTGAAGTAGGAATCCATAGGTTTGGGAGGTGAGGTGGTTTGAATCCATCTATTGGAAATCCTGTTTTCTGTGCTTTCTTTCCGAATACATTTCTTTCCTGAGAGATTCCAGTTCCCTTAAAGATGCAGCTCCTCAGATTAAATGAAAAGAACTGAATCGGAAATGAGCAGAGCATCGCATCGAAAACTCTTGGTACTAAAAGCCTTATCATAAATAAATAATAATAAAAAATTTCGTGAGTTACGCTTATGCATTCGTCTGCTGCGTCCCGAATACTCAGCGGTCGTCCATTCCTGGTCACGTCCTCAGTTCAGATCCAAGCTGAGAGAACAAGAATGTAAAATGACCTCGCAGGATAAATGAAAATAGGAACATGGCGGTTTCTTATTGTTTCCCAAATTACAGAACTCTTAAGTAACTGAGGTGACAAAAGTCAAGAGATATTTTCTAATATCCTGTCGGACTTGCTCTTGCCCTGCGTAATGCAGCAAGCTGACGTGGCATGCACTGAGCAAGTCGTAGGAAGTTCCCTGCATAAGTATTGAGCCATGCTGATTCTATAGTCATCCATAATGCGAAAGTGTTGCCGGTTGAGGATATTATGTATAAACTGAACTATCGATTATTTCCCATAAGTTGTTCCTTGGGATTCGTGTCGGGCAATCCGAGTGGCCAAATTATTTGCTCGAATTTTCCAGAATGTCCTTCAAACAAATCGAGAACAACTGTGGCCCATTGACCTGGCTCACTGTCGTCAATAAAAATTTAATCGTTGTTTGGGAACATGAAGTTCATGAGTGGCTGCAAATGGAATCCAAGTAGACGAACTTGGTTAAGATCCATCAGTAATAGGTTCAGCTGGACCATAAGACCCAGCTCGTTCCATACAAAAACGATCCACATCATTATGGAGTCACCATCACCTTGCAAAGCGCGTTGTTGGTAATTTGATACACGGCTCCGTGAGGTCGCGCTACATTCGAACCTACCATTAGCTCTTAACATTTAAAATCGGGACTCATTTAACCAGGCCACTGTTTTCCAGTCGTGTAGGGTCGAACCGATAGGATCACGAGCCCAGGAAAGGCGCTGCAGACGATGTCGTGGTATCAGGAAAGACATCTGTGCTAGTCTTCTGCTACCGTTGCTCATTAACGCAAATTTCGCCCCACTGTCCTAAAGGATATTTTCGTCGTACGTCCCACATTGACTACTGCGGTTATTTCTAAAAGTGTTGCTTGTCTCTTAGCACTGACAACTCTTCGCGAACGCCACTGCTCTAGGTCGTTAAGTGAAGGCCATCGGCCACTTCTTGTCGGTTGTGAGAAGTAAAGCCTGACCTTTGGTATTCTAGGCACAGTATGAACACTGTTGATCTCGGAATATTTATTTCCATAACGTTTTACGAACTGGAATGTCCCGTACGTCTAGCTCCAACTACCACTCTGTGTTCAGAGTCAGTTAGTTCCCTTCGTGCGACCATAATTACATCGGAAACTTTTTCACATGAATCATTTGAGTACAAGTGACCGCTCGGCCAATACATTGCTCTTTTATACCTTTACTCGGTACTACTGCTACCTGTATACATGAATATCGCTATACCATGACTTTAGTCATCTCGGTGTATCTCTGCTTGGTGAAAACTCCGAAATCGTTCTCGAATATAATTGTTTATCCGTTATGAAAATTTTCAGAACCAGTGAACTAGGTCCTCTCTAACAAATCGAACCCTCCTTTGACAAAATCCTGGGTACGTCCTTGCAGGTGGTACGTAATTAAATCTCATTAGCATAAGGTAACGCCATTGTTATTGGACCAATTTCTAGCTTGGAGTGAGCAGGAAAAATAGGATGCGAATGATGATGGAACCCATTAAACAGAAGTTTGCACCCTATTCCTTACGAGGCCTGAACCTTTGGCTACCGTATTTGAGATGGCCCGAAGAGGGTGACTACTTATAACGGAAGTCATCGACGCCATTGGTTATTTATTGTTACCATCTTATTATTATAATAACTTTTTTAGATGTCCCTGACGTCCGTATAACAGAAAATGCTACAGTCAGGTGAAGAACTGTTATATCTGCTGTGGATAAGTAGCTGCTCATCATCGGAACAGTGGGATGCTTTCTATATGATACGTTTCTCTTGCGATAAGGAAAGCAAAGCACTTGCTGAAACTTAACATGAAACAGGATGATGATGATGGTGACGATGATAGACTTACTTGCGCGCTCGTGATATTTAGCGTCAGTAACCAACAAAGATAGCTGTCGGTCTTACCATCCAGGCACTGTGACTACTAACAAAATATTTCCCTCTTAAGACTCTATGCAGTGTATCTATAGCTCGTTACAACATATCCTTATACCGGCAAGGATTTCGTGTTTTATAGGAATAGTTTGACACATATAGGATCATTTTTGCGTAATGTTTCAATTAGACCTATTAAAATTCCTCTTCCGTGTGCTCTCAGTGAAATCTGAAAGAAAAAGGAGTGCTGCATTTCACTCGCGACTGTGCAGTGCAGTACTGTGGGTGCGATTTTCCACCGCCACTTTTTCTGCAGTCAATTGTAGATTGCTTACCTTCCAAAATTTGCAAAAAATATATATATGTATATAGTTCAGGCCACTGACAAGTGCTAGGAGGAAAGACTATACTGACAAACCGCAATACATTGAAACTTAGCACATTCGGAATATAATGGAACTACAGTAAATATACAATGACACACAAGTTAATATATAATTAAAAACTTGACATAATGTTTGTCTTATTGACATCATATATTTGGCAGAAAGCAACGTGGATCAAAGCCATCTCCACCGTATTGTAATATTCACACAGAGGGAAGCATATGTGGCGTGCCGCAGAGTGCTGTTTAGGGCCCATTGGGGATAAAAATAAGGGTCCTGGACATACTATTTGTTCCAGTCGCCTTCTGTAACTCCCATGACACCAGCTGCTTTCGTATTATCGAATAAGGAGTTACCTGGAAAGTACTAGTGCCACGAGTGGACGAAGGTCGTACAGGTTTGCAAAATTTGATTGGTGCAACATCACTGTGGCAGCAAAAAACGTTATTTTCCGTTATTTGTATATAATTTATCGAATTATGTCTACTTTACGATTTTTTCTTAATTCATGACTACTGGTAACGTGAGATTGAGTGTCTTTTAAATAACTACGAAGTACTGTCAAATAAAGAACTGTTAGTGGCAACATTATCATCGAAAAAGGCTTTCTTCTCAAGCGGAATCTGAGAAATAAATTCGAAGTTTCCATCGACATAGCTCTACGTTGTTTAGCTGTTGTCCTTTCACGTACAGCTTACTCGGTCGTCACCACAAAGGTACTGAAATAGTTCTCATTTATATAGAGATCTACTTGTGCAACATTTGATGCTGCAGTAAACTGCTTCATTCAATTGTCCCGTTTAGAGAAACTCGTGTTAAACCGATTTAGCAGACACAAAGTAGGTAGAATGCGCAATGGAGCAAATAAAGAAAATAAAGCTCCCAATTAAACTCTTTCGCTCCAACATCGCATTTAGAAAGGAAATTACAGAAGCGGAAAAATAGACTGAAAACACTGTTTTTAAAAGGGTTTTGCAGTGCTCATATATAGCAAATAATTGCAACTGTTTTCATTACGTTATGAATATAATGGAAACGGTGTTACATAAACAGATACTAAAACAGAAATAATATTTTAAATTTTTTATCATTTTTCAGGCGGTGGGTAACAATATACGTAGGAAGACATGTGAGCGAACAACTATGATATAATTAAGACTAGTCGTCAAACAGAAACTGATTCATATTTGTGAAATGTTTTATTTTTTTGGAGCACAAGAATTAATCCTCGTACATAACATATTTCGTGACCTGTGGGGTAATCAATAATTAATATGTTTATCGCACTGGTTTGTTGAGTGTGTAGATTGTTATGTAAGTCTTTTGGTCTGTTTTTGGTCATGTCCATTTAACAATTTGGAATTATATGTTTTCGTCAGCTACGGAAGTAGAAAAAGTGATGATTTTTAATATTTGAGCGATTTTCAAGTGCAAATGCCAAAAACGCTTCAGTGTTCTTAAAAAGAAACGAAGGAATGGATGACTAATGCGTAGTTAATGAATTAACTATTATTATTAAATGGTTTCATTGCATCTAGAGTGCAAGTAGGACATAAAAAAAACACATCGACACTAGCAAAATCGTCATTTCTGGCCAAGAGAAATCTACGATAGCAAACATAGCTCTAGAGAAATAAATTTCTGAGAACGCACGTTTTGAGCACAGGATTGTATGACAGAGAGACTTGGACTGTGGTAAAACCGGAACAGAAGAGGATCGAAACATGTGAGATGGGGTGCTACAGAATAATTTTGAAAATGAGGTGGTCTGATAAGGTAAGGAATGACGAAGTTCTCTTCAGAATCGGCAAGGAAAGGAGTATATGGAAAACACTGTCAAGGAGGAGGGGCAGGGTGGTTGGACAGTTATTGAGGACGCAGGTTACAAGGGCTACTCTTGAGACAAAAAGATTATCACAGTAGAGGAGTTCGTAGCTGGCCGCATCAAAACAGGCAGAAGATACGTAATTTATGTCATGTCCAATATCAACTTGAAACTGTGGACCAAAAAATGTGAGAACCGAGACCAGGTGTTAGCACGCATACCAATATGAGTTCCGACTCGATGTACCGCATTATTAGGGCTAACATCTTTATCAGCCAGACCGATACGTAGCTTTGTCTCGGCTCAAAAATCCAGTTTCTATAGAATCCGTTAACTAATAATCATGGCAAGTGGTATCTATTCCTTATTTGCGTTATGAACAACTGTTCACTGTTAGCGATACTTTTTAAACTTCTTTGAACCAGTTGCTTGTAGGTGCGATTGTAAGACAAAATTGTTAATGTTCTACGTGCTGCTGCATTAGTATCCCGTGTCTTTCTTTCCTGGTCACCTCCTCATTAAAATTTCATAAAGGTTTTAAGTATTTGTACAATGCTTATTTGGCGCATACATTGTCTTTGTGATACGTCTGTGATGAAAATATCGGTTGTTGGAGAACTTTTTACGGTGAGGTAAGTTTTCTCAGTGTACATAGCTGTGCGCAATATGTAGCTCTGTCTTAGCAAAAAAAACTTCTGACAAAACTGAGAAGGAAGCCATTATAAAGGAGCCTTGAAAGTGGTGCCATACCTTAGATGCCAGTGACCCATTTGGGATTCGAGTAGCTAGAAGCGATGAGATGGGGAACACTAACACAACATGGGCACTTAAAGATGGAATTCTTTGTAACTTGTTTAGGTTCTATTCTTGCTATCCTCTTGTTGGATGACACATTTGGTTGATTTTAGCCCTCCAGTTTACATTGACCATAATGTGCGAGTTTGTGCTCAGCTAACATTCAACCCCGCACTGGTCGTGGAGGCAACTTACTTTCTTGTTTGTGACGCCACGCTCTTGGTAAGCACAGTGTGGTCAAAAGTGACTCGATTCTGTGGTTTATCAGCTGTAATAGTGTTTTATAGCCCGAAGTTTAAACGTGGTTGGCTCATAGCTTGTTATATACTTGGGTGGATTACTCTTACAGACAACTATGCCTCAGATAACTGCTGCTGGCAGCTTGCGCCTCCGTGTATTTGCTACACGTGGCAATGACCTCTTCCCCAAAGATGACTTGAAATATCAAATAAGCTAAAGAGCCAGACCATCTAAACTAGGTATGTTATTCCTTGGAGACGTCTTCTTTAGCGTTAAAATAATTCCTGCCCAGTTAATTCTTCTGTAAGTTCATTGTTAATTATTTTTCTTGTTCACTGAGTCAAACGTACTTCGTAACGGTGTGGAATTGTGATCTGTCTACTAGTAAATATCCATAAAATAATTATCTGTGACTTAGTTTCCGCCTATACCTACACTTTCGTTCCCCACTTACCCATCAGCCTTTTTATTAACTATTCAAGTGCACTCTTTTCCTCCGTGACTATACAGCACGATAAAGTTCTCTATTTTCATCTTAAACACTGTAGAATTCATGTTCCCCGAATTTTCAACCTGGCAGCGATTGTTGGGTTAGAAAGGTAAACACCAATTAGATAGGCCAAACGACCTATGAATGAAATTATGGTAAACACAATAATGTCAGTGTAATTGGTATTTCAAAGTCTTAATTTATTTCTAGTATTTCTGAGCAGTTGCACGGTCGACTTTGTTCCATCTCTGAGCGTGGTTCGATATCTCGTCTTCAGTCGCAGCTCGAATATTAAAGAAACGCTGGCGCGGGGTAGTGCTAAGAGGTCGAGCACGGTGGCGCTAGAGAGAACACTGACAGAGAGAGAGAGAGAGAGAGAGAGAGTAGTGACCGCAAACTGAGTGCTCGCTCGCGTAAATAAGAGGTGGAGCCATAGCGCAACTAGCTGTACGGATAGCCGCGGTGTGTGGTGTCCTGTGTGGGCGGGCCAGTTGGGTCCTGCCAAGCTGAGTGGAGTCCGTAGCGCGGCAGGGTCTGCAAGCGGCACGTGTTAGCTTGGCTCAGTTCCACGACTGGATCGCACTTTCAGCGAAGCACTTGTTGTTTACTTCCAATTGAGGGCACCGTCTCAGAGATAGCTTGAGGAACAAGCTATTGTTCCTAGTGTGTGCAACGCGCTCACTCTTAGATGGGTCTCGGAGTGTGGCTGGTGTACATGAGAATGATATTCCAGCACTAGCTACGAAGGACACAGTGAAAGTTTAAATTATATACGCAGTCTAAGACAACTGTACCGAAGCAAATCTGTGCGAAATTCGTCATACTGGTTGCCAGACGTAGATGAGTTCCAGTGCCCGGAAAGTCCTCCTTAAATTTAAAGAGTGTAGTACACCAAGCAGTTATGGTACTGTTCATTTACATTTAAATTTGTCAGTTGTGTCTGCGTAGCTGTTTTTGTTGTTAAGTAGTTTTTTGATAGTTTAAATTCCTTGCTTTAAATTGCACTAAGTAACCAAGTTCCTATGTTTCTTTTAATGCTTAAATTTTTTGATAGGTTTGCCAGTTGACTTGTTCAGCTCCCTACCTAGTTAAGTAGCATTCTTGACAGGTTAAAAGCTTCTTCTCCGAATCAGCTAACTACACCAAGCTTTTATATTATTAACGCCCAACATATGTTAATCACGTTGCCTGGCTGTTGTAAGAGCTTGATAGTTGTTGCCTTGCTGGAGCTAATATTACTACGTGCAAAAACTGTGTTAATGTTAGACCAAACCAACAACCATAGACGTGGCACCAGCCAAATGCCCAATGTAAAGTTATTCCGCTTCGTAGACGAAGCTCTTTTGGAATCGAGACACTTGATGTTCACTTACTGGAAAAGAGATTGGTCTGGTTGCCATTCCCTTGCTCAAGTTTCAACTGGTTTAATTAGTTAATGATCGTGAATATTTGTTTTCTTAAAATTTATTGAAGTGTTTATATAATCTAATTTTGAAACTGATGAAAACATTTAAAGCTTTAAAGTGGAAGTGTGGCCGAGCGGTTCTAGGCACTTCCGTATGGAACCGCACGACCGCTACGGTCCCAGTTTCGAATCCTGCCTCGGGCATGGATGTGTGTGTTGTCCTTAATGTAAGTTAGTTTAAGTTAGATTAAGTAGTGCGTAATATTAGGGACCAATGACCTCAGTAGTTTGGTCCCATAAGACCTTTCGAAAAATTTCCAAAATTTTTTTTGTGTGGAATAATTTAAACTCTAATATCTGCTAAAGTAAGAGACCAATTTGGTATCTAAATGAGTGGGTTTGGCCAGTAGGACTGATTCTGTTGCTGCTCTGTTGTTGAATTGTTTCAGATTTTATTACGGTGGAAGCGGTGTCGGACGAAAGGGGCGTACTGCGGATCTCGTATCTAACAGAGGCACAGTTAATGAGTTGGCCGTACGAGAGGTCTCAGCCGATGGAAGTGTGGCAGATTTACCCCAGCGAACACATGGGACGTCGGAACATCGGCTGGTGTTGAGCGCTGCAGCGCTCAGTGCGACACGTGACGCCTGCACTGTTTGCGACAGTTCCTTGTCCGGTGTGGAGACTAACACCGAATTATTCCAAGAGCGTGCTCCCAACCATGCTCCAATTTTGAGGATTTAGTCTCAGATGGTGCTTGTGTAGGGAACAGTCCTCAGGATTTAAATAAAATTCGTAATGCATCAGAGCAACTTTCACGAACTGAAGTATTAAAAGAATACTCTGTAAAATTACAGTTGGAAGTTGTTGTACAAAGCAAGGAAGGTCAGGTCAGGACATCCCAGATCAGATGGGGGTTTGCTTCTCGAACATCCTAGTCATGGATACATGAAAGATAATCCGGGAATAAAGTGGATTTCGTGACGCCTCGTATTGCTGTCTACTGGCACTCCCGTGATCAGCGAGGGTGTGGTGTCTTTTTTCTGTGCCCAGCAACTGCCCTTCACCTCGTCATGTGAAAGTGAGATGATGAAACACTAACATTAGTCACTGCAGTAAATATTTGTTGATCAATAAGTTTAGGTTCAAATTATTACCATCGTCCCGCTGAGTTGTTTACCGATTGCTGTCGAAGATGAGCAGTGACAGTTACTTAGCGACCGATTCGCATTTCAAAATGAATTGATATCTTTGATTTGCGTAGCACATGTATACCGAATTAATCCCTTCAACAATCGCATGGTTTATTTAACGCAGCACAATTTTTTATCTGCTGAAAACTATTCCCTTAAATATTAATATGGAATAAAGATAATAATAATAATTATTATTACTGTCCAGAGATAATTCAGTACACGGTTCACTTCTTGAGATAGACGCTGTCCGAAATCATAGGACACTACACTTCTTTGTAACTCGGTTTTATTGATACAGTTTCTTTGATATGATACACTGTTATGAATGATTACTCTTAAGCCCGATAGTAAATGACCAAACAGAGTCTATAATCGAAAGTCAAATTGCGACGCGATATTTGAATAGTAATTTTGGCAGCAACTGCAGTTATGAAATTGAAATTAATGATATCAAGCTTTTATCGATTGATATGTTCGCTGGATGTTAGCGTTATCTCAGTTCTGTCAGTTTTCGTATTTTTAACAGTAAATTAAACGAACTGAAATATACTTTTAACTACCCCGGCTTCCAACGAAGTTACTTGTCTCAGGCAGTGGCGCGTGAGCTTGAGACACGCTACTACTCAAGGCTCAAACGCTGAAAGTTCAGGCACTAAAATCTGACACGCAAAAGACTCCAAGATGCCAAAGTCACTCAGGCGCTAAAAAATCCCCGACGCTTAAGAAGTTAACAGTACGTGCGTTGGGCTTACATAATAGTTGTGAAACAAAAGGGACGTTCGTTAGAAACTCTTTTGAATAAAACCCCTAGCTACATTGGATATAATACTCTGTTCCAATGTCTCTTATTATTCTTTTATTTAATTGCCTCTGATTTGAAACTAGAATTCGTGATTCTATATAAATTATGGAAATTGCTCAAAGCCAGTTCGAATAAATTTTAGTTTCAAAATAGACCTGATATGTAACGTGGGGTTACATCATGTTTTAATAAATCGCCGAATGTATTGTGGTCAATGACAATCAATGGGCATTTCATTATCTGTGGGGCTCGAGGAGCAAGCAAATGATTTGTAACTAGAAGATCCTGTGGTTTTTCAAGAAATGTGTTCTCTACTGCAGGGCACATTACGGCGGGATGTGTGTGAAGCAACTCCTAATAGTGACTGCTTATTAGAATTTTACAAATCATTAGTAGGTTATTTGTCTAATAGGATGCTTAAGTATTTAGTTACTCAGCAATGTTATCTGGTGCAGGGGTGAAAGAGCCACATGTGTATTACATTAAAAGTGTGCGTGTAGAAGAGTCAGCGCCTTGCATAGAATTATTGAAAGGAAACATTATCACCAATATTTTGGAATGATTATACCCGAGGATCGGACCCGTCTGCTATTCGTGGGAAGACCAAGAAGCTTTTTGGATATACATAATGTTGTTGCCAAAACTGAGAACATTCTGTTTTGTGGCGGCAGCATGCAGCTAGGCTGGGTGATCTCGAAACACCTGTGAAGAAAGAAGTTTCGTCACAGAAAATAGTTAATTAAACAATTTACGGAAATTGTTGGTTTCACGGGTATTAACAAGAGGGTTATTTAATCCGTGACAACCGGTTAGGAAAACGAGATTAAGGCAGAAGGAACATGGCTAAATTAGAAGCTTGAAAGGCGTGATCAGGAGTTTTAGGAATATTAAGACAGAATCAAGTATCTGTTTGCCGTTTTTCTGTGTGACAGCCGTAAATCAATATGTGTTCTAGTGAATTCTGTTAGTAACATGTGATGTGATTTCATGTTGTATAGTAATTTATAAATATGAGCAAATTACCTCGATGGAGGGAGGTTCGAACCTTGCGCCATTCAGTCAAAGGACAAAGATTAGGAGTTACGAGAAAGTTGAAAATTATCATAGTATTCAGGGATTGTTATGGCTTGCTGAATTTGTTGTTTTGAAGGGTTTAATAACATCGGTTTTATAGCGTTATGAGTTTTTGTTAAAGACTAAAGGTGTTTTAGAGTACAGTAGCAAATGTCTTATGTTCAAGCTATTGCCCTGTAAGAAGTTTCTTGCGTGTAGGAAAGGTGGATTGGAACGAGTTCTGAGCGTTAGTGCCAGTGACACAGGTTGTAAGGTCTATCATTTAGAACAAATGTTGGTTGAAGGTATTGCAAGATTTTCACTATTTGTTGACCAATAAATTTGGGGTGACAAGCAGGGGCGGCTCCTGTGTAGGTTTGCAGGTTTGCGCTACCCCCAAGGATTAATTATGTTCAACTGTGTTGGCCTTCTGAGCGTTCTATACTAGTGGGGCAATAGCGCGCCGTTTATCTCTTTTGAAATGCCCGGGCTCCAAACGCCAAACGCACCGGAGTTGGACGAAATGTACCGACGGCGACAGCGGGTTGCATTCTGGCTGCAAACGCGGACTTGGGTGCCTCAGAGGGAGTGCGGGGTGCGGGGCCAACGCTTGGCAACAGGGTACTCATATGCAGCCGGCCGAAGTGGCCGTGCGGTTAAAGGCGCTGCAGTCTGGAACCGCAAGACCGCTACGGTCGCAGGTTCGAATCCTGCCTCGGGCATGGATGTTTGTGATGTCCTTAGGTTAGTTAGGTTTAACTAGTTCTAAGTTCTAGGGGAATAATGACCTCAGCAGTTGAGTCCCATAGTGCTCAGAGCCATTTGAACCATACTCATATGCAGGCTTTCTGTGTATAAATTCCTCACCGGGGTCACCCTGTCAACCGCAGGAAGAGGGCCAGAACTCTTCAAAAGGGAAACGGAACTACCGGATCTTGGAGCAAAGCGGGATTCTCTTGCCACCTTACAGTTCAGGTGTAGCTGCGAGTGAACTATTTCCTGTGCGTTGTGTTAGTTATTTTACCGTGTGTTACAGTGAATTTTGAGGCTCAAGTGAAAAGTGAATACATGAAATAATGAATCAGGTAATTTCATTGTACTCTGAACCCTTCAGTTCACGGAGGTTTCAAGAAAAATTAGAAATCAAGAGGCTAGGTAGGCCGACTCCTGCTTTAACTATTTCGTAGACCGTTAAAACGAAAAGTCGCCAGTTCAATAGAAAATTTAACTCTGAATTGTACAACAAGTATGAATGTCTGTGTGGTTGTGACATGAAAAACGACTTACTTTTGTTTTCCTTGTTTATTGTTTCATGGTCTAAACACGGAGTCTGTGACATCCAACACCTGCATGACAAAATTAGAAAGAACGACATTTCGTCAGTCCATGTAAATAACGTTTTGAATATGGCAAGTCTAGGCAATGTAAAGATAGCTACCCAATTGGACAGTAGGTACAGAATGCCCGTGGCATTACACAACAAAAAAATTACCGATAATAGGTGCATATTAAATCTAATTATTAACTGTATTCGTTTCTGTGATGTGTTGGAACTTGCCCTTACACTTACCCTTGATGAGACTGAATCATCTTCCAGTCATGGTGTTTTTCGTTCCTTCATTAATTTTAGTGCAGAATTAGACTCTGTATTAAAATCGCATTTCGAGAACGCTACAGTTTTCAAAGGAACCAGAATGAACTACTGCAGTGCACGCTCCAAGTCTGCCAATAGGAATTTAGAAAGGAAATTAAGGGGGCTGCGTTTTTGGCTGTAATAGCTGACGAAAGCAGTGACGTAGCCTGTGTTTTCTAGATGGTTATAGTATATAGGTACATCATTAACGGAAAACCAGTTGAAAGATTTTGATACTTCATAGCACCAGAAAAGCATGATGCCCAGTCTTTGACAACGTCCATCATCGAACAGATAAATAATCATTTTTGGAATTCTCCACATAAGCTAATAATGCCAACTTATGATGGTGCAGCAGTCATGAATGGTTGGCCACGTGGGGGCTCTTGTTCAGGAAAAGTTTCCCAATGCTTCATACATTCATTATTATGCCCACCAGTTGAATCTCATTATGCGTAAAACCGCTTCCATTAATAAAAATGTGCGAATATTCTTCACTAAACTTCATGAACTTTGCAGCTTCTTTTCAGCATCTCCTCAAAGAACAGCAGTTCTCGACGAGACAGTACGAAAACGACTGCCACGTTCAGTGCCTGCTCGTTAGAATTTTCAGTCAAGGAGCGTCAATACTGTTTTCGAATATAAGGAAGATATTACCATGTGCATGAATAATATGAGCCAGGGGGAAAAATTGTTTAATGAGAACACGATCCTGCAAACCTTTGGCTTAGTAACAATTTTGAAGGACGAAAAGTTAATTTTTGGCTTTCATTTTTTCATAAAATCATGATCCATCTGGGTATTTTTATAACCAGCTACAGAAAAGGAATATTGACCCAACTTATGCACAAAATCAGGGGACAGATGTTGAGCGTGTAATTGCGAACATTAGGGAAGGAGTGATTGAAAATTCAACATGTTTACACGAGTACCATAAAACAGGGAGAACTGAATGTGCGCAGCGATGTGTAATCTACTGCGCGAGGCAAAAGAAATATATGATGTCATGAGTTACGAGGCGAAAGAAAGATTCAAGTTCACTGGACACCTAGTTGCAGCCTCTCTCTTTCTACCAGAGAAATTCGATACTTAATCTTCCAGTTTTCTAGAACCTACTTTCAGAGTTGCTACTGAATGCTACTCTTTTTTGCAAGCAAAGAAACTTCCAACAGATCTCTCTGTTATTTATGGAAGAGAGGAGTTGAAAAGCATGTGTGGAGCTTTGAGCTTTCTGGATTACATAGCAGACAATAATTTTTGTGATACACTGAGCGAATCTGTGAAGCTCCTGGAAGCGATAATTACAATTTCAATGACCACATCAGAAGCAGAACATTTTCTTCGCTGAAACACATGAAAACCTTCTTGCGGAACACTATGGACAAAGAAAGACTATCAGCACTCGCGATGCTCTCTATTGAACGAGACCTCGTTTTTGGAACTGCAGACTTCAATCAAAGAGTGACTGAAAGATTTGCAAATATGAAGGAAAGAATAATAGAGTTCCTGTACAAGCGATCACCACCACATCCAAATTCTCAGATAAAATTGAACGGCGTTAACATCAGTCCTGCTGAAAAAGGTTAGTAAGGCGTGCCTACCACTTTTTCAGTACATAGAACTGAAGCTGATTTTAATTCCTTTTATTCGGAAAAAGTAATACTTTTTCTGTGTACACCTTTTTGTTTTATTATGAATAGATGATGTAGTGACACGAGCGAACGGTCTGTTTGTATCAGGCATTACAAAAACATGAGCAGTGTACTGATTTTCTCTTTTTTGTTGATGTTTTCCTTCATGAGCAAAGTGCACCACCGTCTTCTTTCGTCACGAGCCGCCACTGGTGACAAGTAAAATTAAATGTAAGATCTTGGAAACTGATGAAGTTCTTCTTCAGCAGTCTCCATATAGGATCTTATCACCAAAGAAGAAAGTATTAAAAAATTATCGATCAACATTTAAATGACGGAATAATGAGGCCCTCCGTGTCGTCTTACATTGAGATGACAAAAGTCGTGGGATATGCACACATTCAGATGGCCGTAGAATCGAGTACACAATGTATAAAATGGCAATACATTAGCGGAGATGTCATTTGTACTCACGTCATACATGTGAAAAGGATACCGACATGATAATGGCCGTGCGAAGGAAATTAAGTCTTAGAACACGGAGTGGTAGTTGGAGCACGACTCATTTGACATTCAGTTTCGGAAATTGTTAAGAACTTCAATTTTCCGACATCCACAGCGTCAAGAGTGTGCCGAGAATACCAAATTTCAGACATTACCTCAAAATTACCACGGAAAACGAAGTGGCCGATGGTCGGTGCTAACAGGAAAACAAAACTGTATGAAAAAACAGCAGAATTCATTGTGGAGCATACGACGAACGTATCAGTTAAGAGAGTGCGCCGAAATTTGCCATTAATGGGCAGTGGCAGCAGACGATCGACGCGAATTCCTGTGCTAATAGCACGCCGTTGCCTGCAGTGGCTCTGCTTGGATCGTCACCATATATGCTGGATCCTAGACGACTAGAAAACAGTGGTCTGGTCAGATGAGTCCCAATTTCAGTTGGTAAGAGCTGATGGTACTGCTCGATTGTGGTGCTGACCCAACGGAGCTCTGGATCCAAGTTGCCAACAAGGCGCTTCCAGTTAGTCTACCCGACTTACGAAACTGAACTGAAGGAGTTGTTGCAACAATTAATTCAGACAAACTGACAAATAAATTTATTTTTGATATTCAATTTATCTGTAATAAGCATAAACACACTACTTAGGCCGACATACTAAAAACTGTGCCGTATCGGGACTCGACACCGGGTTTCCCGCTTATTGCGAACAGTCGCCTGATCACTTAAGCTATTCAAGCACTCTCCCTAGACCGACCTAAACATCCATGTCACACGCTTACCTATTTAGTCTCATAGATTATTAATGCATTTACCTACACTCACACACCTCGTGATCCAGTACACGTTTCAGTATCAAGACAACGACAAGTCATAAACTATCGTTGCACATCTATAGCTACTACAGTCCCGTTCAACTTCAGGAATAAATTTCAGTATACGAAACAGTAGTCAGTTATCAGATACACAGTAAATAGACTGATCAAGATTTGGGAAGAACTCGCCTATCGGTTCGACGTGTGGATTGTGACGAATGGTTCTCACCTTGACATTTGTAAGAAAAACAGTTTGAGCTGCTCCTTTGTTTTGTCGGAACTACCAGCGTCATAGTGGAAGCATACAGTGGACATAGGTGGTTACTCCATGGCACATGTCACGCCAGAATATGTTAGTTCCTTGTTTTCTTGAGGGATTTTTTTTTTTTTTTTTTTTTTTACGATTTGCTTCACTAGTGTTTGAAATTTGAAGTTTGATTTGCGAAATAAGGAGTCAGATCAACCAGAAGTTTTACCTGTAGTTGAGTTAATATAAGTGACGCATAGGCTAAAGAGGTGACCCCGAAAACTAACAGTAAACAAGAAGTAGTATGTACATGCTATTGAGATTATCAAGTCCATAGGCTTTACAAAAGATCCAGGAGGTTCAATTAGCATGCCTTCAGGACGATATACAGAAGCAACTACAAGAGCTAAATTTGATAGCGACGCAAACTACTCCATTGACAAGCACGCCTCCTTGAGTACAAAACAGGAGCTCGATGAAAAGTAAGCAACAGATGAACGTATGGATACCACAGCACACACCGCAAATATCAGAACCCTAGTTCTCGGTGATCGAACTCACTTTCGTACAGAATGCGATCATCGACGAGCACATGAAGTTCACAGTGACTGTTAATGCACTTGATGCCAGATTTGCACCGGCGGGTGAGGATGTGATGCTCCGACCTCCAGCAGAACCACCATATGCAACGTTAAATAACGTCTTAAGTAGCAGAATGCGTAAACCGTTAAGTCAAACATATGGAAAGCGCTCAAGGAGGAACACCTAAGGGATAGGACGCCGTCTGAATACTGGGGACATCTTCGACGGATCGTCAACAAATTGGATTTGCCACGTGTGACAGTCACATTTGACTGGCTCAGTTGTCAGTCACGGTAAAAACAGTGGTTCTAGTCTACAGATACGATAGCACCCATAATGTGTTGAAGACAGCTGAAGAGTACATGCGAACCTGCCCAGTTGACCTGCAATATCCATGGCAATAAATAAGGAGGCAGACGTAGCACAAGTGGTGGCAGGAATACAGAAAACTCGGCAATCAGACTTCGCTAAACAACTGCAAGAGATCGCACTGTAAATGACATCTTTACAACAGCAGGTATCACAGTTGTTGCAAAATGAAATGAGCGTGCACAGCAAGAATTATGGAAAGAGCGGCTAGGCTAACGGTGGATGTCGAAAAGTGCAAATGTGTTGGTAAAACGAGCGTTTTGGGGAATAGAGCTAAGAGATGTTCGGAGCTATGCACGTACCGAAACAGCAGTGGTGGCTAGGATTAGACATGGCAGGCTGCAACACTCGAGATGAGCTCCTGTTGCAGAGAGGTGTGTTCGGTGTTGACTACAGAAGGGTGAGTAATATTAAAAATTTCCTTTCCTCTTCCAGAGAATAATATTTCAGGCACGTTAAATCAAACTGCTATTACCCAGCGGATTGTGGATTAGATAATGCAGTGCAGCATGGAGGAGGTCGGCGGGTCTCTGAAGAACAAGAATATCTGCCAAACGTTCCAATGAAGTTCACGAATATCATTCCTTCAAGCTTCACGAGAACTCCAGATACCTCGCGCAACTGTTCGTAATGTCCTCAGAATGCGTTTGCGTTTTTATTCATACAAGGTGCCGATACTGCAGGAAATAAAGCCTGATGACAAGCAATGACGATGTGAATCTGCATGTGAAATGCTTAACCGAATCGACCGGCATCCTGCGTTACTGTCAAGTGTAGTGTTTTCTGACGTGGCCACTTTCCAAGCCTCTGGAACTGTGAACACGCATAAGGTGAATCTGGGGGTCGCAGAATCCACATAGCGTCAGGGCAAAGATACGAGACAGCCCGAAAGTGAACGTTTGGTGTGGCCTTCAGGGTGACAAGATAAATGGGCTGTTCTTCTTTGCTGAAACAACTGTGACAGGAACGACGTACTTAGACATGCTGGAGATCTTTGTCTTCCCCAGGTTGAAGATTTGCAACCAAACCTATGGTTTCAGCAAGATGGTGCTCCACCTCAGTGGTCGCTGGATGTTCGGAAGGCTCTAAATGCAACATTTTCTTGTTGCTGGATTGGACGAGGTGCACCCATGAATTGGCCTCCACGTTCTCCTGATATCACACCGTTGGACTTTTTTTCTATGGGGCTACGTAAAGGACGAGGTGTTCGCCACTACAGACCTCCGTACTCGGACTATGGAAGTCACTGACACCATTCCTTCGGAAATGTTGCAGTGAACCTGGATGGACACTGAAAGCAGATTCGACATTCCTCATGTCACGTGGAGATGATTTCATTGGTTATTGTACTTCCTTTTTTTCAAAACTTGTCTTTACGTACAACCTATTTTTGTGAAAAAATAAAGTTCTTTCATTTAGATTTGTATATGGTACACATTTAAAACAGGGAATTTCGGTTTAGACACCCTTTAATTTCTTATTCAATGATGGATTTTCCATTGTTTTGTCTGCTTTGAAACTGTCGTTGAGTGAATGGACTTTGTCACAATTGCAATCTTCCGGGGAGAGATGGGAAGGAAGCCAGAGGGTCGGATATGAGCAGTGCAGACGGAGCTGCAGACGCGCTTAGCCAGCAGAGCGTCAGCTTCGTGACCTCCTTGTCTAAGCTAGCGGCTAGCGGCAACTGGGCTGAAGGTGCCTGGTGTTTTGCCTCCAGGGAAGGTTGTCTTGACTTTACTGAAGTGAAGACTAACCATGGCGTCTATTTTCGAACGGCGATACAGACAGTAAAGAATCCTGCCGGTTTCTCGACGAAGACGTAGGTGTGCAGTCAGTATCGTTCCTTCTGACGGATTTAATAGAGTTTATATTTTTTTTAAACATTAGTATGAATTAGGACTGGCTGAACATGAAACACCACAATTTAATGTAATGCTTCGCTGGAGCCTTACTTCTGTAGAATAAAATATGAAACAGATACATTTTCGTGATTGTGTTACTCCGTTATGTAATTTTCATGATTTCTGTCCTCCAGATTATAGCGTTGCTCTCGGGGGGAGGGGGGGGGGGCGAAAAGAAAAGGAATTGTTATTTTTTTTTTGAAAAATGTCGAAAAAGTGAATATTTTGGTGAGCCACTTGGCAACAGAATCAGGGATTGATTACACTTGCATAATAACATACGTTTAGCATTAAATACCTGGTTGGATTATTTTGAACAAGAGCAGAAGATTGATTTATTTGACATCTTTCGGAAGAAACATCATTTTTGTGCATTTTTATAGTCGCGATGTAGTCATACCCGGAACAACACTAAGGGACCAAAAGATTTATAGACATTAAATGAAATGCAACACTAAACATTTAAAAAAAAGATTGATTCAGAAATAATAGGAAAACGATGATGTTCCTCCTGCCTCATGCTGCGTTCGGCCCATCAGCGTGATCGTAATTTCTGGTGATGAACTAACACAAAATAATTAACATTCAAGTAAATGAGGGGATTGAGATCACCAAGGTTAATTTACTAAATTAAGCACACTTATCTTTAACACACGTTTTTTAATGTTAATTGTGGTTAAATACTTTATACATAACAGTCAAAATGTCCTCTTCATGCTGTCTGTTCGTAGTCAATTACAAGAAACTACATGTTTTCTGATTGGAAAAATAACAATTAGCATATTTACTGAATATTTTCACATAAAATATAAAATACCGATGCGGAATGCAGAAAGTCGGCGTCCGCTTTTCTTGAAATACAAACAGTAAAAGTCAGGCGCCCAATGACTCATTTGTCTTGAAATAACATAATTCTTTTTTATATCATTATTCGATACATGTAAATAGAGATTTACAGGCACCGCGCAAGAACGGCAAAGATAAATAAAAATAGAATCTGTCACTGGTATGCGATAGTACATTTCTTTTATTTTAGAATTGTTCCATAACTTTAGGTCATCAGGCTTTTACTATTGAGCGTATATTAATATTTGTGAGGCGAAAATTACTAATGTTACATTGCCTCCCATGAGGAGGGAAGGAAAACCGAGTATTACTTTCATCCTAATGCCCATTGGAATATTTGTAATTTTCGGGTGTAACATATAGGTTATTTAAAGTTTTAGTTTCAAATTCATTCCATAATAAGAGAATTAACGTTTCAATTTGTAATTACTGACGGCAGATCATCGTCAATTTGTTCTGTGTTTCTATCAGTCTTTGTATGGATTCAGTCATTCTTGATGATTCTTAAAATTAAGGCTATAAGTACACATATTTACAAAATTTATAAGGAAAAAGAGGCACATTTCATTTTTCATCGTTGCAAAAGTAATTTAACTATCACAACTGGTACACAACTTTCTGTTTTGACCGTATTCATTGTATTGCCATAGTGTTGTCAGTTGCTTGCTTTGTCCATTATCTCACTTAATTATACATTTATTTTCGTCGCACATACACTATTTATGGTAGACTTGGATTGTAGAGCGGCCGCTGGTGATGGCTTCGACAAGGAAGTCCCGATCTTTCACCTTCATGGCTTCAGAGTGCTTCCCTGAATTATTTCACATATGAAACAGAAAAAATATATTTGAGTAGCTTACAAAACTAATCTCATGTACATATGGGATGGGGTATAGGAAGGATCAGATCATTTGAGGTTTTCTTTCGTGTGCCTATTTTCATTCGAATCGTGACCTCTCGTTCAAGTTTACATTTCAACAGTGTTCTGAGGTGTCCTTGCGACTTTTCTCTGTGTATAATAAGTCATTATACTAATTACGCTAACTTCTCTATCTTCGAGTCTCTCATAAGGTTTATGATACATACAAAAATGTTTTCAGTACTGGGTGTCAATGTTTTTGCCACAGGATGTAGCGCACAGCAACTGCTGTTGGCGGTTGAGCGTCTGCATTATTTCGTCACATGGTGGCTCTCCGCCTCCAGTGTTGCGAGTAGTCTTGAAATTCAGTCTGAGCGCGCACGTGACCGGAGCTTACTTGCAGAGCTTTGATTTCGCGTTTGAGGTGCCGTTCGTCGCTTTTGTTCGTCGGATCGTGGCTTTGTGCTTTTTAGATTGCTGGAGGGAGCTTCTGCCACTGAAACTGCCTCACATCTCTTCCTGTCCACTGTCCAGTTACGGATTCACAGCTAAGTGGTAGCTACCACTGCAACTGGATGTGTGGATTGATACAGATAATGACACATCACACACATCAATGAATTTTTCACATATAGGGTGCAGTAGAATACTGCCACTGAAAATCGTCGAACTTTACTTCACTTTCACTGTGGTGAGCGTCTGTGCGAAAGTCGTATTCGATGAAATTCTCACTTCATAACATCCCACTGTGTTGATTTACATACTACTATTTACAAAAGTTCTTTTAAATCGAGAAATAATCCAATTATCACTTTGAATCAGAAAAATTGTTTCTCAATTAGTCTTTTATTTTACCATTTATGCCTACAGTCAGAGGTAAGCTATTAAAAGTCCTTTTTCTTTGACTAAATTCATTCCAATCTCCTTTACAAATTAATTTCATTCATGGTAATCTTTATCACACTTGCTTATTCATTTTTTAGGCCCAATACAATTGCCGGCTGCGGTGGCCCAGTGGTTCTAGGCGCTTCAGTCCGGAACCGCGCAACTGCTACGGTCGCAGGTTCTAATCCTGCCTCGGGCATGGATGTGTGTGATATCCTTAGGTTAGTTAGGTTTAAGTAGTTGTAAGTTCTAGGGGACTGATGACCTCCGATGTTAAGTCCCATAGTGCTCAGAGCCATTTGACTCAATTTGAACCCAATACATTTCTTAATACTCATCGTATTTAGTGATTTGTGAGTGGTGCTTCATTTATGTCAAAGTTTCTCTCATATGTGCTTGTCTTTAAAGAAAATTCTAGGACAGATTTGAAAATAGCAATTTCGCCTCTGGATTTCGTGTAGAAATACAAACAGTCTAAAAAGAATAGTGGGCAAAGCGGGCCTACTCGCGGATCGTAGACAGAATTGAAATTACTCCTCAACAAGGTCGAAAATTTAATTTACATTGAGCAATACAAAAGCAATTTGCGCGTCACGAACCTACTTATTTTTATACGTAGTGCCTCACTTCACAAGCACACGTGCATCTTTACAAGTTGATCCTGGGGTGTGGATGGGATCAAGGATCTTAAAGGATTTGCACTTTGGAAAGGGATTCAATATTCACATAATTACAGAGAAAACAGTAAATATTGCAGAGCGCACTTAAAATAAAATGTATCATTTCAAGCATGTATATCTAATATGTATCTTGCTGCAGCTTGATTACTGCTCTTCGTTCATTTCTTAGACTAAGTCAAGTTTATGCATTACGCATTTGGGTATTAATTATCATTTGTATATATATATATATATATATATATATATATATATATATATATATATGCATCTTACTAGAGTATTGTTGTTTGCTGCTGTGGCGATCTGTGAAGCTTGGGCCAGATTTTTATTCAATTTGCTGATAGCTTGTGAGTTTGCGGTATCGCTAATGCTCTATAGTACCAAGAAGTTGGCATAATAAACCATGTTACTTATATGTTCTTTTACTCAGCTTGTTTATAGTCTGGACTCATCTTAATATGCGTTATATAATTAACTTCCTTTTTATTCCGTCACGCTTTTACTTAAGGTTAACGTCAGGTCTTATAAGAACAATTGCGCTGCGTTATCAATCTGTTCGTGCTTAATCCTAGGTATCTGTTTACTTCAAAGAGATGTTATTTTATCGCTGGCACAGCGCTGTGCTGGAACTTACAAGTTAAATCTACCGACTGCTTTGCGCTAACAGATGGTGCCTTATTTACTTCACATTTGAAATTAGGGAATAACCTCATGGAATCGAATTTTTTCACACAACTTTCCTCCTTTGTCTGGACGTTAAGTACTTTCTTTCAAAATAGATAAATAATTTGTCTTCGATTAAATTTCACTTACTAATACTAAGAGCATATAATCATAACACTGGTCAACACTCATTTTCTTGCCAAGGATATTTGAGTGGCTTTAGGATGGGTTAGTGGTGCTGAGGACGAATATAGCAACCATTTATGCAGTTTGGCTCTAGTTTTTGAGATAATGCATGATTTATTCAAAAAATTAGAAAAAATTGCTAATACTGAACTCGAGCGCTACAAACTACAATGAAAAAAAAATCTTTATAAATAGCTTCTATGAAAACCTGATAGGCATTTGTCCACGTGTAAAACATAATTGAAAAGTTTCTCTATAAGTATATCATTTTCCGTCCATGACGAACCGCTTCCTGCACGCTTTCCTTTTATAGGTCTCTTCAGAACAGTCACGTTGCAGATTCCAGCAATAATCTGCCATCATATGCCTGTCCCATCTTCCTTTATATCTTTCCTCTATTCCTTTCATATCTTGATGGAACCGCTCTCCTTGTTCCTCACTGAAATCACCTAGATTACGAGGAAATCGATCCAAGTGGCTGTGAAGGAAGTGCAATTTTATGCTCATGTTAGCTCCTAAGTTTTGAAAGTTAGTGAGCACGTTTTTGACCAGTTCCTCGTAATTGGGAGCTTTATGATTGCCCAAAAAACATTTTACAACAGCGACAAAATTGTTCCAGGCCGATGCTTCAGTGACAGTCATGACACTTGTAAAATTGGTATCGTTGATGAGCCTGCGAATTTGAGGACCATCAAATATTCCTGCCTTAAGTTCTTCACTACTGAGTCCAGGGAACGTATTGCAGATGTATGTGAAGCAATTACCATTTCTGTCTAAAGCTTTGGTGAATTGCTTCATTAGTCCTAACTTAATATGTAATGGTGGAAGAACAATCTTGTCCCTACTAACCAGAGGTTCATTAATGATGTTTGCTTCACCAACAGCCATATGTTCCCTTGGAGGCCATGTTTTCTGCTTCCAATGTTCGTGCTTTGCCCTACTATCCCACATGCAGATAAAACATGGGTGCTTTGTGTATCCACTTTGTTGTCCAAGCAAGAAGTTCACCATTTTCAAATCAACACAAATCAACCACTGGTGCTGCATATACTGAATTTTCTGCAGAACCATCTTGATGTTAGCATATGCTTCACAAAGTTTTGTTGAGTGGGCAATTGGAATAGATGCGTAACGATTGCCATTGTGTAGGAGAACACATTTTAAACTTCTAGTGGAAGTGTCTATGAAGAGACGCCAGTCCTCTGCTCTATATTCCGGCAGCCCCAATTCAAGTAAAAGTCCAGGTATATTGCTGCAATACACTATAACCTCTTCTTGGTTGAAGTATGGAAGAAGGTTTTCTTCTCTCGTCCGGTAAGCTGTTATTTTAACACTTGGATGAAGACAGTTCTTTTCCTTAAGCCTGGATGCTAAGAGTTCTGATGCTTGCTTTGAAAGATTGAGTTCTCGTATCAAGTCACTGAGCTCCTTCTGGTCGAACTGCTGGGGTTGTGTCTCACGTCCTTCGTATTCCGAACCACTACTTGTACATTCCTCGCCGTGCACATCGTCATCTGATGATGTTAGCGTGGGTAATGTTGTGAAGGTTGGTACAGGAACATCGTTGCTGTGTACCACCGGTCTTCTTGCTGACTCCAAATCGGGATATTCCCACTTTCGTTTTTTGAACCTATTAAAACCTTTCACATTAACAATGCAAAAATAGCAATCATCTGTATGGTTCTTCTGCTCTCGCCATACCATAGGCACTCCGAAGTTTAAGCTTTTCCTTTTTCGTTTTGTCCACTGCTGTAAGCACTCCACACAGCATTTACAAACTTTATAGGGTGCCCACGCCTTGTCTTGATCTCCAAGTTTAATTCCGAAATATGCCAGATACGCTTCCTTCACAAAAGGAGTGATATTCTTCCTGTTCTTTTGAAGAACGTATTCACCACAAATGTAGCAGAACTCATCTGGATGGTTCACGCAAAGACGGCGTGAAGAACTCATGTTTTCCTAAAACAAAATTGCACAAATACTACATATTATGCAGAACTTTCTTGTATTTGCATGTCAATCACATCCAACAAACATCATTAATTGTTTTGTGTGACATGAATACTCACCTCTTATTTGCTACGTCACGATGAAAAGGTTCTATCTCCTTGAAGCTGCACTGCACATGTCTGTGACTTTCGACCATCGCCATTTTTCTTGTTTACACTGAACGCTACCTATCGGCTGTTGCGGGGATTACCTCGGCCAACAAATGAATGTCGAGTGCCGCCGAATTCAAATCTGCACAACCCTCAATATCTTCAACACATGCACCGCACAACAGGACTGAACACATGCTGACAGTGTGATGTTTGCATGATGTAATCCTCAACCACACAGATGCACTCCCTGAGCACAATTGTTTAATAAAGATAGCACAATATCACTAATTAAAAAACAGGTAGCAAATACATTACACCATATATGGACCCTGCAGTCGATATTATCCACATGAAACTCTCATTTCCACAAATAACCTATATCTCAAAAACCAGAGCCAATTTGGAAAAAGTACTAATATACTCGGAATGAGTATCATAACAATATCCCATTTTCGTTCAAACTTCCCTGGCAACGAAAAAAAAATTTATTTTGTAGAGCTGTGTAATTTTTATATTTACTATTTAGAGAGAGAAGTGCATTACTCGCTCCTTCCGCCTCATTTTCATATTACTATTTAGCGAGAGAAGTGCATTATTCGCTCCTTCCTCTTTCCTCATTTTAGAACCTCAGGGCTAATTAATGGCTCTCGGGTACATCATTTTTCTTACATGCCAACCTATAACTAAAATTGGAAATCGCCTTTAGGACATGTCCTCCTGTTTACATAAAAATTATTGATATAAATACTTGTCTACAACTTATTCTGTATTTTATTTTCCAGACACGTTGTTTTAATAGATAAGATTTCCTTTTAGCACCGGTTAACATCTGTAGTCGGTTCAGTTCAGTTCTTGTCAATCTTTGATTAATCCTGATCTCCAATACCTTAGAATTTTCTTACAGCTTAAATTAACTTAATTCCTGGCGTTATAAAATTTTCTTAAATCATGATGGTGGAACAATCCTTTGATTTTATTCGTGGCAGGGTCAGATAAAAATTGCTACCAATGTGTGGTTTCCTCATTATCACAAAGGGACTTTCATAAATGTGTTGCCACTTACGATTCTTCTTTAACAACATGTATGGTTTAAAGTGAGTCCTGACTAATATCTTTTCTCCTTCTTTGAAATCGATAACTGTTTACCTTCTCATCAAATGCCTTCTTTCGGAGGTTAGCATAAATTGTCAATGATATGACAGCTTGCCTGATTTTTGAGTCTACGTCCAATTCGTTGTCTTGTAACTTTGGAAGGGGGTCTATCCGCTAATTCCTTTCTATTGATCTTGACATTAACGCATGTGGCGTGAATCCGGTCGACAGATGAGGAAGGTGGTTTACAATCTGGTCGAAAGGTGTTACGAAGTGTACCCACTTAGACTGCTTATTCGGAATGTACATTCTTATAAATCTGTTAAATTCTTTTAAGATTCTTCCTGTCGGGTTAGATTGCGGCCGAAACCGGGATATCAAAATTAGTTTCATTCCATGGCGAGCAAGAAATGCACGCCACGGGCGTAATGTGAAATTTGAAGCATTATCGGACAAATTAAAACTGTGTGCCGGACCGAGACTCGAACTCGGGACCTTTGCCTTTCGCGGGAAAGTGCTCTACCAACTTTTTATTTTTTATCTCATTTTGTTCGTTTTCGTTCGTTGTATCTGCTAGGGGCGGACGTAGCAAGACACCCGTTTCAGTTCGTCGTTGATCCATTAACTCAGTTTTTATTTATTTCAGAGGGCAGCTAACCCTCTGTCCGAACACGCTGAGGTACCGTGCCGGCTCAACTGAGCTACCCAAGCACGACTCACGCCCGTTCTCACAGCTTTACTTCTGCCAGTACCTCGTCTCCTACTTTCCAAACTTTGCAGGAGCTCTCCTGCGAATCTTGCAGAACTAGCACTCCTGAAGGAAAGGATATTACGGAGACATGGCTTAGCCACAGCCTGGGGGATGTTTCTAGAATTAAATTTTCACTCTACAGCGGAGTGTGCGCTGATATGAAACTTCCGGGCAGATTAAAACTGTGTGCTGGACCGAGACTCGAACTCGGGACCTTTGCCTTTCGCGGGCAAGTGCTCTACCAACTGAGCTACCCGAGCACGACTCACGCCCCTTCTTCCATAGTTAAATCGCCTAAAATCCCATACAACGGCGTGTGCCTCCAACTCCATAACCGAATAAGACTTTTCACAGATAACACTCGAGTCGCAAAGCTAACCACTTGGATTTGCTCGTGTACATCTAACTGAATCTGGAAAAGACAATCGTCTGCAGTAGTGCAAAATTCCTTATCCATCTGAAGATGATGGAGAATGTTAATGTTAACCAAACTGTCTTTAATTTTCTGAAATGCGTCTTGGCATTCCAGCATCCAATTCCAATGAGAATTCGTTTTCAAAAGGTTGTGAAGAGCGGGAGTGTTCAATGCTTGATTGGAAACGAAACGTCTGAAGAATGACGTAAGACCGATAAATCCTCTCAGTTGCCTTTTTGTAACAAGGGTTGGAAAGTTTTTTGTAGCAGACAATTTTTCCGGGTCAGGTTTAATTCCTTCATGGGTGATGATGTGTCCTAAAAATTTAATTTCACTTTTTCCAAACTTGGATTTCTTAAGATTTGCTGTAACACCATACCCTCTGAATCGTTGAAACACCTTTTGCAGAAGGAGCACATGTTCTTCCCAATTTCTCAATGCTACAAGAACGTCATCCACATAGACTGTTACCTCATCCAAAAGTTCAGGACCTAGTACATACTCAAGGGCTGAAATAAAAATTCCGGAACTGACATTTAGTCGAAATGGCACAACTTTGAAATGGTAAGATCCACCTGCAAATATAAACGCAGTGTACTTCCTAGACTCCTGCGCAAGTTTCACTTGCCAGTAACTGCTTTTCAAATGGAGGTGCTCAAATACTCAATTCCATGAAACTTCTGCAGATGCTCTTCAAGAGCCTCCGATCTCGTTCTTCTGGGTACTATAATTTTATTGATTAATCTTGTATCGAAGACTAGCCTTACGCTACCATCTTAGTACAGACAATAAAGGAGTCGAATAAGTTGAATGAGATATATGACACTACCGTCCGCTACTGCTTTACCATAACCTTAAAGTTGGAGGCAGGTCGTGAAATAAAAACTATCTTGTTAAAGTAATTATGGTATAAAGCAACAGAGCAGTGTTACCCTCTGAGAGGAATTTTGTTATGTCGACCATGTTGTACCTAACGGAGGTGGCTTATCGGAAGTGAAAGTCAGAATGACGTAAATATTTTAACAGCAACAAACAATTAAAGACACGTAACGTGTATCCACAGGACATGTGGCCTGTAACTGAAGAAGTGTCATGATGATCTCTCCATTGGCAAAAGATTCCGGAATAGTCTCCCATTCGGATCTACGGGAGGGGACTGCCAAGAGGGAGGTTACCATGAGAAAAAGATTGAATAATCAACGAAAGGATAAAGTTCTACGAGTCGGGGCGTGGAATGTCAGAAGCTTGAACGTGGTAGGGAAACTAGAAAATCTGAAATGGGAAATGCAAAGGCTCAATCTAGATATAGGAGGGATCAGTGAAGTGAAGTGGAAAGAAGACAAGGATTTCTGGTCAGATGAGTTTCGGGTAATATCAACAGCAGCAAAAAATGGTATAACAGGTGTAGGATTCGTTATGAATAGGAAGGTAGGGCAGAGGGTGTGTTACTGTGAACAGTTCAGTGACCGGGTTGTTCTAATCAGAATCGACAGCAGACCAACACCGACAACTATAGTTCAGGTATACATGCCGACATCGCAAGCTGAAGATGAACAGATAGAGAAAGTGTATGAGGATATTGAAAGGGTAATTCAGTATGTAAAGGGGGACGAAAATCTAATAGTCATGGGCGACTGGAATGTAGTTGTAGGGGAAGGAGTAGAAGAAAAGGTTACAGGAGAATATTGGCTTGGGACAAGGAATGAAGGAGGAGAAAGACTAATTGAATTCTGTAACAAGTTTCTGCTAGTAATAGCGAATACCCTGTTCATGAATCACAAGATGAGGAGGTATACTTGGAAAAGGCCGGGAGATACGGAAAGATTTTAATTAGATTACATCATGGTCAGACAGAGATTCCGAAATCAGATACTGGATGGTAAGGCGTACCCAGGAGCAGATATAGACTCAGATCCCAATATAGTAGTGATGAAGAGTAGGCTGAAGTTCAAGACATTAGTCAGGAAGAATCAATACGCAAAGAAGTGGGATACGGAAGTACTAAGGAATGACGAGATACGTTTGAAGTTCTCTAACGCTATAGATACAGCAATAAGGAATAGCGCAGCAGGCAGTACAGTTGAAGAGGAATGGACATCTCTAAAAAGGGCCATCACAGAAGTTGGGAAGGAAAACATAGGTACAAAGAAGGTAGCTGCGAAGAAACCATGGGTAACAGAAGAAATACTTCAGTTGATTGATGAAAGGGGGAGGTACAAATATGTTCCGGGAAAATCAGGAATACAGAAATACAAGTCGGTGAGGAATGAAATAAATAGGAAGTGCAGGGAAGCTAAGACGAAATGGCTGCAGGAAAAATGTGAAGACATCGAAAAAGGTATGATTGTTGGAAGGACAGACTCAGCATACAGGAAAGTCCAAACAAGCTTTGGTGACATTAAAAGCAACGGTGGTAACATTAAGAGTGCAACGGGAAGTCCACTGTTAAATGCAGAGGAGAGAGCAGATAGGTGGATAGAATACATTGAAAGCCTCTATGAGGGTGAAGATTTGTCTGATGTGATAGAAGAAGAAACAGGAGACCATTTAGAAGAGATAGGGGATCCAGTATTAGAATCGGAATTTAAAAGAGCTTTGGAGGACTTACGGTCAAATAAGGCAGAAGGGATAGATAACATTCCATCAGAATTTCTAAAATCATTGGGGGAAGTGGCAACAAAACGACTATTCACGTTGGTGTGTAGAATATATGAGTCTGGCGACATACCATTTGACTTTCGGAAAAGCATCATCCACACAATTCCGAAGACGGCAAGAGTTGACAAGTGCGAGAATTATCGCACAATCAGCTTAACAGCTCATGCATCGAAGCTGCTTACAAGAATAATATACAGAAGAATGGAAAAGAATATTGAGAATGCGCTAGGTGACGATCAGTTTTACTTTAGGAAAAGTAAAGGGACGCGAGAGGCAATTCTGACGTTATGGCTAATAATGGAAGCAAGGCTAAAGAAAAATCAAGACACTTTCATAGGATTTGTCGACCTGGAAAAAGCGTTCGACAATATAAAATGGTTCGAGATTCTGAAAAATGTAGGGGTAAGCTATAGGGAGAGACGGGTCATATACAATATGTACAACAACCAAGAGGGAATAATAAGAGTGGACGATCAAGAACGAAGTGCTCGTATTAAGAAGGGTGTAAGACAAGGCTGTAGCCTTTCGCCCCTACTCTTCAATCTGTACATCGAGGAAGCAATGATGGAAATAAAAGAAAGGTGAAAGGATATCAATGATACGATTCGCTGATGACATTGCTATCCTGAGTGAAAGTGAAGAAGAATTAAATGATCTGCTGAACGGAATGAACAATCTAATGAGTACACAGTATGGTTTGAGAGTAAATCGGAGAAAGATGAAGGTAATGAGAAGTAGTAGAAATGAGAACAGCGAGAACTTAACATCAGGATTGATGGTCTCGAAGTCAATGAAGTTAAGGAATTCTGCTACCTAGGCAGTAAAATAACCAATGACGGACGGAGTAAGGAGGACATCAAAAGCAGACTCGCTATGGCAAAAAAGGCATTTCTGGCCAAGAGAAGTCTACTAATATCAAATACCGGCCTTAATTTGAGGAAGAAATTTCTGAGGATGTACGTCTGGAGTACAGCACTGTATGGTAGTGAAACATGGACTGTGGGAAAACCGGAACAGAAGAGAATCGAAGCATTTGAGATGTGGTGCTATAGACGAATGTTGAAAATTTGGTGGACTGATAAGGTAAGGAATGAGGAGGCTCTACGCAGAATCGGAGAGGAAAGGAATATGTGGAAAACACTGATAAGGAGAAGGGACAGGATGACAGGACATCTGCTAAGACATGAGGGAATGACTTCCATGGTACTAGAGGGAGCTGTAGAGGGCAAAAACTGTAGAGGAAGACAGAGATTGGAATACGTCAAGCAAATAATTGAGGATGTAGGTTGGAAGTGCTACTCTGAGATGAAGAGGTTAGCACAGGAAAGGAATTCGTGGCGGGCCGCATCAAACCAGTCAGTAGACTGACGACAAAAAAAAAAAAAAACAAAAAACAAAAAAAAACAATAATTTACTTAGCGGCACTCTTCAAAGAATGAAAAATAGCCGTCGCCAACCTAATTAGGCATGAGAATGATTAACATTCTTGTTTACGAAAGTAGGTATGAGTGACTTTAACGGACAAACACAACTATATTTTGTCACACGTGAGTGCAATGAACTCTGACACTTGCATATGTTAACGTTAAGATTGATACTGTCAGCTAGAGCAGCAAAAACTATTTGCAAAAATATAACAGATAATAATGTACACTATTACTTTCAGGGCTTATTCAAACTGCATGGTCTTTATGACATAACTGTTTATACACACTGTAGAATCACAAATTGGACATAGGTTCAGTACTACTTTTCAAAAAATTTTCCTAGCTGACATAAAATTGTAAATGTAGTTCATTGCAAAACTATGAACTGGCCATAAGTTAAGTCTCTCTCTCAGCTAAATACTTCTCTATTTAGAATGAAAGTTAAATGTGTTTAACTAAAGAAAAATTTCTCACTGCATTTTGAATAAAAGAAGTTACTCTTTCCATAGACAGTGGTCGTTCTATTAATTTTTATTTAGCATGAGCACAATAGACAAACTATAGATCCTGGTACAACATTAATATGCACTTTTAATACACAAAATAAACCAGTGCTTAGCAAGCATGGGTACATAACTTTCCACAACTGCAGTTTTCCACTTTAACTACAATGAGACACAAAATTAATATATTTTTAAGATACTGACTCATCTTCTGCGATTTAGAACAGGCAGATATGTGATCATTTACTAAGCGAAACTCTATAAGCCACTGTCTTAAGACCTTTTAATTTTGAAGTGGGCAACATCATATTAATAAGCAGATTTAATAGGGAAATTATTTTCAGCAAGCATCATTTACTTTAACTGACCCTCTTGCCACATTAACTTTAACTTTCTTTTTACTATGTTCAAGAGGCATTCATTAGTAAAACACTAGGCCTTAATGTTTTTCAGTAAGGACACTCGGTAATCACTTTACTTCAAACGGAGAGGAACCTGAGAGGTGTTATCATAAGAAAAAGAAATCAAGGTAGGTACATAAATTCATTTATAAATTACCTTATATTTGAGCACACTAACACATCCAAGAAGCTAATCCTTCACTAGTGTTCCGTTACAGTGATTGCGCAATGTGGTGGCGATTACATGTTGGTAGGTCGAATTGCTGGACTCTGTCATTTCTTGGTGGCGATGATAGATACCAATTTCAAAATAATTCCAGCTCTTTGTCCATCTATCCGAGGCATTGTAAAACGTCAGTAAAAGCCTCTCTTGGAACTAGCACAATATACAGCTTTTACATGGGCAGTTCAAAGTTTGCTAGCTCGTCCCCGATTGACTCTTGTTCCACCTTTTCTACCTAGGCCAACCACTACTGGCGCGCGCTACTAAGTTCCGTTCCCGAGGGGAACCACACTAATTTAACATACAGAATAACGAAGAATCCTAAGTGAAGGTCAGCAGTTTACATAACAGCAAACAATCATTTTAAACAAAACATATCATTTGCACATATAGGTAGTTCTAAACAAAATTATTTAAACAAATTTATTTAATTTTAAAGATAACCAAAGAGATTAAATGAGAAAGACAACAGATCATTTGCTCATATTGTGCATATTACAGAGATTACACTTAATTACAGTATTGAACTAATCGTATACTAATTACAGAAGTTCAACGATGGGATGTGGAACAAAATAGAAAGCTAAATGAATCAACAAAAGGTATGTAGTGTCTAAGCTATGGTATTACAGATACTTCTATCAAATTCCAACGTGACATTTTCCTGATCTCGCACTTGACAGCTTCGCGTCTCGCATATGGAATGGAATAGCCTGTTCTACAGTAGGTTGAGTAGTGCAGGACATCCATTCGATATTCAAAGCCTTTTATGAGTCCAGGTTTCTTAGACAATACTTGAACGTAATCTGTAAAGCTTATTTTTCTGTTGTTTGGATAATCCAGTGGACTCACTAGCTTTAACGTATGATTCATTCTGACCGGGAATTAGGTCTTTATACTCATCGTCATTAACACTTTCAAGATCTGTCATGTCTCCTGTCTGACTGTACTGTTGTCTTTTTAAGTCCATGGTCGTACTACTGTTTGAAGCACACCAAAGTTTGTCTTCACCTTACTTCATCTACATCTACATCTACATTTATACTCCGCAAGCCACCCAACGGTGTGTGGCGGAGGGAACTTTACGTGCCACTGCTCCCTTTTCTGTTCCAGTCGCGTATGGTTCGCGGGAAGAACGACTGTCGGAAAGCCTCCGTGCGCTCTCGAATCTCTCTAATTTTACATTCGTGATCTCCTCGGGAGGTATAAGTAGGGGGAAGCAATATACTCGATACCTCATCCAGAAACGCACCCTCTCGAAACCTGGCGAGCAAGCTACACCGCGATGCAGAGCGCCTCTCTTGCAGAGTGTGCCACTTGAGTTTGCTAAACATCTCCGTAGCGCAATCACGGTTACCAAATAACCCTGTGACGAAACGCGCCGCTTTCTTTGGATCTTCTCTATCTCTTCCGTCAACCCGATCTGGTATGGATCCCACATTGATGAGCAATACTCAAGTATAGGTCGAACGAGTGTTTTGTAAGCCACCTCCTCTGTTGATGGACTACATTTTCTAAGGACTCTCCCAATGAACCTCAACCTGGTACCCGCCTTACCAACAATTAATTTTATATGATCATTCCACTTCAAATCGTTCCGTAAGGATGCTCCCAGATATTTTACAGAAGTAAATGGTACCAGTGTTTGTTCCGCTATCATATAATCATACAGTAAGGCATCCTTCTTTCTATGTATTCGCAAAACTACATTTGTCTATGTTAAGGGTCAGTTGCCACTCCCTGCACCAAGTGCCTAACTGCTGCAGATCTTCCTGCATTTCGCTACAATTTTCTAATGCTGCAACTTTTCTGTATACTGCAGCATCATCCGCGAAAATCCGCATGGAACTTCCGACACTATCTACTAGGTAATTTATATATATTGTGAAAAGCAATGGTCCCATAACACTCCCCTGTGGCACGCCAGAGGTTACTTTAACGTCTGTAGACGTCTCTCCATTGATAACAACATGCTGTGTTCTGTTTGCTAAAAACTCTTCAATCCAGCCAGACAGCTGGTATGATATTCCGTAGGCTCTTACTTTGTTTATCAAGCGACAGTTCGGAACTGTATCGAGCGCCTTCCGGAAGTCAAAGAAAATAGCATCTATCCGGGAGCCTGTATCTAATATTTTATGGGTCTCATAAACAAATAAAGCTAGTTGAGTCACACACGATCGCTGTTTCCGGAATCCATGTTGACTCCTACAGAGTAGATTCTGGGTTTCCAAAAACGACATGATACGCGAGCAAAAAACGTGTTCTAAAATTCTACAACAGATCGACGTCAGGTCTATAGTTTTGCGCATCTGATCGACGACCCCTCTTGAAGACTGGGACTACCTGTGCCCTTTTCCAATCATTTGGAACCTTCCGTTCCTCTAGAGACTTGCGGTACACGGCTGTTAGAAGGGGGGCAAGTACTTTCGCGTACTTCTTAACAAGTTTACTGTTACTCGTTGCTGACCTGCTACTAGAGTACAGATACCACACTCGATGTCAGTTTTAGCTTTCGTCTGTCTCAAGAATTCCATACTGATAGGCTTTTGACAGTAAGAAAATTGCATGTTACTGAAATAGACTCTATCTGGATTTGAAGCTGAGTCTAAAGATTTACACGTTGTATTAGTGGACCAATTGCTCCCGAAACGGTGCAACCTTGAATTGGAAGTGATAAAACTTAGCGTACAGAGGATATTTGCTTAAATAAACATAAAGATAAGACATATATATTAGCTCCTGTATCTACGATACATTGAGCATTAAATACCTGGTTGGATTATTTTGAACAAGACCAGCAGATTGATTTATTTGAGATCGTTCGTAAGGAACATTATGTTGGCAATTGATACTCTTATGGAAGCTTGAACCTGTTCGTCCCATGCGTCATAATTGTCTTTCATCTCAGTGTCTCCTACTAGATCATCCCGTAAGTTTGTCTCTTTGTCATACCTAGTTGCTTTAATTTCGTGTGGGATAATGGACACAGTGCCCCCATTCAAACCTGCAGCATCCTCTAGGAGGCTCAAAGGTGCTGCTTTTAATTTCCCACTCGACGCTTACTTTCCTGCTGATTCATATTTCTTAAAGTTTCTTCCATCTCGAACTGGTGTTGGTTTTGTGGTACGAACTCAGGTGGAAATGGATCTTGTTGACCTGGCGTATTCGCTTGCGCATGATAAATTTGCGTATTATGCGGGCGTTTAGGCTTCAGACTTCCAGAAGGTCCGTTCACTTGTTGCGTGAAGTGTATATATATATATATATATATATATATATATATATATATATATATATATATATATATATATATATACATTGAGCATTAAATACCTGGTTGGATTATTTTGAACAAGACCAGCAGATTGATTTATTTGAGATCGTTCGTAAGGAACATTATCGTTTCTGTGCATTTTTATAGTCGCGATGTAGTCATACCCGGAACAACAGTAAGGGACTAGAAGATTTATAGACTTTACAAGAAATGCAACACTACACAATTAAAAAAATAGCTGATTCAGAAATAACAGAAAAACGATAATGTTCCTTTTGCCTCATGCTGCGTTCGGCCCATCAGCATGATCGTAATTTCTGGTGATGAACCAACACAAAATAATTAACATTCAAGTAAATGAGGAGATGGAAAACATCAAGGTTAATTTACAAAAAATAGCACACGTATCTTTAACACGCGTTTTTTAATGTTACGTACCTTTTCATATTGAATTACAATAGATGACCATTGTGGTTAAATACTTTATACATAACAGTCACAATGTCCTCTTCATGCTGTCTGTTCGTAGTCAGTTACAAGAAACTACATGTTCTCTGATTGGAAAAATAACAATTATCATATTTACTGAATATTTTCACATGAAATATAAAATACCGATGCGGAACGCAGCAAGTCCGCGTCCACCTTTCATGGAATACAAACAGTAAAAGGTGAGGCGCCCAATGCCTCATCTGTCTTGAAACAACAGAATTCTTTTTTATATCATTAATCGATACATGTACATAGAGATTTCCAGGCGCCGCGCAAGAAAAGCAAAGATAAACAATAATAGATTTGTCGCTGCTGTGCGATGGTTCATTTCTTTTACTTTACAACTGTTCGATAGCTTTAGGCCATCAGTCGTTTACTATTGAGCGTATATTAATGTTTGTGAGGCGAAAATTACTAATATGACAAGCTGTATCATTGCATCAGATCAACGACTTTGTTGCATGACAACACTGTTAGGAGGCTGAGACCAATTCGAAACGTTACGCTTTTGCGTGTAAACATAGCCCGGATCGCAAATTGAAAATGTCGAAAAATTTTTCTCAGGAACGTATGGGTTTGAAATGATGGATTAAGCGATGAATGAACACTATCAGTATCCACAAAACAATGTTCCCGCAACTTCTCTCCAATGAGGCCTGAAACATTATTTGAAAAAAGCAAAAAACACATATTAAGAATCCAATATGACAACATTGGACTAGCAAGAGGCTTCGGAATAATGAGACGGGTACTTGACATTAATCCACCGTAATTAATCAGTTAAAATAGAAGAACATGAGCGACCCTTTGAAATACACCTTCTACAAAGGCTAGGAAGAGAGAGATAAACATTAACTTTTTTTCAAGACAAGAGAAGGAAGTGTGGTCTCTTGTTCCATAGATAGAAACAATTAATTACATACCAATGCTTTTCCAAGATGAGACGTCAACATCAAATTAAATATTTTGTTTACAAAGAGTTTCATGTCATTTGACACATTTATTGACACAGAGAAAAAATTATTTTTCATGCTCAAAAAATTTCCACGAAGTTTCATGCTATTTTCATTCTTTGTCCTTACATGGGTAATACTTGACTGTCCCCTTGAATACTTGGCTTTATTTAGTCCACATAAATGCCTGACAAGTGTTCAGCTGTAGACTATTTAGCGAAGTATTTTGTTAAGAGTCCTGGAATGAGACACCACTTCTTTATATAAACAAATTAATGAAATTCATGTTAGTCCGTGTCCTTTCGTGACACTGTTGAAAAAGTGTTTTACACTTCACCTTTATTAATTTCGAACTGAATGACTAGCTTTACAAGTTTCACATAAGTTGCAGTTATGTTTCATTCTTGTTATAAAATGAATATTAAATATCAGTACAAAAATTAGTTCTTTCCTTGGATTGAAAAATTTCGTATTTTTGTTCTTTTGGTGTTCATAAATGAACGGTTAATTGCCCTCACAAACGTGGTCGGCGATTGTACGTCCAATAAATCAGACGCATCTGCTACGGACAGGGCACATTTGGCACAGCATGATGTAAATCCATCCGAACTATTGTAGGTAATCACGCATAAAAAGCAGCTGACTTCGCTTGGCCGTCCCTTTCGGCAGGTTGGCGATCTCTTCGGACGGCTGAATAGGTGGTGACAGCTCTAGTGGAGGGGAGGGAGGGGTGAAGGGAGGGGAAAGTTGGGGGGGGGGTGGCTGGACTCAGTGGCGGTGGCGGCTTCTGAGCCCTCTCTCTCCATTCGTTGTGAACATGTGACAATCAGTTGCTAGTGCAGTCTGACATGTTGGCGTACACGTTCCCTCGCAAACATGCAAAATTCAAAAAGGCAGTAACAGTAACACAAAAATATTTAGCCAAAACAAACGTGTCCTTGGGAAAGACGTGTTTAATAAGTCATAATTTCATACCAATAATTTTATTACGCTTAAATATTTTTGCGGTAGACGTAAGTTGGGGCTTTAGCTTCTCACTAGATTTGTGTTGGCATTGCTGTTTGTAGACCAGTTCAGGTTCCAAATCGCATGATTCGAGATTTTACACTCTGTCCTCTTCAACATCACAACACTCGTGAAGCACATTACTGTCCATCAGAGTGATTTGAATAATGGCATTGCAGAGTCACTACTTATTAAGGTTATATTAATAACACTCTTGGAACACAAATATAAAGTCCTTAAAATTTTTAATTTTGTGTGTGTTGGGATCCACAGCCTCTAGGTTCTCAATAAACCTGAATGTGATCCGTAGTAGGCTGTAACGTTATGTGTATTTAATCGTGCGGTTAGCTAATTTCGAGTAAGCGTCATTGTCAAGCATCTGTAAAACCAACATGGAAAAGCACTACATCGTCTGCGTACATCTCCAGGTGTAAATAACATTTTACGCACCTCACATTAAGATAAAACATTACTGTACAAATTAATTACACGCACTTTTAACAAGTATAATTCGTGTCATTTTCAAATCGCTCTTAATTACAACTAAAAAGTAGCCATATTCAGTCATTTTACGAAATGATTCACACAACAGTGACAGCTTTTAAAATCTTATCCTGAATTTTGGTCTTTGTACAACATGGTAACTGACAGCAGGTGGTAATTTTTAGTCAGAGAATCATATTCATCCCAAGACCTTAATATTCTCGATAGGCACGTTGCATATATTTTTGACGTGCCAGAGTTAGTTGATGTAATGTGTAACAAACAGGCACTGACTAAAGAACGCCTGCATTTCGTGGTCGTGCGGTAGCGTTCTCGCTTCCCACGCCCGGGTTCCCGGGTTCGATTCCCGGCGGGGTCAGGGATTTTCTCTGCCTCGTGATGGCTGGGTGTTGTGTGATGTCCTTAGGTTAGTTAGGTTTAAGTAGTTCTAAGTTCTAGGGGACTGATGACCATAGATGTTAAGTCCCATAGTGCTCAGAGCCATTTGAACCATTTTTTTTTTTGACTAAAGAACACATTAAGCGCACACAAATTGACGTAAAATACTGTATACAATACACGGCTTATCATCAGACCAACTACTCTATTTTAAACATCATATTCACAAAAATATGAATATGATACGTACAAAATTCCACAAATAATTTAAATAGAATACTCCATCAGTTACTGGGGTGCCAGGTACAACGACTGCCTTATATCGTAACTTATCATTGTCTGAACGCTATTTCTAGATACACAGAGTACGGATCTGACTATTTGCAGAGAAAGATAACCCATGGAACTTTTTAAAGTAACAACCAATATGCAATGCATGAAATTGTGGCAAGAAAATGTCACCTACGTTATAAAATGTATCAGCCAGTATTGGGAACATCAAGTACTTCATGACTTAAAGTGTATGACAATATCATAAAATACATTTAGAAAACCATGTTACCGGATCAGTTTAATGAAATAACGTGGGAAATAACTATAAAATTCGGAGAAAGAGCTACAAAACAAGAAGTGTTATGTGGCCGCATAAAGTAAGCATAATACCTAAATATGAAATGTGTAAAAGTCAATATCATACTCCTAAAGGAAGAGCAGTTTGTTACATTATGTATTGAACATACACTGCATCATTCATTATTTGTTATGTTGTTGTGGTGGTCTTCACTCCTGAGACTGGTTTGATGCAGCTCTCCATGCTACTCTGTCTTGTGCAAGCTTCTACATATTGGATATGTAAGGATTAAAAAACAGTGTTCTCACAATCACATATATGCCTCTATTATCGCATAGATACATGGTAAAACACCACATTGTTTAAGGACATACATATTGTAAGCAATATCAGAATTAAGATGGTAACAAGTATGATTTATTATGCGGTGCATGTCAAGTAAAGAGATGGGCTAATACGCACTACTTATCAAGAATAAAAAAGGTGTCAACAATTGTTAAATGTTAACATTCATAAAACAACTGTAAAATGTTATGAATAAAAAAGATGTCAACAACTGTAAAATGTAGGGTGTGAAAAATTATAAAACGTAAACATTTTTAAAAACAATTGCAAAATATTAAGAATAAAAAAGGAGTCAACAGCAACAAAAAGCGGAGAGAGGGAGCGAGCACATAATATTTATAACAAGAAGTGTAGGAACCACCATTGGGTACACAATATAGCAGGTATACTGCTGTCACGCTGTAAATTTTATTATGAAATTCTAAAATACCTACAAAAAAATTTTGATCATTTCAGCAAAAGTAGGCCTACATCATACTGCAAAATGAAATGGGAAGGTAACGGCAAAAATAAGAATTTTTCAGTACTAGAAAGGTTACAAGGACATGTAAAAATGTGCATAACATTGAGATATAAAACATAGTCCTAAAGCAGAGCATTTGGTGACGATACATATTCAACATTTTCGCGCTATGATGTACATGCCTCTAATATTCAACAAATAGGTGAAAACGCATCATATACTTTGTGGAGAGATAAATGGTAACTTATAGCAGAAATAAGGATGGAACAGCCATAAACTATTTATGCACATCGAACAACGTATGAGCTAATACAAATTATTTATTAGGAATCAACACGGTGTGAATAGAGGGAATACAGGGAGGGTCAGCAAATAAAGAACACTTGCAAAACGAAGTGAAGGAGCAATTGCTGTGCACACAATGCAAGAGAGACATTACACTTATAATTTTCTCTCGTTATAACATTGGTTATAAGCTTATACAACAACTGTCAAAACCCTTGCGGAGCCGTTCAATATAAATCCAAATTGTGAAAGACAAGAGCCGTTAAAAATGAAACCCGTTACGCATGACTAACACACACAGTAAAGGGTCGGAGGTTGCATTAAAATGAAAAAGCAACATCGAAATACCATGCACGAGGCCTAACATAACACCTTTTTAAAATTCTGCAGGATATTCCTGCTTTTCAATTCCGTTTGTTAATTTAGAACAAGCTCTTGATGCTTATTGAAAGCGATATAAATTTCCATATTTTCAAGGATATTCATCAATCTACATTTATTAGTAAATTTAGAGTCTCTACTGCATTAGGGCCACTCGCAGTATGTTTGTCAGCTCCTAAGTGATTTCCGAACGAAGACTGGTTACTAGTACTAATACTTCTATGTACCCTCGGTCTAGTTCCAGAACTACTCCCTGTCTCTTCCGCGTGATATTTTTCACAGTCATCACAACTGAGTTTATAGAACTCAGATTGCTTCATTACTTCAGGCCTTGTGCATATTATGGCGTAGAAATCTGCCAATTTAATTTTGTGTTTATTATCTGTACTTTCTTACTAGGGAAAGCCTTAGCTAACTCATCAGAAACACGCTCGTAGTATGACAACGTAACATATTTCATTTTTTCTTTAGGCAGCAGCCTTGTTAAATTAATACTATTGATATTCTTCCCTACAGAGGTATTAAGTTTTTTAATATACGTAGCTGAAACCATTCTATCATAACCGTTTCTACAAGCTGTTTCCTTCAACGTGTCTAATTCTTTACTCATTTCCTTACTATCAAGAGGAACGTTTGTCATCCTATCCATCATCGCTTGAGAAGAGGCACGTTTATGTGAATCAGAAAGACAAGAGCCGTTACTGATTATAATATCGGTTGTCGTTCGCGGTGGATGTCAAACCTATGTGTGTCCCTAACGTTCACTATTTTCAAATACAGAAAACTAATTGTTTATGTTTATTACTTCCTTTGTGAAATTCATATTGGGACGTAATCTATTCGGTTGAAGAAGAATCTGATTAATTTCGTTTACTGTACCATTAAAGAGCACCAGAATGTCGTCAACGTACCTTTTCCAATAAATTATTTTATTTGCTGTGTCTTTATACCTTTCAAAAGACAAATTTTCAATATGCTTGGCAGAGATGTTTCTGCTAGGGTGCATGCAGGACAGCTCCCCATTGCTAAGCCTTCAGGCTGCGAGTAAACTCAACCATCAAATGTTAGATAGTGATAAGACAGAATCACCTAAACTACGTCAATAATCTCATCTGTCTCTTTTGAAATGATTTTCTTGAACTTCCGTCGACTGTTACTAATTATCTCGATGACATCTGCCATTGGCATATTGGTATACAAGTTAGCTTTATCAAAGGAAACTAACTTTCTCCCTACGGTATCTGTGTATATTTAATATGTTCAGCAACATCAGCAGAATTTTTCACAATATATTTTGTCTCAAACGGTTAGCCTCTCTAATAATGGAATCTACTTTCTTGCTTATAAGCTGGACTTTCAATAGAATTTACAATTGGACGAAGAGGAATGTTATTCTTATGTATTTTTGGTTGAGCTCTAAATCTTGGAGGCTTGGGATTCATAACAACGCCTTCTTTGCTGTCTTCATCAGACAGTATGAAGTTGCATCGTTTAACTGCCCTTTTAATCAAAGCATGGATGTGTGATAAGTGAGTTTCACGATGTTGTTATTAGGAAAGAATTCCTCTACTTTCCGGTTATAATCCTCTTGGTTCAAAAGAACTGATATATCCATCTTATCTGCCTTGACTGCAATGGCCTTATTTTCTTTTAACTTGTTTATTCCCTGTACAATTCTACCCTCGAATGTATTAGAGCACCTGTCAGTTTTATTTCACGTCATCCGCCTTTCAGAAACTTTCTGTGCTTTAGAAGTGATGCACTTTTACTCAGGCGCTGACACCTAAGTCATATATAGTGCCACTTTGGTACTACCAATTATATTTTTAATTTCACTAATGCGTAGCTTTCGTTTGAAATTGAGCTTCAGCCCCGTATATAAAACCTTTATCTCCTCAATGGAGAACTTTATATTCGACAAGCTGACAACTTTTCTAGGTGCTACAGTCTGGAACCGCGCGACCGCTACGGTCGCAGTTTCAAATCCTGTCTCGGGCATGGATGTGTGTGATGACTTTAGGTTACTTAGGTTTAAGTAAATCTAAGTTATGGGGGACAGATGACCTCAGAAAATAAGTCCCATAGTGCTCAGAGCCATTTTTAGCCAAGTTGACAACTCCGTCAAATCATTTAAAATTACATTTAGAATCTCTGAGCTTCTCACCATTTTTAATCTCATTACTACTTATCTGAACCATTTTACAGTAATGTTTTATGCTACAGTGAGTTGTGTAAAATGTTATTTATACACACATCAAAAAAGTTTTGCATCACCCCGTTGACTATGGATGATGTATCACAGACACAGCCCCCTTGATTGTTCAGCGATATCACTAAAACTGCCGAAAGATGTAAACAACCATGTATGAGCAGCGCCTATTAGACGGAGGGGGTCCGACATTTCCAGTCATTCCACCAGGAAGGAGGTACACGGCTCGTGTTGTCTGTAGATCAGCCATGCGTAGACGGTCAATACCGAGGTTCGATCGTGTACGCATTGTTACATTGCTGCAGGAAGGGCTCTCAAAAAGGGAAGTGTCCAGGTGTCTCGGAGTTGCGAGCTAACATTCCATAGATGTTCGGGCTCATATGCGGTCCCTCTTTGTCGAAATGTCTTGGATCAAATTTGTCTAGGAGTTGAACCGCACGTGTCGCATTACATGCCCTAAATTAGACACCTGTGACCCTTTGGTTAAAATGTCTGGCTGATGGCAGTTTTGCGAAATACAAAGTTAACACAACATATAATAACAATGATAATAATATCGGGAACTAAATTAACCACCCATGCATAAAACATGTTGGCCACGCAGTTGCGATTTGGTTAGAATAATGTTTATTCAGAAAGCAAACTAATCACCAAACTGGTCGTATTTATTAGAGTTACTGTTACACTCCAGCGCATAGCAATTTGACACAGTTCGATCATTCACAATCTCATCGCGAAATACATCTAAGCGAAAAGTTAGAGTTCACACGAGGCGTGCGGCTGCTCACCCCTCAGCAGAGACTAAGTCCCGTGGTGCCATACAAAGCGAAACTTCCTTAGTCGTTTCACTTCCTCGCTGCCTAAAGATCGACCGTCCGTCTCCGCGTCTGCATCTGAAATATCCCCTTTGGTGTCTCGACCTGAACTGACCCTCTCTGCCCGTCTCGGGCCGCGTTTTCCGGCGAGCGGAACATCGTCACTCAACTGACTAGGGCAGTTCTCTTTCCTGTAGCCGACCATCTGATTGGCTTCAGCTTATTGCAAATTATTTTACATTTTAACATATTTAAATAGTCAAAGCTTGACCACTTTCACGTTCTAATTAAAGTAACAATAATATCCACTACATAATAAACGTTAAATTCTTTTACATAAAACCAATACCAGTTCCTCCTTAACTTTGAATGTCACGGCCAGTAGCCTTGCACCAATGTGCTTTCTGATAAATAATTACAGAACAAAAGCAACTATTATGCACTTAACTTTACAACAAATATTCTATTACCTAATGACTCAATAAGGCGTCATGCTGTCATCGTTCAATGTGTGTTGTGTGGACGAAATGATGATCTGATGCTTAACTGAAAACAATGATAATTTGAATGTATTATATCTTTCAAACAAATAAGGTTACACAGTTGATATCTACAACATTTGTCATTTTAATGATGCCCTGCTATATGAAATGTCGATCGTTAAGATTGACCAAAGCGTTCAGATTTTAGCATTCAGGACTTTGTTACAAAACTTCTTGGTTTCACTTTACCAGTAAATTCTAAAGTATTATAAATATGATCAATATTCAAGTTTTATCATGACTGCAATGACATTTTATGGAGGATGAGAGATTAAAATTACTGTTACGTGATTCCCTGCATTACTAAAGAATAAAATAGTTTTCATAAATCTTTCCCTTTATGGCCGATCTTAGGTTCGCCCTATTTAATACTGCTACATCTCCTTGGCCACAAAAGCCTTCTACAGGGTTTTCTTATATCGTAGGTTCTCTTCTGTCTACTCGCACACTGCAGCGCTTTGGCCTCTGTAGACAATAGACGCCTGTGAATTTCCCCATCTTGTGGTGAATCTACGCCCTGTGTGGCACACGGTACTCGACGATATGGTTTGTTTCACAGTTCACGCAAGCTGACTCATTCGGACATATATTTAAACGAGAGCGAGATGCTCGTTAACTCACAAAGTGAACAAAAACGAAGCTGTGCGGACATGTAGGAGATACAGAGAAACAGGAACTGTCGATGACATGCCTCGCTCAGTCCGCCCAAGGGCTGCTACTGCAGTGAATGACCGCTACCTACGGATTATGGCTCGGAGGAACGCTGGCAGCAACGTCACCATGTTGAATAACGCTTTTCGTGCAGCCACAGGACGTCGTGTTACGACTCAAACTGTGCGCAATAGACTGCATGATAGGCAACTTCACTCCAGATGTCCCTTGCGAGGTCCATCTTTGCAACCACGACACCATCGGCGCGGGACGAATGGGCCCAACAACATTCCGAATGGGCCGCTAAGGACTGGCATCATGTTTTCCTAACCGGTGAGTGTCGCATACGCCTTCAACCAGACAATCGTCGGAGACATGTCTGGAAGCTACGTGGTCAGGCTGAACGCCTCGGACACTCTGTCCAGCGAGTGCAGCAAGGTGTTTTGGGGAGGCATTATGTGGGGCGACGTACGCCGCTGGTGGTCATGGAAGGCGAAGTAACGGCTGTACGAGACATGATTTCCATGTTCCAACCGATAGTGCCACATATCGGCAGCATATTGGCGAGGCAGTCGTCTTCATGGACGACAATTCGCGTCCCCATCGTGCACATCATGTGAATGACTTCATTCAGGATAACATTATCGCTCGACTAGAGTGGCCGGCATGTTCTCCAGACATGAACCATATCGAACATGCCTGGAATAGATTTAAAAGTGCTGTTTATGCACGACGTGACCCACCAATCACTCTGAGGGATCTACGCCGAATCACCAAAGGGGAGTTAGACAATTTGGACCAACTGTGACACTATGAACTTGTGGTTAGTATGCCACGACGAATACAGGCATGCATCAATGCAAGAGGGCACGCTAGTGGTTGTTAGGGGTACCGGTGTGTACAGCAGTCTGGACCACCACCTCTGAAGGTCTCGCTGTATGGTGATACAACATGCTATGTGTAAATTTCATGTCCGCAGCTCGTTGTCGTGCGGTAGCGTTCTCGCTTCCCACGCCCGAGTTCTCGGGTTCGATTCCCGGCGGGGTCAGGGATTTTCTCTGCCTCGTGATGACTGGGTGTTGTGTGATGTCCTTAGGTTAGTTAGGTTTAAGTAGTTCTAAGTTCTAGGGGACTGATGACCATAGCTGTTAAGTTCCATAGTGCTCAGAGCCATTTGAACCATTTTGTAAATTTCATGACCAATAAAAAGGGCGGATATGATGTTTATGTTGATTTCTAATCTATTTTTTTGTACAGTTTCCGGAACTCTCGGAACCGAGGTGATGCAAAACTTGTTTTGATGTGTGTGTATGGCGATAGTTGCAATGTAGTGCTATTCCATGTTGGTTTTACAGATGCTTGGCAATGCCGTTTAGTCGGAATTAGGTAACCGAGCCATTAAATAAACATCGCATTATTGCCTACTACGTACAATGTTTAGATTTATTAAACATAAATCAGTACATGGCGAAAATTCTCCGTGGTGCCACCTTATATTCGTTTACTGACTAAGTCGCTATTGAGCTGGTGTGCCCTCGCTAGCATCACAGTTTTTCCATGTGTGTTCATCAACATGCATGTGTGTGAGAGTATATGCATATTACAACGTGTGAGTTCTCACAGAAGACAACAGACGTCCATGGAACAATTTCACAGCTTCGTTTGGAATCCAGCACAACTTTTTCGCTTCAGGAGATATGCTAAGTCAGATTGCAGACACTAATTTCCCATCACCACTCACTTGAGCGTTCTGATGTGTCATTTGCGATGACTGTCCTCCAGTTCATGCGGCTCCTCATATTTATATGAACACTCACAACTAAATACGCTTTTTATGCGAACTGAAAGTTCACGTGTCACTTGGATCATTTTAAAGGTTCTTTATACTGTACAAAGTGCTGCTTACATTTAAATTACTTATAAGTGGTTTAATTTACAGAAGATGGTGTTGGTTATAAAAATAATTGTATGGCTCATGTAGTATGTCGCCGCTTTCAAACTGTTTTGATAGATAGTCTGATACTTACATATAAGTTACATTCCTTTAAATTTTATAGTATTCATCGCCGCTACCTGGGATTCCATCACCTTCTCTCGTGAACACAAACATATTCTACCCTAGACACGGATCGGATAATCAAAAGCAGCAAACAAACAAAACAAAACTCGTGTTAGCGGAAAAGAAACACTTGCACGAAAATCCCATGGAGCAAAAAGATCTGACCTGTAGAAAATCGCATCGTAGCTCGCCGAATTCATGGTCTGACGTTTACACATACGTAAAGAATCATGTTCCTTCTCATTCAGTCACTGTACGTTCCGACAGAACCCTTTGCTTCCAGGAAATATCATTAAAACGCGCACTAAATAGAGCATTATGAAAATACAGTGCATGTATAAAGTAAAATGTCAGGCAAAACCTATTAACCTGTTAACTAAGAGTGGTCTGTTACATATTATTTATATGCAGGTATTTACAAATCATATACAAGTACTGTATGGCCTATGAGTTCCACTGACTACATGAGCATTTAAATTGTATATCTCTCTTCAATTGAACTTGTGGAACTGCTCATTACATCCTACGCACATGTGTGTTGCTTCTAAATTCAATCCAGTGTCCTTGTTTGCTACTGATTATATAAATCAATAGGTCAGATATTCTTACAGGCAAAGAAATTATCTCTGATTATTTACGACAAAGTAATTATTTACAATAATAATATCTTTTCTTTACATTGTAACTTCACTGCTAGCAACAGTTAATCTGTCGCTACTTGCAATTAATTTTAGATTTCGCAAACATGACCTCCCCTTTATGTGAATTCATATTTGTCACCCTGAACTTACTCTACATTAAAGTGACACACATAAATAAACGAATAAGTAAAAATTTACTGGCCAGTAACAGTAACTCAGCTTAGATAATTAGAAAAATCATCTCTTCTACACAGAAATGTATCAGCCTTCATTTTTGTCCTGCACTTCTGTCACAGTGAAGCACTCTCTCACCATACTTTGTCCCATGCTTCACAAAATAAATACATTTCAGTAAAAAACGGTAAATCGTTAAGTACTTATAAAACTAGTCTTTTTTCCTTGTAAAAATAGTCACTAGTATTACCACTATTGCTACTGCTATCAGATGTAAATATCATTAGTCTTAGACATCATCTTGTGTTATATATATTCTGATTGACTGATTAATTGACGGGGCATATGGGACCATACGGAGAGGTCACCAGTCCCTATATATATTCTAAATGACCTTTTAGGTTTATGTGGATAAGAGCACAGTCCTCACAGTGTAAATCAATTTTCATGGCAGACCACACTGAAAATTAGTGCAACTACGCGTATAACAACAACACATAAGAACATAGACGAATAAAAATACTTTTGCGTCTTACGCAGATACTCTTACTGAGAGTATTTCTTGAGCTCTATCTCGTGATACAGTCCCTCAATTTTTAACGAGTCAGGATATGCAAACAAGCAGATAACATTTTCCATCCTGTAGGCATTATCTTTTATTACTTCAGGCTTTTATGAGAAGAGGTTGACATACTTTACAATTAATATACGTAATTACTCTTTTTGTACTTCTGTTAAAGTCTTCTCTTCATCAGTTTTGTTTTGAATGATACAAGAATTAATCTGTTTCTAACAGCTGCTCTGCGGTTCAGGTGCAAGGTCTTCGTACGGTGCGTGATCGTGCATGCTCAGCACTCTATTCGTTACCATCTTTATCCGTATTCTTTTACAGAATGTGCCATATTTCGCCTTTCAGGTTGAAAACTAATTCTTCCCCTTCTAGTTTAAAACAGCATTTTCTACACGGGAAGTAGGCTTTTATGTTCCTCTCACGCATGAATTCAATGCCTCATAGAGAGAACGCGGTCAACTTTCTCACTATCAGAAACGTGCATACGTCGGTTGCGTTCTCAAACTCTTGTGTCGTCACTGTCTGGCCTCCGGTACCAATAGCACCAGATACCATCCAGTTTTGAAGCGGTAGCGTTGGAATTTTGACAGATTGAGTAACGTTTTTAAAAAGTTAGCAACGATTACATTCACACTCACACCTGTGTCTGGTATAAAAGTGGCACTATTGCATTAACAGCTTCCTGCATAAACTCTGTGGGAGTTTGTACACAGTTATCTGCCTCGTTAAACAGTTCTTGTCTAATATCAATGCTGTCGTTATATATGAGCATGCAGAGTTGCTCATTAAAAAATATTGTCCCCCATTCCGTCCGTGACTGACTTCATGGAGCTAGATTTAGCCGCACTTAGTTTGATGACCCGGAAGTAACGGGGACTGTACTTCGCCAATCTCGACTATCCGTACGTCACGGCTAGTGTTTTGTGCCCAGCTCTGTGGAGTTACGTCATTGTTTGTGGAGCGGTCATTTTCAGGAGGTACCTGACCCCACGCGTTCTGCGATCACTGGCTGTTGTGGCCCTGTTGACAATGGTTCTTATTGTTCTGTTGTCAATGCCCGTTCGAATTCCCGTTACAGTTACCTTGATACCCGAGACGATACCGGCTGTTATTGCGACGCGGTCCTTGACAAAATTGTTGTTCGTTTTGTGGACTTTTGTTACTGTTCTGTTGCGACATTATTAGGCGGGTAAGACCGACCTGAAACCTCACACATTTCGAGTGTAAACACAGCCCGTATAGCAAATAGAAAATATCGGAAAAAGTTTCTCAGGATCGTATGGACTAGAAATGAAGGATTAAGTGCCGAATGAACATTATCAGTGTTGGTTCGTGGCTGCCAGACAATGTTTCTTCTCTTCTCTTCAATGAGGCCTGAAATACACACATCAATAAAAGATTCGCATCACCACGGTTCCCAGAACTCCTGAAGATAGACGTTGACTATGGATAGAGTATCACACATTCTTTATGAGTGTTCAGAGATGTCACTAAACACGTCCAAAGATGTAAACAACCATGCATGAGCAGCGCCTATTAGACGGTGAGGGTCCGACAGCCGATCAGTTCCGCTCATTCCACCAGGAAGTAAGTACACGGCTCGTCTTGTCTGTACTTCAACCATGCCTAGACGGTCGATACCTTCGATCGCGTCCGCATTGTTACTTTGTGCCAGGAAGGGCTCTCAATAAGGGGAATGTCCAGGCGTCTCGGAGTGAACCAGAGCTATGTTGTTCGGACATGGAGGAGATACAGAGAGACAGGAACTCTCGATGACACGACTCGCCCAGTCCGCTCAAAGGCTACTACTGCAGTGGATGACCGCTACCTACCGCTTATGGCTCGGAGCAAACCTAACAGCAACGCCACCATGTTGAATAATGAATTTCGTGCAGCCGCAGAACGTCGTGTTACGACTCAAACGGTGCGTAATAGGTTGCATGATTGGCAACTTCACTCCCGTCGTCCTCGGCGAGGTCCATCTTTCCAACCACGACGCCATGCAGCGCGCTACGAATGGGCCCAACAAAATGACGAATTTACCGCTCAGGATTGGCATCACGTTCTCTTCAACGATGAGTGTCGCATATGCCTTCAACCAGACAATCGTCGGAGACATGTTTGGAGGCTACCCGGTCAGACTGAACGCCTTAGACACACTGTCCAGCGTGTGCGAAAGTTGGATGGGGTGGCATTATGTGGGGCCGACGTACGCCGCTTGTGGTCCTGGAAGGCGCCGAAACTGCTCTACGATACGTGAATACCATCCTCCGACCAATAGTGCAACCATATCAGCAGCATAATTCACCCTCCATCGTGCACATCTTGTGAATGACTTCCTTCAGAATAACGACATCGCTCGACTAGAGTGCCCAGCATGTTTTCCAGACGTGATCCCTACCGAACATGCCTCGGATAGATTGAAAAGGGCTGTTTATAGACGACGTGACCTTCCAACCGCTCTGAGATATCTACGCCGAATCGCCGTTGAGGAGTGGGACAATTTGGACCAACAGTGCCTTGATTTACTTGTGGATAGTATGCCAGGACGAATAAAGGCATGCATCCATGCAAGAGGTCGTGCTATTGGGTATTAGAGGTACCTGTGTGTACAGCAGTCTGGACCACGACCTCTGAAGGTCTCGCAGTGTTGTGGTACGAATTGCAATATGTGTTTCTCATGTGGCATAGAAAGGTCGGAAATGATGATTACGTTTAACACTATTCCAAAAATCAGTACACGTACCAGAATCGGAACCGTGGTGATTGAAAACGTTTTTTGATGTGTTTGTTAATTTAAAAAAAACATAGAACAAAACTCCAATATGACAAGGATGAACTAGGAGAAGCTACCGAAATAATGAGGCGGTTACTAACATAAATCTACCATAACTATTCAATTAAAATACAAGAATATGAGAGGCACTTACGAAATACTTCTGTTACGATGGCTAGGAAGAGAGAGAGGGAGAGAGAGAGAGAGAGAGAGAGAGAGAGAGGGAGAGAGAGAGAGAGTAACATTCACTTCTTACTCAAGACAAGAGATCGAAGTGCGCTCTCGTGTTCCATAGAGAGCAAAACTTAATTTCATATTATTGTTTTTCAAAGATAAATCGTCACCATTCAATTACATCTTCCGGTTGCAAAAAGTTGCATATCATTCTACACATTTATTGACACAGAGAAAAAAAGTTATTTTTCGTGTACAAATAACATCCAGTATGTTTGGGGCTATTTTCGTTCTTTATCCTTACATGTGTAATACTTCTGCTTCTGATTCATCTTTAAACTGTGTCTACAGCGTAAGAGTTCAGGTTTTTCCAGTTTATTATAACTCGAATGGGATATCCACTATAATGCGTAAGTCTGCTCGGCTGATAATCGTTAAGTTGTCAAAGGTTCGATATTACTTAGACCCTTAGCGCGCGCTCCCACATTGTTGTTAAGCTACTTTTAACTGGTTTTATGTTTAATATATCTGATCGACTGACCTAGCGTTTTGAATCCATCTTTGCGATATGGCAGTATCATCTAGGCTTTTTTTGTGTTATTTAAATTGTCTGTGTCTTGCTACCTTCAGTTGGTAGGCGGAATGAAAGTTTGGGAGTCTTTTTTCAGCTCTAATTTCTATTTTATATGCTAAGTGAGTCCTGAGCTTCTGCCCAGAATCTTAATTTCATTATTGTTTTTTCCCAGCTTGCACAGTTAATTTGTTAAAGTCTTTGATTTACCTCGTCCGCTTCTTTTACGGTAATTCAACATTTATTTAAAGAATAAGGAATGTTCCTGCAATAGAATTTAATGTAAAATATATGCACAAGTTATTCAACGTTATTACCTTTGTTTGAGCTCTTGTGCTCTGATTACCTGCATTGTGATATTAATATATAATACCGAAGGTGGGAATTATTTAAGCCCTCACAATTCTCAGCCACTTAGCACTGCCAGCGTATTCTGCGCCACACAAGACTGAATACAGCTCGAACCCGGGACCTAGCTCTTCGCGCCTAAAGCTCTTACCAGCTTAATTATTTAGGCACTACTCACTACCTCCCTTCCACCGAAAGTCTCTCTCCTCTTAGAATTCAGAACATCACGGAAGTTCCCTTGCGTACCTTGTGGGACTAGCACCAGTGGAAGGAAGAATATTATGGAGACCATTGCAACGTAGAGCAAAGGCAGTGAAACGGATGAAGCTGTGAGGGAAGGTAGCGTGTCTTGCCAAGATAGCTCAGCTGCATTGCTCGCAAAAGTCAAGGATCCAAAGTTGAGTCCCGGTTCGGCATATTGTTTTAAACTTATAAGGCACTGTCTGCTTCAGAGTGAATGGTTGATGCTGCCTGAATGTATATTACTTGGGGATTGAGGAATAATAGTATTTATATCAGAATCTCACGCGAAGTGCCAAACGATGACTGAAAGTTCACTTTCCAAATAAAGAATGTCGTTTCAGAACATTCATGCAATGCCGAACGCTAGGTAGGAATTTAGGGATTGGGTATACGATTAAGAAGTCATCCAGTAATTCCTAAAGCTTTCATATTCTGAGATTTGCGGCTTTCGTAACTGCCGCCATGTCAGCAAGCTAGAGTCTCGGAACTTTTATTTCTGAATACCAAGTATGATTAAATTTTTGAGGGCCACCACCAGTAACCTGATGAAGACATGACACACTACTAAATATGCCCATGGTGTAATGAGTAAACTAGTTCTGCGATACATGTTTGAATCCCAGTTCCCCGTGTTGTTATAAACTGTCAACGCACTGTCAGGTTCAGAGTGAACGAATCATTCTGCATGAATATGCATTACTTAGGGAGTGAAGACTATTCATGTTTTAGTCGTTGTCTCGTGACTAAGAATATTGACTGATACAACGTATCCAAGGAACAATATTACATGACTGACATTACCTGCCTTTGAAAACGACGAAAGTCGAAACGCGTAAGGTGATTTGGAAAAAATAAAAGTATGGTCAAGACAGAAAAGATAACATTAAACTGCATTCAAATGGCCGCTTCATAACACAGCATATTCATGCAAATTGCAGCTTTTTTCACACTCATTACTCCTAAATTCTTTCACATATTATTGTAAATTCCTATTTTAGTCTAACACTGCTAAATTTTATCATCCTATTTCTTACATGTAGTTTATGAAAGAATAATAAATGTGATTATCTTGTTGTTAACTTGTCGGATACTACCCACACTTCAGTACCTAGAGCAGATCACATACATCGTGTAAACAATACGAGCAATTACATGATGTGCTGTGATATAGTCCCAGCAAATGTGTTACTCGCCCCATCAGTATTGTGTAAAGACAGATTGGAACTTATATTTCTATAAAGACAATGTGCAAACCTACCTAAGAGATGATGCTGCCCATGTTTCTTGCGAGATCATATAAAATAAAATTGCATAACAGCGATTATTACTAATCCACCGAGGGTTCCGTACAAATTCAATTATGAATACAGGCACTTCATCCATCCCGGGAATGGAGAACTTCGACGATTTTTGCCTGTTATCGGTACGGATACTGAAATTATATCAAAATATCAGACAAAAATATGAGACATAAATGGTCATATCTTTTTACAGTATTGACTCAGAAGATTAAATCTACATTGCCAAGGGACTATAGACCTTAGACAGTGAGATAACCTGCAGCTAGATATGTGTACCCATTCGCGAGAAAAAATTTCTTCATACTCGGAAAGACAACAAAGTGATCCCATAAGGAAGACCTGAAACCTGGCAAGAGCCCTTTGGAGGTGGACAGATACCGCCCCATTAGCCTCACCAACGTTCTTTGCAAGTTGCTCGAACGGATGGTGAGCCGGCTATTGAGTTGGGTACTCGAGTCTCGGGGCCTCCTGGCTCCGTCTCAGGATGGGTTCCGTAAAGGCCGCTCTGCCGTCGACAATCTCGTGAGCCTGGAGTCCGCCATCCGTACGGCCTTTGCCCGCCGTCAGCACCTCATCGATGTCTTTTTTGACATGCGGATGGCATACGATACGACGTGGCACCACCACATCCTCTCTACACTTCATGATTGGGGTCTTCGGGATCCGCTGCCGATTTTCATACGCAATTTTCTGTCGCATCGTACCTTCCGCGTGCAAGTCGCGGCCTCATCTGTCTCCGCTTCGTTGTATGCTGACGGCTTCTGCCTCTACTATAGCTCCATCGGCAATGCCGCTGCTGAACGTCAGCTGCAGGGCCCTATCCGCAAGGCGCCGTCTTGGGCTGTAGCGCATGGCTTCCAATTTTCGGCTGCCAAGACCTGCGTTATGCATTTCTGCCGGCGACGCACTGTTCACCCAGAGCCACGGCTTTACCTTGACGGCGAACTTCACATAGGTTTTTGGGTGTGGTTTCTGATGCCCGGTTGACTTGGCTGCCTCATATTCGGCAGCTTAAACAGATGTGTTGGCGGCATCTAAATGCGATACTTGAGCCACACCAGCTGGGGCGCCGACCGATCAACCCTCTTATGGCACTACCAGGCGTTAATCCAGTCTCGTCTGGATTATGGGAGCCTGGCTTACGGTTCAGGATCCTCTTTGGCGTTGCAGGTGCAGGACCCAATCCTTCACAGCAGGATACGCCTTGCCACTGGTGCTTTCTGGACCAGCCCTGTGAACAGCTTACTTGTGGAGGCAGGTGTCCCTCCACTGCAGTTACGGCGCCAACAGTTACTGGCCGCATATGCTGCCCATGTTTTTAGCTTGCCCGGGCATTCAAATTATCGTCTTCTGCTCCCGCAATCGGTCGTCATCTGCCAGAACGTCGGCCCCGGTCGGGGTGTACGATCACGGTCCGCGTCAGAGAGCTTCTCTCTGGGCATGGGGTTTTCCCTGTTCCACCTCCTTTCCGGGCCCTTTTGCGTGCACTCCCGTGGTGTGTGCCTCGCCCTTGCCTTCGGCTCGAATTGGCAGAGGGCCCGAAGGACTCAGTCCCTCCGGAGGCCTTCCGCCGCCGCTTTTATTCCATCCTCGCCACGTATCAGGGCTCTGGCCTTGTATACACTGGCGGTTCGATGGTTGCTGGTCGGGTCAGTTATGCTCTAGGGGACCATTACGAACAACAATCCTTGCCAGCTGGCTGCAGCGTTTTCACTGCTGAGCTGGTCACCATCTTTCGTTCCCTATAGTATATCCGCTCCTGCTCAGGTGAGTCCTTCGTTATCTGTAGCGACTCCCTGAGTGGTTTACGAGCTATCGACCAGTGTTTCCCTCGTTTTCGTCTCGTGATGGTTATCCAGGAGTCCCTGCACACTCTTGCCCATTGCTGCCGATCTGTGGTCTTTATGTCGACCACAGGCCATGTTTGAATACACGGCAATGAAAATGTTGACCGCCTGGCCAAACAGGCCATCAGTGAACCAACTCTGGACATTGGCCTCCCAGAGACTGATTTTCGAGCAGTTCTACGACGCAAAGTTTTCGCGCTATGGGACGCTGAATGGCGCGATCCGACCACACCCAATAAACTCCGTGCTATGAAGGAGACGACGACTGTGTGGCGGTCATCCATGCGGGTCTCTCGCAAGGAGTCTGTCGTCCTCTGCCGGTTGCGCACTGGGCACACTCGGCTGACGCACGGCCACTTATTGCGCCGTGAGGACGCCCCTATCTGTCGCTGCGGATCCGTTTTGTCTGGAGTCCACATTTTGTCTTGGTGCACCATTTTAGCTATGCTCAGGCAGACGTTCACGCAGCCTGACACGCTCCCTACCCTTTTAACTGATGACTCTGCAAAGTTTTGCGTTTTATTCTGGCAGGGGGCTTTTATCACTCAATCTACGTGTCTGTCCTTTTGTATTGATTCTTGCCTTTGGCCAACGATTTTAGTCTGAGTTTTTATTGTGTTTTCTTTCTCGGTGGTTGGCTTTTCTTTTTTTGTCTCTATGGTCGGCGAACCACTGTCACACTCTGATTTTAATTCGTTTTGTCTGAGTTTGTCTTGTCCCGTGTCATCCGTTGTCTCCATTATTCGTTTTCACTCTGTGTGGGTGTTTTTAAGTTTTGGAACAAGGGACCGATGACCGTAGCAGTCTGGTCCCTTTACTCCCACAAACCAACCAACCAATCTACGTGCAAGTCTGCCAAAAACATGGCGAGTAACACGAGCTCCACTGTGTTAGGCAATAACTGGATAACGAGGGGTGCTTCGTAAAAACGAAGACAGTGAGACTGAGTGATGATGCTGGAGTTTGTTTGTTTATTCCGTTCCAGAAAGCAAACAATTGTCATGGGTGGCACTACTTTCTGTTGGGACCCTTTAGGGCCATTCCTCTAAAACATCCGGTTACCTTCTGACAGCTTGCCGTTACTTCTATGCCATCTTCATTCAGTGAAACCTAACAGCATACCCCGGCACCTTGGTGAAAATTAATCGATTGATACCGAAACGAGTTACATGAAAATTAAAATAGACTTAAACTACTTCTTAGTGTAATGTATATTACTATCTGATTTCTTCTAGACAACACATATAAAGTAATAATTCAAAACTTCCGTTAATTACTGTAGTTACTAACCAGTTCATGAAACAAAGTTTCACACGTGCATTTGGATTTCTCTGTAATTCATGCAATTATCTTAAAATTTTGGTGGCACACCACTCTGTGATGGATACATGTCTAACGACTTTCCTGCTGTGATTATAGTGAGTGTATCCCTTTTTGGAACTTTACTGTTCGCAAAAGCCATAATTATCCCGCTAGGGTATCGAATGATTCATAACGAACATCCAATGTAGAGGAAAATGATCTATACTCTCGCACGTACAAACACTTCCCAAACATATATTCGTTGCTAACAGTGTGTGCCACTAAATGAAACGCAAGAACCCTCCATTTTCAAGCCCGCCCGTGGCTCATCTAAGTAAGACGCGAAAAGGTTGTTGTTCGCCGAACCTGTTAATATGCGCTTTTCGCGTCAGCAATTATATTACACCAAAACAAGCAAAGGTGCTTTACGCTTACATATCCATACCAAATGAAAACTTCTGACACAAAATATGCTTAAGAAGCTATATTTGGTTGAAAAGCTAAAAAAAATTAAAAACAAAGCTTAGAAATTGTGTTAATTAGATATCAACTATTAATTAATTACACTTATTATCAGTGACTAATTAATCTGAGTGAACGGTACTAATGGTTATTTACGCATAGTAAGTCATAATTGCGCATATAGCTGAGTAATTATACACTACTTGCATAGGTGTGCCTTGAGGAAGCATTAACCATTGACTTCGATGCCACCGTAGTTCTTACAAGTAAGCACTTTGTAAGTAGGCTGTTTAGGTTTTTTTATTGGTAACGCCACCGCCATGTAGCGCTCTGTATAAAAATCACTGGCTGTGCTGTGTGCAGTCTGAGGCTGGTCGGCATTGTTGCAATATTCGCCATTGTAGTGTTGGGCTGTTGGCTGTTAACAGCGCGTAGCTTTGCGCAGTTGGAGGTGAGCCGCCAGCAGTGGTGTATGTGGGGAGAGAAATGGCGGAGTTTTGAGAGTGGATGATCTGGACGTGTGTCCATCAGACACAGTAAATTTGTGACACTGGATGTCATGAACTGCTATATACGAGGGCCGTTCAGAAAGTAACCTCCGGTTGATTTAAAAAAATACACCAAGTTAAATAAAAATATTTTAATATATACATCTTACAACTACATCTTTGCACTATTTTTCTACATAGTCTCCATAGCGATTGAGGCACTTATCGTATCTCTTCACAAGCTTTGAAATTCCTTCTGCATAAAAATCACCCGCTTGTGCCTGGAGCCAGCCTGTGACCGCATCTTTGAGCTCTTCGTCGTCATCAAACCGCTGTGACCCGAGCCATTTCTTCAAATGCATGAAGAGGTGATAATCACTTGACGCCCGGTCTGGACTGTAAGGTGGATGGTTGATAACGTCCCACTTGAAGGACACAAGAAGGGCCGTTGTTCTGCGAGCAGAGTTAGGACGGGCGTTATCGTGCAAAAAACCGATAGCGGAAGTCAGCATACCACGGCGTTTGTTCTGTATAGCCCGTCGTAACTTTTTTATTGTTTCACAGTACACGTCTTGATTAATGGTCGTACCACGTTCCATGAATTCAACCAACAACACCCCTTTGGCATCCCAAAACACCGTTGCCATCAGTTTTCTGGCAGAAAAATCTTGCGAGGCTTTTCTTGGTTTGGTAGGCGAATTTGAATGTGCCCACATCTTTGATTGTTCTTTTGTCTCAGGGTTCACGTACTTAATCCAGGTTTCGTCACCGGTCACGATTCTGTTTAACAATGGTTCTCCTTCGTCCTCATAACGTGACACAAAGTCTAATGCAGAGGCCATTCTTTGAGTTTTGTGGTGGTCGGTAAGAATTTTGGGCACCCATCGTGCACAGAACTTACGGTAACCCAATCTTGCTGTCACTATCTCGTACAAGAGAGTCTTAGAAATCTGTGGAAAACCAGTAGACAACTCCGACATTGAGAAACGTCGATTTTCACGAACTTTTGCATCAACTGTCTGAACGAGTTCGTCAGTCACCAATGATGGTCTACCACTCCTCTCTTCATCATGAACGTTTTCTCGTCCACTTTTAAATAAACGTACCCATTCACGGACAACTCCTTCACTCATAACTCTTGGTCCGTACATGGCACAATGATGAATAGCTGCTGCAGAATATCCTTTCGCTGTATAAAACCTTATGACAGCACGCACTTCACATTTGGCGGGGTTTTCTATTGCAGCACACATTTCAAACTGCCACAAAATTCTAAACTAGCGCAGGTACGACGTTCACTCGAACACGGCTTGATGCCGACTGACCTGTTGAGTGCGTGAACGCACAGATGGCGTCGCTACTCCCCCCACAACCCGCACTGTGACCAATCGGAGGTTACTTTCTGAACCGCCCTCGTACATTATGACTTTTGAACACTATTAATGTAAATACATTTTTTGTTCTTTATCAAAATCTTTCATTTGCTAACTATGCCTATCAGTAGTTAGTCCCTTCAGTAGTTAGAATCTTTTATTTAGCTGGCAGTAGTGGCGCTCGCTCTATTGCAGTAGTTCGAGTAACGAAGACTTTTGTGAGGTAAGTGATTCATGAAAGGTATAGGTTATTGTTAGTTAGGGCCATTCTTTTCTAAGGATATTTGAAAGTCAGATTGCGTTGCGTTAAAAAATATTCTGTCAGTTTAAGCACAGTCATTTATAATTTTTCCAAGGGGCGTTTCAACTTTTACCTTCGTGAAGGAAACTACTAAATAACCTCACAAAGAAATGTTAACTACTGTACAAAATACAGCAGCATAATCATCCATTTTTATCAAAAATGTATAACAACACAGCACATAATTACTGAACAAGTTTTATCTTAGCTTTACTCAAAGCTCAAGAACTTTCATGTGTGTAATACGAGGTAAGTTACGTATAGTAATTATTAGTGTCAAGAACTGCCTTACGTTTTCTCTGTTCCACTCACAAGGTAAAAATGTTTCAATCCATTTTTGTTACCTAAAACTTAATACTGGAACCATCATAATAGTCTTTTTTCAGTTCAGACTGTGCAGTATTCCACAGCCGAATCATACTAATCCGTAAATGAAATTAATATTTCACTTCATAGCACAGATTCTCTCCGAAACATATTTTTTCGTAATTTTCCCGTTTTTGTTTCTGGTATTCCGGATTCCCTATTATAAAGTTCCTACTGATTTCTGAGAGACGTAACCTTCTTTCACCATCTAAACTAATGTACCAGTTATTCGCAGATTTTTCCACTTTGCCCTTAGACTCTTTGTATCTACTACATTCAAGTGTCTTTTCTTTATTATAAGCTACTAATTTTCTGCTGCACAATAAAATAATGACAGTCAAAATTGGAAAATTATATCATTTAAAGTACTTATAAACGACGTGGCTCTGTATTACTAAATGTTAATCAGCTACTAGTTCGCCTAATTGTATCTAAATTCGACAATTTATTTCCATATTTGTAGTCAATTATCAGAAAACATTGTTGTTAAACATTCGATTTCAAACATCCTCGGATCTAAATAAAAACGCACGCAATAGCTTTTAAATAAAATCGAAATTTAAGGTAAAAGGCTTTCAGTGTACAAAAAAAAAATGGTAGACAACATGTAAAACTGGCAAAACCAGTCAGCTTGCATAATAATAATAAAGCTCATCATAATAGGAAGCACGACGTAAAGGGAATATCGTTGAATTGGTAACTTCTGTTCGCACTTACCACAATGTACTGTGACTGCGTATCCAGAAGCTGTTTATAAAAAATAATGCATGTGACAGATAATACACTGCTTGAAAAAAAAATAATCACTCGTAAGAAAAGTTCGAATAGAATGTAACTTCATACACCCGCATATCATCGCCGGTTGAGTAAACGATCTACGAGTTGCAATTCTCTGTGACAAATAGGACTGCCACTACAGTGGTATAGTGTTGTCCGTGTTTGGTGTTGTTACGAGACCTGGTAGAGTATACAAGATCTTGTTGAAAAGTAATGCATCCGAATAATTTATGCGGAAACTGTTAAAGCTTTTTAAATAAAACAAACTTTATTAACATTCTGTGTCCATGCTTCTAATGTCTACATACTTCTTTCCAAACGCATTCACTCTGGCGACTAAAACGTTTTTTCCAACGAGGGACCAGTTTGTTTACACGGCCACTGTGGTATGTTTGACTGTGTTGACGGAGCAATAACATCACTCGTCGCTTCTTCACTATACAAACGAAGCTGTCGAACGTGTTTTATAGGTTTGGGAAACATGAAAATCTTATGGGGCCCAGTCGAGAGTGTGTGGAGGATGATCGATGACAGTGAACCCATGGTGTCAGATCTTCGTAGATGTCGGAGTGCTGTGTGTGGCAGCATTGCCATGCCGTGTGAACGAACTCTTCGAAGGCAGGTTCCAGTTTTCGGGTGGTCTGACAGTACGTTACAAAGTTTCAGGTTGTCCCTTTAGGCATGATTCCCAAATGCACTATACTTTGAGCATCCCAGAAATGCACTATACCTTGAGCATCTCAGAACACTCCCAGTTAGCCGCTTTACCTCCGAGGATGTCTCCCGCAGTCGGAGACGAAACGTCAGGAGACAGTTTTATACTTCGACCACGGCCTATCAGCCCGGAAGTTTTAAGTGAAGACAATACCGGCCGTGAAAGTTTACGTTGTATGATCCCAGAACACTGTTAGCGTGATTTTACCTGCTGATGGCGTGGTCTTGAAATTTTTTGGCGTCGGTTACCCATTGTGGCTGAACTCAACTAAAGCCTCTTGTTTTCGGGATCAAAATGGTGAACATAGCTTTTACCACTTGTCACACTGTTGTTAAGGAATCCTCACGCTCAAAACACAAAAGAAATTATTGACACATGTCCAGTCTCCTCTGTTTCATGTCAGGAGTGAGCATTCGAGGCACCCGCAACGCACACAGTTTTCTGTACGGCAGTTTTTCAGTGATAGCCTGTACAAGCTCCCGTGATATGCCACTATCACTCATCATCTGCGTCTGTAGTATTCGACAATTTTCTGTCACGACCTCATGAACTCCAGTCCGATGAACCTCGTTGGTTGCAGTACGCGGTCATCCACTCCGAATGCTGTTACACAAGTTGACGTTAGGGATACCGTTTCTTTCACAAAGAGCACGAACAGCCGAACGTCGACACGACCATCAACATACAAAGCCTACATTCCTCTATTGGATATCAATAGAAGGCATGTTTTCTGCCTACAGAAACTTGATACTAGCATACAGTTTCTCATGCACTGACGTAGTAGCCTTACATACCGCCATGTTACACGTACAATTCGGATCTTACTAAGGAGAGAAGTGTGAGGCTCAAACGATGTAATAGCTCTACCGATACTGAGAACAGAATAGAGAATTTGGAGACATTACTTTTCAGCACACACTTCTAAAGGAGCGTGAAGAGCCTCAGATGTTAATTAATTATTGTGAAGGAGACAGAGTTGCCATGTACTCGTGTAAGTGTTATCAGTACCTGACAGTTTGGAAGGGGCTTCACTGTACGTCTCCGTTTTGCCGGTTGGTCGAATCGCAAAATATCAAGGTTTATGGGTCATCCAGCTGTGACAGTGACTCAATTACGAATTTCGTGAGAACCTGAGGGCACGCCTACTCTCTGCCAGGCTTCCTGTCGAAGTGTCTGATCACCACCAGGGAGGATCCCGTTACGTGCACCAAGCATATCACGTCCTGTTCAGTCACAGCACCATTGCTCGCAAACAAACACCGTTGCATGACTAGGCTGCTTTTAACACCACAACACAAATGACTGCTTTTGAACTGGTTTCGTGGCTCGGAAGTATAGGCTGGAAATGAATGACGTCACATTGTCTTCAGCGATGAGATATGGTTCAGAACAAGCGCAGTTAACCTCCGCTGGCAACTAGACACGCAGCCTGAGGAAGTTTTGGAAAGCTACAGCTGTGTTAACCCTAGAATCATGACTTCAGGTTACAGCTTGCAGTGGTTGAGGGAACCCTGACCACAATGATAAGCCACAGACACCATACATCCACTCACACGACAGTATGATTGTGCCATTTTTCAACAACACAATACTCTGCCCCAAATGGCATGCATCTCTATAAACTAATGTACTCCTGTGACTAGCCATATCTCTGATCTGCCACTAACGGTCGTGGAAACAGCTTCGACGTAAACTCCAAAATCCTTCTGAGTGCCAGTATCCAGGATTTCAAGCGCCTGTGGCCAGCTGTGGGCCAGTTTACCTCTGTAGGCGGTACAGAAACTTCGTAATACAGTTTCCAACCGATTCAGTGCATGCATCACGATCAGGGGAGGGGGAGTGGGAGGAGTGGATTGCAACGTCATACATATAAGTGAAAAATTTTCGATGGGGCTGAGCCAAAGTAATTCAATATTTTTTGAGAGGATAAAACCTTTGGAGAGCTTTAACTGTTATGATGTGATAATGGTCGAAGAATTTTTAGCGTTGTACTTGATAATGAAATAAAAGCAGAGATGCAGATACTACAAAAGGTAAGTACAGCAATACACAGTACGAAAAGGAAAGAAAAAGAAAAAAACCTATAATCTCGTGGCGTCAAGTTGTTTGTAAATTTGATTTGATTTTTTAATCATTGACATAAAATAACATATCTTCTCAACCCATGTTGTTTCATTTGGTTTGCCAAGCAGTCTGTTTATTTTTAAGTGTGTACCAAATAGTTAATGCTTTTTGCTAGTCCATATTCCCCAATTCATTACATTTATTTTCATAATAGGAGTCTGCAATTAAACTTATCTCACAGCTATCAGATTTTCATTTATGTAAATATATTTTGACAATGTTGACCAGAAATAGTTTCTACAATCAGTTTGAAAATTACTTGATAATTGACATCTGTCACTTGCCGCTACAGTGTTGCCACGTCGGCTACAAGCTACCGTTCGGCTGTAGGTAACACAGAAGCAATGCAAGTCGCTTCACAAACACTGTCAATGTGTATCGCGGAACAATGTTGGAAGTGCCCGCCGCGAGATATGTCAGAGATGCCAGCTGATTTTAAGAGACCAGTGACTGATCTCCAGCAGGAGACGTTTTGTAGCCCTGCCAACCTTGTGATGTGCAATGCATCCGAGAAAGAGGTGGTGAACCATCTGCGGCAGAACTAAAATCACGATCATTTCCTTCACTGCTATTAAAGCTAACGTCTACGAGCAAATTCGAGACAGAAAGTGTTCAATTTCAGCGCTAAAATCAAACTCTAATTTATCGCTGCCGTTGGTTGCCTGATACTACCCTCGTAGTGGAAGTAGAAACTCCTGCGTTATCAACCGATAAGCAGTCCTTGTCGTCATTTGGTTGGGATTATAGGCGACACAGCCAGATTCTAGAAAGAAAAAACGGAAATAAGATCAAATAAAACGTCAATACGATGATGAAAATGACATGGCAAGGCATTAGAGTTTAAAATCTTACATATAAACCAATTAATTGAATAAAAATGACAATCAAGCTAATTTGATTAGATTTAGGAAGAATAAAGTTAACGTGTCACGTGACACGACTCGAACCTATGTAATTTTTTACGGAGTGTTAATTCTCTAACCACAGTGCTATAGAACAACGCTATAGTCAACCAAGGGTTATGATGAATTCCAGCCTCCATGAACTCTGTTCCATGTAATGTCGTTAGAAGCTGATCTAATGTAAGCCAATCTCTATGATAACCTCGTAAGTGACCCTGAATCGCGAGTTGTGTAGAAGTATGTAGGAGCGTTTAGTTATGTGTGTGAAAATGTGTATCTCATTAGCAAAGTTTAGTGTGGTTGTCAAGTATGGCGGAATATAAAATAAAGGTGCCAGACCCATGATTCGGGGTCAAACACATTAAGGAAGAATGCCGCACAAGGAATTAGATGTGAACTGATCAACTGTTGTGACAGTTTGGCAACGGTGGACGGTTCGGGCGTGACGTTGAGCGTACTGATTGGAGGAAACGAGCACCAACGCGTGAAGTATCAACTATCCAATAATTTTAATCCGACTATAACTTACGACTGAAATATTGTGGGGAGGAGCTATTCATCAGGATATTAAAAGTGTGAAGTTACTTCATCATTAAAGTTTCGAATCTACTGCAAAATTTATACATACGGTGTTAAGACATTATCAGGTTTCCCGTATAATCGGGTATATAAACAATTTTATGATAATAACTAGCTAAAATGTGCGGCAGGATGATACGTTTTAAGAAACCAGGGTATTATATCCATTAAGTCACAGAGCGCTAAATTTGTAGCAGTAGGCAGACACTGCTGTTCATAGACAAAATAGGTGACGACGTTACATACAGGTATTTCTCAGTGTTGGAGAACGTGGCACAGAATGGAGAAACTTGAGGCAGACCTCATCAAATTATTCAAAATACTAATGACCTCCAGAACAAGCCTTTAACTGTGGCCGTTTTTTAGCAAGATAATCAGTTACCACAAATAGTGTACTGTGGCTCTATCTCCTATTACGAAAGCCTCCATGGAACGATGAAGTCTGTTGTGTATATTAGCTGTAAAGTTGATAGAAACATATCCCAGTAAATTCTAGAAATTTGTCGTCACATATGAGTCAATAGGTTGAAGCCCTCAGCGAAAAAGAACTGTAAGAATATTAAATGAAAAAAGCACTGCACATTAGCTTACAATAAGTTTTATATATAGTGATTTTTTGTTTGATTTTCTTTCCTTTCTCATTCCCTGTATAGTATATTACAATGACACAAAATCCACTGATGATTAAGGAGTACTGCATTTGATATAACGAGAGATATGAAATATAATGATAACGAATCTGATGGTGAAGTATTGCAGTATTATTTTTATTTATAAATGGTAGTGGAGTACGAATAGATAGAAAGAAAGAGAGAGAAACAAAGACGGATATGAAATTTACTGCCAAGATAGTATTTATTTAACATGAATATGAAATACAAAAATGAGTAAAACATAAAGTCCATGAAACTTTCTGATGATACTACAGTACTTCACATAAACGTGTTTCTGTGTGTGTGTGTGTGTGTTCATTAGCACGAATTTACACAATTAAGATCGCGAAGCTTACATTTTTTAATTACCGTAGTATGGTTGACAATTTTTTTAAACGTGGGGCCGGGAGAAGCTTGTGGATAAAACGCAGCATAAGTAAGTACAATGCAAGAAATACTGTGCTATCATTAGTTGTAAAAGTTTTTCGAGATCTTGCAATTTTTTTAAGCTTACGTTTCTTAAACTTACCACTAATTGACGTATTTGATACATACGTTTTGTGCCACTTTTCAAATTTCCCACCAATTTTCTAATTTCCCGCCACCCCCTATCTTGACGACGTCTCTTCACTGCAGCACCGATTGGCGGTGGAAGCTTCCCTACATCCTATATTTGTGATGTATGTATATTTTGGAACATTCGATGCCTGCATAAATTATAGTACTCCGCGTCCAGGAATTAAGTCCCGTTGTGTCTGTACAATGACGTTCATGATCAACGTGCTTTCAGCGGCCCATGATGTAATTTATTGTTGACCTTTCTTTTGGACTTTGAATTGATTGTGGTCGCGTTACAATATTTCTCACAAAGTAGTTCTTAGTATGCTGCTTACACGGAAATCGTAGCAGCATCAGGGATGGCGATATTGTGGGTTATTATATACACGCTGTACGACAGCACTTACTTTTTTATTAGGGTTTGTGGCTGCTTTTATAAGAAACGCGGTTTATTGCATGTACGTTCCTCAGTACTGTCGTTCATATTATTGCGTCCTCGGTAAGCTAACACTGCATTGAGTTTTGGGATTTCAAGAGATAAGTAACTTGAGATCAGTTATTCACAGCCTCCGTACATTATGAAGCTGTGTTATATTTCATAGTAGATGTACACTTCAGAATACGTCTGGGTGGGTGCTGTGAATCCGAGACTCTACTCCAGAATTCTACGTAATGATTCCAAGAGGGACGTCCTCGAGCTGGGAAGGCAAAATTACACAGAATGCTGCTCGTTAGTGGACGCTTCCGCATGGGCTACTCTTCCTTGAGCAACGGCCTAAAAAGAATCCAGGCAGCGCGCCCGTGCAATGACGCACTCAAGTATAGCTGCTTGCAGTTATCTGACTTGCGCATCAGACGCTTGTAGCCAGGTATCTACGATGGCGTGATACAATGTTGCAAGCCTGAATCAATACACCGTTTAGAGTTTTGATTGTCTCTAGAGATGAATTCATTTTATTAAATAAAAACTGACAAAATGAAAATAAGGATTCTCATAGCTGTATCATGCTGATGGAAGCACTGTTGGGATTAGCTTCTTGCAGCATATTAGGCTCAACATACCAGCTGGATGGTTAACCAATTCTGCCAACTTGATATCAGAAAAGCAAACTAACGTAAGATGTCTTTCAAGAGAATTTTAAGATATTAGTTTTTAACAGAACAAATAAAAAGACGGAGGAGAAACAATTTAATATGTAGAAATCCTTTCCAGAAATGCAACAACACTTTATCAGCAAAAAAAAAAAAAAAAAAAAAAAGCAGAGTCAGTATGAATGGCTCGAAAACGATACAGGGTGGATGCTTCGCCTGCTGTTACAAGGTTAAGACGGCAGTGGATTAAAGTTTAAACGAGGAAGACCTACGTTCGTGAGCTTGTGCTCCAGTTGGACGAACAATACAAGTAGTCAAGACCAACCTCAGTACATTAGGTATGAATAAGAAGGGTTTGGTGTCCGATTAAAGAAAGTCACGGTCTGATTCATACCTATGAGATATATTCCGCATTCTCTGTGTTAGGATACACCTGATTCCCTGCTTCAGAATGGGACTGCTCCCTCTTTTCCAGCTGTCATCGAGCTGACCATTGCTGTGTCTCGAACGTTTGACTATTGGCCTTCCACTTGATTTGTAACGTAATTTTTCGACTGAGGTAACGAACTCTTATGTTTTATGGTGTATGGTAAGTTTCACTTATATCAGAATACAGGAAGACACACTTTTAGGGTTCCGTATCTCCGTCGGTGAAACAGAACCCTTGAAGTACACGTGGGCAACGGTCGGCCTACGGTACGCACCATGCACCCACCATTGGTTTCAGTCCTGCCTGCGGAATGAATTCCGGATGGACATAAAAGTATTAACTTTCAAAAATAGGTGCGTGGCCTGTCGAAAAAGGGGAGCCTTTATTGTCGATAAGTTACCCCATAAACATTACCATCATGGACGCTACAGTTTTGACTTAATGAACTACGAGGGCTGCTGTCGCGTCGTGACGAGCTGGCCCGCTATGATAAATAAGCATGTGAATCAAGCCCGTGGGTCACCAACTGATACTAAAGGTTGTTCCAAGTGATGAAATAAATCCTCCCATGTTATCATTCATTTCAAACTGCATAACTGTGATAGCTTCTCAAAAGCATTAAGACTGATCAATTCGCGGAAAAAATGTCGTAGCTGCGCTGCAAGCATTCAAGTAATCATTCCTCTTCCTCCTACTTAAATAAGATGTTGCTTAGCTCTTTAGTACTTCAGGAGCATGTTCTGGCAGACAGACAAATGCCGCCAGTTATTCTTTGCGTTGACACATTTTCTCGGCCATTAGTTAAATCACATTGTTTTATTAGTTCGGTGTCAGTAAACGGTGGGCCACACCCGCCAAGATTTTCGGCTCTCCTTGAACTCGCACGTACACTTGACATGTTACATTGAACCTGAACCTTAAAGAACATATGTTGATTCGTTACTCACAATCTGGATGACGTAATTTTATTTTTATTGAAATCAAATGGTTCAAATGGCTGTGAGCACTATGTGACTTAACTTATGAGGTCATCAGTCGCCTAGGACTTAGAACTAAGCAAACCTAACTAACCTAAGGACATCACACATATCCATGACCGAGGCAGGATTCGAACCTGCGACCGTAGCGGTCGCTCGGTTCCATACTGTAGCGCCTAGAACCGCACGGCCACTCAGTCCAGCTATTGAAATCACCAACAATACATTCAAATTTTGCTTTATACTCGATAGGTTAGTGGCCTTAGAAAGTATATTCTTTTTGAGCAGCGGCAGTTTTCTTGACATTTGGTATTTCCTTCACAATCACTAAAACAGTATTCATCTGTCCACGCAACGGTGAACACTATCCTCTTCCACTAACTTCCTTCAAAAACAACAACCAGCAGTTAAAGTTATTAAGCCAACAAAACGAAGTAAACACTGAAACAGAAGCATAATTGTATTGCATGCATATATTTGACTTCGTGAACTCAAGTGCGTCAAATAAAAAAAAAAAAATCTCTCACACTTAGCGAAATTCAAAAGAAAGTTGTTGTTAGTTTCGTACAGTGCCGTGGATGCATAAAAACTCGTTCCACTCAGTCGGGTGTCACTGGCCACATTTGCGTCCCGTGCCGCATTTCGTACAGTCGTCATTGTTACTGGGATTTTAGTTTTGCCATGATATTAAATTTGTGAAATAGCTGCTGGGAGAAGGCACAGGGGTCGAAAGTGGCCATCATGCCGCGTCTTGCTAACGGCTGGAATAGTCGGTCGAAATGAGCTAAATCTATGACCGCAGGAAACATGAAGAGGCTCCAGTAACAGGGTATATTCGGTATGTTTGCAAGAGAGAAGCCAGTTAACTTTTCACCACTTATAGCATTAAAGAACTTCCCTGAGTTGAACCCTTTGAGATTCTTCAAGTTGTCGTGGAGCCTCTCTTTTGCAGGGGCTGCTTCTGATCCCACTGGATAAATCTGGAATGTGGAACAATCATTTAATATCTGCATCGAAATCTATTACCTTGCACTTGTTCAACACAATGCATTTGTCGTCAGTTCGAATCGTCATATTATACGAGCGTTCTATTTCAAAATTAAGTCAAAAATTTACCAGCAGAATTAGAAAATAATATGAAATTTACATTAAGTTTACGACCATGCTAGTCTAATGCATGGTCACTTTTGCAGGACATAGGCGAGCATCACTTTCCTTTGAGCTTTCTTTTCTGTTGTATAGCAGTCTGTCAGCAAAAAAAAATGGTTCAAATGGCTCGGAGCACTATGGGATGTAACATCTATGGTCATCAGTCCCCTAGAACTTAGAACTACTTACGCGTAACTAACCTAAGGATAGCATACAACACCCAGTCGAGGCAAAGAAAATTCCTGACCCCGCCGGGAATCGAACCCGGGAACCCGGGCGTGGGAAGCGAGAACGCTACCACACGACCACGAGATGCGGACAGTTTGCCAGCAAATATTACAGGTAGCTTGCTAATCGTTTTCTTGCCACAAAGTGCTGCGATGATGTTTCAGATGGGTTCAGGTAGAGGCCAGTAGATTAGATAGTTTTGGTTGTTACTATGCAGTCACTGTAGCACGTATTTGGATAAAGGATCGTAAAGCAGTTCCTTTGCGAGCCATGATTTTGTCTTTTGTGGTCTTGTGAGACTTTCTGATTTAGGTTTTGGGGATAAACTTATTTTGCGTTGCACTCAAACATTTGAACCTTAGTTACATTAAATATTCAATCTTAGTCAGATGTTATATGAAGTCTTGTACTTGAGTTGTTAGTATTAGCAAGTTGCACTTAAATGATTAGTGTGTAAGTTAGACATGCTTCATTTACTTGACTGCCCTTTATAATACAGATTGGTTTATCTTGAGAACCTTCCTATTAATAAAGTAACGTCTTTATTTATGTTGTTTTTAGTTAATCATAAACTGTGATCATCGATATTAACGAACTGTTTGCCTCCGACTATAAAAAATATTGGTTTCCTTAATTACTTGTAAACCTTTGGTGGATAGTGTATAAAAATAAAGCATCAGTTGTTATTGTATGTGGTATTTGACTGTGTGAATCAAAATATCGTCTTGGATATTATGGAAGTGATGGTGTTGCTCACCAGAATCCAAGAAATGCATTTAGAATCTAAAGAAAGCAGAAAATTGTACTTAATAATTCATTGAATATCGGAAGGAGAGATTCTTCTGAATGGGGAGGAATCACATATAGGGTTCCACAAAGCTATCTTCAGTATTGTTTTTCGTATAAAACGAACTTCCATCTAATACACAACAAATAGAATTAGTTCCCTTTTCCGATGACACTAGTTTTTAAGTAGATTCAAACGTACTAAAGTAACAGAAGGTATGGTAAATAATACTCTCAAAGGCATTACGCAGTGGTTTTCTACGAATAGTATCACTCAGTTTAAAATAGATACAACACATTCAGTTCTGCACATTTATAGATATAAGGGCAAGGGTAGCATAAGGGTAGCACACGGTGAAGAAGTAATAACCGTGGAGGAAACTTCAAAAATTTTTTGCGACCATATTGATGCATATTTAAGCTGGAAGGAACACATTTTGGATCTCCTGAAACAACTTAGTTCAGCTACGTTTGCACTTGGAATTATTGCAAACCTAGAGGACAGGAAAATCAGTAAGGTGACATATTTTGCGTATTTTCGTTCAATAATATCATTTGGTATAATAATTTGGAGTAACTGATCGTTGCTCAAGAACGTGCTGTGACAATAAAATGTGCTGCCCGTCCACGATCATCTCTTTAAAGAAGTTCTGTATTCTGGCTATTGCGTCACGGTATATTTATTTATCAAGACTATTGATATAAATAACCTATTGCAGTTCAAAAGAAACAATAATTACTGTATATAAATATACAAAAATTCGCTACTGTGTATTAACATTGACTTCAGCACAAAAAGGGGTGCACGATGATGGCACAAAAATTTTTAATCTCTCACGCAACGACATAAAATATCTGACGACTAAATTAAACTTGAAAATAAACTGAAAATTGTTCTCTTTGATGCCTGACTCTGTTCCTTAGAGAATTTCTATTTTCGTACTGTATGAAAGGTGGTTGGTAGCAACTACTAACTACCAGCTCCATTTCAAAAAAATGAAAATGGTCGGCAGAAGGCCATACTTATATACGAATGTCTGTTATACACGTAAAGTAACTCGTTCCACATCATCATAATCAATCGTACAAATGAGCCAGAGGATATGACAGTTAATCTTGGGTAAGTACTGCTGCTGCTGCTGCTTGTCAAACGAGTGCCTGCTGCACAATGAAATGGATGGTAGAGGTTCTAATATATGAATGCTGATATTCTGAATCGATGTATTAACCCTGTTATTCCAAATAGAGAACTTTATTTTATTTGTATGTTTGTTCATCCTAAGCCTCAGTAAGATAAAAAGTAAAGCACTATAGTTTATGTCCCAGGAAGTACCTTTAAATATTTTCACACTAAAATTCTGTTTCAAGTGTCTGCTCCGTATGCGGACACACTAATATTGGAACATAGTATGAGAAAACCGAACTGCACAGTAAATAGTAGATGAATAAGCACAACATTTTTCCATGACTACACCACATTGCAGTGCCCAGTGAAGTGGATTAGACGCTGGCAGATTTGACACTGTTTCTCTATGGCTCAATATTTGGAGTTAACAATATGCATATGTTATTCTTTATTCTTTCAGCAACTACATATTAGATCATCGCCTATAGATAAGCAACCTGACTCCGGGTCGAAAAAGAGATAAAAAATTGACAACAAATAGAACGATTGCGTATAATGCAGGCATTTCAACTGCAGTTATAAATCAAATTTGGCCTCTCCCGGTTTTAAGATTGTATTTCGTCTCGGCAGTTCATCCTCGTCCCCATGATTACGATTAATCACTGTAGCAACTGATTGTTTTGTTGCAGGCTGTAAGGCCACGATGCTCCCTTAGCTGCACTCAGTTTTATGAGGCGTGTTTGAACAAAAGTACACAACGACAGGTTATTTCAGAAAAGTAAATTTATTTTCAGAAAGTAGATACTTCACTCTATTTTTCGACATAGTGGCCAGGTTTGTTCAAACACGTGTCATACCTCTCAACCATTTGAAAATACCCTCTTCATAAAAACTTGCCGACTACTTCGATAACCATGAGTTCACTGCCGTTTTCACGCCGTCGTCAAAATTGTAACGGTTGCCACTGAGGTGTCGTTGGAAGTGGAGGATCAGATGGTAATCGCTCGGCGCCATATCAGGACTGTAGGGTAGGTGGTCTAAAACATTCCAGTCAAAACTGTCCAATAAATCACGGGTCTGAGCAGCAGTGTGAGGTCTTGCATCGTCATGGAGAAAGACAATTTCCTTTGTCAGCGTGCCGCGTCTGTTGTTTAGAATAGCTCTGGGTATATTTCTCAGGGTTTGGCAGTATGCTTCTGCACTGATAGTGGTTCCTCGTTGCATGAAGTCGACCAACAAAACACCATGCCTGTCCCAAAACACCTAAGCCAAGATTTTTCTCTGGGACAGAGTCTGTTTTGCCTTCATCTTTACAGGCGAGTGTGCGTGTGTCTCTATTCCATGCTCTGTTGCTTCGGTTCGGGCGTGATATGCGGAACCCATGTTTCGTCTCCAGTTACGAGCTGACTCAAGAAGCAGTCACCCTCTTCATGATAACGAGTCAAGAACTTCATCGCAGTCTCAAACCTTTGGTTTCTGTGGTCCTCTGTTAGGAGTTTCGGAACCCACTGGGAGCACAGTTTCCTAAACTTTAGGTGTTGTAAAGCACTGATCTCGACACGTCATTGTGAAGCCTGTTCTCACGAATCCTCGTTTCAACTGAAGCCACCAAATCGTCTGTAATCAAAGAAGGGCGACCGGAGCGGTCCTCATCATGGTCGTTGCCACGGCCAGCTTTGAATTCTCGTACCCACTTACACACTTTGCTTTCACTCATAACAATATCACCGTACGCAAATCTGTCGATGAATTTCTGGAGCAGACAGGTTCCTTGCCGACAGAAACCGTATCACTGAGAGAACCTCACAGGCGGGGGGGGGGGGGGGGGGGCAGTTGATTGACTTAAGCGTTTTGAAAGCACAGAACAGAATCGTACAGGTTAACTACAGGGCTGAAACTGAGTACAGTTGTTCCCGACGGATGACGGTACACGACTCACGCACTCGTTGCGGTATGCACACCAACTACTAGTGTCTACAACAAAACGGACCTTACATTTAATTAAATCAACCTCCACGTGTTGGAGACCCCTCAGGTCAAGTTCGGTAAACCGCTGTAACTAATATGCATGGAGGTACACCACAAAAAGGTAACAAAAGTCATGGGATGCCTCCTAATATCGTGTCGGCTCTCCTTGTGTCCGGCGAAGTGTAGCAACTCGACGTAATATAAACCCAGCAAGTCGTTGGAAGTACCCAGCAGAAATTCTGAGTCATGCTCCCTCTACAGCTGCCCATAATTGCGTCAGCTCTTCGTCTGTAGGATTTGTGTATGAACTGACAACTCGACTTCGTCCCGTAAATGTTCAATGGGATTCATGTCGGGTGACCTGGGTGGCCATATCGTTCAATCGAATTGTTCAGAACGTTCTTCATACCAGTCGCGAACGGTTGTAGCCCAGTGAAATAGCGAATTGTAATCCATCGCCTGGAAACATGGGGTTCATGATTCACCACAAAGGGTCACAATGTAGCCGAACATAATCATTTCTAGGCAGTCATCCACGAAAACACAGCCCACACCGTTATGGAGCAGCCACAAGCTCGCACAGTGCCTTGTTGACAACTGTGGTCTATGGCTCTCTGGGGCCTGCACCACACTCAAACCTTACTGTCAGTTCTTGCCGTCGTGGTGTTAGCAAAGGCACTCGCGTTGGTAGGCTGCTGTCATAGGCCAGTTACACCAGATTTCCGTCGAATTGTCCTAACGGATACGTTCGCCGTACGTCCCACATTGATTTCTGCGGCTGTATCACGCAGTGTCGCTTGTCTATTAGCACTGACAACTCTACGCGAATGCTGCTGCTCTCGCTCGTTAAGTGAACACAGTCGACCGCCGCGTTGTTCATGGTGAGAGACAATCCCTCAAATTTGGTATTCTCGGCATGCTATTGACACTGTAAATCTCGGACTATTGAATTACATAACGATTTCCGAAAATGGAATGTCTCAAGCCGAGTCTGTTACTTCCCGTCATGCGGCTGTACCCACGTAGTAAACCTTATCACATGAGTCACTTGAGTACAACTGACAGCTCCGCCAATGCACTGCCATTTTGTACTTTGTGTACGCGATACTACCGTCATTTGTATAGGTGCATGCTGCTGTCTCATGACTTCCGTCACATCGGTCTATGACAAACTGATGACACGAGTTCCAATAACATCTGATATCTTAGTTCATTGTAAATATGGAGCAATCACAGAGCAAGAGCTTTCCTGCAGAAATTTACGACAGTCAAAGGCATCTACGTGTATGGACAACATTTGTCGTTGTTTCGCTCTTTTACATATACATATATATTTGTACTTGGTTGTTAGATGTGAGAGCAGATTTTGCGATGAATTTATGATAAATCCGATGAGAGCGTTTTTGTTGTTATGGTTTCTAGCCGTAATTCTTGGAATGCGCCTGTGGCTGAATTAAGAGTTTGCGCTGAGAGGGCTCCCCGCAGGGCAGAGCGCGGCGAGACCCGTGAGTGTCCTCGGCAAAGTGCACCATAGTCAGGCTTCCGGAGCGCGCTGCTTGTCTCTGTGGCCCTGGCTGTGGCGATAAGGTAAAAAACAGCGAGGTCCTCCCTTTTACGAGCTGCCGACCAATGGGAGGCCTCGCCGTGCCGACCTTTCTTCGCCGTGATCTCGACAGCTAGAGTGGCCCAGGCGCGGCCAGGTTTTCACTGCACCCGGAATCCGAGCCTCTTAAAAGATTTTAATATCCGGCTAAGACGACTAGTCTTAAAGAAAATGTCCCCTTCGTCTCCGTACCGTCGCTAGAGATCTCACACCCTACCTACCAATATTAGCATGATATTCAAAGCCTATTTAAAGTGATTTCGCGTGTGTTATTTGGCTTTATTTTGGTATTTTGTGGGCATCATTACAGACTTCACATACTAAGCGATTATTCTAAATTTTTTTTTACAAACAGCTGAAATAGTGATAAACGTGCTCCATTAAAGCTTCCAACCGCCATTTCAGGTGTTTGCCGCTCTGACGCATTGTATACTAATGAAACAGAAGTTAGCTCATTCCACTTAAGCAAAAAGGCAAACAGAGAACTGAAAGCAATTTTCACAACAAAAAAGAGATACAATTCTGACGACACTCCTAATACTTGGCTGTCATCCTCGACAGATCCCTGGCATCTAGAAAATGGTTCAAATGGCTCTGAGCACTATTCGACTTAACTTCTGAGGTCATCAGTCGCCTAGAACTTAGACCTAATGAAACCTAACTAACCTAAGGACATCACACACATCCATGCCCGAGGCAGGATTCGAACCTGCGGCTGTAGCGGTCGCCCGGCTCCAGACTGTAGCACCTAGAACCGCACGGCCACATCGGCCGGCCTGGCATTTAGAAAACTCGTACAAATAACAGGACTGAAGCTAAACTCTAGTAATAACGTATTAAGAAAACTGGATGGTGGAAGTTAGAGATCTTACGCAAACACCTTAGGATCTACAGCATTTGTATATCCTGTCACCGAATACGATTCTGCTGTTTGGAGCAGAAGCAGCCAATTCAAAATTATAGACATCCTTCTAAATGATTCGAAGAAGGTCGTGATAGGAAGTCCTAAATTCACACCAATATTGCCCCTCCAAATCTCCGAAGACAATAAACAGACACACACATATGTATGAAACTTCATAAATTCAGAGATTTACTAATTCATGGAACACTGAGCAACTTACGATGCACCAGATTAAAATCAAGCGGACGTCCTTCCACGGTCGTAATAAGTTAGGTCATATAGATCTGACCATCCTACTCCCGGGCATTAAGGAACCGAGATAAATAAGTAGCTCCCTCATCCCTATCATAACCCATCTGGGGAATTATAAATGATGACCAATGCGACTGCAGAACATCGGGACAGTGATGCACATGTTGAACGACTCCCAAAAGAAGAATATTCATGTTTAGCCAGAAAGACTGAGTACACGCAACATCTGCAGCACTCAACTGGATAGAGTGTTTCGACATCCCGTTATGATGGAACACGGATGTTTCAACTGCCTTTAGATACAGCCGGTTCTCCAGCTTCCAATACAAACATATATATAGATCTACCTGTTTCTACTGATTCATATTATCTTATATAGTCTTGCAGAAACCTAAGGTATGCAGTTGTAAAATATATTTCCGTCAGCCATACGATAAACAAATAAATATACTAATAAATAAAGTAATATTTTGTGTTTCGAATGGTTTAAAGACAATTTTCATTCAGCCTAGGTATGGAAAGGGGGCAACAATAAATGAATGATTATATGGGTACAAAGTGATGCGGCTGGATCCGGCGGAGCTTCGAGTCCTCCCTCGGGCATGGGTGTGTGTGTTTGTCCTTAGGATACTTTAGGTTAAGTAGTGTGTAAGCTTAGGGACTGACGACCTTAGCAGTTAAGTCCCATAAGATGTCACACAGATTTGAACATTTTGAAAAAAGTGATACCTGCAACGTAGCAATTAAAGAGTAAACATTAAAACTTCTGTCGCAATGTTTGGAGAAAAATCAGTGTACTCATTTCACCATTAGCGCTGCCATTTCCCATTTCCTTTTATTGAGACCGTTTGCATTTTGTGTGCTCTTGTCGCCATTACCTGGGAGATACCTTCCTTCCGTGTTATAAATGGTTCAAATGGCTCTGAGCACTAAGGGACTTAACTTCTGAGATCATCAATCCCCTAGAACTTAGAACTACTTAAACCTAACTAACCTAAGGACATCACCCACATCCATGCCCGAGGCAGTATTCGAACCTGGGACCGTAGCGGTCGCGCGGTTTCAGACTGTAGCGCTTAGAACCGCTCGGCCACTAAGGCCGGTCCTTCCGTGTTATAGGTGATGGGCATACCTTGTTCCTCATCCCATGATGAGCCCATTTACAAAAATCGTTTTCACGAGGTGTCGGCATACATCCTTACCGGACAGTGGAGCCTCAGTAGTGGTGTTGTTTCAAATGCATTAATCGGTGACTTTCTGTCTTTCGTAACCCCTATTACCTTATTATTGTTCACATGGAAAAATTTCTAAATCTCACAACTTCCCGAAATCTAATTTGGCAGAGCTAGTAGATTCTCTCTCTCTCTATCTCTCTCTCTCGCCCTGTCTGTCTGTCTGTCCCTCACATACTCTTATTAAGCTGCGATACACCACAGTAATGATGAAGATTAGATGGGTAGATGATGTAACTAATGAGGAGGTACTGAATAGAATTGGGGAGAATATCAATAAGTCGTAAAACATGACTAGAAGAAGTGATCGGTTGGTAGGACACGTTCTGAGGCATCTAAGGATCACCAATTTAGTATTGGAGGGCAGCGTGGAGGGTAAAAATCGTAGAGGGCGACCACGAGATGAATGCACTAAGCAGATTCAGAAGGATGAAGAAGCTTGCATAGGATAGAGTAGCATGGAGAGCTGCATCAAACCATTCTCTGGACTGAAGACCACAACAACAACACAACAGTAGTTTTAACAACGATGTTATCGATGACTTTCTCTCCTTTGATCTATTTTGTTTTTCACATCAACAGTGCTTCTGCAACTATGTAAGAGCGACACTCACAAGCATCTGAAAGCGCCTTATCATTTAATTTTTGTCATATGAATGTCTAGATCACCTACACGTCCTTTTCCTACTGCCAAATATTCAGATGTCAGCATGTTCAATTTACTCCACATTCTTCGTAATCTTCTTTCAGCTTTTGCAAGATGTAGCTTTAGCGGTAACTATTTCCAGCAACGCTATCCTTATTGTCAGTGACGAGAAGAGTGTACAAAGCTTTGCACTTCACAATGTTTGAGAAAACTACTGCAAATTTACTGGTAATGCAGTATGTCCAGAAAGGAAATTTACTCCACTGTTTCCACAAATATGTAGAGTCTCGGTTTTTATTCTGTTTTCTGACGTCTTACGGACGTACGTTATTGGTACAGATGACTTGAGGTTGAAGACTTCGTACTAAATGTTACTAGGAGCTATCTAAATAGAAGTAATTCACTCACAACGGAGGCCGTTTAAAGATTACCCGTTTGAACAATTTTTAGAAAAAATACGTCAGTATTACCGTCTCGCCATGTACACCTACCAGCGTTCATACTCGAAGTCGCTGCTGCACATTGGTAAGAAGGTTCTCGACTCTGAGGTAGCTGCTATTATGAATCTTGGTGGTGTGGAAATTTAAAGCATAGCTGTTTAACTACCAAATGAAGGAAAGTAGGAAGTGCACCGTCTCTGTTCAATTTACTTTGTTCCAACGGCCTAAGTTAAGACCATAAACTCATATGAAGTAAGATCGTGTGACAGTTTTGATGGTATTTTGACCACCGAATGGGTATAATCTCGCTCGCCCTCTTGTGCCATTCAAGAGGAGTACACTCTGTGCTGGTATCGGGTGTCCCTCCTTCTGAGCGTCATTAGATACAACAGAATGTCACTGAACTCTACACACACTACTATCATCTGTAATTGGCAGATACATGTAGGCTGCTATAACCTCACTGGGTCTGCCACTCAACAATGTCTCACGACTTAGCTTTACCAAATTGGATTAACGATATATATTTCTATGAGTGAACGAAGAGTACCACCTTTAGTAACGGTTTATATGTACAAACCGAGAACATCACAGATATACTCAAAAAACGATAGTGAGAGCTAAAAATCTAGCGCCATCCATCATCTAGAGCGTTAGTTTCAAGATTCCGTGAACCCACGTTGCAGTGAAAGTCCCGAAACATGTTACATCTTTTATAATGACCATGAAGACAAAATTAGATAAATGTGGTCCCACAGAAAACGGTAATTTTCTACCAGAACAACATCTGTGAGAAGTACGGGGGAAACATTTCTGGTCACCACGTCCCTCCTGTCTCACACCAGGCATCTGGAATCAAGATGTAGATGCACAAATAGGAATTGAAACACAGGGAGAAATTGGTAATGTACTATCAGAGGTAACAGAAATTTTGTTTTTAAGATCTTAGCTACCAGTGCAGACTTACTGCATAAGGAATGTTCTGCAATATAGGGATTTTATCACTGAATCTCTCAAAGCATTACTTTACTTCTTTCATTGACAATTACATTAAGTATTCATTAAGACAGAGAATAATAGCCCGATACTTACGTCGTACAAAGATATAGATTTTGTAAGCACATGATTAGTGCGTTCCAGTGTTATCATGTAAGCTTTCAGCAAAAATACCTACAGATATCTATGACTTCACCACTTAGCATTCTTAGAAAGAGACTCTACTCCATAGTTGTGAAAGTGATGAGCTGATGTAGACTAGCACTGCAGAACGTTATAATACTTACGGGAAGATACAGAGATTGGTTAAGGAGTGCCTGTACAATGAACATTCTCTAAAGCAAGAAAACGTTACAAGTAATCGGATGTTCTGTTGCAGCACGGATGTTCATTGACTTCATCTTCTCAGTAGTGCTGCAAATTCCATTACCTGGGGCACTTACCCTTTCAAATGAGGGAATCGATGTTGAGGACAGGGACTAAGAACGAATGTCCAGCGAACAGACTGTCTCTGCCCCTTCGCTCGTCTACATCCGGAGACAATCGACTGGAAATGTTCTCGACTCACTTGGAGTGCGAACGCCTGCTTGTTGTTTGATGATACACCTATCCACTGATTAAGAACGGTAGGCTATCCCAATAGTTACTAGGTCAACAAGTATTTAATTTACTGTAGAACGTCATGCTGTCCTACAAATTTAAATTTCAAGCTTTCTGATATTCTCGAGTGAGACATTGCTGTCGAAGGAACCATTTTACAAAGTAAAAAGTGTTACATAGCACCAACTTAAAATAATATTTTCACATTATTTAACAAACATACATAGGAATACGATGATTATTTGAAAGGTGCTTTTGCTTTGACGTTTAAGAGTAGAAGTAATTGTAATAAGCATATATAAATAGACATAACAATGGTGTTTGAACACACAGAGACCTACGCAGTTTCCACAAATTTTCAACATAATTTCTTTCATCATTAATGAACTTATTCTGCAATATGTTTGAGCTCTAGGTACCCTTGCGATTTGTAGAACGTGTTCGTGGTCCTTCACTTTTTTTAAAGGACAAGAAAGTGCAAAATGTACTTTGTTTCGAATCGCATTACGTTTATCCAGAATTGCTTTTAGCTGTCGTTCATTTCGCTCTCCATAACAATCGTTTTAGAATCGTATATTGAAAAATATTAATGTTTTCCATTCAAAACTGTGAATCAAACCTGACAGATTAATGAGTCACTCCATCGTCATTAAGCTAGTAATTCTCTTCTTCTACTTCAGTTTGCAAATGTAGCCATTATGATCTGATTTTGTAAAGCCTTCACATATGTTTGTTATGCGATCCAAGGGATGTCAGACTCTTCTTTGAAAATCTAATTTCTGATATCATAGATTATTCTCATCGTCTTTATGAATGATCTATCTTTTAGAGCCACAAATAGATTTTAAAACTAGCGTGTGTTTGTATTTCCTTCGCTGTACATCCATTAACATTTTCCTTGTTATTTAGTAGATGCTTTGGATTATTCTTCTGTTTTCGGTGGTCTCCGTTATAGTTTACACCATGTCATAAACACTGGAACTGTGACACAGCTTTACGTCATAATGTATGACAATATTAGATAATAGAGAAAACTTTCCGTTCCATACCATTATTTAGGATTTCTTCATAGAAGTTATTTAAATATGTAGTGAAGTTCGTTATATGCCTTGTAAGGAGCCAATTTTCTGTATTTATGGATTTATTATATTATCGAGATGGCTAAGTCCATTGAAATCCATTAACAAAAATTATTTAAGTTAGGTATGTGCCGCAAGTGGAGATGTAATGAGATGCACTAGCTGCTGTAATGTAATTGAAGAACTACATAACTGATTTTCTTTCAAAATTATTTTTTTTAAAATCCTTGGAAACAGACAAGGCGATCACCCAGCACGGACATGGTGAACTTAAGATTGATTATAGTGCAGTATTATATGGAAATCAAAACGAAGTTGTAAATTGAAGAACTACTGAGACAAATCGCTAAGGAGTCTAAGTGCAAGTAAACATAAAAATTCAGCAAAAACAGTTCAGAAACCCCTGAATCTCATTCCAGTAATATTCACCGATTACTATTGCAAAAGGACTCTCCAAAACGAAGGCAGAGAATTGAGAATAGCTGAAAGACAAATTTATCAAACCTTTCCAAGACGAATCTCTTCATAAAGGCGGAGAAACCACCCTGGGAGGAACGAAGAATATGAACATACGGTAAATTCTTGACGTAACGCATTAAAAACTTCAAATTGTACAAACCAAAAGTTACACATGACACGATCCTGAAAACGGAAAAAATTGTAAAAAACAATATCAGAACATTAAGATCTCAAAAAATGAAGAATTCTTAAAAGAAAAGACAAAGACCTTATGTAAGACATTAAAAATTAAGTTAAATTGGCACCAGCACAAAAATTTTACTTTCAAAGAGGAAGATGGACAATTGACACTTAACGAGGAAGAAAACTGGAGAGAGTTTTGCAAATAATTTTACAAAATTTTAATGGTGCCCCAAGCCAACAAATATATCTCCAACAGAATTTAGACGAAAAACGAAAGCAGATTCAGAAGCATCAAATGAGGAGCAAATTCCTAGACACATTTATAGGCTTATAAAGTAACAAAGCGGCTGGTTAAGACGGATTTGATGCACAACACCTGAAATCAGCTGCAACAAACTCTTTGCACAAATTACGTTGAACATGCAAAACATTTTGCTGACCATGGAAATTCCGGGTGAGTGGGAAACTTAACTGAAATATCGACTACACAAGAAGAGATATAACTGACGTTAACAGTTATAAAGCGATATGCATTCTTTCTATTACATTCAAAATTCTATCTCAGTCATCTATAACAACAACAACATGACTGCAAAATTGGCAATTATGTAGGAGGTTTTTGTAGGAACAGGTACCTCCTAGAACAAATTTTAGTTCTGAAACAAATTTTGAGAAATCAAAATAATTTATATAAAAGAAGTTTTGTACTTTTGTAGACTTAAAAATATATAGAACTCAGTGGAATGTGGGACGGTCTTCTAAGTAAGAAAGAACACATTCTAGAACTAAAAAGGACGGAATTATTAGAACGTAGCAAATGATATACTATTTAAGGTACTATTCAAGTAAGAAATTTCGATCGATTTTGAAATTCAAACAAGAGTGAGATAAGGTAACTGAACCGTGAAGCCGCGCGGGATTAGTCGAGCGGTTTAAGGCGCTGCAGTAATGGACTGTGCGGCTGGTCCCGGCGGAGGTCCGAGTCCTCCCTCGGGCATTGGTGTGTTTGTTTGTCCTAGGATAGTTTAGGTTAAGTAGTGTGTAAGCTTAGGAACTGTTGGCCTTAGCAGTTAAGTCCCACAAGATTTCACACACATTTGAACATTTTTGGACCTTGAATTTACTTCCAAAACTCTTCCTTAAGAGTTTACTTTACTTACTAGCTATTCATCAAGAACACTAACACATTTAATCACACTATGTGAGCGTGGAAGTAGTTGCCAGGGAGTAACTAACGAAACCAAGATGAAATTGCTTTTAACAAATGGAAATTTTATTGCTAAAAGCTTTTTTTTAAGAAACAGATTTAAAATTATATGCAGAAAACACCCTCTAAATATCGAGTTACAATTTATTCAGAGGCAGAAAGAAAAAAAATTTTGAGTGTATGAGCTTTCGGGCTGAGAACCATGCCGCTTCTTTTGACTCGGCCGTAGTCACGACGGCTCAGAACAACCTCTGAAAGACTACACAGGTGCAAATATGCAACACACCAGATTACCTTAAAGTAAAGCACACAAACTATGCACCCCGTAGGAGGAATGGAAATGGCACAAAACACTAAAAATAAAAGGTTAACTTGCCACCGAAGGTGCAAATTGATTTTAACTTCTAAGAAAAGTGTTACGGTGGAAGGATGGCAACTTTATATACTAAAATGACTATATAAAAAAAGGCCCATTAAATGCAATCTTGCACAAAATTATACAAGGTTGGCCAAACATGCTCTACAGTACACATATACCGCCTCTCAAGATGGTAGGCAAGATAAAAACATATTTCAGGAATTAGGCCGTTACACTTCAAACAATAAATTCGTTAACACAGCGAATCCGACAAACATGACAGAGGCAGCTCCGAACGACAGACAAACACTAATTGCCTAACAAATGCGGACGAGGGACACACGAGCAAGCTGGGGACGAGAAACTGACCAAGAAAACAAGTAGAATTTAACGAGACTAAATTACAGAGCATATCACCAATCAACCTTTAATGAACTGCGATTTCTGGAGAAGACCTGGCCAGCACCCGCAAATCACTCTCCCGAATTGTCCGCTGCCAGCCGCTTCAACGGACGCGGGAAGGCGCGCCGATCTCCCGTCTTTCCTGGTGCGCACCAACCGACCGACTGCCCACTGGTCCGTCCGCGACTGCTGCTCCGTCGCGACTGCACGGCTGGTGCGTCTCCCACTCACTTCCAGACACACGACGGCGGAAATACTGGCTCGGACCCAACCATGCAGAAGAAACACGCCCACTGGCAAAAAATTATGTACTTGTGCATTTTGTGGTTCATTAGGATCCAAATTATAATAATATGACAATGAAGATCTTAGGGTCACTCCCTGGAGTGTTAGTTTTTAATTTGAGATAAGTGGAGCACTGGGAATGGAATATTTTTCTGAGATGTTTTAGTGCATAGTACATTTCATTATAAGCTGTTGCACGGTGGCGCTATGATGTCAGTGGGTTCAAGGCATTCATGCTGGCTATGTAAGTGGTTATTAGGCACTTCATAGTGGCCGTATAGGAATGAACCATGTGCTTAGCAGCATTACCTTTGAAGGTCTTTGTTTATGACCACAAACAAAGACATGACCAACCAGCCAGCTGAGGGTGAACAGTCAGGCATCAGATGGTTTCTCTCCCTGTCTCTCTCTCTATTTTCTTCTCACCCATTGTGTCCTTCAGATTTCACCTTCGACATATGCTCAGGTTCCACAATTTATCCGTCGAACTGTTTGTTAGCAACGTTTTTTGCCTTTGAGTGGTGCCCTCTTTTCCCTTTTTGCTGTATATAGCCAAACTATTCTACATCAAAGCTTTCAAATGTAATGAAAAACATTATGTGAAAATCCATGCCAGTATCTACAAACTCTATTTTATCTTTATGTTCAGCCACTATATACAATCACTGACTTCGCGGGACATATGTGAAGGAGAGGTTGAAGCGTGTCGGGCTGGAGCCAGATAGTTCCTCCAAAAAATCGTAACACAACACACACACAAATGTCATACTAACTAATATAAATCCACCAGATGATGGAGGTTTAAACCTTTTAAACGCGTCGTGGAAATAAATAAAACGGTGACTGGTAACAGTAAACTTGTTGTTTCATTTAAAGTAAAATTCCTAAATAGTAAAATTTTCGGTACACATTTTTGCTCCATGGGTATTATTGGTTACTTTTAGAATATTGTGTGAGAAATTTTCAGCTGAATACAAACGAGGCCTTATAGGTCAGTGCAATCAGAGTCTCGAAGAATTATGGGAAGTCCTGCGTTATGCTAAATAAAGTGCAAGGAAGTAGATTGGAGGGGCATACGGAGCAAGGGTACTGACTATACTGATTGGAAGCAATCAGAGGAGAGGAGGAATGAGTGCAGGTGGACCTCGCCATACCCGGGACGATATGGTTGTAACGATTTGGTGAACAAGATTACAGAGGAAGGCCAAGATGATGGAGTTCTGAGACGAATATCTCGGGATAAACACGAACGTTGGAGAATGCTAGAAAGGAAGTGGACGCTAGTGAGTTCAGAGTGAAGGTGCAAACAGTGGTAAATCAAATAAAACAGGAAAACGAATAAAACAGTAATACGTTTTTGTAACGTATATAATATTCATAATGAGTAGAATGTAATGTTTAGGTCATAACTGTAAGTTTGTGTTCCCTCATTCTTATCGTCCTCTATTGCCGGGATCTGTTTTGCTTTTCTGCCTCATTAGTTCTAAACCGCAGCATTTACTTTGCGATTTCTTTACTGGTCCATTACGATGCTGACTAAGATTCATAGCCGTATTGGATTGTCTTGCGCCTCTACTGTCCGGCAAGAGAGAACAAGGGAATTGTCAAGGGGTTCCCTTCTCCTGTTCACTACTGTCAGATTATGATGGTGGTCTAGGTGTCGCGATAACTAAAAGGTGCAGAATGTGTGTAGATGACAAAGTCGTACCAGATGCGGATTTAATTAATAGCGAATCTCACAGGAAAGGTGTTCATGCAGTGCAGTAGGCGACAGGAATGTGTGGTAGAAAGATGAATCAAATAAAAGTCTTCGTCTTGCACACTGATGTCTCGGTATTACGATTTTGACTTGTGTTGTCCCTTTATGTGGGGAAGAAGGTGATTTAGGTTAGCGAGAGTGAGAAAAGTACGTGCGAACCTTGTATTTTGGGCGAAAGTGTTTTTTTAATTTCTTTTATACCCTCTAAAATAAATAAATAAATAATTTTTAAATACTAGAAAAGAAAGACGCACCAAGAAGGAATTATCGGAATGAGACGGAGATCTGTGAATGTAATGTACATGTGCAGACAAAGAAATGACTACAACTGCTGTAAAACTAGATGATTTTTTTTTCAAGAAAAGAACTTCCCAAATTAAGCAAATCAACAGCGCTTTGTTCCGTCTCTGGCCCTAATGTGGCAATTATTTGGCTTGGGACTGATTGACAAGGTCGTTGGATGTCCCTCTGTGAGATATCGTGCCAAATTCTAATTGGAACGTTAGATCGTCAATACGCCGAGGTGGTCGGACGGCCCTGTCCATAAATCTCCAAATATTCTCAATTTGAGACAGATCAGGAGACCTCACTGGCCGAGGTAGGGTCTGGCAAGCACGAAGACGAGTAGCAGAAATTCTCACCGTTTGCGGGCGGTAATTATCTTACTGAAATGTAAGGTGGATGGCTTACCACGAAGGGGAACAAAGCATTGAGTACAATATCGTCGACGTACCACTGCACTGTAGGGGTACGCGGATGACATCCAAAGGGATCCTACTATGAAAGGAAATGGCACCCCAGACAATTACTCCTTGTTATCAGGCAATAAGGGGGGTGAGAGTCACGTTGGCATTCCTTCACACCCTGGTACATCACCGGTCATCGGGGCTCACTTCGAAACGGGGCTCATCACTGATACAGTTCTATCCCAGTAAATGAGATTCCAGGCCCAAGACATGTGTGGAGGCCCCCTGGGCGGCGGTGGGATACTAACCTGACCGTCGCCTGCCATACGGCCCGACAACCAGGACTGATGGTCTGAGGTGCCATTTTGTTTATCGTAGCAGGACCGCACCACCCTTACAGTACAGTGGTACATCGACGATATTTCACGTCATGTTTTTTTGCCCTTCGTGATAGCAGGCCATGCTGGACTTATGCTTGAGCAAGAAAATGCCCAGCCGCTCACGGTGAGCGATTCTATACTTCTCTTCTAACTTTTCAAACCCTACCTTGGCCAGTATCGTCACCAGATCTCTCGCCGGTTAAGACCGTTTCATTATGGACAGGCCCTCTAACCATCTCTGGATTTTTCACGATCTAACGCACCAATTATATAGAATTTCTCACGATGGCTCTCAGGAGGACATCCACCAACTCTTTCAATCAATGCCAAAAAGAATAAGTCCTTGCATCAGGGCCGTAGGTGGACCAACGCGTTACTGACTTGTTCAGTTTGTGACGGGGTCTGTTGAAGAAAGTACTAACCCACAGGAGTATAGCTTAAAGCTATTGCGTGTTATATGTTTGGTGAAATCTGTAAATCGTAGATCGCAACAGACCTGATTGTAAATTTTTCTCAGCGGTGCAGAGTGGCCCCGCGGCTTGAGGCATCATGTCATGGTTTGCGCGGCCCCTCCCGCCGGAGGTTGGAGTCCTCCCTCAGGTATGGGTGAATATGTTGTTCTTAGTGTAACTTAGTTTAAGTAGTGTGAAGTCTTGGGACCGATGACCTCAACGGTGTGGTCCCTTAGGAATTCACACACATTTTGTAAATTTTTCTACGAATGTTTCCAGTATTTGTTTAGCCGTGTAATGTTTAATATGCATTAGAAAGCGTTGGAAAGTCTCATAAATATATTTGTAACATAAGTCCTACTTTTGTGAGCTAACACTGTCTTCATCAAAACATACATAATACTTATTGAGAGCAAATACGTAACTTTTACTATCATACGGCAGAAGAGTATATATGAAAGTTGCTAAACACTAAGAAAGAAAATGAAACTATTACAGTAAGAACCCTAAAACATTCACAATCAGAAAAAAATTTAAATTTCTGGGTTTTATTTTCCTTCGGCACCCAAGTCCTGCAAGATTTTCCTCTATGCTTCAGCTCTTCTCAGAGTCAGCCCTTTCATGTTAAGGGCTTTTTTCTTCTCATCTGTAGTACTCACTAGACTGGGTGAGAATAAAGTGTATTTCATCATAAGTGTTACAGTTACCTGATTTTGGTAACTGAAGTCCGATAAAACACGACTGACAACTTATCCGCCTATATTTGTCTTCAGTGACAGAATTATCGTATCTTTCTTCCTAGTGCTTTACAAGATAGTTACGACACAATGCTGTAACTTTCAGATCGCTCTTAAAATGCACTTTATTTAGATTCTGCAGTGGTCTATAATGTGTCTGGCGTGGAGGTATGCTTCTGACATACTCGTGGAAAGCTTTAATTCGGTCTTCGGGAATATGACTTTGATGATTTTCAAGTTTTTCCGTTCGATCATTTTTGGATGTACATTCCGACTTATATTTATACGTTCCGTTATTCTGAAAATCATGGACCACCAAAAAAGATTTTCTCCACATACTCTGTAATTTCCCATCTATATTAATGTTAAAATGATAGGACTTTTGATTATGAGAAGATTTTGGTGATGTTTGACCATACTTCTTTTTTTGCAGGACATGATTTTGTAAGAAATACAACTAAATCTGAATTTTGTTTTTTGAAGCCAGCCATATTGCCATAGTATTTGAAATTATCATTGTTCACGTTTAACAGTTTCTCTTCACACTTCAGAAGTTAACTAAGAAGTTCCCAGAAACGTTTTTAGAGAACTATGGCAGGATTAAAATTCTGCTAACCTACAGTGTTTTATGTTAGAACCAAAACAATGTTAACTCTCAGTCACGTGGAAAATAGGTGTTGTTAGTGAGCAGAAGCACGGAGTACCCAAATCCGGATGACCGGACGCACATTTGGACCGTCGTACTACCGAATGCGAGTCCAGTGTGCTAACCACTGCACCACCTCGCTCAGTGTGTGTAATCGCAGTCTGCGTCAGTGTCATCAACAAATGGGTCACAGCCATCTTTAATATACTCTTCAAACAGCCATATTTTTATTTGATTATCAGACTTCAACGAGACTGCCATGTTTACTCTGTGGGATGGCGTTGTTTTCATAGCAGTATAAGAACAAAACTACGATGATACAAAACAGTGCATATAGCAGTCAGGCCTTTCTAGCAGTAGAGATGGAACTATATGTTTTCAGCATGTAGGGCATTGAAACCACAAGTGATGTGACCAGACCAATTTTCACAAAGTTGAGGGTTAACACTTTCTTCTCCTGACCCCTTCAGTTACTATCATTTGTTTGTGTGTACATGTAGATTACATCTACAGATTGCTACCAAAATAATTGAACTGCATGTTTTCTTTTTTTTCCTTTTTCATTTAAAAAAGAGGTGATGAGCAATAATGTGAGAAGATAGGTCGAAGTTCCCCGCACCTATTTCGAAGGCCTCCAATCATTTTCACTGGTTTAAGACATGCCGAACACTATATAGGTGAAAATGAAACGATTTCATTTATCTACCGTTAAAGATTTCAGCTACATCTTTCTGTCGGAGAGTTTAGCTGAAACAGAGGACGATATTTACATATCACAACATTAGATTATGTCCAGGAAGATAATTTACGTTTGATCCACATGCTGGACTTGGTCAACTGAAACTACTGGTTAACGCTCTGCAGCAAGGCGTCAGTCAGCTATGAACGAAGTTTCGTTGTCTATAGATTTAACAAATTTTTCAGTGGCACTCAGCATTTACTCCTATTTTGAATGCATAAAAAAATTTTAATGTTGTTGACTGAAGTAGAAAATTGCTGGTGTTAAGAAATATGTAATTCAAGAGTTTCATAAGTTTTTCATTTTCATATCTAAAATGTACTGAATAGAGAGTATGAGGTTCTCTTGAGATATACTTGCCGATTTTCGGTCTGATAATTCAAAAAAGAGCAAAACACGAAGATGTCACGTAAGTCCACCAGCGAGTTTCGAAGCCACAGCTTATACAGCCATTACTTCATATAGCGATTGCTGTACCACTAAGCGAGCGATACAATGTTTTTTTCTATTTTATGTCATGATACTCAACATAGATAATTTGCGACGTGAAGGAGTAAAGTGTATTATTTTCTCCGTAGAACGATGAATCTCGACTCAAAAACCATAAATTTTAAGTTCATTGTTGCATCTTCTACACAAATCACTCACATTATTTAAAGCAGCTGACAATAAAATACGAGTATTAAGAGAATTTAGCATGATAATTCTGTGCCATTCAATGAAGTAACTTCACCATTACAGAGTCGTCAAACTTACTGTGCGATGTTCCTTAATTTACTAGCCACAGGAGTAATCAGTTTACACAGCATATGGTTTTCTTGAGTGAGGTAGAAGTACAGAATGTAACTCGTGTCTCAAAGATGCACTGTCGAGATGACCCAGGGCCGAAATATCAACAACAATAACATTCACTCCCATTTCTGTAACTACGCTTACGGTCTAGGGCGTGGTTACTAATAACACTCACAAGGGAACTTCCCCATCGCACCCCTCTCAGATTTAGTTATAATTTGGCACAGTGGATAGGCCTTGAAAAACTGAACACAGATCAATCGAGAAAACAGGAAGAAGTTGTGTGGAACTATGAAAAAATAAGCAAAATATAGTAACTGAGTAGTCCATGGGCAACATAGGCAACATCAAGGATGATACGAGCACAGGTGCGCCGTGGTCCCGTGGTTAGCGTGAACAGCTGCGTAGCGAGAGGTCCTTGGTTGAAGTCTTCCCTCGATTGAAAATCTTACTTTCTTTACTTTCGCAAAGTTATGATCTGTCCGTTCGTTCATTGACGTCTCTGTTCACTGTAATAAGTTTAGTGTCTGTGTTTTGCGACCGCACCGCAAAACCGTGCGACTAGTAGACGAAAGGACGTGCCTCTCCAATGGGAACCGAAAACATTTGATCGCAAGGTCATAGGTCAACTGATTCCTCCACAGGAAAACACGTCTGATATATTCTACCCGACACTGGTGATGGCATGTGCGTCACATGACAGGAATATGTTGTCGACCCACCTAACTTGCACACTTGGCGAATGGGTAAAAAGATTCTTCTACCTTGCCCGATTTAGGTTTTCTTGTGGATGTGGTAATCACTTCCAAAAAATTGATGAAAACATAAGAGTGTGTCACATAAACTTCAACAAATGAATGCAACAGTTTCACAGTCGCACAGTTTTCTCTGTGCTCTGTCAAAACATATGTTTTTAAGGTTTTAAAATTTTTCCGTGTGTAGACCGTCAAATCCTGCATATGTCCAAGCAAATCTGAACATATCCTGGATTTTTGCACAGCGAAGTTGATTATGTGTGAGTGCCTGAACTCTGATAATTGTCTGAAAATAAAAAATTTTCACCCGAGGGAAGACTTGAACCAAGGACATCTCGATCCGCAGCTGCTGACGCTAACCACGGGACCACGGCGCTCTTGTGCTCACATCGTCCTTGATGTTGCCTATGTTTCCTATGGACTGCTTAGTTTGTATATTTTGCTTATTTTTTCATAGTTCCACACAATTTCTTCCTGTTTTCTCGATTGATCTGTGTTCAGTTTTACAAAGGCCTATCGACCATTTGAGTTGAGGTAACACTACAGCTGTCAGACAATTGGTCACGAAACCAACGAGCTACATCTGAAGCTGTGTTCCTGAAGCCTTTAGGGTAGTTGCCTCTTCTGGCATCTATGTCCGACTCCTCACAGATTCTATGCCAAGACATATGATTAAAGTTTGGAATAACGGAGGCTTCAGGACAAGATATTAGAGCACTGAAATCATTTTATTTTCTTTACTTGTTCTTTTGATTTATTTGTCTTCAGTGAGAGCCTTTGGAAGATCACAGAAGGGACACGAGATAGTAAAATACGAGTAATTTTTCTTTTAAGTTACTGTTTTAATTGAACTAAATTTACTTCTAATATGTTCTTTAAATATAATGTTTCCATTTCGTTTGCTCTTTGCCTGTGTACTTAAAAATTAATAAATAATGAAGGATTTTTTAACGTTATTTTTTGTTATTTCAAAATCACCTCTCCCTTGCATTCTATTGTTACTTCCTGTATCCTCCCAAAAGTAAGTAAAAGTTTTGTTCTGATATTTATTTACTTTCAACTTCCCCTCCAACTTCGTTTTCTCATTAAATAGCTCTGGGCTGGGACTGGTAAGGAAGCTGGATGCCTCAATTTGTATATAGCCGTTAATGATGGGAATCCACTTTTGTGATCTTTCCTGGACTTGATGCGACAGTATCCCGTGACGTCATGACATCTGTTCTGATGTTAATGGTGATAGTTCCTTGAGCTTTGATCAGAACTCACGGTGTGGAATAGTACTTTCAGACACAAAGGCGGCTAGGCCAATGTAAATGCCCATGAGTCCGTCAAGATTCCAAACAAACAGTAGTCACAGAGGCGACTAGCAAAAATGCATGGCTCTTAAAAATTCAGGGACCGCAGGAAACTGATGGAATCGACGAGTCGGTTGTTGTCCGTTGTCGGAGATTGGAGAAAGATCCTAGCGGCCATATGGAGGCAGATTTTCTTCAGAAGTATACAGGTTTCTCACAACCGACGTTTAGCATCCACAAGGATCAGGCTGGCTCATTTCACGTACGAGAAGACTACAACAGTAAGTTCGGTTTCTGGGTGCGGGTGTTGAGTTTCGTCACCTGTATCTGACATCTGTCATGATTTAGCGCAGAAGCACTTAATGGTGGGAGCTTCAAATGATTAGTAGATTTGTTGTTCAAAATGCGGTGTATGAAGACAGTAGAAGATGGTATAGTTAAGGGAATGCAGCTTCGGTAAGCAGATAAGTAGCAAAGGGAGTTAATGGCCTTTATGAGGCTCGTTAAAAAGGAAAGAAACGATGTTCTGTTCTGCTGGCAGTTCCGATAAGATTGCACGTTCTAACTAGGGTCTACGCGATGTATATTTCTGTTCCAGTTTACAATTATCCAATGATTGGTAGTTTTCATGTCTATTGGTCGTTCTGGCTTTTTCCTAGTTGCCTAGACAATATTTGTCAGTTAAAGTAGAACTGATGAGCTGGAAAGCTGCTTCTGCAGACAAGAAAATGTCTCCAAGGCGTTATTAAACACATACAGACCTGTCGGGTTTTGGGACATTGTCAACGCTTCATTGGCTGAAGTCAAACAATGACCTGTACCTTATTTCGAAAAGTTCTGGATAACATAAGTGTCTTCTAGAAATTGCTCAGCGATAACTATCATATAAAAATTGTGATGACCTAGAGAAGCAAATATCAGACCATCAGCCAATAATTTAAGGGAAAACAGCACTGGCTCAGAGGCGTTACTTTGTAAATGCCTGCCCCACGCTCAAATAGATAAACCTCTTACATATGTAGCGCTAGCTACTACATACAAGTAATATTATAAATCACTTGTTGTTTATGCACCCAATGTGAATCCAATTTCAATTATAAGTGGCTACCTAAGCGCGATATTACATGTCATTAACAACTAAAACTACGTAACAAATTATATCTGATCCAAACGTGAAAGAATATATGCAATGTAGACAGTGGTACATATACTTAGCTCATGCTGTTAGAGTTCTAGACTTTCCAATTTCCTCAGTGCTGAATAACTGCGGACATACCACCGCGTGACAGCATGTCTCGAATAAGCAACTTTTACTTCAGAATGACATGTTAAAGTTTGAATGACAGCGCACTGAGATCCTTTTTACAGTAACTACTTTAATTTCTGTACGCCTTTCCGTCGTACTTTATACACAATTGTGCAAATTGAGCATTGTTTTTTGCACATTTCACTCGAATGATTTGAGGCCTCATATTACTTGTAGCTTCCGGAAATTCTTTGTAGATGTTCGCGTTTTTCAATCAGTGCTCTATTGTCTTCTCATCTGTGCTCCTCTGTTTTGGGTTAGTGCCAAGGACAGTGTTCGCAAGAGCTATCTTTCTTAAATCTATAAAGATCAAAAGATTTGTTACATACGCTTAAGGCTTACACTGCAAGCACCGTAGTCAGTGCTAAAGACTGAATCACGTCTGTTGACTGAGCTTTTCAGTTTTCAGTACGCTTAAGGAACTGCTAAAATTCTGACACCTGATGATTTATGATATTCAAATTGCAATTAGTGTATCTGACATGGGAACCTCCCCATCGCACCCCCCTCAGATTCAGTTATAAGTTCTCCATTGTACCGGCCGCCTGTGGCCGAGCGATTCTAGGCGCTTCAGTTCGCAACCGCGCTGCTGCTACGGTCGCAAGTTCGAATCCTGCCTCGGGCATGGATGTGTGTGATGTCCTTAGGTTAGTTAGGTTTAAGTAGTTCTAAGTCTAGGGGACTGATGACCTCAGATGTTAAGTCCCATAGTGCGTAGAGCCATTTGAACCATTTTTGTTCTCCATTGTACTCATACGATCAGCCTGTGACGGACAGTTCATCCTGTTGATGCCCATGTTGGACAGCTGCTGCTAAATGAATGCTGAAAGTGAATGCTCATTCACTTTATCAGCAGTTCGTGGTCTCCAGGTAGTGCCTCTTTTATCATAATCCCTCCAACATCTCTTTGCAGTAGCAAGTGGTGCAATATACCTCCTGCTGGCACCTCTGGCTGACAACGTGCCTCCTTCACTCACTCGGTCTCGAACTGAATGCTCTCTGTGAGTAAATGCTGTTGAGTGTTCACAATGTGATTTCTGCTTGCCGTCCTTACACTGATGCCTGGGGAGGAGGTAATCTATCCAACGTAGAATTTATTAACAAAAAGGAAAAGAATCATGTGTACAGGAAATATCTACTTCAGACATGTGTGTAATACAGGTCAGACTTTTTTTCGGTTTGCCCTAAAGGCACGCATTCCTTGGGTACAAAGCTCGAGTCCAGGAATACAATCTTGACATTCTGAGGCTCCAACCATCCTGGATATTTACTCCCGAGTTCCATTCCTGTAGTCATCCTTGAGTTGACACTTTTAGTCTCTGACAATAAATGCTAATGCCACTTAATCGTTGTCGTGAGGATTCAGGATGCCTAAAAACTCACAAATGTGCCAGATACGTGACAGTCAAGCTGTCAATTTATTTGCGTGCCGCATATGTTTGTTGAGTCTTGTGCGATTAGAGCTGGGCTTACACTGGAGAACAGGCCGTATGTTCGTAGAAAACTGCTTTAGACACTTTCCACATCATCAGCATGACAAGAGAGAGAAATCAAAATGAGATCAATAGGCTAGGTATGACACAAATCACAAGCCCCTTTGACAATGGTTCAGTTAAAGTCATCCATTCGCAAACAGGGCCACGAGCATAATACAGTTAACTGGTGGCCAACTGTTTGAAATTATGCCGAGACATGAATAATGACATTCAGTGATGTGTTCGTTTGATTATCTATGTTTCTTTTCATGTTTGTTACCAGCATTTAGAGTCCCGCGATTGTTCATAGACCTCTCCCTACCCCTTCCACTGCTCTTGCCATTACGGCTCTCACCTTGCCATCTTCTTCGTCGTTTTCCCTTTCTCATTTTTTACATTTTTTTCTTTTAGAGGCAGTCAGCTGTCGTTCATTCGTTTATAAATAATCGCAGGATCATCCACTAATATGCAGTGTCGCAGAATTAGCATCCAAGACGTCAACTGTGAATGACGAAAGCCTGAATAACGTTACAGACCCCATGAAGAAACTGCCGGCACTTTTGCTATAGAAGGCTTTGTGGAACAGTGTTTCACAGCGCCGACACTACAGTGTATCTTATGCAGGCATTGTAGTTATTGGAATGGAAAGTGAGGTTATAGATGGGCGTATGAGAGACGGAATTAGTACATATACTCGTATAAAGATGTATCGTTAAGCAACATTTTGCTTAAGTAGACCAGCAACAGGAAGGTACAATATCACTTTGACTCTTCTCAATCTCTTACCATGATGTTTGGGTTGTGTTTAACGAACTATACCCAACTGTAATCCCACTGGATACACTTACCACATTACTCCAGTTGCGAACATCGGAGATCAGACTCCTTTGCAAAGCTTTGAATTGTGGGCGTAATCTATTTCTAGAAATCTATAACCAAACTGCGTATATTATAGTTGATATATATTCTGAGAAGTAGTTGATCCAGTAACGATAATTCGCTAATTTGATAAAACTGCCCTTCATGAGAGCATTAATGGCTGTTCGTAGGCTCACAAGTAATCGTAACGTCCATACTCGTTGGGAGTTGATCGAAGTGTTCTTCCGTTAATTTATTGGAAAATGTAATTATTACTTCTAAACACTTGAGGGAATTAACTATTAGGTGTCTTGCAAGAATTTGTGTAACATTTCTTGCACAGTGCTAATAAAGATTTCATGTTCGGTTCTGTCTTATTGCTTTTGTAGCTGTGTTGTTTCTCTGACATCAGACTTCGTTTGGCGCGACTGCACACCTGCCTGACAGATTGCCCACCACGACCCACTTCGTGGCGCCTGTGGTTGACACTCCTCACGCTCTGTTTATGTTATAGAAAATTTTTATAATGGTGAATAATTGGCAACACTTCATGCAGTAACTCTTGGGTTGATTCCCTTTGAGGTATTCAAATTAATTTAATCTTCCCTTATCCAGACACACCTATCCTTCAGTAAGGGCCCTCGCTTTTTCTATTCCGTCACACGCCTTTCCCCTACACAATATAAGGATTATTACTAGAATATTACATCTACTAATCTAATAATATCTTTACAATAACGACTGATGAGGCTATTAAGCTGTGGTGATCTTTCTGGATTTAATCACGGCAATTATCCTTAATCATTCAATTTGGGTCACTTGAAACTTTCACGCAATTACTCTGCTCACTTATTTTCACCCACAGCGTAGCATCCGGAACTTGAAAGTACAGTACCTTGTAACGTCTTCTGATCCCTCCAGCTTGTTGACATCCACAGTTGTCAAATCTGAGTAACTATCACCAGCGAAATTCTCTGCCTCAAGGCGACTGCCGATGCTCCATTCGACCTCTTGTGTACCCCATGACTTGTACCAAAGCCATATACCAGACTCAGGCTAACTCTCAAATAACATTCACTGGGACCACTATTTGGGGTAAACACTGATTTAATACTCTTTCACTCGTAGCACAATAGATATATATACATGTACTTCTTTTACACTGGGAAAACCAATACTTTTTACTGTTTGTTTTTGGTCTTTGTTCTACGGCGTGGCCTCATACAATCACTCACGGTGCTGGGAGCGTCTTATATTCACGAGCTTGGCCCAAAAAAGAGCACCCGACAACTTTCTTCTTTACCGTTGCCTCTGTATATCCCATGGCGCAGTCGAAAGCCGTGGGTATATCTGGCTGCTATCGTCATTGCCGTATTGCACAATAAGGCTCCTTTTCAGTGAAATATACTTCTCCTCGTTCTGAAACCCTTTTAAAATGTATATGCCACTGCTCTCCTCCCCACGACGTCATTTCGGCGCTGTCTTTTAAGATAATTAACAAAAGTTAGTGCACTGCGTACTTATTTCTCGCCAGCTCACGTGCGAAACTTCTGCTGCCGTGAGCCACCTCCTCTTGACTCCTGATCATTGTTCTTTTTCTTGCCTCCCGGCTACGATGTTCCATCCACGTAACCTTAGGGAGGGAGAAACTCCCCTTGTTATTCTTGTAAAATTGCTGGTTCATTTACTTATAGTCTATTTACTTTTATCTATTCTTCTTCCATCAGTACGGCTTAATTATTATTTTTACTCATTTACTTATTATCTATTTTCCTTACATACTATTTACATTTTCAAAGGGGGGTACTGTCCCCGGGTAAGGCTAGCTGTACCGTTTCTCTTTTAAGGCACTAGATGCCTCTCGCTGGCTGTCTCCATTCCCTGCTGCCCTATCTAGACATTATTTTATATTAATACTACCGCTTAGGTTCACCTTTTTGCCGTTCGATGGCTCGCACTGGCTGCCTCCAGCTATCGTATTGTAGCGTCACAGGCTCACGGACCATCATGTGTCATTTCCTGTTACTATCTTATTGACATAAATACTTCCGAAACAGATAATCTTTTGGCAACCACTATTAGGGTTACTTGCAACACTAACTAAGTAAGATATCTGTTATCAATAATAGGGCAATAAAAACAAAGAGGGCTTGATTATTATGAGTTTCATGTGAACAAAATTATAAAGTAGCTATGAATTTAGTTAAAAGTGAACAGACAGTCCTTCAATATTAACAGCTTCAGTTAAGTAAAATTACCAAATAGAAAACAGGCAGGCCTTGTTTAATAACAGCTTAGGGTAAGCAAGTTTATCAAATAGTAAACAGACACACCTTCACTGCGAACAGTTTCACCTAAGCAAAATTACCAAATAGAAAAGAGCCACTTCAGTTTAGCAAAATTACGAAACGGAGAACAGGCAGGCTGTCAATGTTATAAGCTTCAGCTAAGTGAAATTACCAAACACAACGCAAGTAGGCTTTCTGAGACGTGGCACTTAGGGAAAGGGAGGATTCGGTGTGGACGGGACCGTAATCAGTTACTGTTGGTTGCTCAGTTTTTTTAATCATGTACACTTTATTTGGAAACAATTGCAAATAAAGTTAACAATAAGGAACAATTGCCAAATTTGACCGTTAAGACATAATGTCTAATTTAAAAAAAATTCTTAAATAAGTTGCACTCATGGCTGAATGCCTTATTGACCAGATATTATAATTAGATAGAAAATTCTCAAGAAACAATTTTTCCAAGAGATAATAAAATATCTTTAAAAAATACAATCATCATAATTTCACTGTTAAGAGACCATATCTAATTAATAATTCGTAAGATCAATTGCATTCACGGCTGAAGGCCAAATTGACAAGAAATTCAAATCTTTTCGTACACTGAAGGCCCCAATAAAAAACAGTTGGACGGCTGAAGGCCTGGATTGCAAATTTTTGACAGGCAATTAAACTTCTTCCAGAGGTATTTAAAGAACAGTCATCAACATTTCGGTGTTAAGATATTTTGTCTAATTAAAATTTCTTAAAACAAGTTACAATCATGGCTGAAGGCCTTATTAACAAGAAATGCAAACCCTTTGTCGGCTGAAGGCCCAAACAGAAATTAAAATATTTTAAAAAAATCACGATCTGACCAAATCAAAAGAGAAGTGGGCCTGAGTCAGTGCTCCATGGATCGACCTGGTAAAGTCGCTCAAATTCGTAAACGATGAGACAGGCAGCCAAGAGTTGTATTCACTTAACCGGATGACAACTCAAACTAGTGACAGTTTAAATGCAGACCAACACTCTTGCAAAATCTACCTAACGTCTGATAAGCAATACAACGATGGAACAATTCAGGCAAGGCGGAACTGGCGGACAGCACTGCGCCTACAGAATCCAGTGTTTAGAACATCCAGAAGCAGAAGGAATCACTATGCCCAAAGTAGTCCAAAACAAACAAAATATTCAAACGACAATCAAGGAAGCTGTCGAACTACACGTCTAAACGGACAGCACTAGCAAGGCGAGGAAAGGTACACTGCCGTGAAAATACGCTAACTTCCAGGACAGGTAACTGGGGCGTTAGCAGCCACTAGGCAGGAAAATGCCGCTGGTTGAACGTCACCAATATTAACAAAGGAATTCAATGATAAATAATAAGAAATGGAGGGCAGCTAATTAATTTAGACAACGCCAAACTCTCCATTCGTTGCTCCTCTTCTCAGTGATCCTGAGAGCAGCAACGCGCGAACAAATGGCGTGATCTCAAAATAGTGGAGGTTTCACTACTGGGTTAATGTTCACTCAACTCAAACGTCCTGGGTCCAGTGACAACGAGGTTGTGGCCCTCACAGTTACAGCCCCTCGATCCGGCAGTGCCTGCCTGCCACCAGCAGTCCCGGCATGCACATTTGCTGCCGGCCCTCACTCCAGCTCCATCCCAACCAAACTCGCTCACATACTCCGACCCGGAAAACACTTGACGTGCCTCGAAAGATACTACCACCATACTAGATGTCGGTAACTGCTCCTGGTGCCATTCGCGGCCAGACAACACTAGCAAAAGTAGAGGCACCAGCAAACATAACAAGAAAACGAGACGCCACTATCCCTATTACAAGATGACAACCTACCAACGGCACCAACGCAAGACGCAACACGGATCACCTTGTTTAATAACAGCTTCAGTTATGTAAGACTAAGGTACCAAACAGATTCCGGCTGAAGTGTTTAATGATATTCCTTAAAATTGAATCGTTCCCCACAAGGGACGCCATTTTAATGATATTCTCTTAAAATTGAATCGAGCTTCACGCTGGGTGCCATTTTAATGAAATTACTGAAATGAATGATTTGAAATTTCGTAGAAATAAAAAAGGAAATAATAATTTTATTTCTTGCTTAAAAGTTAATTTGCCTTAGTGCGAACTTTGTTGTAGAACCACTCTCTTCATTACGTGTGGTAATAAAAAAAAAACAAATTTTACTTTCTTAAGGATTACGTACATTTAAAGGAAATTATTACGTGCACTCATATTAATTGGATAGTACTATCTGGATAAGAACTGAGTCTCTTAAATCATTCGGCCTTGGCATACACTTTCCAGAATGCTGTGGGTTTTTCTTTTTGTGAAATATTTTTACTGACTTTTATCCCGGCACTAGCCATAGAACACAAGAATATTTTAATTAACAGAAAATGTCTTAATTATTGCCAAGCCGACATTTATCACTGATCAAACCTACTACATTACGCATGTGATTTATAGATGACGTGGGCATGCTCATTTACATAAATAATTCACACTTTTAATGAATAGTAATATATTTAGCCCAAACAACAAGTCAACTCACATTAATTCGTACGCTTTGATTAAAGGCGGCAAAGTCCCGACAGATACAAAAGAAGTACATCTTAACTCTGCTGGATAACCACGATGCATACACAACCTTTAGTGCCCACAATGCGGGTTAATGAATCAGGCGCGTCTAATGGGCGCGAGCGTAGCTGCACATCGCGTCTGCTAGAGCGATCAAGGATTAACACTTCCTCACTTCTTCCTCACTTCAGCTGCTCTGTCCACAACTGACCCTTCCTCACTCTAGCGGCTCTGTCCACACACCTATCTGCTCTGTCCACAACTGACCCTTCCTCACTCTAGCGGCTCTGTCCACACAACTAACTCTTCCACACACAACTGACTGCTCTGTCCATACAACGACAGAGAGTCTCCACATGCCAAAGATAAACAACGGCACGACTATTACGATTATTAACATTTGTAAATCGATTTCCAGCAAAATATCGCTGATACCGCAAATACTGACACTTTTACATTCACATAATAAATATAGAAATTTCCTATCCTAATACAGAGAAATGTTACAAAAAAATATAATAAAAATAACAAACATATTTCATACCACATTCAGTAATATTAAGATATATATATATATATATATATAACTTGCCCAGATCGGCAAATAAATTGTGAAAATGCCAGGGAACGTTACATTGCCCCCTGGCAGCATTTGGCAAAGAGGTTTTACACTTTGACACAATGGTGCCAGTAACGTTCTTTACACCTCTGTATGTTTTATGGAATGGCTCTTGTAATTAGCCCCAGGATTATATAAGTACATGGCTCCCCCATTTGGGCGTAGGCAATCAGGAAACCTGGGCAAAACTGTGCCGGAGCCCAGCCATCCCAGTTGGTTTATAGTCCATATTAACAGTTTTTCATTTGAAGTATTTTTGCAGTTTGTCACAAACGGGTTTACACAATTACACAATATCACTATTTTTCTTGTGATACACTACAAGGTCACTTGTCCTAGGATATATCAATTACGGACGTACATAGTACATGTTCAATGTTTATCAAAATGAAGTCATTAATATGTTATTCAGTTTATGTAAACATTTCAAAAGCCAATAATGTATTTGATGAGCGGTGGGGTGCGGCGCTCGGCGCGGCGCGCTGACTTCGTGTAGGTCACCGCCCCATCGTTGACAGCTACGGCGCGTACGGGCGTGGCTGTCTGGTCTGCTACGGGCTGCTGTGGCCGCTGCATAGCTGCTATAGCCGAACGCGTTGGATACCAGCTCGCCCGTGCGACCCCTTCTTGCGGTGCTCCAGGAAACATGCAACAAGTTCACAAACAGTATACTATCCGTATTTCCTGCTGTGGGAAAGAACACACACAATTAGTGGTAGTTATTACTCAGTAGGCCTTCACTAGTCTGGTTCGCACAAGGTTTCATTGTCACAGTACACTTTTATGGGCACACAATATTTTCCACCGTCATGACTTGTCATTAGTCACACGCTCTTTCCTAGCGTCCCTTTACATACAAAAAGTTAAAATTTGACACTAGGTTTATCCACCGTCCGTTATCGGTTCACTGTTCGTGTTGTGCTAGTTCTTTATCAGTGACTGTCACTGTCTGTTTCTGCCGCACAATACTACACTTTTGTTAAAGTTTATTTATTTCTATTTACAATGTCCGCTGCTGAATTTGTTTGCAACAGCACATTCGTAACCTTTTACCAGAGTGTAAGATTTACGTACATACAATCAACGTCCTACGTAACCACAGTGAAGTCTCTGTAGGCGAAAATTTACTTGGACCGTATCTGGCTAGCTCTTTCTTATTGATTGAATCTGCACATGCTTCAATTGAAGCTTCTTTGTGAGTTTCTTTACGCTACATAAATTTACAACAAGGTTGCCTCCCGTGGTGCTCTCGGGTCACTACTGGGTGCATTATTTTGTGATAACACTAGTGAGATAATAAAGTTCTCAGGGCCTTATATTACTAATATTGTTCCGGGTTCAGATCTGTCAATCTGACAGCTACACATAGATACACATAATATAAAGGATTGTGCCAAGAAATATCTCAAATTAAACACAAATTAAAAGAGTACATAACACAAATATCCACACACATGAAAAAGGTCAATCATATTCTTATAACTATACACTCCTACACTAGTTCACCTTATTAATGTTCATTGTTTACAAAGGAACGGTGTCCGCATAGGACTATTAGTCTTTTACTGTAGGAATGCTTTTACATCCTTACGCGGATACAGTCCCCGTACTCTCCCTGAGTGGGGATCTGCTAAGAGATAGCTACACTCATGTGGCACACTTACTACTCTAAAAGGTCCATTATACACCAATTGCCACTTGCTATTCTGTTTCAAAGATGCCGAGGACTTAGGATGATTGCGTAAGAGCACCAAGTCCCCAACATTAAATGTTTGGTTATTCGTTACATGTCGATTATATTTTTCCGTCCTTTTCTGGGCGCACCTGGTAAGGTTGCATCCCGCTTTTCTTATCTTCTCTTCCTTAGGCTCAGGAATGACTGGGACCTTAGGCAAGGGTGCCAGCCACTCGTTCAGAGCTCGATTATTATTCATTAATATCTCATTTGGTGGATACCCCGTAGAAGCATGCGGGGTTGCGTTGTGAATTTCGACAAACTTATGTATCATATCTGGCCACCTTGTGTGCTTATATGCAATGTATAACCTGCAAAATTTATTTAACTCTCCAAATACTCTCTCTACTAAACTTGCTTGTGGGTGAAAGCGGGAAATTAGTATACGCTTTATATCTTGTTCATATAAATAGTTTTTCCAGGTATGGCCTGTAAAATATGAAGCATTATCCGATATTATCGCTTCAGGCTTACCTACTTGTATAAAATATTCTTTGCCTAACCATTTCACTATTCCACGAGCAGTGGCTGATTTAAGGCAGTATATTTTTAAATATTTTGAAAAGAGGTCATACACCGCTAAAATGTACTTCAATCCACCCCTGGCTCGTGGGTAGGGTCCTGCTATGTCTATAGATACTAATTGAAGTGGTCGATGAGGCACAATAGGATGCAGTTCAAACCTTGTGGACTTATTTTGAAACTTAGCCTTTTGGCACAGAGGACAAGTCCTGATAATGGTGCGAGTCTGCTGGCTTATCCCTTTAAAATAACAGAATTTGGATAAAATCCTTATTGTTTTGCCTATCCCAGCGTGACCCCATGCTAAATGCGTGTGCCACACTACAGCTGGGATAGCCTGTTGTGGTATACACACGACTCCGTGGTCATTTGACACACTTGTTTTATAATACAGAATATTATCTACTATTTTGAAATTCTGAACACTTTTAAGATTGGTTCCTTCTTTAATTTTGCTAATTATATCTCCCCAGATCGGATCAGTTTCCTGCAATATAGACATATTCTTACACATGTGTAAAAAGTCCCTCCTATGTACTTTATCTTGTACCAAGAGTATTCGATATTCCTCCGATTGTTCTAAAATATTTGACATTGAGGATTGCCCTAGTGGAAGCCTCGACAAAGCGTCTGCCACAACATTATCTTGTCCCTTTAGGTACATGATTTTAATTTTATATTCCTGTAATGCTAACCTCCATCTTAGCAAGCGGGTATGGTATAATTTGCAAGTCATTAAATAGCTCAGAGCCTGGTGGTCACTGAATACTTTGACTTCCTTACCATAGATATAGTAGTTAAATTTCTTTACCGCCCAGACCACTGCAAGAGCCTCTAATTCGGTAGCAGAATATGCTCTCTCGCAGCTGCTTAGTGTGCGGCTGGCAAACTCGATTATTTTTACTGTTGTGGGGTCGTTGCTCCTTTCCCACTGAAATAAACAAGCACCCAGACCGTATGAACACGAATCTGTCGCTATACAAAAATCTTTTGTCATGTCTGGGTGTCGCAATATGTTTGCATTCACCAAGGCGTTTTTGATAGCGTCAAATGCGCGTTGACATTCGTCTGTCCACACCCAGTGCGCATTTTTACGCAACAGGCTCAATAACGACTCGTTATTCATTAATTGGTTCGGGACAAATCGTCTAAAAAAGGATGCTAGACCTATAAATGCCTTGAGCTGTTTCTTAGTTCTAGGACTAGGAAACCCACGAATTGCATCAAGTTTTTTGTTGTCAGGTTTGATGCCTTGTGGTGTTATTATGTGACCTAGGAATTGAATCTGATTACGTCCAAACTTGGATTTATCAAGATTCGCTGTTACCCCTGCTTGCTTAAACCTTTCTAAGACTTTACTCAGTAGTTCTACGTGCTCCTCCCAGGTGGCAGTGGCAATCACTAGATCGTCTACATATACTGTCACCCTTTGCAGCAACTCCGGACCCAAAACCGCGTCAAGGGCTGTTATGAAAACTCCTGCACTTACATTTAGGCCGAAAGGTAGTACCCTAAATTGGTAGCTTCTTCCCCCAAATATAAATGCAGTATATTGTCTCGACTCGGGTGTAAGTAGAATTTGCCAGAAAGAACTTCTCATATCAATAGATGTCAAATATTGCACTCCATGGAATTTTCGAAGTTGCTCATCAAGGTTTTCCGGATGAGTCCTGACAGGTACAATGATTTCATTTATGTCTCTTGCATCCAGTACTAACCGTACCTGTCCGTCAGCTTTTGCTACCGCCACCAATGGACTACTATAAGGGGACAAAGACGGTTCTATTATTCCCCACTCGATCAGTTTTCTTATTTCCTTAGCTACTATTTCCTTCTTGGACCAAGGAATGGAGTATGAGGCTCGACAGTAAGTTTTGTGAGGCTTTACCTCGATCTTGTATTGATATCCCTTAACAACTCCTGGTCGTTCAGAAAATACATCTGCATAATTAGATAATAACTGTACTATTTCCTTCTGTTGAATTGAATTTAAATTTTCGGACTGTGATACTTTGTTCACTAATATATCCATATTCGCCTTTGATTGATCACCTTGTACGTCAGGATAATAGAGATTCTGCCCTGGACAATAATTGTCTAATTGTAGTATCGATTGATTCCTACATTTTATATTTATGGCGTTACAATTAGGTACAGGTACCTCTTCAGATCTAAGCATGGAAAATTCTATTCTCCTACCAGCATTCATCAAACTTAATTTTCCCCGAGAAAGGTCTATTATTGCGTCCCTCTCTCTCAAAAAATCTACCCCCAAAATGCAGGCTACCTTTAAACCCTTTACTACCAGGAATGAGCTCGTTATGGCTTCTTCCCCTATATACATCTCTACCCGCACTTGGAGCTTAATTATTTGTCGCTGTGCACTTATGGCTCCAGTGACTCTACAATTTTTCACGGGAAAAGTCAGCATACGCCTTTCCTTCCCCAGTACCTTGAATAAGTCCATACTCATAACACTAACAGTAGCACCTGTATCTATGACCACTTGCACATCAATATTGTTAATTTTAACTTCTATTATCACTTGTACATTGTCCTTGTGTTCCTTTATGCACGTGGATGGTTCGGTTATTAATTCATCTCCCATCTGTACCCCGTCATTATACCTAAGGATACAGATTGTTTTCGGTGTTTTGTTTTGTGTCGGGCTGCTCTCACTCCAAACCGTAGCCGACGATGGAGAGCGTATCTCGGCCGCATCTAGTTTGTTGAATTATTGCTAGTGGATGGGCGTGGCTGCTCTGTGTCATTGACCTCCACTATGTGCACGTTGTGTTGCGTCGGCCGCCACGGCTGCGCAATTGGCGCATTTTGTGGTGGCGGTCGGTTATTGTCATATCTATCACTGTTTTGCCGGTCCGGACTGGGCCTCTGGTTCTGTGGCCAAGTTCGGTTTGCATCATTATAAGTATTAGTGTTGTACGGCCCCCTGGCATTTTTCCATCTATGACTGCTTGGTGGGCCTGTTTCATACCGGTCATCGAACCTCCTTTTCCTATCATTATTCCCCGGTGGTCTATTTCCGTTCCGGTCTCTATCTCTATTTCCGTTTTGTGTATACCCTTGTCTCCTATTATTACCTCCGCCGTTTCTATTACTGGTTAGAGGCGTGTTATTTCTACCATTTCTATAACTATTTCCGTTACTTCTAATCTGTTCAGAGGCCGCCTTAATGTCCTCCTGAATCAGGTCAATTGCGTCCAGAATAGACAAGAAATGTTCCATATCATTTTCGGGCACGTGTATAAGCTTTTCCTTTACATCTATCGGCAAGTGTGATTTCAAAAGTCTGATCAAATCCCGAGATGAAATCTGTTCGTCCCAGTAACGGGTCTTATTAATGTACTTCTCAAAATATTTTCGCAAATTGCCTAATCGTGGAGAATACGGCTCTGGATTATATACTTCCTTCCGTAATCTCTCCTGAATACATGTTGACCAATATTTGGCCAAGAATGCCTTTTCGAATTGCTCATATGTATTGCAACTGTCAGCTGCTTCGGTTGCCCATAACGCAGCATCTCCCTGTATGTAAGACATAACAAACTGTATTTTCTGGGTATGACTCCAAACGCTAGGCAAAATGTTTCTAAATCCCTTGATAAACACTACAGGGTGAACAGATTTCTTCTCCGTTGTAAAGATCTGAAACTGTCGGTTCCTAATCAGACTTTCTTCAATCACTACTTTGGAATGACATTTATTTGTTCCGCTTACATCGGTTGCCTGTCCTGTCTTGCAGTCACAATTGTGTACTGCTGTATTTATATGCCTATCATTGTTGGACTTGGCTGGCGTGACATACGCCAGCGCATCGTCTTGCCGCAAACTTAGCTCCATTTCGGCAAGACGGCGGTCCACACTCCGCTGCCACAGCGGAATGTCCTTTTGCACTATCTTTTTAAGATCTTGCACATCCGCAGTAGAATCCATCTCTCTGGCCTCAATTGCGGCGTGCACTTTCTCATCTAATTCCTTTATGAAGTTACGTTCTACTTTGTGCACATGTTCGATCACTTTGTTCTCAATTACGTGGGTTGTATTAAGTTCTAGTTGTTCGACCCTATTAGTCAGGACACTGACTTCCTCTACGATATTGGCATTAGCCATTTGAATACTATTTAGTCCTTCGCTTAATGCTTGCACCGTTTTGGGCATGGTTTCATATTTTTGTTTCAAGTTAACAATGTCACTTTGCATAACTTCTAAAGCTTGCATCAACTGCAAGTCCCTCTCATGCATGCGTCGGTCACGCTCTGCTTGTTTGGCATCACGTTCTTTATCACGCTCTGCTTGTTTACATGCAAATTCAGCTACCAATCTCTGGTCACGCTTTGCTTGTTCGGCATCACGTTCTTTATCACGCTCTGCTTGTTTACATGCAAATTCAGCTACCAATCTCTGGTCACGCTTTGCTTGTTCGGCATCACGTTCTTTATCACGTTCTACTTGCATTTGTACAAATTCAGCTTGGAAAGTGATCATGCGCTCAAACATATCTTTTAATGATTGCACTTCTGACATCACACCACTCTCTGGTCCGTGCCCAGTGCTTGCGGATGGCTCACTATTTACGCTATCAACTGAATCACTGGGTGGCAGTGGCAACATTTCTTGCCCATCTGCCCCCAGATTCTCACATTGTACTTCCTGAGCTACGTCACTAACATTACTTTGTGTCCCATTTTCTAACTCGGTATCACTATTAACTAACTGTTGCTCATTATCCATGTTGATATCTTTCTGACTACGCAATCTAACCATAGTAAACAAAAGAAATAAAATCTGAACTAAGTATCCTAACACTTCAGGTTTCACTCACATAAGCACACAAGAAATGGACATTACCCAATACATACGTACTATATACTACAATGACTAACTACTTAAATGTCCTGTTATTTTAAAACAAAGTACTAACAACAAGCACACCACTAATGATCCGAGGACACTGCACGGAGGCTACTTTACTACCTACAGGACAACTACACTGTAGCTTTACCTTTTGGTGATCTATCTTGGGTGCTGCTGCCCCCTGATATTGTGGAAGGTTATTAATTTTTCAAAATAATGAGCTCTCTGCTTCAGCTCCGGATACATAGTGTTCTCATGCAAAAAATCATACACAGGTATTACCACACAATATTGGTTAAGCAATACATACAGTACATGACAAAATTATTAAATGTCCTGCAACAAAGTTCGACTATATTAATTCCCTAGGTATCTCAAGGGTATTTCGTGGCCACTGCATATTCGAGCCCCACGCTGGGCGCCATTTTAATGATATTCTCGTAAAATTTGAATCGAGCCCCACGTTGGGCGCCATTTTAATGATATTCCTGGAATGAATGATTTGAAATTTCGTAAAAATAAAAAAAGGAAATAATAATTTTATTTCTTGCTTAAAAGTTAATTTGCCTTAGTGCGAACTTTGTTGTAGAACCACTCTCTTCATTACGTGTGGTAATAGAAAAACAAATTTTACTTTCTTAAGGATTACGTACATTTAAAGGAAATTATTACGTGCACTCATATTAATTGGATAGTACTATCTGGATAAGAACTGAGTCTCTTAAATCATTCGGCCTTGGCATACACTTTCCAGAATGCAGTGGGTTTTTCTTTTTGTGAAATATTTTTACTGACTTTTATCCCGGCACTAGCCATAGAACACAAGAATATTTTAATTAACAGAAAATGTCTTAATTATTGCCAAGCCGACATTTATCACTGATCAAACCTACTACATTACGCATGTGATTTATAGATGACGTGGGCATGCTCATTTACATAAATAATTCACACTTTTAATGAATACTAATATATTTAGCCCAAACAACAAGTCAACTCACATTAATTCGTACGCTTTGATTAAAGGCGGCAAAGTCCCGACAGATACAAAAGAAGTACATCTTAACTCTGCTGGATAACCACGATGCATACACAACCTTTAGTGCCCACAATGCGGGTTAATGAATCAGGCGCGTCTAATGGGCGCGAGCGTAGCTGCACATCGCGTCTGCTAGAGCGATCAAGGATTAACACTTCCTCACTTCTTCCTCACTTCAGCTGCTCTGTCCACAACTGACCCTTCCTCACTCTAGCGGCTCTGTCCACACACCTATCTGCTCTGTCCACAACTGACCCTTCCTCACTCTAGCGGCTCTGTCCACACAACTAACTCTTCCACACACTAGCTGCTCTGTCCACACACTAGCTGCTCTTCCACACACTAGCTGCTCTGTCCATACAACGACAGAGAGTCTCCACATGCCAAAGATAAACAACGGCACGACTATTACGATTATTAACATTTCTTTGTAAATCGATTTCTAGCAAATATCGCTGATACCGCAAATACTGACACTTTTACATTCACATAATAAATATAGAAATTTCCTATCCTAATACAGAGAAATGTTACAAAAAAATATAATAAAAATAACAAACATATTTCATACCACATTCAGTAATATTAAGATATATATATATATATATATATAACTTGCCCAGATCGGCAAATAAATTGTGAACGTTACAAGTGGCCGTGCGGTTCCAGGCGGTACAGTCTGGAGCCGCGCGACCACTATTGTCGCAGGTTCGAATCCTGCCTTGGGCATGGATGTGTGTGATGTCCTTAGGTTAGTTAGGTTTAAGTAGTTCTAAGTTCAAGGGGACTGATGACCTCAGCAGTTAAGTCCCATAGTGCTCAGAGCCACTTGAACCATTTGAACCAAACAGATAACATGTAGGCCTTCATGAATAACTGTTTCATTTAAGTAATCAAGAGTCTGAACTGCCCCCTCATAAGGGGAGCACATACACCAAATAGGAAAGTCAAGAAACGTTACAATAAGAGGACCAGACTTAAAAGGCACTTTTCGTTGGGTATAGACTGGCAAAAGAAATAACACAGCAAGGTCAATTATACGAAAGCAAGAACAACGAGCCAAACGGTAGACACACTTCACTGCAAGATGCTGTATCTACAATGACGGCGAAACACCCAAACCCAACTATGAACCCTCAGCAATTGCAAATTGTTAGTCCCCTCTCCTCCTAAGCCATATAATTATAGGAGGTATGACATGTGCAGTTGAAGTTCCCACATTACAATACACAGGTCCAAAAGCGTTTGGCAAGGAGGTTGCCTAAAATTGAACCATCTAGCTGCGGCATGACGGCAGGGAGGGTCCAGCCACAGCATAGAAGAAACACTTCACCACTCCGGATCAGGAAACACCACTAGCTCACACAGTTGAAGATGCTCTGGTAACAAACAACACACGCAGTATCGACTCAATAAAATCAATGAATGGCCACAACTCAAGGAACCAACTGATGGTGGAACAGATCAGCTAAGAAATTTCAATGATCGCGGTGGACTTATAGGTATCAATAAGAACATAAAAATTAAGATCTCAGAATCTAAAACTTAACTGAAATTCATGAATCGAAGTGGAAACTTCCCTGTTTCAGAGAGGGCCGAGAATTTAGTACAGCAAAATGCTTCAACTCTCTATTGGTGTGACACATCCCAGAGCTTGCTGGCCAGCCTACACATGACGACAGCACCTTAAGTCAGCGATGGACCAAATCGACCCACAGATATGCCCAGCAACCTCTCGCCGGACTGTATGCTGAAGAAACTTAACAGAGCTCTCAAACCATCTTCCTCACTCCGTTACCACTTCCCAACTTGCCATGCATGAAAACAGCTCAATAACTTCGAGCAAAGATCGTAGTGGCCTCAAACCAGGGGGACGTCACACTACAGATCAAGCTACTGGCTCCAGGAATTCGAAAGGGGACGCCAGCAACTCCGTCACGGCTCAACCGCCCCCCTACCCCATTTAATCTATGGACCAAGGTGGTATCGCACTTACTCTGAGACTTATGGCGGTAAATTACCAAAGCTGAATCAAGGTTTCGAATTACTCCTGGCAATGGATGCTTGCTGTTAATATTGTGTGGTGGTTAGGTGCTCAACAGCAATACGAAAGCAAAACTGCTTAATTTGGAAGGCGAGACAGCATTGGTCGTATATTTTTGTTTATTATCGCAAAATCGATTTTCGGTCACTTCGTGACCATCTTCAGTGCTAGAAGTTAAAAAATTTTTCACATTACGATCAGAGAGTAAAAAAAAACAGAGGGCGTGTCAAGCCCCGTCACACCGAGGTCTGCTGAAAAAGTGCATGTAAACAGCGACCTCAGTCTATGTGATCGCCGTAATGCTTATTGACACCAGTGCTTACTAATTTAAGTTATATATTACAGGTATGTTCCTAACAAGTGTTATGTTCATATGCAGATGTAATTGTGATTTTCTGTTTTATACTCTCTGAACGTAATGTGAAAAAATTTTTAACTTCTAGCACTGAAGATGGTCACGAAGTGACCGAAAATCGATTTTGCGATAATAAACAAAAATATACGACCAATGCTGTCTCTCCTTCCAAGTATACCCATTATCTGGTCGTAGTGCACAAGACACTATGGAGTCGCCAATCAATAAAACTGCTTAAACTGTTCTGAAAGAAACGCCAGAGCATAAATGGCAACAAGAGCTTTGGCGGACCTAGACCAGCTGAAGATGTTGGTGAGATGGGCAATGGTAATGGCTGCCGTGACAACACAACCAGGGATTAACCATACAAATCTGGAAAACGCGCCAACAACCAACAAAATATGTCGGTTCCCCTTCTTGGAAGCGTACTGATCCCACAACCCAGTGGTCACTTCATCGTAATCAATCACTAATACAACTTGAAACCTATAATCGTGGAAAAAGGAATGTAAGGGGAAAGGTTAAGACACATGTACTATGTTGTGTCATTTCTGGCTGCTTCCTTGTTGACATAAATACCTCTGAAACCGGTATGTCTTTTGAAATCACAATTTCAGTTACTTACAACACTTAGTGAATAAAATATCAAATCTCAGTATGAGGCTTTGATTGATTAGAGGTGACCCCAGTTATGATACAGTTCTTAAGTTACACAACTGGCCATTAAAATTGCTAGACCACGAAGATGACGTGCTACAGACGCGAAATTTAACCGACAGGAAGAAAGATGCTGTGATATGCAAATGATTAGCTTTTCAGAGGATTCACACAAAGTTGGCGCCGGTGGCGACACCTACAACGTGCTGACATGAGCAAAGTTGCCAACCGATTTCTCATACACAAACAGCAGTTGACCGGCGTTGTCTGGTGAAACGTTGTTGTAACATTACGACATGAATGTAGGAATTGATACTGAAAGTTACATATCAGACATCATTTTGCCTTATAACACCAACAAAAAGAATGTCGGTACAATGAATAAGATAATAAATGAATATTTTGTGAAAAGATCCACAATGAGATGGCCTTACGTCTTACCCCTCAAAATTGCTGGCAGGGGGGTGTCTGAGAGCTTATTTATTATGGAAGACATAAAGTCTACTTGGAGGAGAAATTTTCCACTGAATATTAGCAAGGAATTAATTACAAGTCCAACGAGGACTTCAATGACTAATAGATCTTATGAAGACTCCAACGAAAAACCTTTGATCCAGAATCAGGGGCTATGGGAAGAGAAAATGGTGAACCTTCTGAAAAGTGTAGCATTTAATGGAAGCCAGTGTCAGCTGTGTTCGTGAAAATTTGACAGAATGTGGACTGTATTCTGTGAGATCTTCAAAACATGTGTTGCACAACTCATTTCAAGAAAATTTTGGAATTTCTGTGTTCCATGTAATGCCAGCATAAAGTAGACAAATGATTAGGAATATGATATCTGCTTATCTTTATTCGTTTGTGTCATCATTTCTTCAATTTTGTTTTGTGTCGTTAGGAAAAGTTTAACCAGCATGGTAAATTTTTATTGTATGTATGAGACAGAGGATAAAAATGAAAACAAGTATTACCTTAAACTTTGTATTCACAGGCACAGCGTTGTAACCTTTGAAACGTCTGATTAGAAAAATTATGAATTACTGTGCTGGTAAACCTCTTACATTATTTGGTTTCCAAACAGCTGAGCAAATCTCAATGCACTCAAACAGTTTTCTCTTTACTTATTCTGATCATCTCTAAACTGACACACAATATTTTTAGCACAACGCAATCTAACTTTCAATAATCCCTACAATATAATGGCCCTGACTAACAATAACCTATACCTTTCATGAATCACTTACCTCACAAAAATCTTAGTTACTCGAACTACTGCTATACAACGAGTGCCAATACTGCCAGCTAAATAACAGATTCTAACTACGGAAGGAACTAACTACTGATAGGCATAGTTAGCAAATGAAAGATTTTGATAAACAAACAATATATTTACCTTAATAATATATGAATTCATGACAACCATCTTTACAAATTTCCTTTTTCTGGCGGACATACATCCAGATCGTCCGCTTATAGTAACCTCTCAAAACTGTGGCATCTCTCTCTCCATATCCACCACTGCTGGCTGCTCACCTCCAACTGCACAATACTACACACTGTTCACATCCAACTGCCCACCACTACATAAGCGAATATTCCAACAATGAGCCCAACCAGCCATAGACTGCACACAGCACAGTCAGTGATTTTCATACAGAACGCTAAGTGGTGTTACCAACATAAAAACCTAAACAGCCTACTTACATAGCCCACATGCTCCCCACAAAAAATTTTACAAATTGTTTTGTGCAGTGGCCAAGACAAATTCGCTAATTATTAACGCTAATAAATATATCAAATGCACAGACTTATTGATATACTGTTGTTCAAAAGCAAAAATTTTCTAACAGTCTATAAAGTCAGTCCCGATGATTCATCACAGTAGTAATTACATAGCTCAAAATCTAATCAGTAAAAGAAAATGCACACAGAAGTAGTGGATTTCAATGCAGTCTTAAAGAATTAGTGTTGTCCTTCCAACAAGACAGTGCTAACTCTTGACGTGCAGACAGGTAATGTGCTACACCAAAGCAAACCCATCGCAGAGTCATTGGAAGTTTTGAAGGATATTGGTAGGTAGATCATCACAGACGAGACCCAATGTAGTCCTGGTAGAGATTTTGGTATTGATAGGCCACCAGAGGAGCAGACCCACTGCAGTCCTTGTAGAAATAATGGCATTGGTGGGCCATCAAATGTGCACTGTAGAGATGGCCAGCAACCATCTCTTGCGCCTCTGTGGGTGCACAAATACCATTTAAGAGTCTTGCGGACAATACAGCAAGTCCATAAATCACCACTTGTGCACTCACAAACTTTTTGGAATGTCCTTAGAACCAGCAGTGCTGTTAACCAGTCCCTTGCTGAATTATCAACACATGTGCAAGCACTAACAGTCACCCCCCTTTCTTTAACTTCTCACATATTGTGCATATACTATGACCAACCGAAACGTGTGCAGTGAAATGAAACTTAAATTGAAGAACTGGTGTCTATACAGTTATAAATTTAGAACATAAGAATACAATTACAAAGGTACAGAAAACATCATTACAGAACATAACAATACAGATAACATTTGTAGTAATACAGGCTTTACAAATGAATATAAATAAACATATACATTAGTGTTACAGGAATTATGATATAAGTAAATAAATAAAATAATGAGAATAGTTTTTCGAAACATTAACTTCACACATGAGCACTAAAACTGAATAAATAACGTCTAAACATCTTTACAAACTAAATAACATATTATTAATCCAAATTATATTTGAGGCTAACAGTATTCCTCATCATAGTGAATGTAGCTCAGTATTAGAAAAATCTACAACATAACTCTTATCAGGTAAACACATAAAGGCTGGAAGAATACAGATACACAAGGGTACAAAAACACAAAGCGGTGTAACACAAAAGAAAAGGACAGGGTTTGTTTTCAGTGTAACAAAAAAAAATGGCTCTGAGCACTATGGGACTCAACCGCTGAGGTCATAAGTCCCCTAGAACTTAGAACTACTTAAACCTAACTAACCTACGGACAACACACACATCCATGCCCGAGGCAGGATTCGAACCTGCGACCGTAGCGGTCGCGCGGTTCCAGACTGTAGCGCCAGAACTGCTCGGCCACCAGCGGCCGGCTTCAGTGTAACATTTGGTACTGCAGTCCAACCCAAAACTTAATTCCATAGATCTTTCCTCTTATTTTAACATTTGTTCCCACAAAAAAATCCTATCAAAGCATGCTTTCTGTATTTTTATGCTTACATATTTCTTGCCTTATTATTTATTTTCCATTATCATGCCTCATCATATGTTTCCAAGGAAATTCTACCAAAACCTGTTGTCCCTAAACCCTACATTTTGTTCATACCCTCTTTCAAAATAATTACTCTTCACTGTACTCTACTTGTTTGGCCAACCCTTTTACTTATAGCTTCTTAATGCATTTCTTCCAATTCTTGACAGCACATTCCCTTAAACTAACTTAAATCTACTGAACACAGATACATATACTAGAGAACAAGGCAATGCAACAGGACAAAACAATTAACACAAACAGCAATGACAAACAACGCAAATTGGAAAAGCAGGCAGCAATCAATATAAATTAGCAACATTACAACTAATATGAGCCAATGTGCGGCAACAAGAAAAATAAATCAGTTGTAAAACTGGCTTAATGCAACGTAAAATTCAGTAGGACAATGCCAGACAAGCAGCAGCAGCAAATTCAAAAACTTATACATAAACATGGCAAAGCTCAAGCAGAAAAAATATTACAGTAAACATAGGAAATATTTAATATCAGTGTCCTATCATAAACCTAGAGTGATGCATTACAAGAACTTACTCTACGAAACATTTTACCATGTCATTGAAAAAATTATGCACGCAATTGCTGTGAAGGGAAATGGCTGTTTGTGCTCCCCCCTTTTTTTAAGAAAGTAGTTAGTAATATTATTATTAAATTTTATTTTAACCAATGCTGCAGTGCAGCTAGAAAATAGATATTAAAACAAAATAAGCAAATATATGCATAAACCAAGGTATGAAACGTCATTCACTAGATATATGGCATTTCATAAGACGGTAAAAAAATATCTCTCAATTCGACAGACTGTAGTCGTAAAATGTCTCTCATCATTTCATTAGAAATTTCAGTAAATATTAAAAAGTATGAGCTCCTAAGTGTAATCATATGTATTCAACTATGAGCATGTCATATTTACTATGCTTTCTACAAAGAAATGTCAGTAGCGAGGTTAATGGCGTCTTTTTTGTTCACCTAATGGTTTTTTTCAGGCGACTGTCACGTAGCTGGGCGCCCACAACGCATTACATCACGTCACTTACCTTCCTTACCGAAATGTTCTCATCAGTTTCTGCTACTGTGACAGTCTCATATAAAAATTTCACAGTTTGAAAACTTGCGTTACAAATGTGTAGAAACCAAATCCCATAAACATAGCAGTGTCTAAAAATTTCCGTCAGCATTGTGGTACATTCACGCATGTACACACATTCATAACTCTTAAAGTACAATTCTTGGTTTCCAACATCGTTTTCACAAAACAGTGTTCCTAACCTTTTCTCGTTATTCATAAACATATAAAAACGTAATCACATTCCTCATATAGCATCATCTTATTGATCATAAACATACCTCATCAACATAATACACAGCGTCGTCGTAATAATATCATCATAGCACATCAATCAAATTTCAAAATCGTCATAGCCTCCTCCAATGATTTCAAAATCTAAAAAAAGATATCTCGGCTCGTTTCAATAAAGTCATCTACCTCAAAATGTACTTCAAAAATCAGGATCCCATACAAAATACATCATTCAAAGCTCTCATTGTATCACAATGGTTCCGATAAAATATAAACAGTTCACAAAGTACAGACAAAATACAATTTCGTAACTGTGAATTCACAGACGTAGTAAGAAAATTGTTTGTCTCGCTTAAATGATAAGATAGCTGTGTAATTCTGTGTTAGAGTAATATGGTATCGATGTGTAAAGATCTGTAAGCAAGTACCACATTAGCTAGGGCTCCTAGCGCTAGCCACACGCTTAGTATACAAAGGAGGTGTGTACCCCCTGAGGATTAATGTAACTATACCCTCAGGTGTTCCAGATTACAGCAGTGGAATGAAATGTATAACCTAAAACCTTCTTTGTATCTTTGTAACTCAAAATTTTTTTAAAATATTTAAGTACAAAAATTAATCACTAAAATGCATGACCTGTAGCGCTAAGCTGTGCGTCTTGCTGTAAGATAATATCTGACATTACTTAAAGGTAAAAATGTGCCAAGTGTCGCAGTTATCGTCGTCCATAAGCAAAGTTCTATAGAAGTCAATGTGCTTACCTTGTCAAAAACGGTAGTGTTATGCCAAGTGTATATATATCTTAGTTACTATGTACATTACCGTGACCGAGAAAGTACTGTACTGTAATGTATTGTTCTGTTGCGTAAAGGCTGACTTATTGTAGCTATGCCAAAAAGGTTACTGCTAAAACATATTTTACTTTCCAGAAGGATGTAGAAAAACTGTGCAGATATAAAACAGATAAAGCGCAAAAGCAATAATGTAAATTGTGTTACTCATTAATAGCGACATGATATGATTGTGTAGCTGTCAAATAAACTAACCACTGTGTCATCTGTTACCCCTCAGAAATTGCTTCAAATCCAGAATGTCTTTTCATGTAAACCAAAATGTTGTATTAAAATCTCATTAGCAGTATATGTTCTAAGTATGTAAGCCTTATAGTCGTTACGTAATCCTGCAACACGCAACCAAGAATGTACACACAATAGCACTGTCTCGTCTGTTCACTACAAAAATGCATTCGTAATTACTGTGTCTTGACTGGATACTTTACTTCAAAACATTGTTGCAGGTTAACAGTTTCTAAGTGTGACAAAGCGTACTAGTAACGTGAAGTGAAAACTTTTATGGCAAACACTAAGTTAAGAAGCAGACTGTTTCTCAATAAACGGTTTTACATGTTAAATGTGGTGTAATCTTTTACTTTTCCTGGTACACAGAGTTTCAACTTGAACGCAATTATCGTGCGGCATACGTTGGTAAAGATTTCTGGAATATTTCTCAAGTTTAGCTTATTTTTCTCAAGCCCAGCTATTGCACGTGACCTCCTCGGTGCAAGTCATGGTCTGTTACCTCTTTGTTGTCGCACTTTGTTATTGGGATTTGGAGATGTCACTTCTACAAATTCACGTGACCTCCTCGGTGCAAGTCATGGTCTGTTACCTCTTTGTTGTCGCACTTTGTTATTGGGATTTGGAGATGTCACTTCTACAAATTCACCTCTCGAGAGGCCCCTGCCCTGTTGGAATCACGAAAATTTTGGTTGAATCCTGGTCCGTTGTCATGATTACATCGTCTGTCGTCATGTCAGTAGTTTCTGTAGTTCCTTTCTTGTCGGTCGCGTGGTGTAGAAATTCTCCCTGAGTTGTAACTGCGAGGTGGGCTGTTGCACATGAGATTGTTCTGTCTCCCTTGAAAATAATAGTTCTGGTTCCCATATTGCCTGTTTCTATGATTGTCTCTATCATAGTCATTACCAAAGAGAGGTGATCTTTCCCTGTAATTATTACTACTCTGCCAACGGTTGTCATACGTGTGGTGTCTGTTTTGGTCAGGATTTGCGTTGTAAGAATAGCCTTGTCGTGTCCAGTTATTGTTTCTGTCGTCACGGAATTGTGACGGACGTGACCTATAACTGCTGTTCTCCTGGTTTCCTGTCCCGCGATTGTCAGTGTCAATTTCCAATTGTTGTAAGAGTCCCTGAAAAGCTTCGATGTCATCTTTGCAACGTCCTGCTAAAACAATATATCTCAAGTGTTCAGGCAGTTTGATTAAGCAAATGAAGACGAATTCTGAGGGGCTGTATGGGTTTGACAGGTACTGATTCTTGTGCAACAGGTCTTCAAAATATTTCCTAAGACTGGAGGATTCAGATTGTTCAAAGTGTTTAATCATTATGATGCTATGTTTTACGCGATCTTGAGTAGCTTGATACCAATACGCTGAGAGGAAGGCACGAAAAATTCTTCTTCACTGTGACAGTCGTGAATGACCACTCGCATTCTTACAGCTGGGTCACTCTCTAAGTCGCCACACATAAACTCTAATCTGTGCTCAGATGACTAGTTGGGAGGAAAACAATGAGAGAATTGATGAAGCCATGGTTGTGGATGAATGTCGTTGCCGGAATTCTTAAATGTTTTGAATTTACGTGTAGTAATAAAAAGCTTATAGTCAAAATCATTATGTGGGCGAGTCACATATCGGTCATTGTTACGTCGTGTCGGCGGTTCCATCTCAGAATTCGGTGCACCTTGCCAATTTCTTTCATAATTTCCGAAATGCCCTGTATTATTATTTTGTGGATTTTCCGTATATGCAAGTCCCTCTTCCCACATTGGAGCGCGAATATCCTCTGAAATATGTAACTGATGCCAATGATCTTGTACTTTCCGGATTTCCCTTTGTGTTGCATATTAATTTGATTCTGATTTTGTCTGAATTTTCTAATTTGTTCATACTCTTCTGTGTCAGTAAAAGCTTCTGCTGTTGTGTCATTCAGATCATCATCTACCTTTGTAGATAAGTTAGTCAACTGATCCGAAAGTTCGGCTGCTTTCTCCGATAATGAACTGATTTCCTCAGTGTGTTTTTCTGAAGCAAGTTTCAGAGTGTCCATTTGTGTTGAAAGCGTATCTACTATGTCCTTTAAGTTTCTGAGTCAATTTTAGCTTGCAAGGTGTCGTGATTTTCGTGACCAATACTTTGCAGTTCTTTTATGGTTGCTTCGTGATTCTGTAATGCATTTTCATGGCGCAAAAAAAATTGGTTGTAAAAGGCTCACAAATTTGTGTTTTGCGTCATTAAAGACTTTTTGACATTTCGATTCCTTTTTAAGTAACTTAGCAGTTAAATCTTCACGTGTTTGTTCAAGCGTTGGCTCAATTGTGATTCACTTTTGAAGATTTTGTTCCATTGTGTCTAACTTTTGTAGCTGTTGCTGTGTTCGTTCCTGATTTTGTTCCATTCGTTGCTTGAATTGCAATAACAATGCATTAGTGTCTGGAACTTGTTCTTTTGTACTTATCGGCACTGCATAACAGGCAACATTCGTATTTTGAAAACCAGAAAATGTGTCTTGACTTGACTGAGAAACGGGTAATGACGCAAAACTTGAATCTACCGTATTTGTAAAATTGTGTCCTGTCACTTCGGATTCCTGAGGCGAACTGTTGCCGGCCGATCTATCGACAATGCTTCCTGTTCTCTAATTGTTTCACTGTCTACACTATTATTTACCGGCTGGTCCATTTCCCTATGCACAATTACCAAATTACTACTTTGGATGTCTGTTAATTCATTACACTGTGGTGCTAACACAATACTCTCTTCTTCACTGTCATTTCTCAGTTTATTTTGGAGCCCAGTATTACGTTTTTCTTACGCCATAATTGACACAATATTTCACACGATAACACAGAAAAGCACAATTAGAAGATCAAAATAAGGAAACACATTAAAATAGCACTGAAAATAATATCCAATTAATTTGAAGCGAGGCTGCGAAATACTTGGTGCAAATCTACATGCATGTCACAAATGTTTTACAGGACAACAATGAAAAACTGCAACTACAAAGGAAATTCTCTCTGCAATTACGAGCTAGAAATAAACAACAACTACACTAATTACTCAAACTATATCAGAAAATTCCAGTGAGGTATCCTCGGCTAAGGGTCGACATATGAAACGTCCCCTTTGGAAAAATATGAATTACTGTGCTGTTAAACCTCTTATGTTATTTGGTTTTCAAACAGCTGAGCAAAACTCAACGCACTCAAACAGTTTTCTCTTTACTTATTCTGATCATCACTAAAGTGACACACAATATTTTTAGCGCAACGCAAACTGATTTTCAAAAATCCCTACAAAAGAATGGCCCTGACTAACAGTAACCTATAGTTTTCATGAATCACTTACCTCACAAAAATCTTCGTTACTCGAACAACTGCAATACAGCGAGCGCCAATACTGCCAGGTAAATAAAATATTCTAACTACTGAAGGCACTAACTAAGGATGGGCATAGTATGGAAATGAAAGATTTTGATAGAGATCAATGTATTTGCCCTAATAATGTTCAAAAGTCATCATATATATATCTATCAATTCATGACAACCATCTTTACAAATTTCCTTTTTCTGGCGGACACACGCCCAGATCGTCTGCTTATAGTAACCTCTCAAAACTGTGGCATCTCTCTCTCCACATCCACCACTGCTGGCTGCTCACCTCCAACTGCCCAACGCTACGCGCTGTTCACATCGAACTGCCCAACTCTACACATGCGAATATTCCAACAATCAGTCCAACCAGCCACAGACTGCCCACAGCACAGTCAGTGATTTTTAAACAGAGTGCTACATGGCGTTACCAACATAGAAACCTAAACAGCTTACTTCCACCTTAATTAGTTGTTTAAATGTGTTATGTTAACAAATAAAGTATATTTCTCATTTATGTTATTTGTTTTGTTGTATTTTGCATTAATTTCATTTCAATGATCACTTTTACTGCGTGGGGCCTCGCATGATCCATCATGGTAGTTCCTGTTGGCTCTGGTACTTTGTAGTCAGAATGTTAATCGACGTGACTTCGTAAGATCTCCCTGTCATAACAAAATTCCCTTGCCAGGAAAAATTGTGGATCTATGTGACGTTGCTAGGCGGACAATAAAAGCTAAATACACCAGGAAAAGCATTTTCATCAATTATATGTTGTGAGCACTCTGTTGGAATTATTAAATGGAAGGCACAACATAGCAGTTGCAGAGACGGATTTTAAATATCTTTTATTATACAGCAAGTACGGACGCTATGGGCAGCAATGAAGAATAACAAAATTGGAATTTTGATTCAGGCTTCTACCATTGTGGTATCTTATGCAGCAAACAGTGTTCACGAAGCAATTCAATAGAGATAGCAAGTTTCTGAAAACAAAGTCCGCTGTAATGTTATGTCCTTGTTCCTTGTACTTGAATGACAGGAAAAAACAGACCATTTTCCATCTGAGCAAGGCTGAGATGCTATTAACATTGGACATTCGGGATACACATGATTCTAATGTCTTTCTGGTCACCGTGGTACGGCTTCTGCGGGTTTTTCCCAACCCATTTCCACTGATATCCCAAATGGTTGTTGCAATCGCGTCAGAGCTACGTTGTTCCACTGTTTCGATACTGGTAATACGTCACGTCTCTCATCTGTTTCCTGGTAATACGTCACGTCTATCATCTGTTTCTTTTTGATAATAGCTTTCATAGATCATGGGACTGTGCAGCAGACGTTCTAGCAGTGGCGAAAGAATATTAGCATTAATGGATGAAAACCTTGAGACGTTTGATCTGACTAGCAGTGCAAACTTTTAGCTTTGAGGTCACACACAGAATGCTTTTGCTGCCAAGCCAACTCAACCCTCACAAGGCAAAGGACGGCAGATCCCTACGAAAGGGGTGGAACTCGGGCTGTTGAGACAGTTCATTGCTCGAGCCCTATTCAACCGGCCCTCAGCGAGCCTTCAAAGGACAGCTGGGCTGCTATTCAAAGGATGAGATGCAAACACCAAGCCGACATTTGAGAAGTTCGCTTCTGTAGTTACGCTACCAGCTCACTCACGCGGTCGGCAGCCTCTCTCGACCTCCCTCATACTGGAGGGACATCGGTCAAGGGGACACGGCCGAAGCATCTTTCACGCATAACCGACGGGAAAGCATTGACCCATACTCATGAAATCTCAGTCCTCTAAAACAAACTTCATAATCCTCGTTCACTACATACTCAGTTTAACGGTCCTTACCGTTCGATCTACAAAAACTTCTGTAACTCTTTATAGGATATTCTTCGTTGAATCAAAGCTTCAATTGTTGTTTTACAGTTCTGACATTTCCAAAGCCGTCTGATGTCTGTCCCCTTCCCCCGGATAACAATAGTGGACACACCACCATCCCCTCCAACATCTTGCTCTATTGTGCCAGTCTTGTCTGCTCTTCGTGCCTGCGATGACTAATATCCTGAAGTTTCTGTGCTGTGTTTTCTAATAGATATCGTTTATAGCAATCTACAATCTCTATTTTACGTCGGCTATTAAATTTACCGATCCGGGATTTTGTAGCAAGTGATCAGCATAAAGTTTCGTGCTGTGTTTCACGCAGTTATGTGGCAATTAAGAGTTTCAAAATTTGAGCAATATGGATGAAAAAAATTAAAAGTTCACCGCCCACATGAAATTCTAAAATAAATTAGGCGCTTTGGGGACTACTTGCACCCATTCTCAAATAGCATCGGGTTGGGACAGTTGGATTAATGTGCATTCATTTAGCACTCGGTGAAGCTGAAAGAAATATGTATGCCTGACACTCAAATTTCTGTCGTTACTGGCAGACATTCCATTATTATTTTCAAAAAGAAATATTATTGGCAAAGAAAGGAGGTTTCTACTAGCAGTAATCTGCCTACAGGGTATTTTCAGATTGTACTGTAAATTTTTTTGTATTTCCCTTCCGTTACCCAATAGTTATCGCTCTTTATGTGTTACTTCACACGAAATTATTTGATTTCGTTGCATATTACGATGTAAATCGTTAGAAACTGATCATCGTGGTAAACTAAGGAATCGGTATAAGTCTCATGTACCACTAGCGGAGAGTACTGAGAGTCTTTGAAAGTAACAGCTGCAGTCAAACATTATGCATCGCAATCGGCATCACAATAACAACCATGTGAGTGATAATTAGAAAGTGAATCTGTCATTTGAGTAAAATTTTTGGTTTTGCAGTTAGAAAGGTATGTCAAACCACTGCACCGAAAAGGGATTTCGAGTGAAAAGATCCATTTCAATCAACGAAGGGGCAGGAGCGAAATATATGGCTCACCGTCACGCAACTGCCTCGTCGTTAAGCGAATAGGCTTGAACGGAGACAAGGCAAGACTACTGGACAAGAGCGGCAATACCGACGGTGGGGGGTGGGGCGAAGGGAGGGAAGCGCCTTTCCCCTCTCTACCCCCGTCCTCCCACTCTCTCAGAACATTAAAAAGTCCATATGTCCGTATTACATAGGATTTTAGGAGGATCAGAACTGGAACTTTTTTATGGCTACTTACAAGTACCCACTCGTCTTCGAAAATATTAAAATGTTTCATAGCCCAAGCTCTAGCGCCGCCCCCCCCACCCTCCCCACCCCCCCCCCCCCACACCCCCAAAGAGCAGTATGGCCGCCTTTGTTACTGGGTGCTCTCCTTGAAGAGTCAATGTGGGTCTGCCACCCCTCACCCTACAATCTATAGTATGGGAGCCTTTGCTAGTGAATGCTTTCATTGAGGACTCATTGTCCCAAGTCTTACGTCAGGTCTGTGACCTACACGCCATAGATCAAAGGTAACCTTCGGAGTACCCTCACTGTTGGGCGTATGCGTACTGTTTCCGTCACTAAGATGGCTGTAGTGACGTTACGGAAAGAATAAGACAACATACCACTCTACACGTTCAACACATAAAACAGAAAGTCTGGCGCACTTTGCCCTTCTCTAAGTTCACCTGTTAAAAAATTCGCGATTCGAGGGAATAGTACCACAATCAAACTGTTGGTGTGTGCTGTGCAGATAAATAATAAGCGTGCCGGTGTCAGGTCATTATTGCTTTGTTAACCTATTTGTTCACTATTACGGGTGGCAGAAATTGAAGACGCCGAATTATAGTTTTATAAAAGACGTTATAGAAAGTTTAAATAGAAACAAACGTTCGTTTGCAGGTTGTGGGTATATACCTCTCCCGAAACCGAATGTTATTTATGGCTGTTTGTTGTTGTTGTTGTGGCCTTCAGTCCTGATACTGGTTTGATGCAGCTGGCTAGTGATGCAAAAAATTCAGAAATGATAATTTCGTGAATTTTGCGTAGTTGAATCTGTGTAAGCTAACATTTCCTGAACTTTGTTCGGTTACAATAAAGCGAGAACGGTCGAGGAGGTACAATTACGCTTTCAAAAAATATGGGAAACAGAAACTACATCAGAAAACTGGTAAACAGCATTATTTCACCAAATGCACAAAAAAGGACATGAAACTCTCACCAAAAACTATAGAGGAATATCCATTCTTCCAGTGGCTCACAAAATTCTTCCAAAATCATTAGGAAACAGGTAGGAAAGCCAAATGGATCAGCAATTCGGAGAGTATCAAGGAGGCTTTAGAAAAGGATGATCCTGAAATTACAATGAAATGAATACCCCCAGCTGCATACAGGCGTTGATATATGTCAATGGGGACAGTTGAAAATGTGTGCTCTGACCGCGGTAGAACCCGGGATCTCCTGCTTGCATGGCAGATGCTCTGTCCATCTTTTCTACTTTTTTTATTTTTTTGTTGTTCTCATTTTGTTCAATTTTGTTTGTTACATTTGTTCGGTGCGGATGCTCCATGACACCCGTTCAAGTTCTGTGTTGAGCCGTTGACTCAGTACTTTTTATTGCAGCCATCTGAGCCACAAAGGACACTAGTGCGAATGCAGGGACTTATCTGTGTCCCATCTCCCATGAGACCCACATTCCCAACTTATTGCCCCACACTATATTTATAGTGCCTCTACCCGTTATACTCATTACTCGCTGCTTTTTGCCGATAGCCGTAAGACTTCGGGCACTGTCTGTGCATCCGCACAGAGGAAGAAGGTTGTAAGCAGGAGATCCCGGATTCGAGTAACGGTCGGGCCACACATTTTCAACTGTCCCCGTTGACATACCGGGTGATCAGAAAGTCGGTATAAATTTAAAATCTGAATAAATCACGGAAGAATGTAGATAGAGAAGTACAAATCGTCGCACATGCTTGGTATGACATGGGGTTTTATTAGAACCAAAAAAATACAAAAGTTCAAAAAATGTCCGATAGATGGCGCTTCATCTGATCAGAAAAGCAATAATTAGCATAACAAAGTAAGACAAAGCAAAGATGATGTTCTTTACAGGAAATGCTCAATATGTCCACCATCATTCCTCAACAATAGCTGTAGCCGAGGAATAATGTTGTGAAAAGCACTGTAAAGCATGTCCGGAGTTATGGTAAGGCATTGGCGTCGGATGTTGTCTTTCAGCATCCCTAGAGATGTCGGTCGATCACGATATACTTGCGACTTCATGTAACCCCAAAGCCAATAATTGCACGGACTGAGGTCTGGGGACCTTGGAGGCCAAGGATGACGAAAATGGCGGCTGAGCTGACGATCATCAACAAACGAAGCGCGCAAGAGATCTTTCACGCATCTAGCAATATGGGGTGGAGCACCATCCTGCATAAACATTGTACGTTCCAGCAGATGTTTATCAGCCAGGCTGGGGATGATGCGATTCTGTAGCATATCGGCGTACCTCTCACCCGTCACGGTAGCAGTTTTGCTGTCCAGCGCCGTCTGTCGGACATTTTGTGAACTTTTTTTTCGGTTCTAATAAAACCCCATGTCATTCCAAGCATGTGTATCAATTTTTACCTCTATATCTACATTATTTCGTGGTTTATTAAGTTTTCAAATTTATACTGACTTTTGATCACCCGGTATATCAAACCATCTTCTTCTGTGCGGTTGCACAAACAGTGCCCGAACTCTTAAGGGAATCGGCAAGAAGCCGCAAGTAATGAGTGTAATGTTCAGGGGCACTGTGAATATAGTGCGGGACAATAAGTTGGGAATGTGGGTCTGACGAGAGGCGTGCCACAGATAAGCCCCTGCTGTCACACTATGTTCTGTGTCCTCAGTGGCTCAAATGGATGGAACATCTGCCGTGTAAGCAGGAGATCCCAGGTTCAATTCCCGGTCGGGGCACACATTCTCATCGGTCTGCAAGAACACATACCATCTCCATATATATAGGATGCCTGTGTGGAAAAAAATATAAATCTCACATTCATAATTAGGTACAGAAGAAACGAGATCTAAAATCATTTATATGACATTTGTAGATTTCAAAAAAATATGTAATTCAGTTGACAAGAATACATTGTTCAACATCTTAAGAGAGACAGTAGCTGGCAACAAATCAGTGGTAATCACAAAAGACTCACTAACAAATACAAGACGCAAGATTACATTTTTAGGCGAGACATTCAAAGCTTTTGATATCAAAATTCGTGTAGGACAGGAATATGGACTGTCTCCTCTGTTGTTCGGTTGTGTGCTAGTTAAGGTAATCAGGGAATGGAGGAAAGGAACAGAAGAAGAAGGAATTAGAAGAATCACAAGTGTCTGGAAATAGGTTAATCTGAGTTTTGATTTTTTGGATTTTGCAAATAATATTGTCATCTTCGCTGTATCTAAAGTAGATGCAACAATGCAGATAAATCTCCTACAAGAGACAGCTTCAAAATCAGGTCCACACATATCGTTTGAAGAACCTGAGTACATGTCAGATGTGAAGGAGGCTGTGAAATATATGGAAACTGATTTTAGCAGAATAAGAAAGGGCACAACATTTAAATATCTAGATGCAATGCTACAACCAAATGTATTAGACGAAGAAGCTATCCTAGCAAGAGCAAGGACATGGCTGTTTTAACCTAAAAAAAGCATGCATAATAAGAACTATATTCCCAAAAATGCAAAACATAGCCTCTACAGTATTGTCATTAAACCAGAATTCCTTTATGCATCATAATGCCTTTCGCTAAATACAGCCGAACAATCAGGAGAAACAGAAAAGGAGCAAAGGAAAAAAATCAGGAAAAGGCTAGATGAAAACAGGACAACAAAAAAATTTTCAACTTCTTTGATCGGAGCCCCAGAATATCAGTGACGTGGATAAAAGTAGTTAAAGCAGACCCTAGAGAATCATGGAAGAAGAAATACGAGAAAGGTTCAGAGCAAAAGAAAAAGGTTTCAAGGGCCTTCAGGAGAAAACAAAGAAAAAGATAGGTGCAGTATGCACAGAGGAAAGAAAATAAAAATGTAGGGAGAGAATGAAAAATTAATGGAAAGAAAGAAGGAGAAAATAAAGAATATATAAATTATATCAAGTGGTGCTTATTAGGTCAGATCAAAAATAAAAGTAGCGTAATCGAAGAAAACATCAAATATGCTTCAGAGAAATATTAAAAGTAGGCCACAGTATTACCATCCATTCGTTTTCGAGAAAATCAGAGCTCCATTAATAGTAAACAAAAGTCGAAATAAATTTGGCTCCACTGACATTGACTATGATGGAAAGAATGTTTTCACATAAATAGTCTATATTATAATGCGGTCTGAAATCTCGTTTAACGTGTGATTAACGGAATAAAGCAATGGTAAGCTTTTTTATATATCTTAGGCTTGTGGTATGTTGAAACATTTTATGTAAGACTAGCGACAAACCCCGGATTCGTGTACAGGAACAGTACAGGTTAGGAAAAACCCCGCTGGTTTTTTTCTGCCAAAATGAGAAAACCATTCTCAGGAACTGTTGTAAGGATCTAAATACGATTCTCACTAGAAAACTAGATCAATTCATGAGAAAGGTTTGCGTGTGTAGTTCATCGCCGTTACGCCGGTTAAGTAGTCCGGATTAGTCACTTAGTGGTACCCGTCGAACATAAGTACTGGTGGCACAGGGAAAATAAACGTTTAGATTAGTGATTATAAATCATAAACGTTAAAGGCTAAGCGTAAGTAAATCTGTTGTCATGAGAAATTCTATCACAGCTGCAAGTATTCTTCAGTTACATTACATGTAATTCCGAGAGGCTATTCTTTCCCTCCTCACAACAAATGACTTTCGACATTAGACAAGTACTGCTGGGTACCCGTAACTTTGAGAACGCCTGTTGCTACAAGCTGTCTTACTCTTTCATCTCTACATACGTGCTACAAGCACAGTACACAACGCTCTGTTTTATACATTAAAATATCTCGACTACTGCGTTAAATACTTTGCGTACCCTGTCCACCTCAAACACTTACGTCGCTCTACGACTGTTCACTCTCGTTGGATTTCCCTGGTTACTCACAGCGATGTCTTTCACACGCTGTGTTGCAGAAACGTATTCCTAACCTTAAGGGTTCTGACGCGGTACACTTTTCTTCCGGTGAAAAAATTATCTTAATATATGGTAGTTCACCGTTCCGCCTCTCCTTCATCGAAAGATTTTGAAAGCTGACTTCATATACTGAACGTCTCCGATTTAGGTGTTTAAGTGTCATATACGCTCGCAATTACTGCTTGTAGTGTTGCCGGATATTTGCAAACATCCCAACCCACCATCGGAAATCCGTCGACAAGAGATGCTCGTGAGTAAATTCAATAAGGATAAATATAGTGGGAAAGGAAAACTTTGTGTTTTCCTTTCTTCTACGCATTAAGTATGGAGCAGCGGTAAATCCGGTGAGAAGGGGAGCAGTAAAAATGGTATTAAAACCACTGGTCGTCCGGGAGTCATTTGTGCCATGGTGCAGCAAGTGCCTGGATCCGAGAGCCATGGAGTAAGCGACGCACCAATGAGGGCGTAATGAACAATTGAAGAGCGGTAGTTGATTTTCTGGTTTTCTCTCTTAGGTTCTACAGTATGCATGTATGGAAGTTTTGAATGTACACAAGAGAGTGGTATGACCACAGCAACTGTTAGTTGTTTTGTTAAAAATAAATGTTGGGCAAAATATACCCCTGTTTGTGAGAAGTGTGGTTATTTATTTAGTAGCGCAGTAGAGAGAACTTGCGGAAGCATTCCAGGACTCTTCACCGCAGTTGGATCGACAGGGAGGAAGCACGGAAGGATCCGGACCACCAAAAAAAGGAAAACTACTCTGAGAAAGGATAGAGGTAATACTAATTTCATCTGGCGGTGTATTGGGGTCATCAAGATATTGCCCTGTTATATCGACCAGGGACGCAACTTCCCGCTATTGCTGGTATAAGACCCACCACAAATCTTACAAAATAAAGAACAACAGGAAAGGAAGAAAAAATACACCCCACGCTTTCACTTTCTGTTAATCCACGCCGTCCTCATTCTTACATTTTTTTCATCCATTATGTCACTATAATCAGTGATGCTTACCCTAATCTACATCTAAATGTACATCGATACTTTGCAAATCACATTTAAGTGCCTGGCAGAGGGTTCATCGAACCACCTTAATAATTCCTTATTATCCTAATCCCGTATAGAGCGCGGAAATAACGGACACCTATATCATTCCGAACAAGCTCTAGTTTCCCTACATAGGTCGGTGTCAACAAAATGTTTTCGCACTCGGAGGAGAAAGTTGGAATTTAGTGAGAAGTTTCCGTCGCAACGAAAAACGTCTTTCTTTTAATGACGTCCAGCCCAAATCCTGTACAATTTTAGTGACATTCTCTCCCATATGTCGCGATAATACAAAACGTGCTGCCCTTCTTTGAACTCTTTCGCCGTTCTCCGTCAGTCCTATTTGGTAAGGATCCCACACCGCGCAGTAGATTCTAAAAGAGAAAGGACAAGTGTAGTGTAGTCAGTCTCCTTAGTAGATCTGTTACATTTTCTAAGTGTAAGTTTTATTAAACGCAGTCTTTGGTTAGCCTTCCCCACAACATTTTCTATGTGTTCCTTCCAAATTAAGTTCTTCGTAATTGTAATTCCTAAGTATTAAGTTGAATTTAGGATCTTTTTATTTGACCGATTTTTCGTGTAACCGAAGTTTAACGGATTTCTTTTAGGACTCACGTGGATGAACTCACACTCTTCGTTATTTAGGCTCAATTGGCAATTTTAACACCACTCACATATCTTTTCTAAATCGTTTTGCTGTATCTTTTGATCTTCTGATGACTTTATTGGTCGATAAACGACAGCGTCATCTGCAAACAACCTAAGAAGGATGCTCAGACTGTCTCCAGAATCGTTTGTATATATAAAGAAAAACAAGGACCTATAACACTACCTTGAGGAACGCCGACTAGGATTGCAACCGAGCAACACCTAGTGTGTCGACAATGCAAAGACACTCGTGGGTGGGTGTCGTGTGGGGCTTGGGTTGGAGAGTTGTGAAGACATGGGGGCAAATTGAACACAGATTTTATTTAATATCAAAATTTCAAACTAACAGAAAGTTAACCACATGAAATAAAATGAATAAAATTTCCATACCCCAAAAGCACTTAAGCATGTCTAAAATAATCAAGCATGAAATAGCGTTTTGATAATTACAGAATAAGGCAAAGTATAGAAAAAGGTCAGTCTGGACGTACAACAGGCCACTAAGCACAAACATATACGTATACTGAAATGTCTCGTACTCTCTCATAATCAGAAATGACTGCATAAATTTTACAGTGCCAAACAATACCTAACTTACTTGCGATCAGCAATATAGCCACTAACTACAACTTATTCTACTACTACTACTGAAACGTCCCCTATTAATAATTTTACAGGACTGTGCTTATACTGACACACAATAGTTTGTTAGCGCAACGCAATCTGACTTTCAAAATTCCCTACAAAAGAATGGCACTGACTAACATTAAACTATACCTTTCACAAATCACTTACCTCACAAAAATCTTCGCTGCTCGAGCTACTGCAATACAGCGAGCGCCACTATTGCCAGCTAAATAAAAGATTCAAACTATGGAAGGCACTAACTACTGATAGGGATAGTTAGCAAATGAAAGATATTAATAGAGAACAAAGAATGTATTTACCTTAATATCATCATATATATAGCAGTTCATGACAAATTACAAAACTCCGCCATCTCTCTCCCCACATCCACCACTGCTGGCGGCTCACCTCCAACTGCCCAACGCTACGCGCTGATCACAGCCAGCTGCCTAGCACTACAATGGCGAGTATTACAACAGTGCAAAGCAGCCACAGACTGCACACAGCACAGCCAGTGATTTTCATACAGAGGTGGCGTTACCAATAAAAAAACCTAAACAGCCTACTTACATAGCCCCCATGCTCCCCACAAAAAAAATTTACAAATTGGTTTGGGCAGTGGCCAATACAGATTTGAAAAAAATTTTCATAATTACAATAACAAAGAAATCAAATGCACACACTTATTGATACAATGTTGGTCAAAAGCAAAAATTTTCTCACAGTCCATAAAGACAGTCCTGATCATTCATCACATTGCAGTGTTTTTCTCAAAGTCTGAGCAGTAAAAGAAAATGCACACGGAAGTAGTGGATTTCCATGCAATCTTGAAGAAGTATTGTTGTCCTTCCAACGAAAAGACAGTGCTGACTCTACATGCAGACAGGTAATGGGCCACAACAGAGTAAACCCACAGCGGAGTCAGTCGAAATTTTGAAGAGTATTGGTGGGTAGGTCATCACAGAGCAGACCCACTGTAGTCCGGGTAGAGACTACGGCATTGGTGGGCCACCAGAGGCGCAGACCCACTGCAGTCCTTGTAGAAATAATGGTACTGGTGAGTCAGCAAAGACGCAGACCCACCGTAGTCCTTGTAGAGATTACGATACTAGTGGGCCACCAGAGGTGCAGACCCACTGCAGTCCTTGTAGAGATGGCCAGCAGCCATCTGTTGTGACTGTGCAGGTGCACAATCACCATTGAAGAGTCTTGCGGATAATATAGCAAGTCCATAACCACCACTTGTGCACTCACAAAGTTTTTGGAATTGTCCTTAGAACCAGCAATGCTGTTATCCAGTCCCTTGCTGAATTATTAACACATGTGCAAACACTATCAGTCCCTACTTCTCACATATTGTCCATATACTATGACCAACAAAAACGTGTGCAGTGAAATGTAACTTACAAGTTGCTTAATTTGATGAACTGGTGTCAATTACAATTTTATAACATAAGAACACAATAACAAAGGTACAAAACACATCAGTAAAGAACATAACAATACAGATAACATTTGTGGTAATAGGGACTTTACAAAAGAATAGAAATAGACATATACGTCAGTGTTACAGGAATTATGACACGAGTACATACATAAAAGATCAGAATAACTTTCGAAACATCAACTTCACACATGAGCATTAAAATAAAACAAAATAAATAATGTCTAAGCATATTTACAAGGTAAATAACATATTATTAATGTCATTTATATTTGAGGATAACAGTATTCCTCATCATAGTGAATGTAGCTTAGTATTAGAAGAAGAAAAAATTCAATGAAACTACACAGAGACAGGAAGAAAACAAATACACAAGGGTACACAAACACATAGTGGGATAACACAAAAGGAAAGGACAGGGTTTGTTTTACTGCAGTATTTTGCATGGAGATCTCCCTTCGTTCATCATTATTCCCAAAAGTCCTATCTAAGCCTGTTTTCTGTATTCTGTTCACATCCTCTGTCAAAAATAGTTTTTCTCCACTGTACAGTATCCTTTTTTTGCCAAACCATTTTCTGATAGCTTCTCAATGCATTTCTTATAAATTCATCATAGTTAGTTTCTTATATAGTCTACCCCCTCTTAAGCTGACTTAAATCTACTGAGCTCAGATATATATACCAAGGGACGAGGCAATGCAGCATCACATAAAACAATTAATATAAACAGCAATGAAAAAAACGCAGATTTGCGAAGCAAGCAGCATTAAGAAATTAGCAAAGCAATTGTAATATTACAACTAATCTAAGGCAATGTGCAGCAAACAATAAAAATAAATCATTAGTAAAACTGGCTTAACAGAATAATACAAAGTCAAATTCAATAACACTATGCCTGGCAAACAGCAGCAACTTATACCTAAACATGACATAGCTCAAGCAGAAAAAATATTACACTAAAAATGGCCATGTCTAATACCTATGTCACATCTTAACACTAGAGTGATGCATCACGAGAACTTACACTAGCAGATACGTTACCAAATCGTAAAGAAATTGTTTATGCAATTCCTGTGAAGGGAAATGTCTTTTTATGCTCCCTCATTTTTTGGAAATATATCACAAAACTATTATTTACTGGATCTGGAGACAGAAAATATTTATATTAGTACATCTATAAAATTTTATTTTAACCAGTGCTGCAGTGCAGCTAGAAACTAGATATTAAACAAAATGAGTAAATAAATACATAAAGCAAGCCATATGGCATTTCTCTCAATTCTCGTAGATAGACACTTGTCCTAATCGGGTGTGCAGATGTAAGAATGTTTCCAAGCTATTATTAGCGTGTCGTATTTACGATGCTTTCTACAAACGAATGTCAATAGTGAGGATAATGGCCTCCCCTTTTTTTTTCTACCACCTGCGTCACACACTAATGGCTTTTTCTCAAGGCGGCTGGCACACCTGGCCGCTCACAACGCATTACGTGCAGGTGGTCACTTAACTTTCGTACGGAAATATTTACGACACCAGTTTCCGCTACAGTGACAGTCTCATATAAAAATATTTCACAGGTCAAGAATCTGGGTTACAAATCTGTAGAAACAAAATCCTATAAATATAACAGCGTCCAAAAAATTTTCGCCAGCATTGTGATACATTCACGCATATACACACATTTCATAACTCTTAAAGTACGATTCTTAGTTTCCAACAACCTTTTTCACAAACCATAGTCCCTAACTTCTATTCATTATTCATATACACATAAACACGTAATCACATTCCTTATATAGCATCAGCTTATTGATCATAAACATACCACAACAACATAATACACATAGTCGTCATAAAAATAACATCATAACACCTCAGTCAACTCTCAAAATCGTCGTAGCTTCCTCCAATAATATCAAAACTTAAAAAAAATTCTCTGCTCATGTCAAAAGTGTCATCTACCTCAAACGTACTTTAAAATCATGCTCCCTTACCAAATATATCATTCAAAGCTCTCATAGTATCACAATGGTTCTGAAAAAATATGAACAGTTCACAAAGTACAAACAACATACAATTTCGTAAGTGTGAAAATATCCAACTGTGTAATTGCATAAACATGTGTCACTGACGTAGTAAAAAGAATGTTTATTTCTCTGTCAAATAATCAGATAGCTGTGTAATTTATGTGTTGGAGAAATATGGTACCGATGTGTAAAGTTGTATAAGCAAATACCATATTAGCTAGGGTTCCTTGTGGTTGCCACACACATGGTACACAAAGTAAGCGTGTACCCCCCTGAGGATTAATGTAATTATACCCTCAGGTGTTACAGATTACAGCAATGGAATGAAATGTATCACGGAAAACTTTCTTTGCAATTTAAAAATCTTTAAAAATAAATGTTTTAAGTACAAAATTAACCATTCAAATACGTGTCCTGTAGCGCTAAACTGTGTGTCATGTCGCAACATAATCTCTGTGGAAGTCTCGTAGTTATCGTCCTCCGAAAGCTAAGTTCTGCAGATGTCAATGTACTTACCTCATGATACAAAAAAGTGAAATGCTTTGCGTATAGATATCGTAGTTATTACGCTTATTGTTGTGATGAAGAAAGTACTGTACTGTAACGTATTGTTGTGCCACGAAAAAGGCTGTCTCATTGTTGCTATACCACAAAAGTTACTACTAAAACATGTTTTTCTTTCCAAAAGAATTCAGAAAACTGTGCAGATATAAAACAGATACACCGCAAAAGCAACATTGTAAATTGTCACTCATTAGTAGCGTCGTGATAAAAATCGTGTAGCTGTCACATAAACTAACCTCTGTGTCATCTGGTATCTCTCAGAAAGCACTTTAAATTCAGAATGTATTTTCAAATAAACCAAAATGTTGCATTAAAATCTCATTAGCAGTACTGGTAAATGTTCTAAGTATGTGAGCCTTATAGTCGTTACGTAATCGTGCAACTAACAAGCAAGAATGTACAAATACAACACTGTGTCATCTGTTCACTATAATAATGCATTCGTAATTTCTGTTTAAAAATGTTCCCTAGGTTGTAGACTGGATATTTAACTTCAAACATTGTTGCATGTTAACAGATTCTAAGTCTGACAAAGCTTACTAGCAATGTAAAGTGAAAGGTTATATGGCAAAGACAAAGTTAAAAAGCAGATTATCTTTCAATAAACGGTTTTACATGTGAAATGTGGTGTAAACCTTTACTCTTCCTAATACGCAGAGTTTCAACTTCAACGCAATTATCATGCGGTATACGACGGTAAAGAATACTGAAATTTTTCTCAAGGTTAGCGTCTGTGTTATTTTTCTCTGAGCCAGCCGGCGCACGCGGCTCCCTGCGGTGCGAGTCATTGTCTGTTCCCTTGTTGGCGCGCGTCGTTATTGGGATTAGGAGACCTAGCTTCTACAAATTCACGTTGTCGAAAGTACCCTGCTCTGTTTAAATCCCGCCAGTTTTGATGCAATTCAGGTCTGTCGTTACGAATATATCGTCCTACGTCATGTCGGTAGTTTACATAGTTTCTTGTTTGTCGGTCATGTGGTGGAGAATTTCTCCCTGAATCGTAACTGTGCGCCGAACTGTTGCGTCTGAAGTTATTCTGTCTCCCTTTTTTTTAATGAACAGCTTATAGTCAAAATCATCATGTCGGCGAGTCGCATACCGGTCATTGTTACGTCGTGTCGGCGGTTCCATCTCAAAATTCGGTGCACATTGCCAATTTCTTTCATAACTTCCGAAATGCCCTGTGTTATTATTTTGCGGCTTTTCCGTATTTCTAAGTCCCTCTTCCCGTGTTGGAGCGCGAGTGTCCTCTGAAATACGTAATTCTTGTATTACCTGTGTCAGCTGATCTTGTACTTCCCGGATTTCTCTTTTGTACTGTGTACTGATTTGATTTTGTTTGAATTTTCTAATTTGTTCATACTCTTCTGTGTCAGTGAAGGCTACAGGTCTTGTGTCATTCAGATCATCATCTACCTTTGTAGATAAGTTAGTGACCTGATCCGAAAGTTCGGCTACTTTCTCCGATAGTGAACACATTTCCTCAGTGTGTTTTTCTGAACCAAGTTTCAGAGTGTCCATTTGTGTTGAAATCGAATCTACTGTGTCCTTCAAGTTTTCCTGAGTTTTTGCAAGTTGCGTAACCGAATCGGTAGATGCAACTGAGTCAAATTTAGCATGCAAGGTCTCATGATTTTCATGAACAGTAGTTTGCAGTTCTTTTATGACTGCTTCGTGATTCTGTAGTGCATTTTCATGACGCGAAAAAATAGGTTGGAAATGCTCACAAATTTGTGTTTTTACGTCACTACAGACTTTTTGACATTTCGAATCAATGTGATGTAACTCAGTAGTTAAATCCTCACGTGTTTGTTCAAGAGTTTGCTCCAATGAGTCTAACTTTTGAAGATTTTGTTCCATTGCGTCTAACTTTTGAAGATTTTGTCCTATTTGTTTCTGATTTTGTTCAAGTGTTGTGTCTAACTTTTTAAGATTTTGTTCCACTGTGTCTAACTTTTGAAGATTTTGTTCCATTATGTCTAACTTTTGAAGCTTTTGTCCCATTTGTTGCATTAATTGTAATAACAGTCCACTGGTGTCTGAAACATGTTCCTCAGTGCTATTCGGCAGTGAAGTTGCACCGGCAACATTCACATTTTGACAAGCAGAAAATGTGTCTTGACTCATTTGAGAAAACGGTGAGGACCCAAAACCTGAGTCTACAATATTTGCGAGATTGTTTCCTGTCATTTCAGATTCCTGAGGCGAGCTGTTGCCGACCGATCGATCGATAATGCTTCCCTGTTCTCTAATTGTTTCACTGTCTACACCATTGTTTGCCGCCCGCTCCATTTCCCTATGCGCAATTACCAAATTACTACTTTGAACATTAGTTAATTCATTACTCTGCGGCGCTAACACACTGCTTTCGTCTTCACTGTCATTTCTCAATTTAGCTTGGAGCCTTGTATTACGTTTTTCACACGCCATTATTGCCACAGTATTTCACACGACAACACAGAAAAGCACAATTTGAAGAGCAAAAATAAGAAAACACATTAACATAACACTGAAAATAATATCTAGTTAATTGCAGCTGCGAAATACTTGGTGCAAATCTACATGCGTGCCACACCTGTTTTACTGTACAACAATGAAAGACTGCAACTACAAAGGAGATTCTCTCTACAATTACGCGCTAGCAATAAACAAAATCTACACTAATTACACAAACTACAAGAAAAAATCAGAAGATTCCAGTGATGTATCCTAGGCTAAGGGTCGACATATGAAACGTCCCCTTTTAATAATTTTACAGGACTGTGCTTATACTGACACACAATATTTTGTTAGCGCAACGCAATCTGACTTTCAAAATTCCCTACAAAAGAATGGCCCTGACTAACATTAAACTATACCTTTCACAAATCACTTACCTCACAAAAATCTTCGCTGCTCAAGCTACTGCAATACAGCGAGCGCCACTACTGCCAGCTAAATAAAAGATTCAAACTATGGAAGGCACTAACTACTGATAGGGATAGTTAGCAAATGAAAGATATTAATAGAGAACAAAGAATGTATTTACCTTGATATCATCATATATATAGCAGTTCATGACAAATTACAAAACTCCGCCATCTCTCTCCCCACATCCACCACTGCTGGCGGCTCACCTCCAACTGCCCAACGCTACGCGCTGTTCACAGCCAGCTGCCTAGCACTACAATGGCGAGTTTTACAACAATGGAAAGCAGCCACAGACTGCACACAGCACAGCCAGTGATTTTCATACAGAGGTGGCGTTACCAATAAAAAAACCTAAACAGCCTACTTACACTACCACCACCCAACATCTAAGACATCAGCTACCAACAAAACTACGTTGCTTCTGTCTGAATAATGTGTTGCACAAAGCTAATGTTACAATACAATTCATTAACGACAGTCCTCTCATATAAGCCAGGTTGATAAGGAAACGGGAGGTTCTCCACAGAAACGGTTAGGAAAGGACTACATGGAAAACACTGAGAAGAAAAAGGAAGAGGATGGTAGGACATCTGTTAAGACACCAGGGAATAACTTCCATAGCATTAGAGGGATACAGTGATTGTAATACATCCAGAAAATATTTGGGAAGGGTGCAAGTGCTACACTGATATGAAAAGATTGGCACACGAGAGTGGTGGGCCACATTGAATCAGTCAGAAGGCAGATGACAAAGAAAAAGAAGAAAAGACAAAGAAAGAGTGCCAGTAACGCAACAGAAACTTAATACACAGAAATGAACCAATATTTGAACCACTAGAACTCAAATGCATAATTTATTCAAGCTCATGGCGAACACAGTCAACTTCTGTTTGATTTGATTAATAACGCTCACACTGTGTACTGAAACAATTAAGTTTGCTCTCTGTCACAGCACGCCCTGTAATGCCGGAAATGCATATCCTCCTATTTCCATCTATTGTACTATAAAATTTTTTCCTTATTTTCTTACCTGAAGATATGACATTTTTGTGTCTTTACATATTGTATTTATTTTATATGCATTTATGTCGATGTATAATTTGTTTGTTTTGTAAATATTATTTGTACTTTTACGCTGGGTCTGGTCTAGGGAAAACTATGCTATCGAACGATCGATAGGTCGTGTGGAGAGCCAAAGTGTTCAGGATCTTTGGTAGTGTTAACTCCGCCGCCTGGAGCGCGGGCAGAGGGAGTCTGGCTGGAGTAGGGCGGTGGAGCAGGTGTGTTGAGTGACGCTCCCGCGATTTGCCGCGCTTTCGGGGTTTGGCAGCATGTAATTGCTCTCGACTTGCTGTGATAGTTTTTGACACGGTGTCGCGGACGGGAAGCATTAGCTGGCGCACATCAAGAGCCCGTGTCGCCTGGTGACCGTGTCGAGAAGAAGGCGCGCCAACATCCAGCTTCTGCAACAGCGACGGGCGACAATGAGTGACTGTCGCCACCTCCTCGATCGACGACTTCAAACCTTCAGTCAACCAACAAGGAAGACTGGAAGCAAGTAAAGTTTTAGAACTGTGTGACAGACCTCAGCTTTTCAAACTGTTCAATTTGTCTCACAAAATTACAGCAATGCAGTATGAACCTTTGTTGCTCATTGTCCCAATTGCATTACCAAGCAGGGTCCCCTCCTTTTCCGGAATGAACCCGAGTGTCGTTGAAATTCAAACGCCAGTATTAAAGTAATATCATTCCATTTCACTGTTTTAATTTCAAAGTTCAGTTAAAGTATTCATAGCTGGCTACAATATTTAGATTACACAAGCACAAATTAAGAGTGCGAGTTTTGTTACCATATTTTAGCTTACCTGTGACTGCAGCTCAGCTTGGTACGTACCAAATTTTACTATTGCTAATTGTTCAGAATCATTTAATTCAAGTTCACAGTTAAATCTCTTAATTCTAAATTGCGTAGATTTCTTTTTGAATTTCGTAGTGGTTCAGAAACAAAGCTCACTATTAATTTCAGTCACTAAATTAACTTTCAATTTTCCGGTTTTATTAATTCTTGTGCTAAATTAAGTCAGAGTGTTGCGAAATTTATTACTTCTGACAAACATTCAGTTTTCACACAACATTTGTAAACCTTCAGTTTCCACGCTTTTAGTGCTAATTATATGTGCAATAACCTTTCTTTTTCAGTTATTATAGTAGTTTTCTTTAGGACTGGCGACCGTAATTTTCCCCAAATCTCAAATAACTAATTAAGGCCAGTTAATTATTTACGTAACGACCGCACATGTACTTCCTTTATTAACTTTCCCGCTTTTTAAAATTAATTTCCACCAATTTCATTTGCATTTTTCCTTTCATTTAGATGTAACCCTTTCCTCCCCCTTTACCGACAGATTAACTTCGTTGACGATTGCTTTTCCTAAATTTCCATTAGGTACAGGGGGGGTTAATTTTTCACTGTCATTAAGGTCGATAAGTGAGCGGGAGGTTACAACGCTACCGCACAGCCGGTGTACAATAAGTACATAAGCTGTTACATAGACTCACATGCTTCTGTTCATGAATTTTTGTTGTAGAAATAGCTACACACAGAGCACATTCACACATAACACAATGCACAGCTTCAACTACAAAATGACTAGTCTGCCACCGCCAGTAGCGCAAGGGTACTTAGATAGAGCTCTCTGAGATTAGCAGAAGCTGTTTCTTTAACTTGTCTGGAATAGTTGAGCTTCCTGCCGTGTAAAGAAAGTAACTGCTCCACCAGGTTGTTGTCTACACAACAGCACCATCAATGCTGCCTGTTGCGTCGTTCTGCATCTGTCTCACGCACAGTATTTCCTGAGGTCTGTCAGACTTGGCTCGGCCCAAGAGTCCCTGCTTCGTTTGACTCCGGCAACAGCCCACACAACAAACCGTCCACTCCTCCAAGCACAGCCTGAGTCAAGAAACTTTGCCGCCGTCAGAGCCGTCTGTGCTCCTCCACCGACTGCTAATGATGTGCCACGAGTGCCGACTGTGGACACAGCACTGTCTTCACGGAGGTATTGCAAGTTCTGATCAACGTAGCTGACTGTTAATTGCCATCCAACCCTGAACCAAGCTCTGCAGCGGTGGCGCTCGCGTTCATTATATGAGCTGCTATGTCTGTCCTCGTGGAAGGAATCTCTGGAGGCAAGCAGAACCGACCGTGGCATTCAACACGACACACAGTAGGACATCAAAATCACCTCCCCGTAGTTTTTGAGCTAATCAGGCAATTCAAAGAATCTTAAAAATTATAGTTCATTATTATCAGTTCTAAATAAAGGCAGCCCTTGACTTAAGCTGCGCTCTGTCCTGGCATCTGAATATAAAACCGAATCAATAGTAAAAGAATGAAGGGATGCGGGGAACAGATATCTGTAGCACACAAGCAAATTTAACAAACATTGAATGATTCTCTCTCTCTCCAGCAACAAGCATGTATATTGTGGAAAATTATGGTTGCTATCGGTTTCACAGCCAAAGCAAATAATCTCAATGAAGCAATCACGGCAAAGTAGCTAACGATGATTCGTTTAAAATATAATTTTTATTTTGTAAGCACCACTTCCCCCGCAGTTTCATTGCTACTAAATTTTATTTTAAAACAGCCAAATACAGCCAGTAGAGCAGATTGATAGTATTCAAAAATGTTTCTTTTCAGACTATCTCACTATAACTAAAGTACTAGAAAGACGTACTCTCTACGCTTTTTTGCAAAGCCCTTGCGTTTCTAGAACTCTGTAACGTGATGAACACGTCGACTAAAGCCCGAGGTTACAAAGCTGTCAGGCTGTATTTTAGGACTGCGTTGTTTTTGGATACCTCCAAGTAACCTCAGATCTTACGAATTGCTGAATAATCGAAATACTTTATGGAACCTAATGACTGTACAAACTTAATCGCACATACGAACAACTTTGCTAAGAAAGAGGAGCTGTAAGAAAAGATAATAACTAAAAATAATAGTGTATCCTGTGGTTCAAGATTTCTCGTCGTGCGTAGTTTTCGGGAGTAGAAATGTGGTGCCATTCCACGGACGCTAACCCTGCGAGGAGCGGAAATACCAGACGAACCAGGCAGCTCTGTTGGCAGCAGAACGGAACGGAGAATACAGCAAGGCGGAACAAAGGGAGCAGGGGAGCAGGCATCAGAGAGTTTGATTATGACAACGAGGGCAGCGAATAACGTTCGAGTGATATGGAGATACCGATATAGCCTATTTAACAACTTGTGGAAGGGTTTCAAACGGCACAGGACAGGAATGACGATTGAATAAGATAATGTGATTCCTGAGTTTCTCCCGGCGTATTTGATAATCAAAATATCCACGGGTGTACTGCCTGTCTACAGTGTCCAACGGGCACAATATTTCGGCGATCATACATGTCGCCATCATCAGGTGAACTGACGGACTGAGCTCCTGTGAATGGGTGTATCGGAAGACAACGTACACTGATCTGCATTTGCACGCAGACAGCTGCCACCACCCTTCACAGAGGAATGGGGTACTTAAAACTCTAGTACATAGGGCGCGCATTATCTCTGACGCAGAGAGTCTACCCCAGGAACTGGAACGTGTGAGAACTTTATTTCGAAAAAATGGGTACTCGGAGTGGCAGATTCAACGTGCTCTCCGCCCAACCACTACAGCACTACCTGTGGAGATGGATGAAATCACGAGGGAAAAGGTAGGCACTGCGTTTATTCCATATACAGGCTCACTCTCGGGGAAAATCGCACGAATTTTGAAGAAACACCGGGTTGGAACTGTGTTTTGTCCTCCGAATAAAACTCGTGCACTGGTGGGGAGCGCCAAAGATGACCTTGGTTTGAGGAAGGCCGGCGTGTACCAGATTCCGTGTCAATGTGGCGAGTCGTATATTGGTCAGACGATGCGTACCGTCGAGGATCGATGCCGTGAACACCAGAGGCACACTCGACTGATGTGTCCGAGCAAGTCGGTGGTCGCTGAACATTGTTTGTCGGAAAATCACGCTATGGAGTACGTTGTTAGAGAGGCCATCGAAATTCGCACCAATGACGAACTCATAAACCGTGACTGTGGCTATAATCTTAGCAACGCTTGATTGGGTTAATGAAGAGTAAACCGAGCAAACGTATAGTTGTGACTACCACGGCGGACAGAGCCATCACACAGACGTCATCTCAGACGCCGTCACAATATGTTCCACCGCGCGACCGTGACGAGGGACGCGGACAGCGGAGGGAGCGCACCGCGGGTGGAGGGTATTTAAATCGGCCGCCGCCGCGACCGAACCCAGTTCCCTCTGAGCAGCCATAGCGTACAGATCTCAGTGCCGGCTCGTTCACAGGAGCTCAGTCCGTCAGTTCACCTGATGATGGCGACATGTAGGATCGCCGAAATATTGTGCCCGTTGGACACTGCAGACCGGCAGTACACCCGTGGATATTTTGATTAAATAAGATAATAATTGAGCACGTTTTATTTTTACGAAGTCCTAAACGCAGTGAGGGGGTTGAGGTTTTTGGGGGAAGAGACCAAACAGCGAGGTCATCTGTCTCATGGGATTAGGGAAGGACGGGGAAGGAAGTCGGCCGTGCCTTTTCAAAGGAGCCATCGCGGTATTTGCTTGGAGCGATTTAGGGAAATCACGGAAAATCTAAATCAGGATGGCCGGACGCGGGATTGAACCGCTGAACTCCCGAATGCGATAAACGCAGTGAAATAATGCGGTAGAATCCTTGGTGAGATTTTATGACAATTATTAATGCCAAAACATTAAACTGAGAAATAATAAACGATTATTGAAAGGAAACAATTGGTGGTCTCTTATTTCGTTAAATCACTAAAAAATAACTTCAAGGAAAGCTCGAAGCAGCTTGTGTCTGGTCTCCTCCCCCAAACAACCCAACCCCAACCACATTTCAGCTTGGCTTACCATAATCTTAAAGGCGACAGAGATAGAACCATTAATTTGCTATTAAAAACAGTCTCGATCACGATTTCCTTATAATATGGGATTTCAAGCGAAATTTGTGGCTGGACTGAGGGAAATGTATTGGGACTATTGCTGTTCATATTGTATGTCAATGACCTTGCAGACAATGTTAATAATAAGATCAGGCTTTTTGCAGATGATGCTGTTATCTGTAATGAAGTACTAACTGAGAGAAGCTGCATAAATATTCAGTCAGATCTTGATGAGATTTCAACTTGGTGCAGAGACTGGCATCTTGCTCTAAATGTTCAGAAATGTACAATTGGGCACTTTACAAAGCTTGAAAACGTTGTATCCTATGATTGTAATATCAGTGAGTCCCTGCTGGAATCGGCCAACTCATACAAACACATGGATATAACAAATTGTAGGGATGTGAAATGGAACTATCACATAGGTTCAGTCGTGGGTAGAGCATGTGGTAGACTGTGGTTCTTCGGTAGAATACTGTGGAAGTGCAATCAGTCTATAAAAGAGGTTGCTTACAAATCATTCTTTCGACCGATTCTAGAAGTTGCTCAAGTGTGTGGCGCCAGTACCAGATATTGAACGTATACAGAGAAGGGACGAATGGTTAAAGGTTTGTTTAATCCATGGGACAGTGTCATAGAGATACTGAAGGAACTGCAGTGGCAGGCTCTTGAAGACAGACGTAAACTAGCCCGAGAAAGTCTATTAACAAAGTTTCAAGAGCCGGCTTTAAATAATTACTTTAGGGATATACTACAACCCCCAACGTATCGCTCACACAGGGATCGTGAGAATAAGATTAGAATAATTACTATAGCACAGAGGCATTCAAACAATCATTCTTACCGTGCTCCGTTCTTGAATGGAACAGAAAGAAACCCGAATATCTGGTACAATCGGAAGTACCCCACGCCATGAACCTTTCGGTGGTTTGCAGAGTGTAGATGTAGAAGCAGGTGTAGACGTGTAAACCAAAAGGCTCAATATACTACCAGGCTTCGACAGTCAGTTTCGAGACAACACAGGATAACAACAGGCAAAAGTGAGCAAGATATTGACACTAACACCACTGCAAACGGCAACGAATTGGGAAGCAGGTTCACATGACGTGTTTCCCTAAATTTTGAGAAGGTTAATGTGCTATCAATCCACCAATCAGTGCATTAAAATCAACTCACCAAATAATCAGATGGTGTTGTAATGTTCAGTCACACAAGTCAAGGCAGATCGTGCAGCGGTCGTAACGGACACAGGCTCTCGGAAGGCATAGCGGAAGGCAGATGAAAAATTCAAGGACGAAAGAGGTAGCGTTCCTCACATACCCAAGGCGTGGTCCGCATGTCTCGACTCAGTTACGGACTTCTGAGACGCCACTGCAGGAGCAACACAGTCAACTCACCAAACACGCAGTACCTAAGCGTGCCTCAATTCCCTTTCCTCCAAGCCTCCTAAGAACGAATTCTGACCCACCGGATCCGCTGACTGCCACGCCATCTTCCCCTCGCTTAAGCAAAGATATCATTTCAGTCATGACACGATTATCGATGGTCGTGGCATGGCTCAAGCAGGACATCTCAAATGCCTCGATGCTCTTCAGTTTCTGTTTTCCCACTGCCGGTGATTCATCATCAAACAATGCTGTTCCCCAACCGAAAATTCTAAGAAATTTCTTCCTCAAATTAAGGCCTGTATTGGATATCAATAGACTTCTCTTGGCCTTCTTTGCCACTGCTAGCCTGCTTTATACCTTCTCCTTACTTCGTTCGTCATGAGTAATTTTGCTTCCAAGTTATGAGAAATCTTTAATTTCTTCTACTTCGTAATCATTAATTTGGACGTTAAGTTTCTCGATGTTCTCTTTTCTGATAAATGTCATTACGTTGTATTTTTCAGGTTTACTCTCGCTGCACATTCTGCACGCATTATAATGTTCATTTCCTCTAACAGATTATTCTTCTTCGCTTTCATAGAGGGTAGCGATGTTATCGGCGAATCTTATCACTGATGTCCTTTCACGACGAATTTTAATCCCGCTCTTAAAACGTTCCATTATTTCCCTCATTGCTTCTTCGATGTACGGTTGAACAGAAGGAACAGAATGTGTACCTTTCTGACACAATTTTTAATCCCTGCACTTCTTTCTTCATCTCCCAGTGTGATTGTTCCTTCTAGGTTCTTGTACAACCCTATAAGCGTGCCCTGAATCTTGTTCAGCCTTACTTCCGTTATCAACCGTCACATGAGAAATGTCCCTCTGGCACCATTACCTTACCAAAATGCCAAACTGATCGTCATGTAACTGATCTTCAGTTTTGTTTTCCATTCTTCTGAACATTATCCTTGTCAGTAGTTTGGGTGCATCAGCTGTTAAACTAAGTGTGCGATGGCTTTCGCACGTATCTGCCCTGTCTATCTTCGAAAATGTACTGATGATATTTTTCCGAAGATCTGATGGTACGTTGCCATTCACGTACATGCTACGCTAACTGGAGTAGTCGTTGGGTAGCCATTTCCTTCATTGATTTTAGAAATTCCGACGGAATGTTACCTCTCCCTTGTTCCTTACTTGATCCCAAACTTACCAGAGTCTTTTAAGTTCCAGTACTGGATCCCCTACGTCATCCGCATAGACTCCAATTTCTTCTTCTGTGACGTTAACACACATGTCCTCCCCTGATAGAGACCGTAGAAGCCTCTAATAAACTCATTACGCCTACCGTCTCAGCTCTACGCCTAACAGTCGAATTCTCATTGCGCTCATGACGTTACCCCCTTGCTTTTAATTGCACCAAAGGTTGTTTTCACTTTACTGTACGCTGAGTCAGTCCTCGCGACCAACATTTCTTTTTCAGTTTCTTCGCGTCTTACCTGCAGCCACTTCACCTTGGCTTCCCTGCCCTTGCAATTTATTTAATTCGTAATTGCTGTATTCCTGACCTTTCCTCGAGATTTTTATATATCTCACTTTCGTCGATCATTTCAAATATCTCATCTGTTACCCAAGATTTCTTCGCATTTACCTTCCTTATATTCGTTTGTCCAACATCTGTGAATGTCGTTTTTAGAGATGTCCACTCCCCTTCAACTCAGTAGCCTACTATGCTGTTGCTTATCGCAGTATCCACATTCTTTGCGATCTTCAAACACGTCTCGTAATTACTCCGTAGTTCATTGTCCCACTGTCTCCCACGTTGACTCTTTCGGACGATTCTTTAACCTTCAGTCTACCTTTAATCATTACCAAATTGTGATCTGAGTTTACATCTGCACCTCTGTACGCCTTACAGTCCAGTGTCCGATTGCAGGGTCTTTGTCTGAACATGATGTAATTCAGCTGAAACCTTTCACATTTCTGGGTCTTTTCCAAGTGTGCCTCCTTAGCTTGTCGTTCCTGGAGGAGGGCATTCGCTATTACCGTCTGTAATTTATTGGAGAACTCAGTCTTTGTCCTCTCTCATATCTACTGCCAAGCACATATTCTCCCATAGCCATTGCCGAGGTGTCGTGTACAGAAAGAGGTCTCATGTAGAAGTTGGTATCTCAGGAGGGCACAACAAATGAGGACAGTCGCTGCCAGGAGCGTCAACGAACCGGAGATGTCAGCGTAGACAGCAGACATGTGTTCCCTTAAGCGACCTCAGCCGGAAAAGTAAGTCCGCGTGCAGATGACAGTATCGTCTTAGCAAAGATCCGTATGAGTGCTGGTAGAATTATTCAGAAACTTATGTCAAGTTTTAGGTAATTGTACTCTAATGCGAAACTATGATTCTTCATCGAAAGAAATGCTGAAATTTAGATTTGTCACTAACAGTATCAATTACATATTGTCTGAGTACGATTATTGTTTCAGAATTAAATATTTGCCATGCTCTAATAATTGGTGTGTGTGTTCTAGTATCTTCTCGACTCCTCTTGAAATAGACTTGGTAGAATTCGGCACACTTTCTTCTATTTCTTATCATACAACCACGTTCGAATCCCCCAAGCCTATTAGATTTTCATCTCCATTTACACATTGAATTAAACATCAGTATTCTTATATACTTCCTCTGTCTCCTCAGATGCTTGCTTACTCCCTTCGGCTACTGCTTGCGAAGTTGGCATGTATACCTAAACAATAGTGGTAGACGCGGATGTTGTTGTCGAATCTTATAAGAACTAGCCTATCACTGGTCTGTTCACAGTAGCTCACTCTCTGTCCTACTTTCCTATTCAAAACATCCCAATACCGTGATACCAATATCTGATGCTGTTGATATTACCCTGCATTCATCCGACGACTAATCTTCATCTTCTCTCCATTTCAGTTCTCTGCCCTCTACTACATCTGTACTGAGCCTTTGTATTTCCCATTTTAGATTCTCCAGGTTTATTACTACAGTAAAACATCTTAAATTCGATACTTCTACCAGCAGAATGTAATTCCATCGTGTATTATTCCGTCTTCTCCTCATGGTCGCGTTCCCATTGGCAGTCCCATCACGTAGATCCGTACTGTCTGCCCAAACTGCAATCTTTTGTCAATACAGACATCATCATCACACTTAAACTACAGGCCACATGTCCTGTGGGTAGGCAGTATATGTCTTTAACGCAGAGGTATCCATTGCATTCTGCACCCCAGTGTCGTTGATCAGTGCTGATTCTGCCATCTTTTAGGTGCAGTTTCCCATCTCAAGGGCAAAAGACTGCCATGAACCTCTGCTCGCTCCCCACCTCTTTGATAAGGCCGTTGGAACAAGGAGGGTGACTTTTTATGCCGGAAGTCCTCGGCCGACATTGCTGAGGATTTTTAATCAAAATTTAAGCAGTGGTATATTTAGAACCTGGGACACACGTTGTGAAAGACACCACCTTTTAATTCTTTTTCGTTTCAGATAAGAACCTACAGTCCACTTGTCTGCAAAGCGATTATAACTGTAGAGTCGCGCCGCCCTTGCACCAAAAGACATGTGTGGAATCAGTTTTCTCTTCATTTCGATCGGTATTGTTATCAGCATTCGGCCTGGGTGGACGTAACATGATATCTATTTAAGTTGATCGTTGACTGTTTTACATTTTTAATTATGGAGAGCTGCCAGTTCTCGGACGGAACACGCTGAGCTACCGTACCGACAGACCCCTAGACCACGGATGTTACTTGAAATGTCACAAATAACGCTAAGATACGTGAATTAATTAACGTAATATTGCGTAATATGTATAACTTTGTGGTGGTAATGTTAACAGGGTTTACGTTCATTAAGAGGTTGAGTAGCTCTCCGGACGCTTCTATGGATGTGCATGGCACTCAGTATTCGATGTGGATTGTAGGAATAATGTACTTCAATGTCTACATGACGATTAATTTGAGTATTAAATCGTAGTGAACTACAAGAAACATGTCAAATTTCGTGGTTTCAATAGCCGTCGTTAATCTGAGCGCAGACTATGTGGTCAAATTATGACATAGTTGCACATTGATTACAGGGGCTTTCTTATATATCAACCGCCACCGGTGAGGAAAAACGGCACTTACCTATGGAAGAGAAAAGAAATGTTGGTGACAGAAAAATCTAGTGTAACAGAAATCCGATGGCTAAGATTAACGTTACTATCGCGTATAACATCGTCACATCTGACTCATGGCAAACACATTTTGTATTATTACACCCTAGTCAGAAGGGTATAGATAGCATCAGCAGGCTACGTACGGTTGTTTATAGATTGGAAACAGAAAGAAAAGCTCCCTTTCTTCACCAATTTGGGAGTGGTCTTGTTTGCCACACTTGATGAAAAGAGTAGCTGAGGCATACTGAATTGAATTCGGTCTTGAGTGTGAGCAGAATTACGAATGTCTGACAGTGATTACACCAGTTCCCACATGGAGAAGGTATTTCTAGAACTCAGTGTCGAATTTGTACCTTTCTACAACGCCGTACTAGTATCGCTCTGACCTTGTGTGGCTGACGTTTCAGGCTGTAGTATGAATCGAGCATTAATACGGATACTGTAGGTGGCTAACTGATTTTGTTGAACATTTTTGAGATGGCTTACCATATTTCAGTCGAGCGCTGGAATATATCGCACAACGTCATTCTGGTTTCCTTAGCTGCGTATTGGGTCTTTAATGTCACTACTCCACAGTATCAAGTTTCTTTGCGGTTGGTGTTTTAATCTTTGCAGACGTGCATGGTTATCCCTGGTCACTGAATGTCGGTACTCCATCCATCAGGGAACGGGATATCAATCGAGATATTAAGTATGTGGGATAGACGCCTTCGTAGCATTTTTGATTACACACTTAAAGTGATCTACCCACTCCAGAACGCTCTGATAATTTGAGACTCCTCAGTTGACTGTAAAGTGTCCAATTGGCATTGACGAGCAACAGTTTCGGTTTTATTCTCCATTAGATGTATCTTAGGACGCCCAAACAGGAATGGTCAATATTCAAGTGTGGTACAGAAGCGATAATTGTAAGCAAAAATGTCTAGCACACATGGTCTCCAAAAGGCATACCTTAAACGCTAGGACCACTTCATCTTTTATACTGTTAAACAAGTATTTTCTATTACAAGCTCTTAGCTTTCCACACTTTAGAAGACGGTAGTTGGACCAAAAGAAGATAAAATTGTTCAGTGATTATGGGATCTACAATGAGCTATGAGATTTGGTTCAGCAGAATGGAAGTGTTCCACAGTAGCGAAAATGAATAAGTGTTCATAGCTCTTGAGGTATGCACATAAGAGCACATATTTGCTGGACTCCGGAGCACTGCTGAAATGCGTGGTGGGGCTGGTTTTTTGTAGACAAAGCGCTGTTAAGTTATGACATTCGCCACATCTTTACCTCCATACCTGAGGTGACAGAGTCGTGGGATAGCTATATGCAGACATGCAGATGGCGGTCTTATCGCGTAGACAAGGTATAAAAGGGCAGTGTATCACTTATAGGAGCTATCATTAGTACAAAGCTGAGTCATGTGAGGTTTCCGTGATGATTACGGCCGGACGACTGCAATTAACAGACACTAAACGCGAAGTGGTAGTTGGAACTAGACGCATAGAACATCCATTTCGGATATCGTTCGAAAATTCAATATTCTGAGAACAACAGTGTCAGATAGTAATATCTGGCACTACTTCTCACCACGAACAACGAAGTGGTCGAGGGCGTTCACTTAACACCCGAGAGTAGCTGTGTTTGTTTATAGTTGTCAGTGCTAAGAGACAAGCAAAACTGCGTGGAATAACCGTAGAAATCAACGTGGAGCATAGTAAGTACGTACACGTTATGCCTGTGCTGCAAAATTTTGCGTTAATGGCCTGTGGCAGCATAGACCGACGCGAGTGCCTTTACTAAAAGCACGACATCGCCTGAAACGCCACTCCTGGGCACGTGACCACATCGGTTGGACTCTAGAGAACTGGAAAACAACGGCTATGTAAATGAGTCCAGACTTCAGTTAGTAATAGCTGATGGTAGTTGTTGAAGCACAGATCCTACGAAGCCATGCACCCAAGTTGTCAACAAGGCATTGTCAATATAATAATGGCTCCATTTGGTGTGGACAGTGTATACATGGAATGAACTGGATCGTCTGGTGCAACTGAAACGTCCATTGACTTGGAATGGTTAAGTTTGCCTACTGGGAGACCGTATATGCCATTTATAGACTTTCATGTAACAGCGGTGGAATTTTTGTGGATGAGAATGCGCCATGTCACCGGGCCACAGTTGCTCACTACTGGTTTGAAGCGCGTTCTGGACAATTCGAGCAAATGTTTTGGGCACTCAGATCGCCCCGAATGAATCCCATCGAACTTTTATGGGACGTAATCGGGAGGTTGCTTCGTGTACAAAATCCTGCACAATATTATCGGTATGGACATTCTGCGTAATGTTGAGGTCCACACTTGGCCGGGAGGCTTTCTATATCTATTCCAAAAAAAAAAAAAGAAGTGTGGCGCCAGCTCGGACTTCAGCTTCGTCTCAGTACCCATATATAGTACGTATAGGATCAGTTACAACAGTTGTGACAGAGACTGCCTTCACGAGTTGTGTCCACAAAGGGTTTATGATACCCTGCCCGCCAGAATCAGTGAATGCATCAAGCCCAGATGCGGCATAACTTTTTAGTGATAAATAGGCTCATGCCAAAAAGTCCCTGTTAATTTCTCTAGTTTTTGCAATCGCTTCAGTGTTTCACTGTTTGCTTCAGGGAGTTGCATGAAGCTGTACTCACTACGAAGCTGTTTCACGTGATAAACAGGAAGGGACTTCAAAACCAGGTAGAAACAACATACGGAAACAAGGAGCAAATACGCAGACAACAAATTAACCCTACAGTCGCATCTAATCAAAGAAGAACCACTCTAGTACGAATATTGTAATTAATCTTACGATTTGCGTAAAATGGAAAACGCTTACTCATATGGATTTCCTGGAAAAATTATAACAATGTGCGCCACAGCAGTATCAATCTCCTTCACACACGGAAAAAGTTTAAAACAAAACACCGTTTTTCTTCATGATTTTCAGACGCATTGAATGCTTTGCAATGTAACTGAAGGTAGTGCCGCCACATAGAAGTACACATTACGTCTCATTCAGTGCAATGAATAGACTACGCACATTACTTCATGCTTTATGTCGTGTAAACATCTTACTTGCGTGCAGGCATGCATTTGCTGATTCCACTAATCGTCACTGGCTTTCCAAGCTTCGTTCGTTTCAGTAGTTCACGGTGTGGACTTCCGAATTTACTTTTTTCATATTACCACTTTTTATGTGTCTTTCTCTTATGTGTATATGTACGTTTTTTAAATGTCTTGAATTTATATACACTCCTGGAAATTGAAATAAGAACACCGTGAATTCATTGTCCCAGGAAGGGGAAACTTTATTGACACATTCCTGGGGTCAGATACATCACATGATCACACTGACAGAACCACAGGCACATAGACACAGGCAACAGAGCATGCACAATGTCGGCACTAGTACAGTGTATATCCACCTTTCGCAGCAATGCAGGCTGCTATTCTCCCATGGAGACGATCGTAGAGATGCTGGATGTAGTCCTGTGGAACGGCTTGCCATGCCATTTCCACCTGGCGCCTCAGTTGGACCAGCGCTCGTGCTGGACGTGCAGACCGCGTGAGACGACGCTTCATCCAGTCCCAAACATGCTCAATGGGGGACAGATCCGGAGATCTTGCTGGCCACGGTAGTTGACTTACACCTTCTAGAGCACGTTGGGTGGCACGGGATACATGCGGACGTGCATTGTCCTGTTGGAACAGCAAGTTCCCTTGCCGGTCTAGGAATGGTAGAACGATGGGTTCGATGACGGTTTGGATGCACCGTGCACTATTCAGTGTCCCCTCGACGATCACCAGTGGTGTACGGCCAGTATAGGAGATCGCTCCCCACACCATGATGCCGGGTGTTGGCCCTGTGTGCCTCGGTCGTATGCAGTCCTGATTGTGGCGCTCACCTGCACGGCGCCAAACACGCATACGACCATCATTGGCACCAAGGCAGAAGCGACTCTCATCGCTGAAGACGACACGTCTCCATTCGTCCCTCCATTCACGCCTGTCGCGACACCACTGGAGGCGGGCTGCACGATGTTGGGGCGTGAGCGGAAGACGGCCTAACGATGTGCGGGACCGTAGCCCAGCTTCATGGAGACGGTTGCGAATGGTCCTCGCCGATACCCCAGGAGCAACAGTGTCCCTAATTTGCTGGGAAGTGGCGGTGCGGTCCCCTACGGCACTGCGTAGGATCCTACGGTCTTGGCGTGCATCCGTGCGTCGCTGCGGGCCGGTGCCAGGTCGACGGGCACGTGCCCCTTCCGCCGACCACTGGCGACAACATCGATGTACTGTGGAGACCTCCCGCCCCACGTGTTGAGCAATTCGGCGGTACGTCCACCCGGCCTCCCGCATGCCCACTATACGCCCTCGCTCAAAGTCCGTCAACTGCACATACGGTTCACGTCCACGCTGTCGCGGCATGCTACCAGTGTTAAATACTGCGATGGAGCTCCGTATGCCACGGCAAACTGGCTGACACTGACGGCGGCGGTGCACAAATGCTGCGCAGCTAGCGCCATTCGACGGCCAACACCGCGGGTCCTGGTGTGTCCGCTGTGCCGTGCGTATGATCATTGCTTGTACAGCCCTCTCGCAGTGTCCGGAGCAAGTATGGTGGGTCTGACACACCGGAGTCAATGTGTTCTTTTTTCCATTTCCAGGAGTGTATTTTCCTATAGTTTCTACATCGTTGATTTTATATCATTAATACTATTAGTTTCTTTGATGTCTACCTGTCCTGCCTTTTACAGCCATTCCCAGTAATTTCCCCCCCCCCCCCCTCATACAAAGCGCAACACTTCAAATGTCTCATTAGTATATGCTTGTATAACTCTTTACGACATCTAAGTAAGTTCATCTTACATGTGGTCACTGTCTTCAACTGTGGACGAATTTTTTTATAACATTATATGCTTTACCATGCGATTCTGGTGATGTTTATAAAAAAAAAATGTTCAAATGTGTGTGAAATCTTATGGGACTTAACTGCTAAGGTCATCAGTCCCTAAGCTTAGACACTACTTAGCCTAAATTATCCTAAGGACAAACACGCACACCCAAGCCCGAGGGACGACTCGAACCTCCGCCGGGACCAGCCGCACAGTGATGTTTATAGATGAGTCCTTATACAACATTACTTACCTCAATTTGCTTCTTTCAGTTATGTTTGGTTTTACTCTCTTTATGCTATAACTTATTTCACAGTACTTTGTTATTCAGTTATGTAAATAAAAAAAACTACTGGAAAACGACCACGGTGGTTGACACCCGTCGAGGTAATTAAAAATAAAAGTAGATAGCAGCTGGTGTCTTCTGCTCCAAAACAAAACCAAGTAACGGCTACTGTACATTCCACACTTACGTGGTATAGGAACAGATCAAGAAATAGTGTAAAAGCCTCTCAGGATAAATCAGTTATTTACATTAACAATTTTAAAGCTTAACAAAGCGAGAATACCTTTACTGTGTAATACCACAAACATTATCCTGGGAAAAGCATTGTAAATTCATGACATTACAATATCATTTGAACAGCTATTTTACCAAACGGTTTTACATCGTGCCGGGCGAAGTGGCCGTGCGGTTAAAGGCGCTGCAGTCTGGAACCGCAAGACCGCTACGGTCGCAGGTTCGAATCCTGCCTCGGGCATGGATGTTTGTGATGTCCTTAGGTTAGTTAGGTTTAACTAGTTCTAAGTTCTAGGGGACTAATGACCTCAGCAGTTGAGTCCCATAGTGCTCAGAGCCATTTGCACCATTTTTTTTTTTTTTTTACATCGTATACAAGAAACGATAACACAATATCAAACATATCAGACAACATACTAAATATTGTGATGTCACGTTTCAAAATCTCTCGCTGCTACAGAAGCAGAGTAAAGTGAGGATCCGTATACTAGGCCACTGTCGTAATTTCGGTCTACATCGTATTTTCGCTTGATTCATTATGTCACTGATGTCCCTTATTGCTGGAGCCATAACTGATAAATTTTTCAGTGATACTAATGGTATGTTTTATTGTTTTGGTTTTTTCATTCTCCTACATACGTTCTCAACTTCCTTTATGTAGAGAATCGGTTTTCAGCGTTACTGTCCTGTCAACTGTGTCCAGAGATCAAGTTTTAACTGGAGTAGCGCTTTAACATACAAACTTTTCCATTGAAATGTATCTGCTGCGAGCGGATAGCTAGCTGGCAATAGACGGGCAGTTCTATAGGGAGAGAAAGTTGCTGAAGGCAGCGTGCTTGCCTTGTTGGCAGGATCGTAGTTCTTTTGTGGCTGAGTTTAGGGGTTCCAGAAGTGTTAGGGAGAAAAAGAGGACAGCTGGAGCTCTAACGTATGTTTTTGTGTAATTGCCACCTTTTGCTGCAAACACGCAGATATTATAGTAATACATATGAGTAAATACGTTAAATCTATCGAAGTGCAAGAGGCAAAACAGTGTTGTGACTTCTGGAAAATGAGGATGTACTTTCTTGACCACCAGCGCTTGCTGCGTTATAGCTTCTGAATTACCATATCAAAGTCCTTTTGTGCGTTACACAACTTGGAGACCTCAACGCATGGTCTGTGTTGTACAATGAAGGCAAAAAAGTAGTTTGGTACCTCCTAATATCGTATCTAACCTCCATTTGCCCTGCGTATTACAACTTGACGTTGGACTCAGCAAGTCATTGGAAATCTCCTGCAAAGACATTGAGCCGCACTGCCTCTAAAGCCGAGCATCATTGCGAAAATGCTGCCGCTGAAGGATTTTGTGCACGAAATGACCTCTTGATTATGTCTCATAAATGTTCAATGGAATTCATGTCGCCCGATCTGGATATCCAAACCATTAGCTCGAATCGTCCAGAATGCTCTTCAAACCAATCGCGAACAACTTTGGCATTGTGACATGGTGCGTTGTCATCCGCAAAAATTCAGTCGTTGTTAGGCAACATAAAAAACATAAATTGCGCAAATGGTCTGCGACCCAACCCGATGCGAAAGCGAAGGGTGCGTGGCACAGGGGGAGCTGTGTCGAGAGACCGAACACCTGTCCCTTCCATTCGCAGGGCACAGACCAACAGGTGCTCTGCATGCCGGCGATCTTGTTTATCGGCGTGGGATCGCGGCGCGTGTCGGCAAGGATGCTCCGCGGCGGCCCTGGGTAACCGGGGCGTGTTCTGCCAAACCCAGGTGGTGGTGACACCGCCTGGGCCAGGGTAGATGGGTCCAGACCGCCGAACGTCTGGGGGACCGGCCCGCCACCTGAGTAGGAGAGGGTCCTTGGACGAGAGGTGGAAACTCGGACAAGTAGGCGGCGAAGGGCGAGAGGTGCATCCGCCTCTCCGGAGTGCGGCGTGCAGTTGCCGGGGTGCGTCGCGTGAAATCGCCGATGACGGAGTCACCGAGGGGGACCAGTGCGCTGGAAACGGTGCGCTGAACCCAGCGGCTCTGGAGTGCCCTTGACTTATGGGAGAGGTCGGTGGGCGAGCTGCAGAAGTCCCCCCCCCCCCCCCATGCCACAAGAGCCGGTCCGGGGTAAGAGACGGGCTCCCACACCATTTTTCGCTCGTCAATCAATATGGCTACAACAGAGACGAATGAATCGAGTGCGCTCAAGCGAGCATCTACGATGCTTGACCCCTCTCCTCAGGACGAGATGGGACTGGCAGAAGACGAAACCGTCACTCATAGACATGCACGTGCCACGCTGCTCTTGGAGCAGAACATTAAAATCGGAAAAATATGTCATGCGGCTTTGTCTATTATTAAGAACGAGCTGGCTGCATGGGCCATCGCCCACGCCAAGCTCGAAGGCCGCGTAGAGCAATTAGAAAAGGAGAATGAAAGATTAAGAAAGCAACCAACAAAGACTTGGGCTGGAGTGGTCGCGCAAGCACCGCCAAAGCCACAAACAACTAAAGAAACGATCGCCAAGGTGACCAAACGGTCAGACACGGCGGTCTTCCTCAGAACCCTACCAGGCCAAGACACGAGTGTCAAAAAAATACAAGAATTTCTGACCAAAAGTATTGATCCGGCAAAAGATAAAATCAAGATAAATAAAGTTAAACCTAGTAGAAACTCAGTGAGTGTGGAGGTGGCTACAGAAGAAGACAAAGAAAAATTGTTAAAGAATCCCAAGCTGAACTCGGTGGTCAAGTGTGAACCGCCGAGAAAAAGGAACCCTTTGGTCATCCTATACGATGTACCAGCAACAATGACAAACGAAGAACTGTACCAGAGCATAAAGGACCAGAACTTTGACCAAATGAATGATAATGAGTTTAAGGATTCTTTTAAACTGAGATTTAAAACAGGACCTCGGGATCGTGATGTCGTACATCACGTCGCCGAGGTCGCAGCACAAATGTGGAAGCAGATAATAACAATGGGCAGACTGTATGTAATATTAGGGATTACCTCGTGGTACCTCGCTGCCATAATTGTGGAGACTTGGACCACATTCTAAGGCACTGCACCAGGGGGTCGGCTTGCTCCAGGTGCCGCGAAGATGGTCACACACGGAAGGAATGTAAAGCCGCAAGTTTATGCATTCCATGCAAGAGACGTGGGATGAAAAGCTGTGGAGCCTCAGGACGAAATTGCCCTACGTACCGCATGCTGTAGCAGAGACTGATATCCAGAAAGGACTATGGCTGAGTACGTCAAACAGAACAACATGCCAAAGCGAGAATCCCCTAGCAAAAGGAGGAGGGATGCCATCAGGGCAAATAGGTTCAAAGAATTTATAAAGTCTCTTTCGAGAGATCCGATAACTGAGACAGCTGACAAAAGTATCCAAACAGATCCGCCGAAAATCGATAAATGTATCCAGGCGGAAACTATCCCTATGGCTACTCCCTCCTCTCTTAGCAGGGAAGTGAAGCCGATAAGACACCAGCAACGGCAAAGGCATCCTGTGCCTGAGGTCCCAATAGATGAAAGCAACCGGAAAGAACGAAAGCCTGTGCAAGAGAGCACAATAACATGCTCTATAGACACCCCAGTGGTAAGACTACCGCCAGTAGATCCGGTTCGGATATATCCAAATTTAGAATTTATCATGCAACTGGCGAGATTGGAGCAGCCGGCTACCCTGACCACTACCTTACGACATGTGGTCCGCGTAGGACACGAATATGGAAGAAGAGTCACCTTCTCGGTAATGGAGGCTGTAGACAGAATACAGCTTAAGTCAGTGAATCTCCCCACCGACTTTGGAGCCCTGCGAGACTTACTTAAGAAAGTGATCGAGAGAAGAGGAGAAAAATTTGACCTAAACGACATTTACGAACAGTCAGTTCTGGCTAATGGACGTATTACGTATGACTGGAACAAGACATGGCCAGAAGACCACATACACACACATTTTCGATAGATGACAAAGATTACCATTGGCCAACTCCACACACATAACAGTCGTAATGCAGGAGCTGCGAAGGGAAGTGGAGGAGAGGAGGCTGGATGTGCTCTGTCTGCAAGAGCCGTACTCCCTAGCTGGAAAAATTGCATTTGCAGCCGCGATGTGGCAGGTCATCAGCCAAGGAGATAATCCGAAAGTGGCAATAATAATCACGAACTAAGCGCTGAAAGTAACTACACTATCACAGTTCACTAGTAGTCACTGCAATGTCGTGGAGCTGCTATCTCCCGATGGAACAATAATACTTATTAATATGTACTTTCAGTACGGGGATAACATCGAAACACATCTTGACCATCTAACTACAGTAACAACGGCATTGCGAGGACGAAGGATGATAATCACTGCTGATATCAATGCAAAATCCCCCCTGTGGCACAGCGGCACAAGGGACACCAACGGAGAGAAAGTAGAGGATTTCATCATGGCATAACAACTAGTGATAGCTAACAAGCCTGGTAATCATCCAACCTATGCTGGGGGAGGAGAACCAGGCACGAACATTGATATAACTCTAGCCATCCCCAATGCAATTAACGCAATACAAGAGTGGAAGGTAGAAGAAAACGCCACCACAAGTAACCACAACCTAATCACATTCATTGTAGGTGGAAGAGTGTCCCACTGGGCCAAGGGGTGGGAAACGCAGTTTAATTACAGAAGGACTGATTTGGAACGACTAGCGAGGGAGTGCGTCATTCCTGCCTTGCCAGAAGGTGGCGCAGACTTTGACATAGACGTAAACGACCGAGCAGAGGAACTGACCATCGCAATAACTAGTGCGGTGAAAGCTCCTGTACCGACCAGGAGGAAGGCCACAGCAGCCTCTCCATCACCATGGTCGCCCGAACTTGAGGATATGCGCCGGTCTGTTAGAAGGTTGAGAAGATATTACCAGCGCAGTGTCGTCTGGCCGGAACGGCAAAGATGGCTGATGCAGTATCAGGAGGCTTAACTTCGTTTCCAGAAGGAACTCCAGGCTGTTAGAGTACAAAGTTGGGAAAATTTCGTCCAGAGCCAATTGGCATTGGACCCCTGGGGTACACCGTATAAATTAGTACGAGAGAAGATCCGCTCACCACTGGAATTATCAACAGTCAGGCACGGGGACAGGATGACGGAATCCTGGCAGGAAACTGCTGAGGTCCTCCTCCGGTCCCTGCTGCCTGATGATAGCGCGGATGGGGAATCTGATCAGCAACAACAACTAAGGCAAGACAACCTCAATGAATACACCAACAATACGGCAGTCTAACTTTCTCGGAGGAAGAGGTGGCTGCCCACATAAAATCACTTAAAAGGGGTAAAGCTCCCGGGCCAGACGGCATTGTAGCCGAGGTGGTGAAGTTCCTAGCTCCCCAGCTAACTGCGCCACTCACTCACTTATATAACGAATGCCTGATACAGCAAAAGATTCCAAGGGTGTGGAAGACCGCAAATGTAGTCATTATTCGGAAAGGGTTATATAAAGTTCCAACTAATATAAAATCCTACAGACCAATCTGCTTGATTAACATACTAGGGAAAATACTACAAAAGCTACTAGCTGACAGACTGGCTGCATATCGAGTGCTGCGTGGGGTGAGCGACAGGCAGTTTGGCTTCAGGCCTGGGCGATCGACATCTGATGCAATCGCCCTGGCTGCTGAGGTCTGTGGTTCTACCCCACATAAGTACGTGGTGGGCATCATGGTTGACATCAGTGGCGCCTTCGACAACCTGTGGTGGCCTTCGCTCTTCTCCTGCTTGCGGGAGAAGGAGTGCCCAGGACCGCTATATGGTTGTCTGAGGAGCTATTGCGAGGAACGGGAGGTCTGGCTATCATCTTCTAGCAAGAAAATTGGAAAATCTATAACAAAGGGTTGTCCTCAGGGTTCTGCGCTCGGGCCCCTGTTTTGGGACATCCGCATGGATGGAGCCTTTACTAGACACCCTACAACAAAGTGAAGAAGTGCTAGGAGATAGCCTATGCAGATGACCTCCTCCAACTGGTCGGCGGCCTTAGCCGCGAAGACATTGAACCTAAAAAAGGGAGTGCCCTAAACAAGTTACAACTATGGTGCCAAAACACCAAAATGACGGTGTCACCAAGTAAGTCCACCTACTTACTACTGAAGGGACAATTAATCGGTAACCCGACTGTATGAATCGAGCGCTCGCCGGTTCTTCGGAGACGTGACGCACGATACTTGGGCATCATCATTGATGAGAAGTGGAATTTTGGGAAACACATCGAAACCGTAACCCAGAAAGCCCTTCAAACACTGAACAACCTCATATCCATAGGACATAAAAGATTTCATCTTCCACCTCATCTCATAAGACTTTATCATAATAGTATATTAACATCAATAGTGGGTTACGGTTCGGGAGTCTGGGCACACAGGCTCACGAGGGTAGTGCCCGCCATGACAGTGAGAAGGGTTCAGAGGAATATGATACTTAGATCGGTGAGCAGGCTGCATGGTTCTGGATTAAGAAGGGTAATGTAACAAAAATAGAGGAGATCTTAGGCATTGGGGCAGGGGACAAGGGTGAGATTCGGCAAAGGGGAGTACAACTCTGGCAGAAACTGTGGGACGCGGATGAAACAGGGCGCAGGACACATGAGTTGATACCAAGCATTAGGGAACGGCTAAAAATGAAGTACTTTGAACCCACCAGAGGACTAATCCATTTTCTCACTGGACATGGGCCTTACCCAGCATACTTATGTCGGTTCGGGAAAAGGGCCACACCCGCGTGTGAATGTGGTGAACCGGAGGGCACTCCCGATCATGTGATTTACGAGTGCCCCCTCTTCAATGATGTTGCTTCTACACTTCGTGACCAACTACCCGACCATGACACATACCACCTGATCAGACAAGAAGACACCTTCCAAACACTGAATAGACTTGCCAACGAGGTATCAAAAAAAGTGCTGAGAGAATACATGAGGGAACAATGAATAGCAATGAATAGCATAGATTACGACAATTACGTGCCCAACTCCCATACCGCCTGTGCGTGGATAGGCCGACCCTTAGTCTGGAATCCGCCACGTACGGGATTAGGGGGAGTGGGGTATAAACTAATCAGGATTTGACAATACACTGGAGTTGACTTAGGTTAGAACTAGTTAGTAGGAATTAGACTAGAAATCTAGATTTAGGAACCTGCAGCAATTAACATCCTGGCCTGCCCAGTGTCAGGGGCACGCCCATCGGGATTAGCTCGATGGGCAAGGCAATAAAGTAGGTTTATACATTGCTGACACATGTGTGACGCTGCAGGAAGTAGAACGTAGTGTTAGTTAAAAATCTTAGGAGTTAAAAACAAATAGTTGTATACAGCTGCCCATTGAAATTAGAATATAACTGTAGCTCAAAACTTAATATATATTGTAATTAGCTGCTAATTTGTAACTAACAGTAGCAAGTAAGACCCACTAATCATATAAGGTAGTGGGTTGTGATGTATAAATATTATTGTTGATGGTAAATAAAGATTTAAAAAAAAAATGGTCTCCAAGTAGACGTACATAACCATTTCCAGGGAATGACCGTTTCAGTTGCGGGGAACAAGCAGCAATCGGTATTGTAATTGTAAACTGTCGAAGCTGCGTTGGTAAAGTACCGGAACTTCAAGCGCTGATAGAAAGCACCGAAGCTGAAATCGTTATAGGTACAGAGAGCTGGCTTAAGCCAGAGATAAATTCTGCCGAAATTTTTACAGAGGTACAGACGGTGTTTAGGAAGGATAGATTGCATGCAACCGGTGGTGGAGTGTTTGTCGCTGTTAGTAGTAGTTTATCCTGTAGTGAAGTAGAAGTGGATAGTTCCTGTGAATTATTATGGGTGGAGGTTACACTCAACAACCGAGCTGGGTTAATAATTGGCTCCTTTTACCGACCTCCCGACTCAGCAGTGTTAGTGGCAGAACAACTGAGAGAAAATTTGGAATACATTTCGCATAAATTTCCTCAGCATGTTATAGTCTTAGGTGGAGATTTCAATTTACCAGATATAGACTGGGACACTCAGAGGTTTAGGACGGGTGGTAGGGACAGAGCATCGAGTGACATTATACTGAGTGCACTATCCGAAAATTACCTCGAGCAATTAAACAGAGAACCGACTCATGGAGATAACATCTTGGACCTACTGATAACAAACAGACCCGAACTTTTCGACTCTGTAAGTGCAGAACAGGGAATCAGTGATCATAAGGCCGTTGTAGCATCCCTGAATATGGAAGTTAATAGGAATATAAAAAAAGGGAGGAAGGTTTATCTGTTTAGCAAGAGTAATAGAAGGCAGATTTCAGACCACCTAACAGATCAAAACGAAAATTTCTGTTCCGACACTGACAATGTTGAGTGTTTATGGAAAAAGTTCAAGGCAATCGTAAAATGCGTTTTAGACAGGTACGTGCCGAGTAAAACTGTGAGGGACGGGAAAAACCCAACGTGGTACAACAACAAAGTTAGGAAACTACTGCGAAAGCAAAGAGAGCTTCACTCCAAGTTTAAACGCAGCCAAAACCTCTCAGACAAACAGAAGCTAAGCGATGTCAAAGTTAGCGTAAGGAGGGCTATGCGAGAAGCGTTCAGTGAATTCGAAAGTAAAATTCTATGTACAGACTTGACAGACAATCCTAGGAAGATCTGGTCTTACGTTAAATCAGTAAGTGGCTCGAAACAGCATATCCAGACACTCCGGGATGATGATGGCATTGAAACAGAGGATGACACGCGTAAAGCTGAAATACTAAACACCTTTTTCCAAAGCTGTTTCACAGAGGAAGACCGCACTGCAGTTCCTTCTCTAAATCCTCGCACAAACGAAAAAATGGCTGACATCGAAATAAGTGTCCAAGGAATAGAAAAGCAACTGGAATCACTCAACAGAGGAAAGTCCACTGGACCTGACGGGATACCAATTCGATTCTACACAGAGTACGCGAAAGAACTTGCCCCCCTTCTAACAGCCGTGTACCGCAAGTCTCTAGAGGAACGGAGGGTTCCAAATGATTGGAAAAGAGCACAGGTAGTCCCAGTCTTCAAGAAGGGTCGTCGAGCAGATGCGCAAAACTATAGACCTATATCTCTGACGTCGATCTGTTGTAGAATTTTAGAACATGTTTTTTGCTCGAGTATCATGTCGTTTTTGGAAACCCAGAATCTACTATGTAGGAATCAGCATGGATTCCGGAAACAGCGATCGTGTGAGACCCAACTCGCGTTATTTGTTCATGAGACCCAGAAAATATTAGATACAGGCTCCCAGGTAGATGCTATTTTTCTTGACTTCCGGAAGGCGTTCGATACAGTTCCGCACTGTCGCCTGATAAACAAAGTAAGAGCCTACGGAATATCAGACCAGCTGTGTGGCTGGATTGAAGATTTTTTAGCAAACAGAACACAGCATGTTGTTATCAATGGAGAGACGTCTACAGACGTTAAGGTAACCTCTGGCGTGCCACAGGGGAGTGTTATGGGACCATTGCTTTTCACAATATATATAAATGACCTAGTAGATAGTGTCGGAAGTTCCATGCGGCTTTTCGTGGATGATGCTGTAGTATACAGAGAAGTTGCAGCGTTAGAAAATTGTAGCGAAATGCAGGAAGATCTGCAGCGGATAGGCACTTGGTGCAGGGAGTGGCAACTGTCCCTTAACATAGACAAATGTAATGTATTGCGAATACATAGAAAGAAGGATCCTTTATTGTATGATTATATGATAGCGGAACAAACACTGGTAGCAGTTACTTCTGTAAAATATCTGGGAGTATGCGTGCGGAACGATTTGAAGTGGAATGATCATATAAAATTAATTGTTGGTAAGGCGGGTACCAGGTTGAGATTCATTGGGAGAGTGCTTAGAAAATGTAGTCCAGCAACAAAGGAGGTGGCTTACAAAACACTCGTTCGACCTATACTTGAGTATTGCTCATCAGTGTGGGATCCGTACCAGATCGGGTTGACGGAGGAGATAGAGAAGATCCAAAGAAGAGCGGCGCGTTTCGTCACAGGGTTATTTGGTAACCGTGATAGCGTTACGGAGATGTTTAATAAACTCAAGTGGCAGACTCTGCAAGAGAGGCGCTCTGCATCGCGGTGTAGCTTGCTCGCCAGGTTTCGAGAGGGTGCGTTTCTGGATGAGGTATCGAGTATATTGCTTCCCCCTACTTATACCTCCCGAGGAGATCACGAATGTAAAATTAGAGAGATTAGAGCGCGCACGGAGGCTTTCAGACAGTCGTTCTTCCCGCGAACCATACGCGACTGGAACAGGAAAGGGAGGTAATGACAGTGGCACGTAAAGTGCCCTCCGCCACACACCGTTGGGTGGCTTGCGGAGTATGAATGTAGATGTAGATGTAGAACAGAGTATCCAATTCATTCCATGAATACACATCCCAGGCCAGATGGAGCCATCATCAGCTTCCACAGTGCCTTGTTGACAAGCTTGGTCCGTGGTTTAGTGAGTTCTGTGCTACAACCGACTTCTAGCACCAGCTCTTACCAACTGAAATCAGGACTCATGTGACCAGGCCACTGTCTCCAGTCGTCTACGGTCCAGCCGATATGGTCTCGAGCCCAGGAGAGGCGCTGCAGGTGATGTCGTACTGTTAGCGTAGACACTTGTGGCGGTCGTAAGCTGTCATAGCCCATTAATGCCAGATTTAGATGCGCTGTCCTAATGAATACGATGGTAGTATCTCACAGGTTGCCCTCTACGGTTATTTCATAGTGTTTTTGTCTGTTAACACACGCAATTCTAAGCAAACGCTGCTCTTCTCAGGCGTTAAGTGTAGGCTCTCGGCCAGTGCATTGTCCGTGGCGAGAAGTAATGCCATATATTACTATTATTGGTACCGCCTCGCCAATGAGGATCTCGGAATATTGAATTTTCCAACGATTTCCGAAATGGAGTGCTCCACACATCTAGCTCCTGCTACCGCTTTGCCTTCACGGTCTGTTAATTCCAGTCGTTCGGCCGCAATCAACACCGAAACCATCTCACTTGAATTAGCTGAGTATTAATGACAGCTCCAACAATGCACTACGTTTTTATACCCTGTGTACCCGATAATACCGCCATCTCCATATGTTAATATAGCTACCCCATGCCTTTGTCATCTCAGCAAATGTCTCGAGGTAAAGATGAAGCGAATGTCACGTCTTGACAACACTTTGTCTACAAAAAACGAGCCTCACAATGCGTTTCAGCAGTGCTCCGGAGTCCAAGAAGTATGGGTTCTAAAGTGAATACCTCTAGACCTATGAACTCTTATTCATTTTAGCTACTGTGAACACTTCTCTTCTGCTGAACAAATTCTCATAGGTCACTGTAAATCCCATAAGTATTGAACAATTTTTTCTTGTTTTAGTCCGTACTACTGTCTCCCAAGCTAGGAGCTTGTAGCAGAAGAGACTGGTTTCACTGAATAAAAGATGAAGTGGTTATGGCTTTTGAGGTATGCATTTTGGAAACTATGTGTACTAGACATTTTTGCTTATAATTATCGTTCCTGAAGTATCTCTGCATATTGACCATTCCTGCTTGGACCCAGTTATATATATCTAACGGATCATAAAACCGAAACACTCGCTTATCAACGCAAATTGGACACTTTGCAGTCAATTGATGAGTTCCAAATTGTCAGTGCATTCTGGAGTGGGTAGATCACTTTCAGTGTGTGATCGACAATGGTATCCCACAATCTTCACGCTTGATATATTGATACCCTGTTCTTTCATGGATCGAAGAGTGACTTCCAGCGATCAGGGACAACCATGACAGTCTGCAAACGTTAAAACAGCGAATGGGAAGGACCTTGAACTGTCCAGTAGTGACATTAGAGACTCGAAACGCAGCTAGGAAACCAGAATTATGTTTTGAGATATATTACAGCTCTCAACAAGTGGTTCCAATGGCTCTGAGCACTATGGGACTGAATATCTGAGGTCATCAGTCCCCTTGACTTATACCCACGTAAACCTAACTAACCTAAGGACATCACACACATACATGCCCGAGGCAGGATTCGAATCTGCGACCGTAGTAGCAGAACGGTTCCGGACTGAAGCGCCTAGAACCGCTCGGCCACAGCGGCCGGTAGCACTCAACAGCGATATGGTAAACCATTACAAAGATTTCCAACAAAAGCAATTGGCCACCTACAGTACCTGCATTAAGGGTGTATTCAAACTACAGCCTGATGCATCAAGCAGACAAAGTCACAATGCTTGTCAGCCTAGAGCTATATCCATACGGCCCTGTGTGAATGTAGAAATCTATAGGTTGGACGCTGGGTTCTAGAAATGCGCTTTCCATGTCAGACTTTCGTAATTCGGGTCTAGCTCAAGACCGAAACAAATTCGGCATACCTCACTACTTTTTTGTTCAGTGTGGCCACCAAGACTACTCCGAAATTCTAGAAGAAAAGCAGCTTTCATTTCCTAAAATGGCTCTGAGCATTATGGGACTTAACATCTGAGGTCATCAGTCCCGTAAACGTAGAACTACTTAAACCTAACTAACCTAAGGACATCACACACATTTATGTCCGAGACAGGATTCGAACCTGCGACCGTAGCAACAGCGTGGTTCCGGACTGAAGCGCCTAGAACCACTCGGCGACAACGGCCGACTTTTGCTTTCCCTTTCCTAGTCCATGGAAACCGAACTTCGCATAATAATACTATACCCTTCTGACTAGGAAATAATTACACAAAATTTGTTTCCCACGAATCAGTTGTAACTATGTTATAAGCGATATTAATGTTGATCCCGTCCACGAGATTTCCTTTGATACGTATGTGTGTGTGTGTGTGTGTGTGTGCGTGTGTGTGTATGTGTGAGTGTTTTGGGGCTTATGGGCGCTCAACTTCGAGGTCATCAGCGCCTGACACTCATCAAAAGGAACGAATGGGGACAGACCTAATAAAACTGAAGCACACACCTAAAGAAGGCAGGAAAAAAAGGAAAATGCTACATAAGAAATTAAAACGTAAGGAAAGGGAAAACGTAGGAACAAGAATACCACAGGAAATTGTCATTGGCTGGCCACTTACATAAAATATGGGCGAGCTTGTCACACAGTGAGCAAATTGATATCCTCTCCCTAAAATCTTTGTTAAAACATTTGACATGGCATAGAATTTAAAACTTTAATCACATTCGTCCGAGTGTTGCCTAAAAGAGATGGCAGGTCCGCTGGCAAGTCAACCGCGGCCCTTTGGTCAGAAAATAAAACGCAATCCAATTAAACGTGGCGTACAGTGACCTGGAGGCCACAAGCACCTCACATTGGAGGGTCCTCTCGCCGGAGCAGGAAGCCATGCGTCATAGGGCTGTGGCCTATCCGACGGGGCTGAAAGGAAGTACACCACACAAGCGTTGCGGGCTTGACTATACGGACCTTATTGTCAGTTACCTCCAGCCACTAACCCTCCCGCCGACGCATGACTCGTGAGATCAATAGCGAGGTGAGTGCGTGTAGGGGGATAGCACACTGAGATACTTGTGGATAGAGACACGCCTCCTTCGTTGCGAGATCTGCCCTTCCATTCCCAGCAATGAGGACATGCCCCGGAACCCAGCAGAAAGCCACCACCTTCCCCAGTCGCTGTAGTTGGAGAAGGGTATCGTGGATGGTCTGGACTATTTGATCTGCTGGATACAAACGTTGCAATGAGTGAGGGGCACTTAGTCAATCGGAACCGACAAGAAAGGACAGGAAGAATGTCTGATCTGCTCCAGTGCCCTCTGAGGCAGTCGCACCTTGAGCATACGATACGAAAAACAACAGAGGAACCAACGGAATCCCCTTGTTTCGAACCATCCGTAAAAACAGCTACATAATCGTTGTGATCAGACAAAATGTCAGAAAATGCTGCATTAAAAACTGTGGCAGGAGTGTAATCTCTCTTGTACTGCAATAAATCTAAAATCATTCTGGGCCTCTTCAGTAACCAGGGCGGCAGGTGGTTAAAACCCAGGATTTGGGGTTGCACAGATTCCACACCGAGGGACTCTAGCACACGTTGCAGCCGGCCGGAGTGGCCGAGCGGTTCTAGGCGCAACATTCTGGAACCGCGCGACCGCTATGGTCGCAGGTTCGTATCCTGCCTCGGGCATGGATGTGTGTGATTTCCTTCGGTTAGTTAGGTTTAAGTAGTTCTAAGTTCTAGGGGACTGATGACCTCAGAAATTAAGTCCCATAGTGCTCAGAACCATTAGAACCATTTGAACCACACGTTGCACACGGATCCCAAACGGCAACGTAGCCCAGGGACGGTGGGAAAAAAAGCGGTCCAGAGGTGGATGAGCAACAATATGGTGAGCAGGCGAGGTTGGAGCTGCAAAAAACTTACAAGCCTGGCGCACCAGCAAGAGCTGCCGCCGGATGGTAAGTGGCTGCTCCCCAGCCTCAGCACAGAGGCTGAGTATGGGACTGGTCCGATAAGCACCCATAGCCAGTGGAATCCAAGCATGGTGGATAACGTCAAGGATATGCAAATAAGACGGCCTCGCTGACCCATACACTGTGCACTCGTAGTCCAGCCGTGAACGCACAAAAGCCAAATAAAACTGAAGGAGACGCGCCCTGTCCGCTCCCCAAGACCTGTGCTGAGGCACATGAGGATGTTCAGTGCCTTCAGGGGTCTGGCTTTCAAGTCTCGTAGGTGTGGTAGCCATGACAACCTGGAGTCAAAAATTAGGCCCAGAAACCGCACTGTGTCTCTAAAATGTAGGGCAGTATCCCCTATATGCAAGGCAGGCAAAGTAAAATGACAACGAGGACGATTAAAATGAACACAAACACACTTATCGGCAGAAAACCGAAAACCCGTCTTTGCAGCCCACTCCTCTAACCGCCGCACTGATAGCTGCAACTGACGGCTCACGGTTGCAATAATGGAGGAGGAACAGAAAACAGCAAAGTCGTCCACAAATAAGGAGCGCTGTACTGGACTCCTCACTGTAGACATTATACTGTTGATGGCTATGGCAAAGGGGGTGACGTTTAAAACACTGCCCTGGGGGACACCGTTCTCTTGCTCCAAGCGATCAGACATTGTGTCACTAACTCGGGTCAGAAAAAACCACTGAGACAGGAAACAGCGAATGAAAATGGGAGTGTGGCCACGAAAGCCCCATTGATGCAGTTGTGCAAGAATACAGTGTCTCGAACAGGTATCATAAGCGATATCAAGAAAGATACCGATACAGTGATGCTGACGGAGGAAAGCGTGCTGAATAGCAGCCTCTAGGAGGGTCAGGTTGTTGACTGTGGACCGACATTTTCGGAATCCACACTGAGAGCGGCTAAGGAGCTGTGTGGTTTCTAACAGCCAGACCAGACGACGGTTAATCATCCGTTCCAGGGTCTTACCGCCACAGCTCATCAAAGCGATACTCCGATAACTACTGGGACATGTGCGGTTCTTTCCTGGTTTGAGGACAGGGATGAGAATTGCCTCCCTCCACGAGGTGGGGAACACTCCTATCTGCCATATGAGATGTAAGTAGGCCGTTTAGGTTTTTATATTGGTAACGCCACGTAGCGCTCTGTATGAAAATCACTGGCTGTGCTGTGTGCAGTCTGTGGCTGGTTTGCATTGCTGTTGGCTATTGTAGTGTTGGGCAGTTGGCTGTTAACAACGCGTAGCGTTGCGCAGTTGGAGGTGAGCCGCCAGCAGTGGTGGATGTGGGGAGTGACATGGCGGAGTTGTGAGAGCGGATGAACTGGACAGAAACAGTACATTTGTAAGACTGGATGTCATGAACTGATATATATATATATAATATGACTTTTGTACAATATTAAGGTAAATACATTGTTTTTTCTCTAACAAAATCTTTCATTTGCTAACTATGCCTATCAGTAGTTAGTGCCTTCCGTAGTTCGAATGTTTTATTTAGCTGGCAGTAGTGGCGCTCGATGTATTGCAGTAGTTCGAGTAACGAAGATTTTTGTGAGGTAAGTGATTTGTGAAAGGTATAGGTTAATGTTAGTCAGGGCCACTCTTTTGTAGGGATTATTGAAAATCAGATTCCGTTGCGCGAAAAATATTGTGTGTCAGTTTAGCGTTGATCAGAATAAGTAAAGAGAGTAAGGTCTGAGTACGTTCTGTTTTGCTCAGCTGTTTGAAAAGCAAATAATGTAAGAGGTTTACCAGCACAGCAATTCATTAATTTTTCTAAGAGGACGTTTCATATGTCGACCCTTAGCCGAGGATACCTCTTCTGATTTTTTCTAGTAGTTTGTGTAATTAGTGTAGCTTTTGTTTATTGCTAGCGCGTAATTGTAGAGAGAATCTCCTTTGTAGTTGCAGTCTTTCATTGTCGTACAGTAAAACAGTTGTGGCATGCATGTAGATTTGCACCAAGTATTTCACAGCTGCGCTTGCAATTAGCTAGATATTATTTTCAGTGCTATGTTAATGTGTTCTCTTATTTTTGCTCTTCAAATTGTGCTTTTCTGTGTTATCTTGTGAAATATTGTGACAATAATGGCGTGTGAAAAACGTAACACTAGGCTCCAAAGTAAACTGAGAAATAATAGTGACGACGAGCGTAGCTTATCAACACCACTGTGTAATGAATTAACAGACATTCAAAGTATTAATTTGGTAATTGTGCATATGGAAATGGAGCGGGCGGCAAATAATGGTGTAGACAATGAAACAAGTAGTGAACAGGGAAGCATTATCGATCGATCGGTCGGCAACAGCTCGACTCAGGAATCCGAAATGACAGAACACAATATTGCAAATACTGTAGACTCAGGTTTTGGGTCCTCACCGTTTTCTCAAATGAGTCAAGACACATTTACTGCTTGTCAAAATGTGAATGTTGCCGGTGATAATGCACTGCCAAAAAGCATAGAGAAACCGATTCCAGACACTAATATATTATTATTGCAATTAATGCAACAAATGGAACAAAATCAGAGACAAACACAGCAAAAGCTTCAAAAGTTAGACATAATAGAACAAAATCAGAGACAAACTCAGCAAAAGCTTCAAAAGTTAGACACAACGCTTGAACAAACACGTGAAGATTTAACTACTGAGTTACATAACATTGAATCGAAATGTCAAAAAGTCTGTAATGACGTAAAAACACAAATTTGTGAGCATTTTCAACCTATCTTTTCGCGGCATGAAAATGCATTACAGAATCACTAAGCAGCCATAAAAGAACTGCAAACTATTGTTCATGAAAGTCATGAGACCTTGCAAGTTAAAAATGAATCAGTTGCATCTACCGAATCGCTTACGTAACTTGCAAAAACTCAGGAAAACTTAAAGGACACAGTAGATTCTCTGAACATTGGTTCAGAAAGACACATGGAGGAAATTAGTTCATTATCAGAGAAAGTAGTTGAACTTTCGGATAGGCTAAATAATTTATCTACGAAGGTAGATGATAATATGAATGACACAAAACCGGTAGTCATTAATGACACAGAAGAGTGCGAACAAATTCGGAAATTCAAACAAAATCAGAATCAAATTAATACGCAACACCAAAGAGAAATCCGGGAAGTACAAGATCAGCTGACACAGGTAATACAAGAATTACGTATTTCAGAAGACACTCGCTCTCCAATACGGGAAGAGGGACATAGAAATACGGAACAGCCACAAAATAATAACACGGGGTACTTCGGAAATTATGCAAGAAATTGGCAAGGTACACCGAATTTTGAGGCGGAACCTCCGAAGCGACGTAACAATGAACGACATGTGACTCGCCGACATGATAATTTGACTATAAGCTGTTTATTACTACACGTAAATTCAAAAAATTTAAGAATTCCGGCCATGACATTCGTTCACAAGCGTGGCTTCATCAGTTCTCTCATTGTTTTCCTCCCAACTGGTCATTAGGGCACAGATTAGAATTTATGTGTGGCTATTTAGAGAATGAACCAGCTGTAAGAATGCGATCGGTCATTCACGATTGCCACGGTGAAGGAGAATATTATCAAGCCTTCCTCTCAGCATATTGGTGTCAAGCTACACAAGACCGAGTAAAACATGGCATCATAATGATGAAACATTTCGAGCAAACTCAATTTTCCAGTCTTGTGAAATATTTTGAAGACATGTTGCACAAGAATCAGTACCTGTCAAACCCATACAGCCCCTCAGAACTCATCCGCATTTGCTTCATCAAATTACCCGAACATTACGACATATTATTTTGGCAGGACGTTGCAAAGACGACATTGAAGCTTTTCAGGGACTCTTACAAGAATTAGAAATTGACACTGACAATCGCGGAACGCGAAAACAGGAGCACAACAATTACAGGTCACATCCGTTACAATTCCGCGATGAAAGAAATAATAACTGGACACAACAAGGCTATTCTTACAACGCTAATCGTGAACAAAACAGATACCACCCATATGACAACCACTGGCAGAGTAGTAGTTACAGAGAAATATCGCATTTCCGTAGTAATGAATATGACAGAGACAATCATAGAAACAGACAATATGGCAATCAGAGCTATTATTATCACGGGAGACAGAATAACTTCAGACGGAACGATCCACTGCGCAGTGATAATTCAGGAAGGAATTCTTCACCACTTAACCAACAAGAAAGAAACTACAGGAACTACCAATATGACGACAGACAATATAATCATAACGACAGACCTGAATTTCATCAGAACTGGCGGGATTCAAACAGAGCAGGGCACTCTCGACAAGGTGAATTTGTAGGAGTTAGGTCTCCTAATCCCAGTAACGATGCGTGCCAACAAAGAGATAGCAGACCATGACTCACACCGCAGGCAGCCACGTGCGCCGGCTGGCTCAGAGAAAAATAACATAGACGCTAACCTTGAGAAAAATTCCAAAATTCTTTACCGACATATACAACATGCTAATTGCTTTGAAGCTGAAACTCTGTGCACTAGAAAGGGTAAAAGATTGTACCACATTTCACATGTAAAACCGATTATTGAGAGATAATCTGTTTTTTAACTTAGTCTTTGCTGTAAAATTTTTCACTTTACTTTACTAGTATGCTTTGTCTGACTTAGAATCTGTTACCATGCAAGAATGTTTGAAGTTAAATATCCAGTCAAGAACCAAGGGAACTTATTTAAACAGAAATTACGAATGCATTGTTATAGTGAACAGACGACACAGTACTGATATTTGTTCATTCTTGCTTGTTAGTTGCACGATTACGTAACGAATATACGGCTTATAGACTTAGAACATATGCTACTAATGAGATTTTACTGCAACATTTTGGTTTACTTGAAAATACATTATGGATTTAAAGTGCTTTCTGAGAGATACCAGATGGCACAGTGGCTAGTTTATTTGACAGCTACACGATTATATCACGAAGCTACTAGTATGTGACACAATTTATATTGTTGCTTTTGCGGTGTATCTGCTCTATGGGTGCACAGTTTTTCTGAATTCTTCTGGAAAGTAAACCGTGTTTTAGTAGTAACTTTGTGGTATAGCTACAGTGAGACAGCCTTTTCCACAGCACAACAATACATTACAGTACAGTACTTTCTTCATCATGGCAATAAGCGTAATAACTATGATATCTATACGCAAAGCATTTGTTTATTACGAGATAAGTACATTGACTTCTGGAGAACTTGGCTTGCAGAGGACGATAACTACGACACTTCGACAGAATTATCTTACAAGACACACAGTTTAACGTTAACGTACACGTATTTGAGTGATTAATTTTGTACTTAAACCATTTATTTTTCAAGGTTTTTGAATTACAAAGAAAGTTTTCCATGATACATTTCATTCCATTGCTGTAATCTGTAACACCTGAGGGTATAATTACATTAATCCTCAGGGGGGTATACGCTTACTTTGTGTACCATGTTTGTAGCAAGCACTAGGAGCCCTAGCTAATATGGTATTTGCTTATACAACTTTACACATCGGTACCATATTTCTCTAACACAGAATTACACAGCTATCTGGTCATTTAACTGAGAGAGACAAATATTTCTTTTACTACATCAGTGACAGATGTTTACGTAATTACACAGTTGGATAACTTCACACTTATGAAATTGTATTTTGTCTGTACTTTGTGAAATGTTCGTATTTTTTCGGAACCATTGTGATACTATGAGAGGTTTGAATGATGTATTTGGTATTGGATCATGATTTTTAAAGTACGTTTGAGGTAGATGACACTTTTCACATGAGCAGAGAATTTTTTTTAGGTTTTGAAATTATTGGAGGAAGCTACGACGATTTTGAGATTTGGCTGAGGTTTTATGATGTTAGGATTACGATGTGTATTATGCTGTTGAGGTATGTTTATGATCAATAAGCTGATGCTATATGAGGAATCTGATTATGCTTCATATGTATTATGATGAAATATTGAAGTGTCGATGCAAGATTGACGTGTCGACGAATATGTATATGTGTAATAAGGTAATGAATAATTAGAAGTGGTTACGGACTCAGATTTGTTAAAACGGATGTTGGAAACCAAGAATCGTACTTCAAGAGTTATGAAATGTGTGTATATGTGTGAATGTTTCACAATGCCGACGAAAATGTTTTGGACACTGTTATATTTATAGGCTTTTGTATCTACACATTTATAACGCAAATTCTCGACCTGTGAAATTTTATATGAAACTGTCGCTGTAGTGCAAACTGGTGTCATGAATATTTCAGTGTTAAGTGACCACCTTCGCGTAATGCGTTGTGGGCACCCAGCTGCACGACAGTCGCCTGGAAAAAAGCCATTAGTATGTTTCTTTCAGAGGCACAGGTGGAGAAAAAAAGGAGGCCATAATCGTCGCTATTGACATTCCTTTCTAGAAAGCATCGTAAATACGACATGCTCATTACTTGGAAAAATACTTACATCTGCACACCTGATTATGACAAACATCTTTCTACGAGAGTTGAGAGAATTTCTACTAACTTATAACACATGACTATTGAATGATATTTTTATGCTTTACTTTGTACATAGTTGCTTATTTCATTTGATATCTGGTTTCCAGCTGTCTTGCAGCATTGGTTTCATAAAATAAAATTAAATGCATTTGCTAGTGTGAACACTTTCTGTCAACAGATCTATTAAATAATAATTTTATGACGAACATTCTTCAAAAAAGGAGCACTTGGAAAGGAAAGAACAATAAGAAGGGACTAGAAACAATAACTGCATACATAATTTTCTTTTCAACTACTTGGTAATTTTTTTGGTAGAATAACTTCTTGTGGTGCACCACTTTAATGACATAGACATTAAGATGTGAATAGACATTTCCCTTTTCTGCATTGTTGAGCTTTATCATATTTAGGTATAAGTTATAGCATTTGCTGCTGTTGTTTGCCAGGCATAGTGCTAATGAATTTCACTTTGTATTACTGCGTCTTGTAAGATAATTCTGTCGAAGTGTCGTAGATATCGTCCTCTGCAAGCCAAGTTCTGCAGAAGTCAATGTACTTACCTCATAATAAACAAATGCTTTGCGTATAGATATCATAGTTATTACGCTTATTGCCATGATGAAGAAAGTACTGTACTGTAATGTATTGTTGTGCTGCGGAAAAGGCTGTCTCACTGTAGCTATACCATAAAGTTACTACTAAAACATGTTTTACTTTCCAGGAGAATTCAGAAAAACTGTGCACCTATAAAGCAGATACACCGCAAAAGCAACAATGTAAATTGTGTCACATATTAGTAGCTTCGTGATATAATCGTGTAGCTGTCAAATAAACTAGCCACTGTGCCATCTGGTATCTCTCAGAAAGCACTTTAAATCCATAATGTATTTTCAAGTAAACCAAAATGTTGCAGTAAAATCTCATTAGCAGCATATGTTCTAAGTCTGTAAGCCGCATATTCGTTACGTAATCGTGCAACTAACAAGCAATAATGTACAAATAACAGTACTGTGTCGTCTGTTTACTATAAATACGCATTCGTAATATCTGTTTAAATAAGTTCCCTTGGTTCTTGACTGGATATTTAACTTCAAACATTCTTGCATGATAACAGGTTCTAAGTCTGACAAAGCATACTAGTAAAGTAAAGTGAAAAATTTTACAGTAAAGACTACCTAAGTTAAAAAAAAAGATTATCTCTCAATAAACGGTTTTATATGTGAAATGTGGTACAATCTTTTACCCTTTCTAGTGCACACAGTTTCAACTTGAAAGCAATTAGAATGTTGTATACGTCGGTAAAAAAATATTGGAATTTTTCTCAAGGTTAGCGTCTATGTTATTTTTCTCTGAGCAAGCCAGCGCACGTGGCTGCCTGCGGTGTGAGTCATTGTCTGCTATCAATGTCACCTTCAGACACGAAGTGTAGTAGAATGTACTTGATTGTGTTAATTTCAAAAGTCACCTGGCGTCAAACTATCAGCAAGTACATGACGAAACGATCAAATGTGACAGCCAGCCATGCGGAAGACACGAATACAGTACGTCGCGTATGTGGACGCCTGTCATCTTTTATATTACAATAAAATTGATAATCTGTTTCAAGGTCCTTTAAGCTCAGCTAACTACACATTTCAATTTAGTACCCCCCTCCCCGTGCCCACGAGCAACATTCCCACCAAACATACATAAGTTTTTATTCATTCAAATGTGACAACTGTTCCAGAGGCCACCTGTTGACAATGGTCTTATGGGGTATAATAACAGTTCAGATTCTACCAAACCACTATTTTCTTATACAGTATAATGTAGCTTGTAAATTTGATGATGGGATAGGTTACTCTTGCAACCCATATCAGTCAGGTATGTTCTGATGCATTTAATGTTAATCGATGGCTTGGTGTGACAGTATTTTGTACTTCATAGAGTTAAAGGACATTCTGAAGTATTCCACCTCTGCTGCTTAGTACTTGTAGAAAAAACAGCCTTGGTGGAAAACTTTACAATGTCTTTTGGCAAAAATATGGCCGCCATGCCCCACATGAAGAAATTCGTCAACATGAAGAAACTCATCGACTTCGTATAATAGCTGACTACTTTTTCAGTTTTGTCTACATTTCTGAGTATGGAGCATTCAAACAGAAACCGGTCATTTAAAAAAGATGCAGTGAAGCCCGATAATAAATCTGTTGGGAACAACACAAATTTAAACTTTCTGCAGGATCAAATCTGAAGAACTTGCGATGTAGAACCATATATTTTATCAAGTACTGAGTATTGCAAGCCTTTTTTTAAAGCATTGTGATATGAAGTATTTAGTGCTTCTAGTATTTATCGACAATTTCCGTATTCTGCTTATAATTAGCTTAAAGAATACTTCCTGATGTTGCGCTGAAATTCATGAATTCTGACAGATGTTGAGATCTGTTGTAGTGTTCATATGATAACTGCCTAAAGAATGATTTTGATTGACATTAGTCATACGGCGATCCAAACAGTTACTCTACATATTTTTTTGCTATTCTAAATTAAAGTTAATATTAGGATAAAGTTCCTCCATCTTGAGAGCTAAGTGACCGATCATCCTGGGATGCTGGACGCAGCAACAGAATGTGATCTATAAATCATTTGTCATAAATTATTTTCCGTGAGTCTGGTTCACGTTCTTAAATTACTGTTTTTAACACAATTAATACATATACGGGCAACAGGGTCAACCACGCGAAGTACCCAGTGTCATTACCTCATTTTTGAAAAATTATTGTTGACAGAAATGTGCCCTGGGTGCTTTTCTTACCTTAGCGTGCATTTTAGGTGACTACTCGTGAACCAGTCGCAGTAATACTTACTGGAAGCCCCAATAAGACGTCTTTTAAGATCAGTGATAATGTGCGGGAAATTGCGCTACTCAGAGACTAACGAATGATTCAAATGCGTTTTACCGCAATACCAAATTGTGTATTTGATACCGTTACCTTGAATACAAGATTTCTGATGGTGGAGAATGTTAATGTTGCTTGCTTTACAATTTCAGCAAACATGATGGTTATGGGGAAAATTATAAGACCAGCAAAAGCTAGGTGTTTTTGGGAGACATGTGACTGTTGTTCATATAATTGGCAACATTGGAAAATCTGATTATTTTTCACTCATGTACATCAGTAACATCAGTTATAGGTGTAGCTTCAAAATATTTACGGACAGCCCACTGATTACTTAAAAAGTTTCGTTGCTTCATTGTAAATTATTGTGAACTTCTTTTATTGCCGTGTTTTAACGTAAAATGAAATACCACGGGTTTTATTTTGTCTCTTTCTTGTCTCCCTCTTTGTCTGTACAGCACAAACTTTGCAATTTCCCGGTGAGCTACAGACATGAAACATTCAATGTAAAACTAGATGACAATGAAATATTAACTCGCTTTCATGTCTAGCGGAGGGTACTTCGTTCACCTGCATCATTTATTTTCCCGATGATGTGGATCATTGGCAGCTTTCAGTGTAGTCCAGAACTGGATGACACTGCAATAGTAAGTCCCGGTACCGTTGTACCGTATTTGCTGTTTTTGATATTACGCTATATTCGTCTTTATCGTTTTTGCTCTTCATTTCATTGTCTCCCACTTCATCTGTATTGAGCCTTCAAATTTCCTTTTTAAATTTTCCAGCTTTCCTACTACGATCAATCATCTTAAATTCCATACTTCGGCTCACAGACTATTATTCCGTTGTTTATTATTCCATCATTTCCTCATGCTCACCTTGTCATTGGTTGGGCCCCCCTCTCCCCTGCCCCCACAGACACGAACACTCTGAACAAACCGGAATCCCTTGTCAATGCAATGATCATCACAGAATTTCTTCAGTTCCATGGCAATTACTCTATTATGCCAGTTTTACTACGGATCTATTTTTCTTGTTTGCTGCGCATTGCCTTATATTAGTTGTAATACTGCATTTGCTTGGCTAATTTATGCTGCTTGCTTTACCAATTTGCATTTTTTATCATTGCTGTTTGTGATAATTGTTTTGCGCTGCTGCGTTACCTCGTCCTTAGTTTAGCATCTGAGCTCAGTAGATTTAAGTTAGCTTAAGATGGCGTAGGGTATATGAGAGCACGAGTTGTGATGAAGTGGAAGAAATGCATAGAGAAACTATAAGAAAATGGTTTGGGGAAAAAAGTATTTTTGAAAGAGGATACGAACAAAAAAGTAGGGTTTAGGGACAACAGGTTTAGGTAGGATTTTCTTGGAAATAAATGATGAGGTAAGATAATACAAAAGAAATAAATAATGAGGTAAGAAATATGTGAACATATAAATACAGAAAACATGCTTTGATAGGATTTTTTTGGTGGAAACAAATGTTGAAAGAAGACGAAAGATCTATGGAATGAAATTTTGGGTTGGACTGCAGTACCAAATGTTACAGGGAAAACAAGCCCTGCACTTTCCTCTTGTGTTATTCTAATATGCGTTTATGTACTCTTGTGTACTTGTGTTTTTCCAGCCATTGTGTGTTTAGCTGATACTATGTTATTTACTTTGTAAAGATATTTAGACATTATTTATCTGTTCTGTTTTGTTGCTCATATGTGAAGTTGATGTTTCAAAAGTTATTCTGAACTTTATGTATGTACTTATGTCATAATTCTAGTAACACTGATGTGCATGTTTATTTCTATTCTTTTGTAAAGCCTGTTTTACTACAAATGTTATCTGTATTGCTATGTTCTTTAATGATGTATTTTGTACCTTTGTTATTGTATTCTTATGTTATGAAAATTGTAATTGACACCAGTTCATCAAATTAAGTAACTTGTAAGTTACATTTCACTGCACACGTTTCTGTTGGTCATAGTATATGGACAATATGTGAGAAGTAGGGACTGTTAGTGTTTGCACATGTGTTGATAATTCAGCAAGGGACTGGTTAACAGCACTGCTGGTTCTAAGGACAATTCCAAAAACTTTCTGCGTGCACAAGTGGTGGTTGATGGAATTGCTATGTTCTCCGCAAGACTCTTTGATGGTGATTGTGCACCTGCACAGTCGCAACAGATGGCTGCTGGCCGTCCGTACAAGGACTGCAGTGGGTCTGCACCTTTGATGACCCATCAATACCATTATATCTACAAGGACTACAGTGGGTCTGCACCTCTGGTAGCCCACCTATACCGTAACCTCTGCCAGTAATACAGTGGGTCTGCTCTGTGACGACCTACCTACCAATATTCTTCAAAACTTCGACTTACTCTGCTGTGGGTTTGCTCTGTTGTGGGCCATTACCTGTGCATATGGGCTATGTAAGTAGGCTGTTTAGGTTTTTATATTGATAACGCCACGTAGCGCTCTGTATGAAAATCACTGGCTGTGCTGTGTGCAGTCTGTGGCTGGTTTGCATTGTTGTTGGCTATTGTAGTGTTGGGCAGTTGGCTGTTAACAGTGCGTAGCGTTGCGCAGTTGGAGGTGAGCCGCCAGCAGTGCTGAATGTGAGGAGTGAGATGGCGGAGTTGTGAGAGCGGATGAACTGGACAGAGACAGTACATTTGTAAGACTGGATGTCATGAACTGATATATATGATATATAATATATATATAATATATAATCAGAAATCTTGTATTCAAGGTAACGGTATCAAATACACAATTTGGTATTGCGGTAAAACGCATTTGAATCATTCGTTAGTCTCTGAGTAGCGCAATTTCCCGCACATTATCACTGATCTTAAAAGACGTCTTCTTGGGGCTTCCAGTAAGTATTACTGCGACTGGTTCACGAGTAGTCACCTACAATGCACGCTAAGGTAAGAAAAGCACCCAGGGCACATTTCTGTCAACAATAATTTTTCAAAAATGAGGTAATGACACTGGGTTCTTCGCGTGGTTGACCCTGTTGCCCGTATATGTATTAACTGTGTTAAAAACAGTAATTTAAGAACGTGAACCAGACTCACGGAAAATAATTTATGACAAATGATTTATAGATCACATTCTGTTGCTGCGTCCAGCATCCCAGGATGATCGGTCACTTAGCTCTCAAGATGGAGGAACTTTATCCTAATATTAACTTTAATTTAGAATAGCAAAAAAATATGTAGAGTAACTGTTTGGATCGCCGTATGACTAATGTCAATCAAAATCATTCTTTAGGCAGTTATCATATGAACACTACAACAGATCTCAACATCTGTCAGAATTCATGAATTTCAGCGCAACATCAGGAAGTATTCTTTAAGCTAATTATAAGCAGAATACGGAAATTGTCGATAAATACTAGAAGCACTAAATACTTCATATCACAATGCTTTAAAAAAAGGCTTGCAATACTCAGTACTTGATAAAATATATGGTTCTACATCGCAAGTTCTTCAGATTTGATCCTGCAGAAAGTTTAAATTTGTGTTGTTCCCAACAGATTTATTATCGGGCTTCACTGCATCTTTTTTAAATGACCGGTTTCTGTTTGAATGCTCCATACTCAGAAATGTAGACAAAACTGAAAAAGTAGTCAGCTATTATACGAAGTCGATGAGTTTCCTCATGTTGACTAGTTTCTTCATGTGGGGCATGGCAGCCATATTTTTGCCACAAGACATTTATAAAGTTTTCCACCAAGGCTGTTTTTTCTACAAGTACTAAGCAGCAGAGGTGGAATACTTCAGAATGTCCTTTAACTCTATGAAGTACAAAATACTGTCACACCAAGCCATCGATTAACATTAAATGCATCAGAACATACTTGACTGATATGGGTTGCAAGAGTAACCTATCCCATCATCAAATTTACAAGCTACATTATACTGTATAAGAAAATAGTGGTTTGGTAGAATCTGAACTGTTATTATACCCCACAAGACTATTGTCAACAGGTGGCCTCTGGAACCGTTGCCACATTTGAATGAATAAAAACTTATGTATGTTTGGTGGGAATATTGCTCGTTGGCACGGGGAGGGGGGGTACTAAAATGAAATGTGTAGTTAGCTGAGCGTAAAGGACCTTGAAACAGATTATCAATTTTATTGTAATATAAAAGATGAAAGGCGTCCACATACGTGACGTACTGTATTCGTGTCTTCGTCATGGCTGGCTGTCACATTTGATCGTTTCGTCATGTACTTGCTGATAGTTTGACGCCAGGTGACTTTTGAAATTAACACAATCAAGTACGTTCTGCTGCACTACGTGTCTGAAGGTGACATGGAATAAATGGTTCATATTGCTCTGAGCACTATGAGACTTAACTTCTGCGGTCATCAGTCGCCTAGAACTTAGAACTACTTAAACCTAACTTACCTAAGGACATCACACACATCCATGCCCGAGGCAGGATTTGATCCTGCGACCGTAGCGGTAAGGTGGTTCCAGACTGTAACGCCTAGAACCGCACGGATGACATAGAATAAATTCATTTTGTATTTCGTAGAGTACGACTGATTACTGTTTTATTAATGTCTACAGATCTGAGGATGTTTCACGACGAACCGAAATAGGCCGTTTTCAAAAAGTGACAGATAATAAATGCATTTTAAATCCGTAATTACAGAGTTTCTCCTCCAAGGATATTATGTTAAGTTTTTCTATGTTTAATTTCCCTTTTAAGGTAACGTACATTATAAGCTCACTGGATTGTTCCTAATGCTGACATTCACAGTTGCTTTCAATAGCACTAACACCTATCTCAATTACCTGTACGTAACAATAAAATGACAACAAGTTTGCAAGATCAGGTATGCACTGGGTGACGAAAAAAGTATAGCTCACAAATAACATGATCGTATGTGAGACTAACTTCATACAAATACTTATGATCGGCGAGCTGTAATTCCTCTGTGAAGGACAGGACGCCTACGGATTGCTTTAGTGTTGTTCGACTTTCGTGTTGTTAACGGACATAGTCCGGTCAATAAGGATCAGATGTAATGTGATAACTGTGAGGGACACACAAACGCCGAATTATCTTTTCAGACAGTGGTATCAGCACCTGGCTGTACCCAGATTTGTGATGCATTCTCATGAGACATAGACCAGATGTTGGACTGCAAGAAAACGTGAAAGCATACTCGGTGTCAAGGATCCGGTCGACCATGTTCGACCACCATAGTAGGGGGACAAAGCTGAAACTGGGGCTATCATCGCTGTGGCCATATTTGTAAAATATGGCAGCTTTCCCTGCGGAACCCCCACATCCCTTCTGGAGAGCAAATGTGGAAATATCACCTTGTTGCCGTCACCAACATCAATCCTCCCCCTTCCCCAAGTCCCAATCTTCGTGCTACATCCCCCCCTCCACACTTCCCCTCCCCTCCCTTCCTCTAATCAATCTGGAAAGGATGGATGTAACACACTATCTTTAATTATTTACTTTATTCATTTTTGAGGGTGTTATTCTACTACTGGACTGTTGTACAGCTGTCTCTGCTCTGCTGAGTGTGAATTTGGAGAGAAAAGGCTGGAGTGGAAGGTATTGTCCTTATGTGTTGTGGTAAATTGTTCAATTGATAAAATGTTGGTGTTGGGGAGAGAGGCGACTTTACTGACCATATTACCCCTAAGAAAATAGCTGACAACTCTGTCAATTGCCACCTGCATTAGGAACTAATGAAAGTGATAAATAGATGAGAATAGGGGAATACTTTTCAGCAAATAATAGTGACGCAGCATGATGGACTGAGGATGCATCTCGCAGTTATAGAGATTAATGCCTGTGATGGAGATGCTGGTGTTTTTCTTTATATATATATATATAATTAGCCTGTCTGTCCACAGTGCAGCAGACAATATTGTCCACTACCCTAGACTGGATCACGCAGAGATGCTGGTATTCATATATGGGGTTCGCCAGAGGACACTTGAAACGGGCTTTGATCCCCTTTCACCTTGCTCTGTGCCCTACTCCACAATACCACTCGATATCGACAGGAAACTGTCCTACATTCACTGATGGAGGTGTTGCCTCCTACTGATCGATAAGTGTATAGCTGGTGAGGATCTTCTACTCTAATGCATGGTATTAAGGGACAGGACAAAGAAGTATCACTGAATTATAGGAAGAGTTAAGTCATATATACCTTGAAGTGCTGTGGAACATGTACACAGATACACAGTAAGATGGCACAGGACAACAAAATATTACTGAAATGTAGGAAGAGTTTCCTCTTTCGAATCTTCAAGTGTGTACTTGCTGAGTAATTTATATAGCGATGCATGGTAATGAGGGATAGAGGAGAAAACTGTTTCTGGAACGTAGGAAGACCAACACATGCCTCCTTAACTGAACAGAAAATGCTACGCCGCTTTAATTTCACGTCGAAATTGTCTTGGAAAAAATACCTCGCATAAACAACAGACCACAGTGCAACACACACATTGAGGACTGAGAAACATCGCTATAATAACACAACTACTGTGAAACCTGATCCAAAAAGATCTCGCTAGTAGAGAGTAGGGGCATGTCCATTTGTGTTCACCTCGATGTGTGGATACAGACTAAACAGCTTAGAACTAGTCTTACCTTTCCTCGAATCTTCCCTTCTCCCTCCCTCCCCTCGATTCGCCCTGTAGGTGGGGAAATCAAGTTTTCAGGCCTATTCTGACCTGTCACTGATGGTCTGCAATGAGATCCATATGATAGTAGTGATATACTGGCAGAGATGGACAAAGGATTCATGAACAGGACGTTTCCTGCAACAAGTTAAACACATTTTTCTCATCAAGATTGCCACCGGTGTAACAATAGTGAAATAAGTATCCGCTATGGATGAAGAAATGAAGGGTCAATGTGAGCATGTTTTCAGTGCTCTCGATTTGCCAGCATTGAAAGAGGTCCTAGGCTAATAAAATCAGTGTCATGTAGGAAAAAATTCCAAGTCGTCTCACTGTGCGCCGATCTGCCCACTTTGCCTCGATAGGTGGCCAGCAGTGTCTGCTCCAGCCAGCTTCAGCCACTGCATGTCATTATTACACATCACTGCTTGTGTCTATTCAACTTTCTTACGTGAACTGTCTAGAGGCTGTTGTAAAGTTTCCAGATGCTCCGCTATATTGGATAATAGGTGTGTGTGTGTGTGTGTGTGTGTGTGTGTGTGTGTGTGTGTGTGCATTTTCTCATAGATTGTGGAAGGATGAGATATGCCACTCGCCTCACAGAATGTCATCTTCATCCCTATTATTTATCTATGTTATCCGCCTAGGTGAAATGCATTGTTGGCTATTCTGTGGGTGATTGAAACCTGCTATAGAAAATATACACTCTCCCTCTCTCTCTCTCTCTCTGTCTCTCACTCACACACACACACACACACACACACACACACACACACACAGACGACATTTAGGGTTGTTGTTGCTGAAAGAGTGGGATTCCTGGAATGGAGACGTTGGAGGAATAGATTGGAGGAATAGATGGAGGAATATGTAAAATTCCTCCTAGTTGAGGAAAACACTGAGTGTATGTCTAAAATTCTGCCATTATTAACAGTTCAACAGCTGTAATGTCAGTATCACTTACTTAAAAAAATGGCTCAATAAACACGAACACTCATTTGCTGCATGAAGTATTACGATCATGTATTCTCCAGGTGTAATTCTTATGTTCGCTACAACGAATATTGTACACAGACCTCACCTCACATTTTACAAAGGGCGTAATTTTTTGCTCTAAAACGAGTACTGCGATGGCAACAATGCAAATAGCGGAAGTACTACTAACACAATGAACTCTTCAGCTAAACAAACGCAAAATCACTTTTACTACAATGAATATTGAAATTGGGACATTGAGTCTTGACTTCAATATACTACAAAATAAGCACTTTACACTATCCAGCAGTTCTTATCACACATTTAGCTAGCAAGTTCACACGCTATGCTGGTGGGACCAAACAACAACAGAGTAAGGAAATGGACGAACATTCCAGGATGGACGGGCGTTTTTTCCTTGTGACCGGTACCAGTGTGTCTTAAGAGGATGCAGATGTAATCCACTTATAAGCGAGCAGCTATAAAAAAAGCGAAGATAGCAGTGATTAAGTTATGCTACAAGTGCATCAAGGCCTTGGTTCTACAGGAAGATGAAACACTGTAATAACTTCACACAACTATCGAATGACGCCTTTCGCCAAAAGCGAGCATGTATCGTCAACTTGATGTGTGGGTACAGACTAAGCAGATGAGAACCAGTCTTACATCTCCTCCTCCCTTCCTTTGTAAGGTACTGGTTTCCCAGGTCAGTTCCCACAGGTCACTGTTGGTACACGAAGAAGTCCATCCATTGCTGATGGTCGGCTTTGATTGGTGTTAGGTTGAGAACGATATACTGTTTCAGGTCTGCACACATAGAACATCCAATCAGTAATACTTGTCTAGTAGTCATAGCTGGAGCACAGACAACATTCCAGTACAAGAATGACCAACAGCATGTTATTGGCCCTCGACTAAGTCTTGCAGTGGGAAGAGGCTCCTCCATGGTATGCACCTGCAAGAGAGCCCGGCGCCGGAACCAGCAAACATTGAGGTCACTGCAGATGTCAGTTATCAGTATTCGAGTGCTGATCACCTTCACTGTTTCCAGCCGCTTCCAAGGGCCTAATGTTGCTCACGCACACTCCTAGTCTTTCAGCTTTCAAAATTAGTGTCTGTGGAAGTCTTGTAAATAAATTGCCATGCATGTGGTTATTATATAATTTTCAGACATAGAAACATTAATACAGGACAACGTCTTTCACGCTATCTATTCATTTGGCAGGGGAAAAATGTGCAGTCATTTGTATACCCAACAGGTATCTACAATTCGCATCCAAACTCTCCTCGTTTTTTCATAACATTCAGCTGAGAAATACTACAAAACTCAGTCTACCATACTACTGTCACCCATGAACCATGGACCTTGCCGTTGGTGGGGAGGCTTGCGTACCTCAGCGATATAGATGACCATACCGTAGGTGCAACCACAATGGAGGGTTATCTCTTGAGAGGCCAGACAAATGTGTGGTTCCTGAAGAGGGGTAGTTGGCAGGGACAACAGTCTGGATGATTGACTGATCTGGCCTTGTAACACAAACCAAAACGGCCTTCCTGTGCTGGTACTGCGAACGGCTAAAAGCAAGGGGAAACTACAGCCGTAATTTTTCCCGAGGGCATGCAGCTTTACTGTATGGTTAACTGATGATGGCGTTCTCTTGGGCAAAATATTCCGGAGGTAAAATAGTCCCCCATTCGGATCTCCGGGCGGGGATTACTCAAGAAGACGACGTTATCAGGAGAAAGAAAATTGGCATTCTACGGATCGGGGCGTGGAATGTCAGATCCCTTAATCGGGCAGGTAGGCTAGAAAATTTAAAAAGGGAAATGGATAGGTTAAAGTTAGATATAGTGGGAATTAGTGAAGTTCGGTGGCAGGAGAAACAAGACCTTTGGTCAGGTGAATACAGGGTTATAAATACAAAATCAAATAGGGGTATTGCAGGAGTAGGTTTAATAATGAATAAAGAAATAGGAGTGCGGGTAAGCTACTACAAACAGCATAGTGAACGCATTATTGTGGCCAAGATAGACACGCAGCCCATGCCTACTACAGTAGAACAAGTTTATATGCCAAATAGCTCTGCAGGTGATGAAGAAATTGATGAAATATATGATGAGATAAAAGAAATTATTCACATAGTGAAGGGAGACGAAAATTTAATAGTCATGGGTGACTGGAATTCGAGAGTAGGAAAAGGAAGAGAAGGAAACATAGTAGGTGAATATGGATTGGGGGTAAGAAATAAAAGAGGAAGCCGTCTGGTAGAATTTTGAACAGAGCATAACTTAATCATAGCTAACACTTGGTTCAAGAATCAGAAAAGAAGGTTGTATACATAGAAGAAGCCTGGAGATACTACAAGGTATCAGATAGATTATATAATGGTAAGACAGAGATTTAGGAACCAGGTTTTAAGTTGTAAGACATTTCAAGGGCAGATGTGTCCTCTGACCATAATCTATTTGATATGAACTGTAGAGTAAAACTGAAGAAATTACAAAAAGGTGGGAATTTAAGGAGATGGGACGTGGATAAACTGACTAAACCAGGGGTTGTACAGAGTTTCAGGGAGAGCATAAGGGAACAGTTGACAGGAATGGAGGAAAGAAGTACAGTAGAAAAAGAATGACTAGCTCTGAGGGATGAAGTAGTGAAGGCAGCAAAGGATCAAGTAGGTAAAAAGACGAGGGCTAATAGAAATCCTTGGGTAACAGAAGAAATATTGAATTTAATAGATGAAAGGAGAAAATTTAAAAATGCAGTAAATGAAGCAGGCAAAAGGGAATACAAACGTCTCAAAAATGAGGACAGGAAGTGCAAAATGGCTAAACCGGGATGTCTACAGGACAAATGTAAGGATGTACAGGCTTATCTCGGAGTAAGATACATACTGCCTACTGGAAAATGAGAGAGACCTTTGGAAATAAAAGAGAACCACTTGTATGAATATCAAGAGCTCAGATGGAAACCCAATTCTAAGCAAAGAAGGGAAAGAAGAAAGGTGGAAGGATTATATAGAGGGTCCATACAAAGGCGATGTACTTTAGATCAATATTATAGAAATGGATGAGGATGGAGATGAAGATGAAATGGGAAACAGGATACTGCGTGATGAGTTGACAGAGCACTGAAAGACCAAAGTCGAAAGAAGAACCCGGGAGTAGACAACATTCCATTAGAACTACTGACAGCTTTGGGAGAGCCAGTCCTAACAAAACTCTACCATCTGGTGAGCAAGATGTACGAGACAGGCGAAATACCCTCGGACTGCAAGAAGAATATAATAATTCCAATCCCATAAAAAGCAGGCGTTGATAGATGTGAAACTATCAGTTTAATAAGTCACAGCTGCAAAATACTAACGCGAATTCTTTACAGACGAATAGAGAAACTGGAGGAAGCCGACCTCGGGGAAGATCAGTTTGGATTCCGTAGAAATGTTGGAACACGTGAGGCAATACTTACCCTACGACTTATCTTAAAAGAAACATTAAGGAAAGGCAAACCTACGTTTCTAGCATTTGTAGACTCAGAGAAAGCTTTTGACATTGTTGACTGGAATACTCTCTTTCAAATTCTGAAGGTGGCAGGGGTAAAATACAGGGAGTGAAAGGCTATTTACAATTTGCACAGAAACCAGATGGCAGTTATAATAGTCGAGGGACATGAAAGGGAAGCAGTTGTGGGGAAGGGAGTGAGACAGGGTTGTAGCCTCTCCCTGATGTTATTCAATCTGTATATTGAGCACGCAGTAAAGAAAAAAAAAATCGGAGTAGGTATTAAAATCCATGGAGAAGAAATAAAAACTTTGAGGTTCGCCGATGACATTGTAGTTCTGTCAGAGACAGCAAAGGACGTGGAAGAGCAGCTGAACGGAATGGACAGTGTCTTGAAAGGAGGATTTAAGATGAACATCAACAAAAGCAAAACGAGGATAATGGAATGCAGTCGAATTAAATCCGGCGATGCTGAGAGAATTGGAGTAGGAAATGAGACACTTAAAGTAGTAAAGGAGTTTAGCTATTTGGGGAGCAAAATAACTGATGATGGTCGAAGTAGAGAGGATGTAAAATGTAGACTGGCAATGGCAAGGGTAGCGTTTCTGAAGAAGAGAAATTTGTTAACATCGAGTATAGATTTAAGTCTCAGGAAGTCGTTTCTGAAAGTATTTGTATGGAGTGTAGCCATGTATGGAAGTGAAACATGGACGATAAATAGTTTGGACAAGAAGAGAATATAAGCTTTCGAAATGTGGTGCTACAGAAGAATACTGAAGATTAGATGGGTAGATCACATAACTAATAAGGAGGTATTGAACAGAATTAGGGAGAAGAGGAGTTTGTGGCACAACTTGACAAAAAGAAGGGACCGGTTGGTAGGACATGTTCTGCGGCATCAGGGGATCACAAATTTAGCATTGGTGGGCAGCGTGGAGGGTAAAAATCGTAGAGGGAGACCAAGAGAGGAATACACTCAGCAGATTCAGAAGGATGTAGGTTGCAGTAAGTACTAGGAGATGAAGAAGCTTGCACAGGATAGAGTAGCATGGAGAGCTGCATCAAACCAGTCTCAGGACTGAAGACCACAACAACAACAACAACAACAACAACAAAATGTGTTATGAGCAAGCTACCGACGTCGGAGTTCTATAACAATACATCTGATACTGTTATTAATCTATCAAACATCCCTTGCACATCTCCACCATGTATAAAATCGACAACACACCGTAAGTGAATTGAAATTGTTGTACCTTCGGAACCAACCGAATTGCGCGCACGCCCTGCCGCCGCGTCGCTTGCCACAGTATCCCGTCGCGACGTCGGGCGGCGCATGGCGTTGCCGACAACCGAAGACGTCGCGCCATTGCTGAGCTGGGGCCTACAGCGTCCTCTGGCTACACGATATAACAGGAGCGCTGGCCCCGAGTCAGGGAGTCTTGCAGACAGTCAGTGCCGTCGTTCGTTGTCTGGTTAGCTAGCTCGCTGTGTGATTCAGTATTGTATAACGACTTAGTCCACGCATCAGGAATATTCTTTGGACACTAATTGGAACAGTATGTACGGTACACTCTTCGCTGTCAATAAAGCTAAGTAGCTGTTTTATACTGGCTGGCGCTTATTTGTCACTAATCGTTTTCCTGCCACCAGATTTAAGTCACAACCTGGTCACGTCCTACTCCATATCCAAATTATGGTTGCCACGCCCGGGCAGCCATAAAAGAAATCATATACTATTTTGGTGTGAAAACTACCAATCACCGTAGAATGTCGTTTTTATTTATAAACGTCCATCGGAGTGAAAGTGAGGACGTTGATATCCAGAAACCTTCAATCTACGAAAACATCTACGTTATAGGCGGTTGTGAGATCGAAATTTTCAGTTGAACAGTCGTATCTAAAGTCACCTTGCCTCTTTTAAACGACTAGCTAGTATTAAAAAATCACATTTGCATTAATAATAAAGCTATCGTGGTCAGAAGAACGAATACAAGTGATTTCCTTCAGTCTGAAGGACGAATTGACATAGTTGATAGTGTCCACCACATTCAGTATTAGTGTGTCTGTAAGTGTTGTAAACAAATTGTCGTACACGGCGGTATTACATGGATTTCAGATGCATGAAATACCTGTACAGAACAGTATCTTTCACACTACCCTTTCCTATGTTGGAAAAAAATACAGTGCTTTATACACTCAACAGCAAGCCACATTTCACAGTGCTCTCTCTCTCTCTCTCTCTGTCTCCGTCTCTGTCTCTTTCTGATGCTCATCGTTATCTGGTAACATGCGGAAGAGTAAATCTAGGAACTATAAAATCTCTGCTAATGTCACTTGTTAGAGAATTCGATAATATTTTTACCGCATCTTCCTCTTCCAACACACTGAAGACGAATACTGTCCGCGAGCAGATGTGGCGATCCAATTAATTATACATGTATTGGTCCATTGCAGGAGGTGGCCGTTGATCTAAGCCGCTTCCACAGAGCTGCGTAAATGCTAGTGTCCTGTAGTGGAAGAAGATCGTACCACTTACTATCAGTCACAATAGAGGGTTCCTGTGTTGTAGATCCGAATCCAGTTTGATACATTGTTTCTTGCTGTAACACATCCAACTGGTGTAAGACAACAGTTTTGTATACCGCCGTAGATTCTCTTTTCATACAACGACTTTGAGGCTATGCCAGGTGCTAAACCGACATTAACATGTTTCATCCATTGGCTCTCACAGCAGGCTGAACATAACGTGGTGTAGTGTGCACTGCTCCCACAAAACATGCATGGGTGTGGTAATAAAAGACAGTGGCGGTGTTTCTTATGGACAAAAATTTGGAAAACATCACAAAATATGGAAACCGGTAGAGTTTGCAGCATTGTAGAGCGTTTCCAAACAGCAGTCTTCTACATTTAATCTCATGTTCCACTGTGACAGGGAAGCAGATATCTCGATGTTCGTTTTCGAAGACACCAAGAGAACTGATTTCTCAAATTGCACCCAGTTTTATGCTAGGTGTTGGTCAACATACGTCTTTCATTTTAATGGCATCAGTGCATAACCACATATGAAACTGGGCGTATTCTGCAGAACTTAAGCCCACAGAGCAAGCATAGTAAGCACCATCAGTTGTCAACCGCAACGGTGCACGAATGGAATGATTTTGATACTCAAGCTGTCAGAAAAGTACTTTCATTTGTGTCGTATTTTCCTCAATTTTATTTATTTTCCACCAATTTCCGAAATTTTACCACTTTTTCCGTAATTTCAAAGCATTTACTGAAGTTTCTATGGCTTACAGTGTGTAGCTGCATGTGGAACAAGGGGTTTTCCGCCTGACTTAAACCCATAGTGGGCAGACAGTACGTTCCTTAAGCTGTCAATGACACTGGTGTGGGAACGGAATGATTTTCATACACCTAGGTGTGTGTGTAAGAAGTCGACTGAAGTAACACATAAAGTGCTAGAACTGCTAAACGCCGAAACATTGTGTGGTGATCCTAAAGATGCACGTTTACCAGAAAGTCAGACTTCATCCCAAACGTGCCTTTGCTTGCAAACATGTAGAGACGACTTCGGTGGCTCTTTTGAAAGGATCTGCCACCCAGGACGACAAAAAATGATAGCCTCATGAGTGTCCTGACCTAAAGAAATTTGTACACCGTCAACACTACCACAACACACTGTGTCTTTCAGGGTGCTTTCTTTTCTACTTCTCACAATGCGTATCTGCATGAGGAGGAATCTCTCGCTACGACAGCAGTCATGGTCCGATGTTAGATAGTATTGCTCATATATAGAGGGATATGGCAGTTTAGTCTTGACACTGCTTCTCTATAGTGAACGTTACTTAGAGGAGTAACTTCCTTAATAGGTTAATGGGGAACAGTTTCAGTCTGTTCGATACATTTTAGCTCCTCTCCTTAATATTTCTGAGACACGCATTGTTTGGAAGAACCAGCTCCAGTTCGACAATACATATATTCGGTGGTATGATGGAGGACACTGTCCTGGACTGGGGGAAGTATGTTTAAGCAACATGAATATAGCGCTTCTGTCTAATACTTACATCGTATTTGTTCTAGATGATGATACGAAGCCCCACGCTATTTACGTGTGGAGAATTAAAACTGAAAGCAGGCATAGCCCAATTTATAAACTTTTCTCGGTCTTCAGTGTCTGGGAGGTTGACACTGAACCCAAACGATCCCAAACCATAGCAAAATGTATATCAAAATACATACAAACGGCAATAAACTCTTTCCAAAAGTGCAACCTCCAACTGCAATAGTAAAATCCAATTAGTTATTTGGTGAACCTACGCATTTCCACCAAACTCTATGTGTAAATACAGGTAACATATCATAACATAATTTTACTGATTTTGTGACGTTTTTCCATGCTTCAGATATTTATCCATATGTATGTTCACTTATTGCTTACCAGATGAGGCGTGCTATTTATGTTTGTACCACCCAGCTCCACTGCAAAGCCCCCAGTTCAGTCACGGTGTCTACAAACTATCGCAAAAATACACATGCACGTAAATAGGTTACAGATATGAGGCATAGTGTTGTAAACACAGACACACGCACACGAACGCACACACACACACACACACACACACACACACACACAGACACACACAGACAACAAAGCGCAATTACGCTATTTCGTGTGTTGCATCGCCATCCTAGGACCTCCCACACGCTCTCTACCTCAATTCACTGACACCTGGGGAGTAAAAATGAAATACGCAGTGTCCAAAGATTTGGAGGTCACTTCCAAAATAGTAGAAATTTCCATTCTTTTAACTTGAGTTATCGGTTTTATTCGTAGTCGACATATGCCAGAGGTGTGTCATAGGTTAATACGTATATCAAGTGTTTTGTTATAGAGCTCTGTCCTACGCAGTTTGGTCATAAGTCATTGAAAGCAGTATCGTAGACAGAGTTTGTGCTTTCACTCAGTTAGATGTATGAAATAACTAGGAGAAACGGGATGCGAATCGTAGCTTGCTGTTGTGTGTAAAGATGACCGTTTTTCCTTTCTCGACACGCGAATAGGTAGCGCGAAGCTCGCTAATCTGTATTGATGTTTCAGCACCTGAACTGTATGCATTTCTCACATGTATGACAATTTATTTACAAGACTTTCAAAGATTACTTTTGAGTCTTCAGAGTCTAGGAGAGCGCGCTGGCTACAGGAGGCTGCTGAAAGAGCCAGCTGCTTTTGCAAGAGCAGCGCCTCAACCTACCTCTTCATACCGTGAGACATAGCTGAAGGCCATACCATGCCACTGGTCATCCTTCTCCTGAAGTGCTGTTTTTGCCCCATACAAGACTCATAGCCAAGTATTTCGCTGTTGTTACAGGGTCGGCATTTTCTATAAGTATTTCTGATTTCTGCAGACGTGAAACAGTATATAATTGTCATCCCAACACCAATGAAAGCAGAGCTTCACGAAATGATGGAGCTCTTTGTGTACCATTAACGACAGGGTAGAACAGGCCTCGGTGAGCACAATCACTACCTACAGGAAGATTCAGCTGCAGTTCAGAATGAGTATATCGTTGTCAATCCGAAACGAACCAGAGAAGAGCACCAACAAGTTGAAACTTCTGTATCGACCTATAAGTGTAAGGATACAAGCTCGCTTCTTGTGAAGGGGTTTTATTTCCATAGTAGCGTGGAGTTATTATAGTGTTTCACTAGAACCAAGGCCAGGATGCACTTGTAGCATAACATAGCCTTTGCAATCTTGGTTTTTTCTTGAATAGTTGCTCAAGAGGATTACATCTCCATCCTCCGAAGAGACACTGGTATCCGTCACAAGAAAAAAACGCCTATACATCCTGGAATGTTCGTTCAATTTTAGTACCAGCATTACGTTATTGGCATAATCATCTACTCGCCGCAGTGTGTGGAACTTGCTAGCTGAGTGTGTGATGAAGTACTGCTGAATGCTGTAAAGTGCTTCTTTTCTGGTATATTTAACGCAAGATTCAATGTTCTCATTTCAATATTCATTGTAGCAAGTGTAAGTTCATACTACAAGGGATATTTTACACTTACTTAAATGAGGATTTCATTGCTTTTAATGGTATATCGGCTGTTGACGCTGTCGCCATCGCAGTATTCGTTTTAAAAGCGTATAATTACGCCCTTTATACTATGTGAGGTGAGGTCTGTCGGTACAGTATTCGATGTAGCAAGAATAAGAATCACATCTGGAGAGTGACTTTACACTATACTGTCAGAGTATTCGTTTTAAAGGCATAAGATTAGTCCCACTACATTATGTAAGATGAGGTCTGTCGGTACAATATTCGATGTAGCAAGGATGAAACTCACATCCGAAGAAACATGAGAGTAATTCTTCATGCTGAAAATGAGTGTTCGTGTTTATTGAGCCAATTTTTCTAAATAAATTATACAGACAGTACGGCGCTTGAGCTGTTAATAACGGCAACACTCAGACACTCAGCGAGTTACTCAACGTGGAACAAGTGACCCGTGTAAAATTCCCCCTCCATCTATTCTTACACCATCCGCACAGCAGGAATGCCTCTATTTCAACGCCAACATCCATCGGTGAAGTGTGCGTTTCTATTCTTTCTGGAAGAGGTTTCAGCCACACATCGTTGTACATAGAGTATAGCCAAGAAAGCATTTTACTTTTGTGTATAACACAGATAAATAACAGAGTTAAAGACGACATTCTGTGAGGCTAGCTGAATATCACATCCTTCTACAGTATACAAGAACACACACATAAAGTTGTTATACAGTACAGTGGAGATTATAAAACCTCTACAACAGCCTTAGAATAGTCTACATGAAAAAGTTGAATTGACACAAGCAATGATGGGTTTTAACTGCATGCAGCAGTGGGGGCTGCTAGGTGCAGATACTGCTGTCCAGCTACAGGGGGTAGAACGTGCAGATCAGCGCACAGTGAGACACCTAGCAATCCTTTTCCTACATGAAACTCATTTTACTTACTTGAGGATCACTTTCAGTGCTGGAACAACGAGTACATCTGAAAGAATGGATATGTTGACCCTTCAGTTATTCATCCCTGACGGACGCCTATTTTGCTAGTGTTCAATGGGGGCCAGTCTTTCGTAGAAACAAGTAACTTCTTGCAGATGGCATCCTTTTCTTGATTCCTTTGTCATTCTGAGACTTTCTGGAGACGAAAAACAGTATATAACTTCCAGCAGATGAATGTCTTCGTGAACCGTCGGTGACATGTTAGAACAGGCCTGAAAAACAGGTATCCCTACCTACATGGTGAAGGGAGGAGAAGCAGCGGGGGGGGGGGGGGGCTTGGGGGAAGGGTAAGACTGGTTCTACGCCGTTTAGTCCGTATCCACACAGCGAGGTGAAAACTCACGCTGCTGCCACCACTCCCTCCTCGCGGGATTCTATGGGGCCGGTTTTTGCAGTAGTTATTTTGTTACAGGTATTTTTCTCAACTGCCAGTGTGTGTGTGTGTGTGTGTGTGTGTGGCAATTGGTTCTGATGTTTATGGGTTGTAGTTTTCCCAAGATAATTTCTATGAGAGATTAGAGTGGTGGAGCATTTTCTGTCACTTGTGGTGGTGCGTAATGGCCTTCCTACATTTCAGTGGTAGTTTGCTGCCATATCCCTTCTTACCGTGTATCAATATACATGTTTCTCAGCAGCTATACAGTTGTAGAGTGGTAGAAGACAACTTTTTCTACACTTAACTTACAGTTTGTCCATTCTTACCAAGTATCAGTGCACAAGTTCCTCAGCAGCTTCACACTTGTAGATCGGTATGGATACTTTGTTTTCCATGCCCTTCTTACCGTGTATCAGTGTACAAGCTCCTCAACAACGACACAGTTGAAGATCGGAAGGAGGGAACTCTTCCTACATTTCTGTGACACTTTTCTGCCCTATCCTTTCATAGCTTATACCTGACTAAAAGTTCCTCAGCAGCTGTACACTTGAAGATCATTAAGAGGGAACTCTTGCTACATTTCAGTGACATTTTGCTGTCCAATCTCTTCTTGCCATGAAAGGTGTACAAGTTTCACAGTGGGAGGAGGGAGGATGGTTATTTGGGGGAGGTCGAGGAGTGAGTTTGGTGATATCAAACATGCACTGTTGCCACTTTAATAGCGCAGAGAGGAAATGGGAGGGTAGGGGGGACCCCAGGAAGAACAGCCATCTTTTATAAATTGGAAAACCGTCTAGACAGTGCCAGCTTTGGTTTTGTCCCCATACTGTGGGGATCCGATATGTTCGACTGGATCCTTGACATTGTGTGCACTCGCACTTTCTCATGCAGTCCAGCATCTGCCCAGTGTCTCATGAGAATTCACAACAGATCAGGATACAAGAAGTTCTGGCCAGCCGCAAAAGTGGAGACACACAATGAGATTTCTTTCAAATTTTGCCAGGTGCTGATAACGCCATCTAAAGCGAATACTCTGCATGTCTGTGTCTGTCACTGTTATCAATGCATATATGACACTGTTCTGACCCCTCATTGACTGCACCAGATCTGATAACGATACGGTGGTAGAAAAACACTGAAGCCCTCCGTGAGCCACTCTGTCAGAGAGGAATTACAACACACCGACGGTGTGTACGTAACAAAGTTACCATATTTTCAGGGTGCTTCACTTGTTGTCAGCCAGTCTATACCTGCAATTGCAAATTTCTTGTTATTTTATTATTATGTTCAAGTAATTGACCTATGTGTTAGTGGTCTTGAAAGCAACTGTCAATTTCAACATATGGAACAATGCACTGTACTTATAGTGTACATTATCTTATAAGGGAAGTGAGACAATGCGAAACTTAACATAATATCCTTGGTGGAAAATATGTGAAATTAAGGGTTTTGAAATACATTTATTATACCTCTTGGTTACGTTACTTTTTTAAAACGACCTATTTCGGTTCCTCAGATCCATGGATCCATGGATAACAGTAAAACACTAATCAGTCATACTATACGAAATACAAAATGTAACTATTCCATGTCACCACCAGGCACGAAGTGCACCAGAGCGTACCTGATTGTGTTAATTTCAAGAGTGAGCTGTCGTCAAACTATGAGAAATTACAACAGGAAGTGATCAAATGAGACAGCAAGCCATGATGGAGACAGGCATATAGCAATGTCACGGATGTGGATGCCTTTCATATTTTGGATTACAATAAGATTTATGATGTGTTTCAAGGTCTTTTTAAGCTCAGCCAACTAAATAGACTGTAGCTTCTAGAACCGGTCGGCCACTACAGGCGGTGCTGGTAGATCACCATCACCTCAGCCAAAGAGATAAACTTCTTTGTTTGAGGCAAAGCTTCAAATTCCCAAGGGAGACAAGAGCCTGTCAATTTCTGCAGCGTGGTCCTGGCTGCATAGTCTTTCTTAGAAATGGATCGCTGTCATGCGTAACAATGAGATATTTTGTTCTGCTTCAGACAACACTACGACTGCCAATTCACGATATAATCGAAAACGTATCCACGAAAACTGCTAGTGAGTTGTGCGTTATAGAGGAACCCCCAGCCATTCTGGCTGTTTCCAACTAGACATGTTTGTTTCCAACTAGATGTATGGGTACAGTCCAGGCAGGTAGTTAAGAGATATGAGGCACTTGCGGGATAATTTGTAATAGGTAGTCATCTGCAGCGAGGATGGTATGGGACACTAACACACACACATACATGCACACACACACACACACACACACACACACACACACACACACACGCTTCCAAGTAGAGACAATGCTGGCCGTCTGCGACACAAGCAGTTAACAAGGTAAAATACTCAAGCAGGTACCACATTATGGGGCGATACAAATGCTATCATGCAGTCGTTCCTAGCAGTGAGCGAGCCGCCTCAGCCCAGTACAGGCAGTATGCCTGGTGACGCAGCACCATCAGTTGAATGACAAACGCCATGGCGGCGGTGGGAGCGTAGGGACACCAGCATCAGTGGCACGTGATTGACTTGGATTGACAAGCGGCAGCTGTTTCATATATTGCATTAGAGCGAGCTTACCAACGTTATTAAAACACTGTTTTTCATGATAAAACAATTGATGGCATTCTGTTTTGTATGTGTAGATCAGTTTATGGTTTTGTTTTACTACCATTTCTTTATCACTCTCTAATTGGAACAACTTTAATCGACATTTCTCTCAAAATATCCGGTTTTACTGTGTGACCATTTCGTCAATGTTCTCCAATGTGTGTGCATGGGTTTTTACACCTGCACGCATGAAGTTCTCGTATCTGTAGCAAGCAGTGTGTTATTGGAAATAGTGTTCTTTTTGTTAAAGTTTTTCGGACCTTTTCTATGTGTAGCTCGAAGTCTCTCATGATATTCAGTAAACCGCAAAGCGTTTCTTGATGTGTAGGCTAGATATTAGTTTTGTTTCAGTTACTGATTTTTGAAGGTTTTCTATGTGTAGACGATTATTTTTTCACGAAAATCGTCCCGCCAGTATTAACCAGTCGTGTATAATTGAATTTCAAGTAGCACGACTGTAGGGTACTTGTCAGTTTGCCTTCCCCATCCTAATTTAGGAAATTCCTTCAGCAGGATAATACCTGTGTAAGTGGATGAACACAACTCATGAGACAGTACCGTAAGTCCTTTCTCTCCAGCGCCTCAGCACAGACTGAGACTTTTCTCCGCCAGTTCACAAGTGGGGAGACGAGGGGAAGTGAGGGAGGGGAGAGGGAAGTGGTAGGGGGGGGGAAGTGGAGGAGACGTAGGAGTGAGGTTGGTGATATCATCAGAGTGATATATCACATCTATCTACTCCCTTGGAGAGGAAGTGGGGGATCAACCAAGGAGAGTTACCATGTCGAAAACATTTGGTAACAATGCTGACTACACCTGGATGAACATTATTCCCCTGCTTCCATAAATTTCTATTGCCTCTTCCTGCAAAATATGTTTTCAGACGGTGTGGCATAGTGAGGTGGTGTTTCATATCCACATGTAAACCAAAATTTATGAACTCCTGGGATGTAAAGCGATGGCATTATCAGATACAAGCATCAGGCTAAGACCAAACACTCCAGATACACTTCTGACAGCGTCCACGCCTGCCTGGGCTATAGGTGCTCTAGCGTCATCAACCAAGTAAATCTGGAGAATGCATCAACAGCTGCGAAGACATAAACATTTCCATGTTCAGAGCGAGGCAATGGACAGACAATATTTCATCACTCTGATGAAATCTCCTCAGGCTTCCATCCGGGTAGCTGCGTCGAAAATCCGCGACGTTTCGATGAGTGTCATTTCGATGTGTGTCATTCTGTGCGTATGCGTGTGTGTGTGTGTGTGTGTGTTTAAAACTGTCACACCCACTGCATAAGGAAAACGCCAAGCAGGGGTGACGAATTACAATATGGAGTAGGCAACAGTGAGCAAAGAGTCTAGTGAATGTGCCCAGTAAACTTTAGTTACGAAGAATATTTAATTTATAAAAACACAAAATGACAGTACGAATTCAGATATACACTCTTTCATTACTTTCTATGTGTGACTTCCTTCCGCAGTTGCGCTTGTATGGGTGGTTCACTGACTAACAACGATAGTCATGTGATTAATGCGTAGAGTAACATTCTTTTCGAAATGTTTCGTAATTTAGTTAAACTGATTTTTGGGAAAGATATAAAAATGTTCAACTTTTGGTCAACTGTTTAGGTGTAAATATCTTACTAACAAACTCGAAAGCACAGATTGTACTAAATTTCTATCACAGCTTATGTTGATGACTTACTTACATTCAGTAAGAAACAACCTTTAGATCTATATAAATTCTACAAACAGGAATGAACTCACACCACACAGATAAGTCAAAACATTTTTTTAAATTTGTTTGTAATCTTGTATATCTTTTTTGTGGTGTTTCAAGTCTTTTAGTAACTGCATTATATTAGATACTTTTTTCTGGTGACGAAGTATGTGTTAGGCATTTGAGGCAACGTAACACTACCGATTTGTTACTCATAAAGTTTATTGATTACGCAGAAGGGACCAGTACGCGTCTAACCAACAGTGTAACAGCATACTTCACGCAGCAATTACGTGGATGGCCCATTCTTACGGGCGAGCGTATTCTTAGAAGGAAAGTACAACTGCTACCGTTAAACCAATGTGCTAGAGTGGAAATGAAAGCGGTAAATATTGTCATATTTCCTGAGATCACTTTATACTGAATGTCGAATGTTTGGTGTATCAGAAGAACCCTCGCAGACTCGAACGAGTGAGGCAGAATATCGATAAGGAGGACACTGCGATACTTCCGCAAATGCTAGTCGATACTTAGCATAACACTGAATGGCACTTTGCCGTGAGTTTGACAAAAGGGTATGGTCACTTTCACCATTGTAGCATATGCATCGCAGAACAACATATTACCACTGAAAGAAAGAGAGAAGTATTTTTGTCTACTGTTTATTTAGGTAGTGATCGTGTCATGCATTTAACACAAAAGTGCAACATAATATTGTAGATTCATTTACACATATTCATGGTAGCGATTTTTTCGAACTATTTTGTTTGTGCGTTTGCCTTGTTTACAAATGTCTTACGTGATCAATGATTTGGTATTTCACTAATTTCGTGAATGAGTGTCTACATAAATATTTAAAATGATAATACAACACACAAATAATCATATTTTTAACGACTAACTATGAGGCAACTGAAATTCTATGAAGAATTTTAAGTTGTAAAGATAAGAAGATAGATGGACTTTAATATCCGGGTACCTTAGTGGGAGGAGTTGTTTGGTAATTGTAGTATTTTTCACACTCTGTTCCATCATTACAAAAGGTTGTCAATGCGCGCCGATGTTACAAGTTGTCTCGTGTATCTTTGTAGTGAAGTGAACTGAAATGCGAGACACTTACTGACATAGAATTTAACGAACTGAATAACAGTGCTAAGACAAACTGTGTCATTCGCCTTAATTTCTAACGTCTAAGCAAGATTTCAGATAAAATATTGAAACGTATGTAATACATACAAGAAAATGTTTATTATCAATGTATAAAAGAAGAACGAAATTCACCAGAGGAAAGAAAAGAAAATAATGTTTTAGTAAAGATCAGTCTTTAAGATAACACCTAAGAGAAACTGACAGGTTCTTCATGTCTACTAAAGAATCTGAAGACATGAAAATTGTTTGGATATAACAAAAGCATGTGAAAAAAAGTGGTCAGATTTAACAATTTTTTTCGTACCAATGTGTGATGTAGCACTAATAATTCTCTGGGGATTTATCAGAAGAAAATGGGAAAGTTAGAAAATAGGTCCTGCATGGAGTTATCTCTATACACGATGTTCCAAGTGAAGTGACATAAGAAATATTTAATGCCCACGAGCTATTCGCGAGTGTAGCTGTTTAATGTCTGAAAGTGGTTCTGTGAACTCTCTGACAGGCACTTAAACGTGAATTTCCTATAGACGTAGAAGTAGGTACACAAAGTGATTGATATCTTTTACTGCTGTTACCAATAGATTATTTCTGAAGTATCTACATACTTCACTTTCAAGCACCTTTCGCTATTATGGTTTATGTCTTTTTGTGCGGTACGACAAAGGACTGAATGAAGATATGTACTCTCATAAGAGACAAAACAACTTTACTACGTATGTGTGTCAAACTAACTTTGTGCTATTAGAAACTGACAACCACTATCGTGCATAAGAAGACAGTTATGGATACTACAACTTTTGTAACTATTGTCCAAACTAATATAAGTGAAAAATGTCCTATGGTATGGTGTATCCCTGCAAATAGTTTCTTCTGCAAGATTATCCGCTTCTTCTTCTTACTGTTAAATTCTTTTTGTTATGGTCAGCAGATCTGCACATATATCTGGACGGGATACTGTCCGTCTATAGGAACCACTAGTTCAAGCTTTCCACCATTTCTCTTACATCTTTGCGAGATGAGAGTTTCTTAGTAATCAGCGCAGGTCAGTTTTTGGCTTTCCACTTACGTCACCCAGAATTTTATCATCCCTCAAGAGACATTACAGCACATGAAGAGTTGTGCACGTTTCGTAATTCGTATGTCATTTACGACTACCACTTTCTTCCGTCGGACATTAGGACACCATAGTGTTGGCTTAGGAAAAATTTCCTTCTACGTTACGTACTTGGTACACAGACTGAAATAAAATATTAACGTTGATCTCCGTGGTGATTTAACAATACGAACTAATCTAGTAAAGATTGCTGAAGTTTTGTTGGTGTCACGAAAGCCTATTAGAAATAGTAATAAATTTAACTAATTGCGTTAGATTAGGAACCATTCCTCGAATTTACATAAGTCTCAATATTTGATTTAACTAGGTATGCTCTAAAGGGGCACTGACGACGTAAGTGAAAGGATGTGAGAGAAAACTTTTCCACATTAGAAACGTTATTATGTTATTGGTATAACGTAGCTCGATATCAGTCACCAGAAGAAGGAAAACGCATTTTCAAATTAAGTTTCCAGTATACATCCGTGCTGCGAAAAGTGACTAAGCAAACGAAATTAATTTAATTGAAATTTTTCAATAGACAGCCAAAAGTTTGAGCGAGCAGCTTAACTGTTGTCATACGAACAAGCCAGGGGAAATCTCGCAGGTTAAAAGCGAATGGCAGGCTCTTTGGAGGAAATCGTAGAACGCGTCAAGAGTAAGTCTTCTTCAGTTTCACTTAAGTGCTTGAAGTTGGGGGTCATGGCCTTCTCCGCTTCGATGGAATGTAGCACACGATGCAACTTGGATTTTCAGGACTTGAAGGGCTAACCATTACACCAAATACTACAATGTTTGACATCACCAGACAACAACCCAGACTTTTGCAAGTGAGAAACAGAGACGGAATGAAAAGTTCAACAGACTGAAACAGAAAGTAATAATAAACCAGCGGTTTTCCGTCGTGTAGTAATCTATGAAAGACGTCGCCTTCATGACGTTCGTAGATAACTGTTGAAACTATTCTGAATGTAAACATGGTGGCGTAGAATGTGAAAGGTAAAACGAGAACTTTAAGAATTAGATAGGATAGTTCAAAATATGTTGAAGAAAGAAGCAACAGTTCACATCTGGATTATACTGTAGAAAATTATATCAAAACGTACTGAATACACAGACTTCCTGAGTAGAAAACTAGACATATGCTCAAAGCGGATGAAATAGTTACAGAACAGTATGTGAACTAAAGGCTCCTTTCTTCAAATATCTGGTGCCACAGTGCAGATTACATTTCATTTTTTTTCAGTTGTTACGATTAATGGTGTGTTTGGAACAAGCAGAACTGAAATCCCCCCGAACGTGAGCCAACAAAGAAATGAATCACTGAAAAATTTTTGTACGACGTTCACTAGTGATCATCCGTAAATAAGTATACAAACCAAACACCCGTTATATAGTGCAACATTATTGGAAACTGAAGAAGTGACGGAGGATAGTAAGGATAGTACTTTAAAGCACGAGAAAGTACTGAAACGAAAATTTATTTCATGAACTGTGGCTTATTACAAAAGTAAGATTCTGGAAGTTGAGGAAACAAGAAAGACAGAAAGAGTCACTGACGTAGATGTTTGATATGAAAGCTTGTTACTACTTTAAAATAGATATTTATTTGACACAATTGACATCTGTGTGTCTGCATCCACCACAATTAAATAGTTCCCTTTAGGATCAGATGGAAAGGAAAAGCGTTCCTGGAAGAAGTATGTAAGGAATGTCGCATAACATGAAAAAATTCTTCACGGCTTTGATTGTTTAAGTAACAACGAAAGACACAGGAATTTGGTGTTCTAACGGATACACCTAAAATTCATATCTGAACTGTGTTGAAGAAGATTCTTCTTTCTTCTCTTTCTGAATTAAATAAGCGTAATTATCTTTATTTTGAAAACTAATAAGACATACCGGCAATGTATTTTTTATCCTACTATAAGTACAATAGTATTACATGGTAACTTTTTCAAATGTTTCCAGAAACCACTGTGATATTTAAAATTAGTTTATTGCTTGTTTCACAAATATGAGAAGCTTCGAAAACGAGTTAGGATACTTCTACCTAAACCTTCATCAAAGAATTATATTCAATATTCTTATCAACATAAACTCAGGTTGTATTATTAGTTATTGACACATTAGTGACAATATCCACATTTATGTATCTACAGATTAAATAGCTTAGCACAGTATGTAGTTCCTGGTTTCACACTGACGAGTACACAATTTCGTTGTTCCTCAGCACTAACTGTAACATCTAGAGCCCTACATACACAATGCATACAGTCCTGATGAAGGAGGCGCTCGAGACATCGAAAGCTTACTGGAGACACAGTTATTCATGATCGTTTAATTCCTACCCAAAGTCCTAAAAACCTGAGGGAGTACTTTCAGATTGGTCAAGCGCGGGCACACCCAGCTTGAAGGCTAAGAGACTCCTCATTCCTATAAAGCAATTCTACGCCATGTTTTGACACTCCTCCATCTTTTTCGCCGCACTTACTTGAAAATAACAGCTCTCCTTTGTTGACGATTGGTTGCTGACTAATTAATAATATTTAATTACAGTTGGATGAAGTTCAGAAAGAATAACAGAATAAGAGGCCACTATAGATTTATTAACGTCTTTGTTCATTACAGCTATGAAATAAGAACAGTGGATTCAGGCCACGAGATTCTAATAACACCTAGGGTTCTGAAATGATTCATTGCGGAGCAGTGTTCCTGACATTAGTGCTAACGTTAAACATTATTCGCGCACAGTACTAACCACACGCTACAGTACCTTTTTAACTCTGAAACATCGAAGGCGAGACTCCGACACTGATTTCTTTACATTTTCTTTTTATTAGCAGTAACTATTTGTGCTGCAGTTTGGTTAATTAGCTACTCTAGCATCGTGTTTTGTCCATATACATGATAAAATGTAACATTTTATATTGTCTGTAATACCTAAAATATATGTAGATTAATACCTGAGCCGAGACTCTCAATATTATTTCATCCGCTTTTATTTTATTTCTTTCATATATATTTCATTGCTGAATGTACATTAATGTAATGTACTTTTGTGTTGTGGAATAATACCTGGTAGCAATAAAAAATATTAGCTGCTAGTCGTACAGCATGGAAATTGATAGATGAAGAAATTGTTCAAGTTTGTAAGAATTTTATGATGTCGCGATGTCAGTGATGGGGTTTCGGACTACATACAAAATGATGAAGATAAAGAAGGGGGGAGTGAAGTATGTGATATGCTTCATTTGCGAATGTTCCGATCCTAAAATATGAAAACGAAGCCAATAACACTGAAAGTATTGGTGCCGTATTTATCGAAAAAGAAACTGATTTGTGAGGAATAAAATTTTTGGAGTACATTAACCACAATCGTGGGAAATATTGTCGACCAGACGAAAATATGACAATAAACAGTTAGCTCCATTCCGTGGGCGGTGTGCGTGTAAGCTGTATAAAAGTTCAAAACCTTATATCGAATTAAAATTTTATGGATATGTGACTCTGAAAACTGCAATCCACTGCAATCCATTGAAAGGACTGCCATATCTCGGAAAACAAGAGAACGAATGAGGTGAAAATGTTGGTTTCAATGTTGTTACTGATGTTGCATTCTGGATAATTCCTTCCCATTGATGAATCTGGTAGATTTTCTTCTACAACATGGGTTGGCACTTCTAGGAACCAGTCGACAAACTAAAACATTCGCACCTAGGGAACTTTTACCAAAAAAATATCCAGGAAGCGTGTACTATACAATTTCGCTTCACTCGCGATCATGCTCTACCGTCACACATTCTAAACAGGGATAAAAGGGTAGCGCCACTTTCTACAAGGCATTATATATCAAATGTAATTACTATAGATGCTTTGGAACCGAAGCAGTGAAATACTACAGTGAGACTAAAGGCAGGCTGTCCTTATTAGATCAGATGGTGCATAGTTAGTCCTGCTGAAAAAAAGATGCCCCTGACATTATTCATGAACTAAATATCAAAACAAAGCCAGAACTATGTCTTCACAAATCTGTTCTTAATTGTATTAAAAGTATTCTGCATGAACCTCACTAGTAAAAAAGCACACTAGCCCAAAGAAAAGCGTTATTACATGATAAACCCTAAAAGAAGGAGGAAGAAAGCAAATTGTTTGTGATAACTGCATAAGAAACGTATGTGGTGAGCATTTAACCTCTGTAGTGAAGTGCAACAATCGCTCCCTGTGAACATAACATACAAAAACAGAACTTTTTCTGGAATGAAGTCTTTCAAAATAATAAAATAAATATTTCAGATGTAGGGAACCTTTTTTCCAAGATTTATCGTTCAGTGTGTTTTAGAAAAATAAATAAATATTTTGTTACATTAACCACACGAAACATGCCTTTATATTAAGGTAAATAAAACTCTACTGAAAGAGTGTTTATTCTTATTTTCATTCTTGTCTTAGAGAAAAATTACATCATGAAAAAAAAAATAATTATGTCTCTAGCAGACCACACCTCAAGTGTGTACCGTGATAAAGTAGTGTATGAAATCTACAGCTAATGATGTACGGTATTTATACAACTTGGACCAACTCTGAACCACAACCATGTTCACTGTCGCACTGGGCGCTCCAAACGAGTGACGTCATATCCGATATTGTATCAAGAGAGGTTTCATCGCAAGTGGTCGCAGCCCACTGATACTATTCTCGTATTTGACCTCATGACTAAAGGAGCGCAGCAACGGTAACCTCACAAAGCGCCCCAAATTATCGCAGTAAGATTGAAGACAGGTGAACTAGAGCCCCACGCCATGTCTGCTAAGTGTTTCTCAGACTACTGTGGTATATTTCGTGAGAGATGGATTGCTGCATTATATAGGAGCTAGTAGAAATAACGTTGTGGTAGTGTTTAAATTGAGAGTGACGACGAGAAAATTACCCATTTAACAATAACTTCAACCAAAGAACAACGCAGTGATGTTGATGGCTTTTTTCCAGGAAAGGGCCGATCACTAAACTCAATATGATTTGTCTGCTGTTCACTTAATTACTGGCCTACGCTCCAGTCTGTTTATTATTTTATGTTATCAGTTATGCATTGTGGTGATCAGTGTTAGAAAATCATATATCATCCGAACACCGTTGTCATATATCTACAACTACTTGACTTATCTACAGTTCACAGTAAAGTGCCTGTCAGACAGTTCTTCGAACTTCATTCAGACTCTTTCTCAACCGTTCCACTCTGTAACAGCGCGTAGGAAAAACGAACCAGTAAATTTTTTCCTTACGAGGTCTGATTTCCCTAATTTGATAAAGATGATTCTTTTTTCCCATGTACGTTGGCGTCAGTACAATATTTTCGCACTCAGAGGAGAAAATTGGCGATTGAAATGGTGTAAGAAGAACTCGCTGCAATGAAAGATTCCACTGCAACGTGCTCGCCATATACGTGACACACCTCTATTTCGTGATAGTACAACACGAGCTGTCCTTGTCTGGATATTTTCGATATCATCCGTCAATCCTGTCTGGTAAGAAACACACACCTTACAGCAAGACTATAGCAGAAGAGGTCCAAACATAGTGTAGGCAGTCTGTTTAGGAGACCTGTTGCATTTTCTAAGTGTTCTGCCAATAGCACGCAGTTTCTGGTTTGCTTTCTCCACAACATTATTTATGCTATCATTCTACTTTAAGTTGCTCGTATTTATAAGTTATTGATATTTTGTTCAATTGACAGCCTTTACATTTGTGTGATATATCATATAACAAAAATTTAACGTATTTCGTTTAGTAATCATGAGGTTGCCCTCGCGCATCTCCTTATTCAGAGTCAATGGCCACTTTGCGCACTATACAGATATCGTGTCTAAGTGATTCTGAAACTGGTTTTCATCTTGTGGTGACATTTTTAGGTGGTAAATGACAGCGTCACCTCAATGTAAGAGGGCTGGACAGATTGGCTCCTAAAACTTTTTTAAAGATTAGGAGCAGCAGAGGGCCTGTAACACTTCGTTAGGGAACGTCAGGTATGTATCCTGTTTTACTCGGTGACTTTCCATCGACTGCCACGTACCGTGAACTTGCTGACAGGAAATCTCGAATCGAGACGCACAACTGAAACTGTGTTTCCATATGCACTCAATTTGATTAGAAGTCCTTTGTCTCCTTTCGAAAGTCTTTTGCCAATGTAGAAATATGGAAACAATTTGAGATCCCCTGTCGATAACAATCATTACCTCATGCTTATGAAGATCTAGCTGTGTGCTACGGTCGCAGGTTCGAATCCTGCCTCGGGCATGGATGTGTGTGCTGTCCTTAGGTTAGTTAGGTTTAAGTAGTTCTAAGTTCTAGGGGACTGATGACCACAGTAGGTAAGTCCCATAGTGCTCAGAGCCATTTGAACCATTTTTGAACCTAGCTGTGTTTCACAAAAACAACATTTTCTCATCCGTTTTGACTACGTGCCGTAGACCGTTACCCTCGCGGTAATTATGGTATTCCAACACAGCATATGTTCCGAAATCCTCCTGAAAACTGACGTCAGTAATATGCGTCTGTAATTCATCGGATTACTCCTATTTCGTTTCTGGGACTTAAGTGTAACCTGTGCAACTTTCAGGTGTTTTGGTACGAATCTTTCATCGAACTGACAGTTCTGTACGATTGCTAAGTATCGAGCTATTGTGTCAGTATACTCTGAAAGGAACCTAGTTGCTATACTATCTGGACTCCACGGAGGTTACAACTTCTAGGCTAATCACTGTGGAAGCTGCTCTTGATTCTACCTCTGGAATATTTACTTCATTTTCTTTGGTAAAGGAGTTTAGCAAAGCCGTGTTAAGTAACTCTGCTTTAGTGACGCTGTCATGGGCAATATTATCATCGTTATCGAGCGGTAAAGATATTCACTGTATCTTGCTGTTGCTGTGCTTTACACGTTACCACAATTTCAATGCATTTTCAGACCGGTTTGGAAACAGAGCTTCGTTGTGGAATCTATTAAAAGCACCTGTTTTCTGAAGGGTTGTATATCGCGTTACAGTCCGAGACTTTGTGTTCTTTTAAATTTGGTAAGCTAATTTCGTTGCTTCTGTAGGAGTGTTTTAACCTGTTCTCTTTACCACCGGGAATCAGTTCCATCTATTACTACTTTATTCGATGGAAGCCTCAGTTGCTGTCGATACTGTTTCTCTGGATTTAAGTCGCCAATTACGAAGTTTGGAAGGAGTGGAGACTATCTTTCAGGAAGGCGTGACGCGAGTTATTATTTGCTTCTTGGGTTCTTTAAAATTATATATTCTGCATTTGTCTTCGGTGCATTAGGTTGTGTAGCGATCAGTTTCGCTACAACCACCTTTCAAGCACTACGAGCTGTATCCGTCTTAACGCTCCCTATTTGCTCAGTATCATTTGTTGCTAAGAGGTCAAGTATTTTTTCGCAACCGTTTCCAAGTCTAGGTCACTACTGAAATAATTCCTCAAAATAATTCGGAGAATGCATTTTGTACAGTTTATGACTATTTTTTGTACCTACCACCGGCTCTGAACTCGTATTTTTGTCAACGTATCTAGAGTACATTGAAGTCACCATAAGCTACAGAGTGAGGCAATATTTGATATGATACCCAAGTTTTGTTTGAACTCTTCGTCAATTGAGTCATGTGTCTCTGGGGGTCAGTACGTAAGAGGAATCAATTATTTATTTATTCCGGTTGGTAAGTATAGTCTGAATCTATATCAGCTCACAGGAAGTTTCTGTTTCAGCATCGCTACAAGGTAAACTACTTATAAGGGCACCTGTAGTACAGGAGAGCTGGCAGTGTATCTCAGCGTGTGCGGTCAGAGGGCTAGCTGTCCTCTGTAAAAAAAAGTTAAGTATTAAACAATGAAATTAAAAATTATCATCAACGGCTGCCGAAGGCCTACGGCATAAAAATTCACTGTCGATCAGCCAACAGTCTTGTCAACGATGGCGGAGGCAAGGACCGAGGTTCAAAGCCAAGCTACCATCAACAGTATTTATTTCTAAACACCGTTATGTCATTTGTAAAAAGTTTTGCCTCATCTTATCTACGACTACAGCGAGCTTCTATTGACACCTAGAGCCCCGATTCTTCTCTACCAGGGCTACGACAGTTTACAACTAAATACTTGCTATGTCCACTCTCGTACTGTTTTTTCTTCCACCCTTTGAGATTTAAGCCATTTCTGTGCTTTCGATACCACGGAGCCCCCGCTACACCTGTAGCCGCTTCCTGAGTTTAGTGAGCCCCTGATTAGATTAGATTAGATTTACTTTCATTCCAATTGATCCGTAGTGAGGAGGTCCTCCAGGATGTGGAACATGTCAGAAAAACAACAATACATGACAAATATTTACAACTAAAACAAATAAGCTAATGTACCATTCCATAGGTCCAAAGTGGAATGATCGTCACTTTTTAATGAACACTAAGAGTCATTTAACAAATAATAATGCATTGAATTTAAAATAAAAAAGTTTTTTATTTATTTATAAGGTAATAAACATGTAATACAACTACTGTAATACTTATTTACAATGAACACATTACTGCACTGAAATGGTGCAGAAGTTAGATTATACTTACACACACACACACACAAATTTTCAATGAACACATTACTGCACTGAAATTGTGCAAAAGTTATGTTGTACATATATACGAATGTTGTTAAGCTTTTTATGGCTGCTGGCAAGTTATTGAAAATGTGTGTTCCTGAAGAATGCACAACCTTTTGTACAAGACTAAGTGACTTTAAATCCTTGTGAAGATTATTCTTATTTCTAGTATTGATTCCATGAATTGAGCTGTTGGTTTGAAAAAGTGACATATTTTTAATGACAAATTTCATTAAGGAATAATTATATTGGGAAGCAGTAGTTAGTATCCCTAGTTTCCTAAACAGGCTTCTGCAGGATGTTCTTGAGTTCACACCACATATAACTCTTACTGCACGTTTTTGTGCCCTTGCAGACACTATAGAAAAACTGTTCCACCACTCGCAACATATTTGTGTGATGCACATACTGATTTCATGCATCATGCAATAGAATCCCACTACAGTGCTCATGATTGTAATGGTACTCGTGCAACTTGTGTAGCCTGCACACGCATAGTGACATCACAGCGTCTAGCCCACATGCTTATGCTGACTTCTGCTGCCCCTTGTCCACTAGACCACACAGAAGGCTACTAACAGACCCATGAAGTGGCGTCGCTGTCAGATGTCAAACCACACCCAGGTGCCTTTTCTGGTCCCCCATGCATGAGGTGCAACATCCCTTTCATACTTGGTACCTGAGAAATTCCTCTCAAAATATATGTTCACCTAGGCACTATTACTGACTCAACTGGATGGTAGGGAAGACACAGCCTCGAGCCACTGCTGGACGCAAGCCAGTGTAAGCCATCTCTCTCTCACTGATGCTGATGGCATGTGAAAGTTTACCGTTCCTGTCGCAATGACGCATAGCTGCAGTGCGGGTCCAGTCAGTGTACCATTCGCAATTGTTTTCTGCAGATGAGACTTTCAGTGGTAAAATTATTTTGCACAGATCGCTAAGTTGCACTGACAGTTAAACCCACAGAAGTTGTCTACGGATCATTAAATACATACAAGAATATTGGAAGCCAGGAACATATTTACCAACGTAACTACAATTAAATATTACGATTGCTGCTACAGTCTGACACTGATCGATGTACAGGCAATGTCTTCTCTTGATGGTTGTGGATCTGGAACGAATCTCAGTATCTATTGTGCACATAATTTTCCACGTAATAAATCTCTCCCATACCCTCCCAGTTATCGATGTGCTGAATCCATGCATCCCTCACGATAGAACACGCACTCATCTTCTATGGTCATGCCACAATATAAGCCACAGTAACTTTAGCTTGGCTTGATGAATTACCCCAAAAAATAATCCCATATGACATTATGGAATGAAAGTAAGCATAGTATGCCAGCTTTTTCGTTTTTATATCCCCTATGTCTGACAAAATTCGCATTGCAAACAGAGATTTGTTAAGACGCTTCAGCAGTTCTGTGGTGTGCTCCTCCCAGTTGAATTTATTATCAAGCTGTAATCCCAAGAATTTAAACTGTCCACTTCTTCTATCTTCTCGTCATCGTATGTTAGACATATACTCTTGGGACACCCCTTACAAGTTCCGAACTGCATGTAGTGTGTTTTTTCTAAGTTTAGTGTCAAAGAATTGGCTAGGAACCAGTGATTAATGTCCACAAATATTTTATTGGCTGATCTTTCTAAAACTACACTTGATTTGCTATTTATAGGAATGTTTGTATCATCGGCAAACAAAACAAACTTGGCATCTGGTAATGTTACTGATGAAAGGTCATTGATATACACAAGAAAAAGTAGGGGCCCCAAAATGGAACCTTGCGGGACCCCACTTGTAATTAGTTCCCAGTTGGATGATGCCTGATAGCTTGATACATGTCTCTTTCCTAATAACACCCTTTGTTTCCTGCCAGAGATATAAGATTTGAACCATTTTGCAGCATTTCCTGTTACACTATAATATTCTAGTTTACTTAAAAGGATATTGTGATTTACACAGTCAAATGCCTTTGACATATCACAAAATATACCAGTTGCCTGCAATTTTTTGTCTAATGAATTAAGCACATTTTCACTGTAAGTGTAGATAGCCTTCTCAATATCGGAACCATTTAGAAAGCCAAACTGTGACTGTGACAGTATGTTATTTGAGTTAAGATGGTTATAAAGACGACTGTACATTACTTTTTCGAAAATTTTTGAGAATTCTGGCAACAGTGAAATTGGACGGAAATTTGATGCTATTTCTTTATCTCCCTTCTTAAACAGTGGCTTAACTTCAGCATATTTCAGCCATTCAGGAAATATTCCACTGATAAACGACTGGTTGCACAGATAGCTTAATATGTTACTTAGCTCAGAATCACATTCTTTAATTAACTTTGTTGATATTTCATCATACCCACTAGGTGTTTTTCATTTTAAAGATTTTATGATGGACATTATCTCTGTTGGGGTAGTGAGGGTCAAATTCATATTATGGAAGTTACTTGAAATGTCTGGTCTAAGGTAATCCATAGCAGCATCTACCGAACCTGACAACCCCATCTTTTCAGTAACAGTTATAAAATGTTTGTTAAAAAGTTCTGCAACACTATAAACATCTGTCACCAATATATCATTTACTCTTAATGCTATTTGTTCCTCTTCATGTCTGGTTCTACCGGTCTCCTCCTTCACTATATCCCATATTGTCTTTATTTTGTTACCTGATATGACTATCTTTTCCTTGTAATATATTTGCTTTGACATCCGTATTACAGTCTTTAATATTTTGCAGTATTTCTTATAATGTGCTATAGCATCAACATTGGAAATGTTTCGGATTGACAGATACAGTTTTCGTTTTGTTTTACAAGATACCCCTATTCCTCGAGTAATTCATGACTTCTTCGTAGACTTTGATCTAACCTTGGTAAGTTTTGGGGGAAAGCAGTGTTCGAATAAGGTAGGCACTTTATTAGCAAAAATGTTATATTTTTCATTCATGCCATGGGCACTGTAAACATCAGTCCAGTGAATGTCTCTGAGGAGTGTCCTAAAATAATCAATTTTTGGCTTACTGATTACCCTCTTGAGCTCAGATTTAACAGATTTCATATCCTGTTCAGTATTAACATTTAACAGAAGGAACTGCATGTCATGGTCTGAGAGGCCATTGACTAATGGTTTTGTAATATAATTTTGTTCATTGGACTTTTCTATAAAGATATTATCAATGGCTGTTTGTGAGCAAGTGGCTATCCTAGTAGGGAACTTTACAGTGGGAATTAAGTTGAATGATAGTGTTACTATCTCAAATAAGTTCTAATTGGGAGAGTCTTTAAGGAAATCTACATTGAAATCACCAGCAACCAGTAGTTCTTTGTTTATGGTTGTTAAACGGGCCAGTACAGCTTCAAGGTGGTTTACAAAGAGATTAAAGTTACCTGCAGGTGCTCGATAACACTTAATATTAGGAAGGATTTTTTGTGAAATTCTAATTCTGTTGCACAACTTCCATATGCAGTTCTAGGCAAAATTTATGAATGTCTATGTTCTTAAATTTATGACAGTTCCTGATGAATGTGGCAACTCCTACTTTCACCATTTCTGATCAACAAAAGTGAGATGCTAACGTAAACCCTATAAGACTTAAAAGTTCTATACCAGTGGTCTACCAAGGGAAACCGAAACATCATCACCCTATACAGCAAGTCAAGAAATATTCTGTCTAGGCGTTCGAAGAACCGTTTGAGACTGTAACACGTCCGCGTCAGTTGCAAATAGAAATCAAACCCTACCCATGTTTCAGCCCAAATAATTTGGCCTTCTTCAGAAGTGACACTAAACTACTGCATGCCAAAGTCTGGCCATGTCAAGTGTAAAACTGTAACACCGTAGTAATTAGTCACAATCTACATTAGTTGGCTGAAAAGAAACAGCAAGCCCCACTGCGCGGACGAGGTCGGTAGGCCGCGAGAACTGCACCGGAACTCAGACTGTGATTCAGGCTCTCCAATCGGCTCTCCACAATGGGTCATGTCGACGATGGTACAGATGAGTTCTGCATTAATGTTAGCAGCAAGACTGGCAGTTTTTTTGCACTTCAGATAGTCGCCCCAAAATAAGAATCATTCCCAATGGATATTGACATAGAATTTTAGCACTGACATAAGCCACTACATTTAGTTGGCTGCAGCCAGTGCTCTTCACGGAATCACGGAGCACCCGTTCGACATCCAGGTTGAGTCCCAAAGAATGCGCACAGAGTGCACACTGGATTTTTTGCACTCCTCGGCAGTCATATCCCTGAGGTACCCCATTACGCACCTAACACTGAAGGTCCCAATTACCAGTAACCCTACACTCTGTGAATGACCAGACATTGAAGTCGACAGGCTTCTTCTGTAACAAGGAAAGAGGCTGAACGTAGCTCAGGACCTTTATCACTCACAGATAGCGCTCGAAACCTGTTCGTTAAACAACTGTGGAAGCTCTAGCAAGGACAGGGTTGCAGTGGGTGTGGGTGGTGCAGGGTTGTGAGGAGAATACATGCACACACAATTTTCATATATATTCTTTTGACAACCTTGCCTCCCAGGAAGGCGTGAGACACAGATAGAATACCCAACATTTTTGTTCTTGTCATTAGTCTTCTTACTGGTTTGATGCAGTCCGCCACGAATTCCTCTCCTGTGCTAACCTCTTCATCTCAGAGTAGCACTTGCAAACTTCGTCCTCAATTATTTGCTGGGTGTATTCCAATCTCTGTCTTCCTCTACATTTTTGACCTCTGCAGCTCGCTCTAGTTCCATGGAAGGCATTCGCGCATGTCTTAACAAGTGCCCTATCATCCTATCCCTTCTCCTTATCAGTGTTTTCCACATGCCCCTCTACTCTCCGATTCTGCGCAGAACCTCCTCATTCCTCACATTATCAGTCCACCCAATTTTCAACGTTAGCCTGTAGCACCACATCTCAAATGCTTCGATTCCATTCTGTTCCGGTTTCCCCACAGTCCGTCTTTCATTACCATATAATGCTGTACTCCAAACATAAGTTCTCAGAAATTTCTTCCTCAATGCCGATATTTGATGTTAGTGTACTTCTCTTGGCCAGGAAAGCCCTTTTTGCCATTGCTAGTCTGCTTTTGATGTCCTCCTTGCTCCGTCCGTCATTGGTTATTTTACTGCCTAGGTAGCAGAATTTCTTAACTTCTTCTACTTCGTGTCCGCCCCTGGTAGATGAATAGTAAGCGCGACGGAATTTCATACCTTACGGCCCGGTTTCGATTCCCGGCTGGGTCGGAGATTATGTCCGCTCAGGGACTGGGTGTTGTCCTTATCACCATCATTTTATCCCCATCGGCACTCAAGTCGCCGCAGTGGCGTCAGCTCAAAAGACTTGCACCAGGCGAGCGGCCTACCCGACGGGAAGCCCTAGCCACACAGCACTTCCATTTCCATCTACTTCGTGAGCATCAATCCTGATGCTCAGTTTCTCGCTGTTTTCATTTCTACTACGTCTCATTACCTTCGGCTTTCTTCGATTTACTCTCAATCCATACTCTGTACTCATTAGACTTTTCATTCCGTTCATCAGATTCTCTAGTTTTTCTGTACCTTCACTCAAGATACCAATGTCATCAGCGAATGGTATAGTTGAAATCCTTTCACCTTGAACTTTAATTCCACTCCTGAACATATCTTTTATTTCCATCATTGCTTCCTCGATGTACAGACTGAACAATACGGGAGAAAGGCTACATCCTTATCTTACATCCTTTTACGAGCACTTCGTGCTTCGTCGTCCTCTCTCATTATTCTCTCTTGGCTGTTGTACATATTGCATATGACCCATCTCTCCCTGTGTCCTATCTCTACTTTTTCACAATTTTGAACATCGTGCTCCATTTTACACTGTCGAAGGCTTTTTGCAGGTTGACATGTCCTATGACAGTGTCTTGATTTTTCTTTAATCTAGCTCCAATAATTAAACACAACGTCAGAATTGCCTCTCTAGTGCATTTACCTTTCCTAAAGCCAAACTAATGGTCGCCTAGCGCATACAAGACTTTAGTTTCCATTCTTCTGTATATTCTTCTTGTAAGCAACTTGGATGCATGAGCTGTTAAGCTGACTGTGCGAAAATTCTCGCACTTGTAAGCTCGTGCCATCTTCGGAAATACGTGGATGATGCTTTTCCGAAAGTCAGGTGGTATGTGGCGAGACCTATACATTCTACACACCAACGTAAATAGTCGCTTAGTTCCAAGTTCCCTCAATGATTTTAGAACTTCTGATGGAATGTTATCTATCCCTTCAGCCTTGGTTGATCTTACGTCCTCCAAAGCTCATTTAAATTCTCATTCAAATACCGGATCCCCCACCTCTTCTAAATCGAATTCTGTTACTTCTTCCATCACATCAGACAAATTTTCCCCCTCAAAGAGACTTTCAATGTATTCTTTCCACCTATCCGCTCTCTCCTCTGCATTTAAGTGTGGAATTCCCGTTGCACTCTTGTTATCACCGTTGCTTTTAATGTCACCGAATGTTGTTTTGACTTTCCTGTATGCTGAGTCTGTACTTCCGACAATCATTTCTCTTCTTGTGTCTTCACATATTTCCTGCAGTCATCTCGTCTTAGCTTCCCTCCACTTCCTATTCATTTCATTACTCAGTGACTTGTGTTTCTGCATACCTGAGTTTCCAGGAGCATTTTTGTACGTCCTCTTTTCGTCGTTCAAATTCGTCTGTTACCCATGGTTTCTTCGCAGTTACCCTCTTTGTACCTATGTTTTCCTTTCCAAATTCTGTGATGGCCCTTTTAGAGATGTCCATTCCTCTTCAACTGTACTGCCTACATAGCTGTTACCTATTGCTATACCTATAGCCTTAGAGAACTGCAACTATATCTCATCATTCCTTAAAACTTCTGTATACCACTTCTTTGTGCATTGATTCTTCCCAACTAATGTCTTAAAACTTCAGCCTACTCTTCATCACTACTATATTGTGATCTGAGTCTATTCCTGCTCCTGGGTACACCTTACAAGTATTGGGGCAAGGCTTGATCTAGACAGAAGTACCATTATCCAACATGGCGGCGATGATGTCACACAAACCCAAGGCTGGTTCTGACCCAAAGTACCATTATCCATGATGGCGGAAAAGTGGCACTCCCCCCCATCCAAGCAGGAAGTTCAAATTCTATCAGGACAATGCATCACACCACAGTTACCTCTACTAACCTAAGAAAATGGCGGGAAAATAATTAAATTGGGCTACCCCCACTAACCTAAGCCTTACGACCGTCACCTCATCCTATAAACTGGCACCAAGTTTGAATTTTGGCTGTGAAATAGAGCAACTGGGCTATCTCTATTAACATAAGAAAATGGAGGGAAAGAAAGGGCACTTGGGTTACCTGCACTATCCTAACTCACTTGGCCGCCATCTTGTCCTAAGAAATGGTGGGAAGTTTGAAGTCTGGTGGTAAAGACAGGTAACTTGAGCTACATCTACTAACCTAAGAAAATGGCGGGAATGAAAGCGCTGTTCCACTAACCTAAGTCACCCAACCACCCTCTCCTCCTAGTGGGGAATGGTTGGGGAGAGGAGTCAACCTGTTCTGGAGATAAGTCTTTATTATTCTGCATGCACTATTTATTTAAACAATATGATGGAGTACACACATCCAGTGTGTTCTCCACAAGGTTCGGACTTCAACTGACTTTGTACACTACCACCACCACAGACCACTATCATCCCTTTCATCTTTTCGACTACTTTCTCTCTCCCATGATTCTAATGATATTCGTTCGACGTGTGTAGCTCACCCTCACATACTGACATTAAATCTCTATCTAACTAAGCGCCAAGTCGTCCTCTGGGATGTGTGCATGCGTTTTCACCACTGCTGACGTCATTCCACTATCTGAAGTTCAGCGAAGACCTATTTGCAGAGAGACCCACCCTTGCAGACACTATAGAAAAACTGTTCCACCACTCGCGACATATTTGTGTGATGCACATACTGATTTCATGCATCATGCAATAGAATCCCACTACAGTGCTCATGATTGTAATGGTACTCGAGCAACTTGTGTAGCCTGCACACGCATAGTGACATCACAGCGTCTAGCCCACATGCTTATGCAGACTTCTGCTGCCCCTTGTCCACTAGACCACACAGAAGGCTACTGACAGACCCATGAAGTGGCGTCGCTGTCAGATGTCAAACCACACCCAGGTGCCTTTTCTGGTCCCCCATGCATGAGGTGCAACATCCCTTTCATACTTGGTACCTGAGAAATTCCTCTCAAAATATATGTTCACCTAGGCACTATTACTGACTCAACTGGATGGTAGGGAAGACACAGCCTCGAGCCACTGCTGGACGCAAGCCAGTGTAAGCCATCTCTCTCTCACTGATGCTGATGGCATGTGAAAGTTTACCGTTCCTGTCGCAATGACGCATAGCTGCAGTGCGGGTCCAGTCAGTGTACCATTCGCAATTGTTTTCTGCAGATGAGACTTTCAGTGGTAAAATTATTTTGCACAGATCGCTAAGTTGCACTGACAGTTAAACCCACAGAAGTTGTCTACGGATCATTAAATACATACAAGAATGTTGGAAGCCAGGAACATATTTACCAACGTAACTACAATTAAATATTACGATTGCTGCTACAGTCTGACACTGATCGATGTACAGGCAATGTCTTCTCTTGATGGCTGTGGATCTGGAACGAATCTCAGTATCTATTGTGCACATAATTTTCCACGTAATAAATCTCTCCCATACCCTCCCAGTTATCGATGTGCTGAATCCATGCATCCCTCACGATAGAACACGCACTCATCTTCTATGGTCATGCCACAATATAAGCCACAGTAACTTTACAATGTGATATATACACATTATACACAAAAAGTGCAGTTATCTTTTATATCTGACAGCACCTGAAAAAATTATCTATACCTCCACTCACACCATCTATATGTCTTGATTCTCCTCAGTTGTAGGAAATTATCTGACAAAGTCTTACAATCAGCGCTTCAGGAAGGTGCTGCATCCTGCCAAGATTCTCTCAAACAAATGTTTTGAAGGACAGTCATCAGGCCCTATGTGTGATAACGAATACCACACCCACAGACATAATACTTGGAAAGACGTCACCAATGTGGGATTGTGTACTGTAATCATCATCACTATCGATAGAAGCACAAGGAAAATATGGTCCTAACATATCATCGCGTCCATCATGTGTTGCCCTTCCTGCTTTCAACACACGCAAAAGTTCCGTCACCAACTCTGTAAACAGCAGAGCTGTCAGACAAATGTGTGCACATTGATTGCACTGCCTCACAACCACCTATTGCTAACTTAGTTATGACGCTGAAGTCTTGATTTTACAACGAAGAGGCGACAGGGGGAAGGAGTACATTGCTTAAATCAAGGTTCACCACACATGAGATGGAAGTCCTCAGATGAACAACAGGTTTACATTGGTGACTGCAAGTAGATAGTGCTTTAAACCACATACAGAACATGTGGCTGTATATGAGTAGAGCATTGCGTCATGCAACTGATGCATTCTGACTGAACAGTGAAAAAACTGACCTACCCATCTTAACTGATCACCCCATCCACTCTATGTTATCCTTTAATGCAGATGTAAGTAAGTTTAGCCAGGGATAGCTCTCTCTTCCTGAAAAGCAACGAATACAGTAATCAACTCGCTTGTATCACTGGTACCTCAACAGACAGTATAAAATAATGCCCCGATGGAGAAAAATTGACTGTTTCCCTGATACCCTTCACATCGATGTCGACGTTTGCTCGGTTTCCTCTTGCTGGCCGGCCGAAGTGGCCGTGCGGTTAAAGGCGCTGCAGTCTGGAACCGCAAGACCGCTACGGTCGCAGGCTCGAATCCTGCCTCGGGCATGGATGTTTGTGATGTCCTTAGGTTAGTTAGGTTTAACTAGTTCTAAGTTCTAGGGGACTAATGACCTCAGCAGTTGAGTCCCATAGTGCTCAGAGCCATTCCTCTTGCTGCTGCATACTTGTTACCATGTACGAATTTTTTTGCGCCAACCAGAAGATACGCAAGTGATTCCTCAATTTCCCCACATTTTGGTCTATATTTGGTCAATGTATACCTATTTTCTCGTCATTTTTCGCAATTCGATCAATTTTACATCAGATCTATCCATGCGATCATGACGTAAGATCACGTTGTGTGTTCTAAAATTGCTTGTAAATGTAGCACAGATGCCAACACCTAGCCAGTTGCACTGATTGGGAAGTGTAGTATAACACTGTACTCGATTGTGTCCAGTCGCCTACACATTTGGAGAGCATTTGCTCTATTTTCTGTCGTGTCGGGTCAGCAACAGTCCCTAGGTGAACACGTATTTCGAGGGGAATATCTCAGGTACCAAGTATGAAAGTGATGTTATCTCAAGTGTGTGGGACCCAAATGGGCACCTGTGTGTGGTTTGACAGCTGACAGTTGCATCACTTTGCGGGGCTGTCAGTAGCCTGCTATGTGGTCTAGTGGACATGGGGCGGCGGTCGTCAGTTTACACATGCAGGCTAGACGCTGTGATGTCACTATGTGCGTAGGGACTACACACGTCACATGAGTACCGTTAGAATCACGAGTGGTGTAGTGGAATTCTACTGCATGATCAGTGACATCAGGATGCGCGTCACACACATATGTCACTAGTGGTGGAACAGTTTTTCTATAGCGTCTGCAAGGGTGAGTCGCTCTGCAAATAGGCCTTCACTGGACTGGGGGTAGAGAGAGGAATGACGTCAGCAGCAGTGGACAGGCACATGCGCGGCCCAAGGACGACTTGGTGCTTATTCACATACAAACAGCAACAGTCTAGAACCGGTATGCCACAATACTCTTCCAATCCAGTAAGGGATCTCTGTCTGACCATGATGTAATCTAACTGAAATCTTTCCATATCATCTGGCCATTTCCAAGTACACCTCCTCCTCTTGTGATTCTTGAACAGAGAATTCACTATTACTAGCTGGAACTTGTTACAGAACTCAATTAGTCTTTCTCCTCTCTCATTCTTTGTCCCAGGCCCATATTCTCCTGTAACCTTTTTTTCTACTCTTCCCTCACAACTGCACTCCAGTCTCCTATGACTGTTAGATTTTCAACCCTCTTTAAATACTGTATTACCCTTTCAATATCCTCATACACTTTCTCTATCTCTTCATCTTCTGCTTGCGATGTCGGCATGTACACCTGAACTATTGGTTTCAGTGCTGCTTTGCTGTAGATTCTGATAAGATCAACCTTGTCACTGAACTGTTCACAGTAACACACTCTCTGCCCTGCCTCCCTATTCATAATGAATCCAACATCTGTTATACCATTTTCTGATGCTGTTGATATAATGTTTTACTCATCTGACCCGAAATTCCCGTCTTCTTTCCACTTCAATGAACTGACCACTTCTATATCTAGAATGAACCTTTGCGTTTCCCTTTTCAGATTTTCTAGTTTCCCTACCACGTTCAAGCTTCTGACATTCCACGAATTGACTCGTAGAACGCTATCCATTTGAGTATTCAATCTTTTTCTCATGGCAAGCTCCCTTTGGGCAGTCCCTTCCCAGAGAATCAAATGGGGACTATTACGGAAAATTTAGCCAATGGAGTGATCATCATGACATTTCTTGAATTGACCAACTGCCTTTTGGCTTCTGTCTCGGGTTGTTCTGCCGACGTTCATCTGATGATTTTACTGCCATTTCGTCAGCGCGAGTGGCTGGCATTGTCAAAGCTTCACCCTCCATTGCCGGTGGTGAACTGGAGCCGATCTCGCGGCCTCAGACTATATGGACCTAGCGTGCCAAAGTCCGAGGGCTTCTCCGCGGTCATTTCCGGTGCGGTTTTCCTCTTGCTACCTGCGATGGTCGTACGCTGCAGTACAGGAAGCCAGGCTCCGTTTACCTTAAGGCTAACCTCTTTCTTGTTGGAGCTGTTAGCCTGTTTTTGTATTTCTACAGCTTTTATGAACATGTGGGTTAGATAGTGGTTCTCTACAGCTAGAACTTCCATGTCGGCGAATACTTTTACGTGGTCGGTCTCACTCAATGCGTGCTCTGCCACGGCCAATTCCTCCACCTGCCCCAAATTGTAATGTGGCTTTGATCCTGGTGTTGATTGATCGTCCAGTCATTCCGACGAAAACGTTTCCGTGTGTGCATGGTAGAAACAGAGGTACCACATATCACCAACGGCAAGAAAGGACTACAAGTTCAGAACACTTGAATTACCGTAAGAACAATTTCGTCAATATACACGTCGTTCACAAAACCGTCAGCGCCTATGAAGAAACGTTCAGTTACATATTTAGTTTCCAAGGCAGAGGGCGAGAACACATTCTGCAGCAAATGATATTTTTCACTCCAATTAACTCCAACGTGACTCTGTCCTATACTCTGTACCGACCATTTTCCATCACATGTCCACAGCCCGTTTCCCCCACAGCCACACGTCCTCAGTTGGGCTCACTTCAGTGTCTAGGGATCGTTTATTCCATCCTGGACGAAGACCGGAATTACAGTCAGATCCTTCTTGCCGAGAAGCCAACAGCCTCGCATCATCCACCACAGAGCCATCTTTCGCCAACCGCTGGTCTCCAGACGGTGCGTCCTTGTCAGGTCAGCTGGCAGCCGCGGCGGGAAGTTCAAAACCGGCACACGTGGCGTCACAGAGGCCTTTCTGCCGGTCCCATCTGGCAGTCTTACGCTGCAGCCCACACCTTGAGACGGTCTGCCACACTTCTATGGCTTACGGGTTACCCTTAATGCGGGCAATTGGTCGGGTTTCCACGGTATCGACAGATCAGAAAATATGCCGGACGTGCTGGACGTACATTGCATCACCACTTCTGGCCATCCACAGTGATGGAAAATTCATTAGTAACAGCTACCTACTAAAGACACCGGAACTATCGACAAGACAGTCAATAAAGCATGGAACCGAGGGCAAAAACGCGCAGCTGCTGCACAAACCGCAGTTACCACCCTACTAAAGAGCCCTACAACTGTAACAGAGTGTTCATGTGGGAACAAAAGCCTATCTGATATGCTGCTGCAGGCACGGGAGCTACTGTCCGATTTCAAACCCGTTTATCTGGTAAACATTCCCATATGGATGAAGTTTTTAAGTGTTTCCACCAGTCCAGTTGCTTCCCGAATCTCCATTTCAGAAACACTCTAACGGTGAAAAGAAAACCATGAGCACTAAATCTTCGAGTTTCACTGGCAGATTGCTCCAAACACAATTGCTCCTTTCTTAGATCACGTTCTCGATCACTCCTGCGATACGTTAGCTGGTTGGACATTTGGTGAAGAGAATAAAGCAATACTAATGGCAGGATAAGGGACTACCCACTATGGATCGGTGTCAAAAAAGTGTTAATAATCCTGAAAGAAAATAAAAAAAATAAAAGATCAAGCCACGCATTGTATTATGGTGTTACCTACTGTCCAATCAGTGATAAGAAGGAATTAGTGAGCATCGACACATAAGAGTAGATGCATAATCGGAGTCATGCTACCCAATGAAGGTAGTACCGAATGTAGGCATTATTTATGGACGTGGAAACTTGCCATGCATGTCAGTAGCGTCTTTGACTGCAAATTAATGCACACGCATTCAGCGTCCGCTGTAATTGATGTTACCAATCATTCAGTCAAGGGCCACTCAGAAAAGAATGCAAAGAAATGAGCAGAGGATCAGGGCACCCTGTGTGGTCCTGCCATTGAAAATTATCATCATTTGTTACAAAATCAACCACCATCAAAAGTAGCGGTATCTGTAAGGCCGGAGCAGTAAAGGCAAAGAAGGCTCTTCTTAATTCGTGTGTACGATCCATTGACCAAAGATTCTTGAATCAAGTAGACTACAAAACTCATCTCAGTTGGTGCAGCACCAGAATCATTTATGTCGAAAAAGATGAATAATAATTCTCTATGAAAGTGGGAAAGAGGAACAGCTGAAAAATGAAATCGACAAAATTAAATGCGATATAGTTAACAGGGGTAATGTGGGACTGATATTTGACTGGTCCACTGTGTGGGCCATTTCTTCAACTTCATTGTATTTTTTATTGAAATGACATCCCAGTTCCGTTGCTACCAACGCAATGGGTCGACAACAAGGTTTGAATAATGTGAATCTACCATTCATCAGACACAGTGTGTGGGAGAGTGCTGCGTAAATTTCTTCCGCTTTTTCGTCTCGTTCTCCTCCTTCTACTCCTTCTTCCATTCTGATCTAATGCCGGTCAGTCTACCATGTGGTTGCCACTACAACGTTTCCTTGGACGACCTCTGTTTCTTTCACGAGCTGGTAATTTATTTCTTATGATTTTCACAATGCTTTAAAAGTCATTACCGGTTGAACAATTTTTACACCTACTTTCTGTTTGCATCTAATTCGTCCCATAGTTAGGGTCATACACTTGGTTTTTGGAGTAGATATGACCGTATTTACGTTTGTGGCTGTTACACTGAATATATGTAAACGTTTGTGCATGTTATATTTATTATTTCCCAGCAGAGCTGCATCGTCGATATAACAAGTAACAAGTGATTTTTATTTCTTCGTCCTCCGTTGTGTAACCATTACCACCCAATACCTTTTTTATCACCCCGTCCATGACTATATAAAAAAGTAGTATAATACAACTATGAATTCTAACACAGCTATCTAATTTCGAAACATTGTTCGCCTGGATATAATTGTTGGAAAAAATGTCTTAGATGTTTTTGGTAAGGTGGAAGGAATGCCCCAACTATAGAGCAAGTCTGACACATTTTTTAACTGAATCCCCTAGAAAGCTTTCTGTAAGCCAATAAAAAGAAAGATAGTACTTTGCATTCAGTGGACTTCTCTACGCCTGACTAATAATGAATACTGCGTCTGTGCATGACCCACAGGGAGACAATTATTGTAGTATATGAAATAAAATCGTCATAACTTCTGAATGGTTCGTGTTACGATGTTGACACTGCACGGTTGGCCGCGAAGTATAATGGGAATTAGAATGCGCATATGCATACGTCTTGTTGTTGTCGGCCATTTGCAAGTGAAAATGTCACGGTACAGCGCATTTGGGGGACTGAGAATCCGCATTTCGCGATCGAGAAGTCTCTTCACCCTCAATGGGTAACTGTGTTGTGTGCAGTATCGAGTCACGGAATAATCGGTGCAATATTCCTTGATGGCTCGGTGACTACCGGTCGGTACGTAAGGGTTTTAGAAGATGATTTCATCTCCATTATCCAAAGTGATCCTGATTTCGACAAGATGTGGTTCATGCAAGACGGAACTCGATTACATCAAAGTAGGAGAGTGTTTGATGTCCTGGCGCAGCACTTTGGTGACCGCTTTCTGTCTCTGGCGTATCCAGAGGCCACTAGCATGAGACCTGATTGGCCGCCATGTTCTCCGGATCTGAATACCTTTGACTCCTTTTTCAGCGACTATATAAAGACGAGGTGCACAGAAATAACCGCAAAACCATTGCTGAGCTGGAAATACCCGTCAAGGAGGTTAACGACAGTATCCATATTCCGACATTTCAGCGGGTCATGCAGAATTTCGCTATTCGTCTGGGACACATCATCGCTAATGATGGCAGGCATATCGAACGTGTCATAATCTAAATCACTATATCTGTAGTGACGTTTACATCTTGAATAATGTGTGTGGACGCTGTCATTTGTAACTAATTTGCGTTTCCTTTTTCACACAGTGCAATAATTGTCATCCTGTATGAGCATACTGCCCTTTTACTCGGGTTCCATTGTTCCCTTATTTTACTAATAATTTTTCTTATAAGTTAAAAAAACTGAACTCAGCAGATTTATCTCCCTGTAATTCGACGAGCTCTTTTCCTTCTGCTTTTTGTATATATGAATAGTATTACTAGTTATTCATTCATTTTGAATTTTATTAGAAGCTATTACATCGTTAACTAATATAATTACGTAGGCTTCTGCGGCCAGAGTCGTGTTTAAAATTGTTCTGCGTGTTGTAACGCGTATCTGCATAAAATACTTAAATAATAAACTATAAAACCGACATTTCGACCATATTACATGGGCTTTCCTTAGAGTAAGATTGGAGGAGTGGAGGTAGGTCTTTTTATTACAGACGATCAGTGTCAATCCATCATATAAGTGAAACTTCATCAGCCGTAGAAAATAATACGGTAGTCACGACGAAACGGGAAGGGTAGGAAAGAAGCAATTCGTGGACTATACGGTTGTCACTGATTGGCGCCGGCCGGAGTGGCCGTGCGGTTCTAGGCGCTACAGTCTGGAGCCGAGCGACCGCTACGGTCGCAGGTTCGAATTCTGCGTCGGGCGTGGATGTGTGTGATGTCCTTAGGTTAGTTAGGTTTAATTAGTTGTAAGTTCTAGGCGACTGATGACCTCAGAAGTTAAGTCGCTTAGAGCTCAGAGCCATTTGAACCATTTTTGAACTGACTGGCGACAGCCTGTAAATCAGCTATTGGCATTTGGTGAGCGTGTTTTATTCCTTCTGCACACGAATATTCCCTGACAGTTCCAGTATAGCAGTGAGGCTTCACAGTTTATAATTTAATCATTTATACAATGACGTTGTACAAAGATCGAAAAGAATTTCATTCAACAATTTTAACTAATTTGAGTGATTGTGCAGTTAGTGGACATCCGCCAAATTTCATTAATTGGGAATCCTATCTTTTCCTGGAGAATTACTATATTTTAGCAGACTTACAACTTCTTCTACCTCTGCCTGTGAAACAGTTTAACAACGTTTCCATTGATCTCTCATTCCTTTCTGTTTTCTGGTAGTATTTTGTCTTCAAACAAATCTGTTAAATGTTCAACCTATGATGTTTCATTTTCTTGCTCCCTTTCAAAATTTCGTTTATTGGTTTCCTCTACAAATTATCATTCTGAAAATTTGTTTCTGCAGCAATTTTGCAGTGTTCTTCCTTAAAACGATTTCCTAGTGATTTGATGTATTTATGAATTACTTCGTAATCATACTGTGACTCTTGAAATTTAACATTTTATATTTAAAATGGGCTCTTTTTCTTACGCACTACTTAAAGTGTGGACTTAAGCGAAACTGCAATACTCCGAAAAAAAAGTATTATGAACTCCTGAATTTTCAACACTATGTAACTAAATTTTGCAATATTGTTAAGAATTGTAGTAGGCATAAATTCATAAGTTTTCATGGTTATTTTTATCATAAATTTTTAATTATAAACACTCGCTCTTTTTCATGAAGCAGAATACAAGTGTTACTTTCTTTTAAATCCATCAGAACGAAAAGTAACTATTTTTGTATAGTATTTGATGTCTCGTCATTACAAATACCTGTGAAGTACCATTTTGTTACCTTCGCTTTCTGCATTTCTACAGTTTTCCAAAAATGTGTGAAAAACTGCACCAAGCTTTTACTATTTTATCAAGCAAAAATTTCCTTCCACAGATATGCCACTATGGTACTGACTAGTTCCATCTCAAATTTAAGCACCCTAATGTCAGTGGTTTGTGAGGAAAAGGCACATAACTTTTCCAACACGTAAGTTACGGAAAACCTGGATTAAAGATGTGACAGTGTTCGTACAAGGCCTTACCTTCTGTGGATGAATTAGTGCAAAGCGTATGCATACTCCCTTTCATCTTCAAGCAGTCTTTCTGTGCTTTTCTTCTTTGATTTATTTGGTTTCCAAACTGGGGGGCAATAATGTCAGCTGGAGAAACTCCTTGATCAAATCATAGTTTCCGTCGAGTTAGTAGCCTTCCAAAGTCATCAAAATCTTTCCGCAATGAAATTTTCACTCTGCAGCGGAGTATGCCTGTTATGAAAGTTACTGGCAGATTGAAACTTTGTGTTGGACCGAGACTCCAACTCGCGACCTTGGCCATTCGCGGGCAAGTGCTCTACCAACTGAGTTACCCAAGTACGACTCCCAGCCACCCTTCAAAGCTATACTTCCGCAGTTCCTCGTCTCCTACCTTCCCAACTTCACAAAAGCTGTCCCTCGAACCTTGCAGAACGAGGATCCCTGGAAGAAAGGATATTGCGGAGACATGGCTTAGCCACAACCTGGGGGATGTTGCATGGGGGCTTAATTAAAATAAAATGCAAATACTTTTTTAATTTTTTGCTTTCGTAGCTCTTTGTCCGATTACGAAGTCTCGTAACGGTTGGCCCTGACTAGTATTATTACGCTATCTGACTGCATAGAACAATAACAAAGAATGAAATGGAAATTTTCATTAACACAATTAATTAATTAAGTCCCCAGCAACTATAAAACCTACGAAACCAAAGCACAAGTGTAACTGTTCTGTGTGTGGAAGTATGACTCAACGTACGCATCTGGCACGGTTCTTCTTCAATAACACAAGAAATTTTAAATAACATTTATACTGAATTAATTAAAGAAAATAGAAATACCATAATTACTCAAGAAAACCAGAATTGCACTCTAATCCAAGAACACAAGCCAGATGCTTTGTTGACTGAACCTGTAATGAAGCATTATTCACGACATTAAATAATGAAAAATAAATCAAGTTTCGTTACCTTCATATATTGACCAAAATCACTCTAATCATTACAATATATCTCCACACCGACTCGCTATTACCACATCTCAACAAGAACTTTTCAGTATCACATCTCAGCAAGCACTCTCTACTAGCACATCTCAACAAACACCCTCTGCTACGAGTTCTTAACAAGCACTGACTACCACGAGCTCTCCCCAAGCACTGCCCACTACGAGTTCTCAATAATCACTGCCAGTGGAGGCGGCGGAACAATACTCTCTAGCGCGATCTCTGGCGCTGTGGCTCAGTGTAGCCACCTTTCAATGTTCCCAGAGTGAAATTTTCACTCTGCAGCAGGAGAGCTTCTGTGAAGTTTGGAAGGTAGGAGACGAGGTACTGGCGGAAGTATAGCTGTGCGGGCGGCTCGGAGTCGTGCATGGGTAGCTCAGTTGGTAGAGCACTTGTGTGTGAAATGCAAAAGTGTCGAGTTCAAGTTTTAATGTTCTTGGAAGTTTCATTGAAATGTATTTATTACACGTTACTGGAAAAAGGCACGCCGCAGACTCTAATAATAGATCTACTCACAACTTTCGTAAACTTCATTCGTTTTCAATCACTGGTAAGCAAACACAATAAACCAGAGAATACTAATTCAGTAGTAGCGATGCTACTCCCACAGCCTTCTAGGTGTACAGGCAGTGTCGGACTTTATTTGCCTGGCGTAGTACAGCATCTTGACGTGCATGTATTCAACAAGTCGTTGGAAGTTCCTTGCAGGGAGTACCTGAGCGCGCGAAAGTGTTGCCAATGGAGGATTTTGTGCACCAACTGGCGTCTCGGTTACGTCCAATATACGAGGGCTATCCACAACCTAAATTACGTTTTGGAATTAAAAATAAATAAAGTATTGGATATTTTTTATTATATACAGATGAAAGCCACACTTCAATACTACTTTTCTACATAGTTGCCATTTAAATTAAGGCACTTATCGTAGCGATGGACGAGCTTGGAAATTCCTTCGTCGTAAAATTCGGCCGCCTGCGCCATCAACCACATGGTTAATCAGTAACCCGGTAGAAATACGATTTTTGTGGATTTCCTGGAAAGAGGCACTACAATAAACTCTCAAAGGTATTGCCAAACTCTGCACAACCTCAGAAGAGCAATACAAAACAAGCGCAGGGGAAAGTTGGTCTCAAAGATCTTGCTGATTCACGACAACGCCCGGGCCCACACGGCAAATGCCACTCGTGAAGTTCTCGAATCTTTTAAGTGGGAGTTGTTTCCTCATCCGCCGTACAGTCCCGACCTGGCACCGAGCGACTTCCACTTATTCACAGTAATGAAGAAGTGGTTGGCTATGCAGCGATTTGATGACGACGCACAGCTTCAAGAAGAGGTAACCACGTGGTTGAAGGCGCAGGCGGCCGAATTTTACGACGAAGGAATTTCCAAGCCCGTCCATCGCTACGATAAGTGCCTTAATTTAAATGGCAACTGTCTAGAAGAGTAGTATTGAAGTGTGGCTTTCATCTGTATATAATAAAAAAATTTCCGATACTTTATTTATTTTTAATTCCAAAACGTAATGTACTTTGTGGGTAGCCCTCGTACTTTCGATGGGAGTGACATCGCGCGACATGGATGGCCAAATCATTCGCTCGAATTGAGTAGAACCTCCTTCAAAGATTTGCGCACAATGCGCTTTGTCAGCCATAAAAACTGGATCGTTGTTGTGGGACATGATCCTGATGAATGGTTGCAAATGGTCTCCAAGTAGCCGAACGTATCCACCTCGTCAATTATCCGTTCAGGTTCTATGTAAACACAGAGACGAACAGCTTGCACAGTGCCTTGTTCACAACTTGGATCCAGGGCCTTTGGCGTCCGCACCATATTCTAACTTTACCGGCTGCGCTTACCAGTTGAAATCGGGACTCATCTGAGCAGACAATAGTTTTCCAGTCGTCTAGCGTCCAACTGGACATGAGGTCTTGAGACGCGCTGCAGGCGATGTTGTACTGTTAGTAAATGCAATCAGTATTGGAACAACACTCATTCTACCCAAAAGTACGGTTATCCAAGATGGCGGCGATGACGTCATCCAAGATGGTGGCGATGACACCATCAAAGATGGTGGATTTTTGTTTGAAGTTTGAATTTTTCAGTGAAAGTGCCACGCCCCTCGCCCAGAGAGATGGCTCGATGTTCAAATTCCAATAGGATAATGTATCACACCCCAGTTATCTGTACTAAGCAAAGAAAATCACTGGATAAAAGGACTTGTATTTATTATTTAACCAGTTTCCAGCAGATATATTCGCCGCTGGGCCTGGACTCCAACTGACTTAGTTCATATTGTCGCCACCAGAGAATGCCACCGTGACTTCATCCAAGAAGGCGACCGTGACGTCAATCAAGATGGCTGCACCCAGTGTATCCACCACGTGGCTTAGTACACAGAGGACGCTGTCTTGACGTCAGCTGATGACGCGAGTACCATTATCCAAGATGGAGACATTTTCTTTTTCGCCACTCAGATGACCGGAATTGGCAGTGCACATTCAGTGTTTGCTGAGCTGTCATTGTCAAACCATCGTCATGTGTTCGATCACCCAGATGAATGTGAAGGATGGAGCAGCTTTCTATAGCTGCATTACACGTAGACATTTGAGGGAAGACTGCAGCCACAGTTCACTACATCACGTATGGAAGAGTATGATAAAGGAGGTGTGTACGAGGAATAAGTAAAAGAATTCTGTTCAGCAGATTTCGGCAATGCAGAGGGATGGATCCAGGATGCATATCGTAACCAGCACATGCTCATGTGCATTTGAAAACTGATGAGATTTTCATCATGAAACATTCACTCTCCCAAAACGGAAGAGACGTCCAGTTGGTGTCAATTCGGTTCGGTCTAACGGTCTAAGCATATAATATACTCCCGTATATACCAGTGAATATCAGCTGCTCACCCCCCCCCCCCCCCCTCCCATCCTCATGGCCATGTCGAATTTGTTATACCAATGAGTTATTGGTGTTTGAGCGGGATGAGTTTAACAGCTCTGTTGTTCGTGAGCATACAGTCTAGGACTGCCGCATTGTCTCCTACATGCAGAATGGAAGCGCGCATTAATGCTAGAACATATGAAGAGAAAGAATACGGTCCTGTAAATAAATGAATTGCAGCGAGATGCTTTAAAGATGCATTACCCATCTCATGGAAACATCTGCTATTGTTGGAACTGTCTGCCTTTTCTAAAAGCACCATATAAACTGCCAGCCACAAGAGATGGCTGCCTTCGATCCAGCAGACAAAAGAACTGATCTATTTCACGATCTCACCGCTAGAGGGCGCTTGTATTTGTCATGTGATCACACTATTCTGCCAACATGAACACAGCATCATGATGACGTACGTGGATGGTATATAAGGAGAACTCAGCAGCTGCTCGATCTCTGTTCAGGTCAGTCAGACAGTCAGTCAAGATGAAGCGTCAGTCACCACAGCAGCGGCAGAATAGGAGAACGAAGCAGCAGAAAAGTATGTATCTATTTCGCAAAATTACTATTATTATTATTATTTCTGTAACAGCAGCATACTATGCTTATGAATATTCTTCTTTGTCCGCTGGCTTCAGGCGTGACATCAGCATCAGCAGGTTCCAACCATTCGGGGCCCGCACATGTGGTGACCTTGGACTCTTCCACGCAGGATCCTGTAGTGCAGCTTTTCAGCATGCTGGAGCAGGATAACGAGGTGCTAATGTCAGTGCCAGAGACTGAGTTTGAGGCGGCTCCGCAGTACTGGACTCCTTCGTACGCGCCGTCCATTGATCATTGCAGAAGAGGCGTACAACCATCAGTGCACGAACAGCAGGCTAACTGCCCTTGTGTGGACGTTGTGGATGAGAAGATACCGACCTCCAGTGCACCACAGCCTTTACTGTTCGCCTCATGCTATGTGTTAACAGTTAGTGGTTCAAAGCGTCTTCATGTAGGGCGTGAGGTTTCACAAGACGGTAGCCTGACAACTGTGTTAGTGCTCGAAAATATACCCAAAAATATTAGAGTTAGTTTTTCTGACTACGAGTGGGATGAACTCTGTCGTCTAAAAGCATACATCAAGAAACATATGACTACCGAACACGCTCCATCCCACTCCTACCAGGCCATGTACTGCGGCAGTCTGACTGTGAGTATTCTATCAATGTATGACGATGCTACACTAACAACTAAAAGTGCTGAGGGTCATAGTATTTTCATGCAGCACTCGACTATTGATAACATATTCAATCTAGACATGGCAAATAGATGCCGCCCATATGTTCAAGCTGTATACAGTGACATCATTAACTGGCTTCACATATGTAGCATTCACATAGACGATATAGATCATTGTTTTAGTACCTGTGTAGCTGTAGTGCCGAATTCTTGTGCTATTCCTCGAATAGGTATTAAAAATTTTGAAATCAGATTTACTGATGGAACACCAGACTATTGCAATGCGCCTATAACATTATGAGCTATACGTGCTGAATTTGAAGGATATAAGGAACAGCTATTTTCGAAATACTGTACTTCTGCTGCACCGTTTAAAAAAGAATGAACTTATTGTTTTCCATGCTGATCATAATTGTATATCTTGAATGAATAAATATATTTATAATATTAAATTTCTATGTCTCTGTTTTATGTCTCTAGACAAAAATGTCACATATTTTAATGCACGTTAGTATACGTTTATATACGTTAATGTATGTGACTCTCCTACCTTTAAATATACCACTTGGAGCTCATTCTATCGTGTAGCGGTTGTAGCTTAGTTGGTAAGGTGACTGCGCTATAGTGGCTACACACATATTATTTATCATACAAAAGCCTATTGCACGCCAGTACCTAGCACAGTAGGTATCATGACAGGCTGGGTGAAACACCTCGCCGCTAGGACTTTGTTGTAGGTGACTGGTCCTGTGATGATGACCAAAACCAGAAGACCAAGAAGAAGAAGAAGAATGGAGCACTCCTTCCCGACAGAATACGAGCGATAATTGTAGGCCCTTTCAACTGTGGTAAGTGAAATGTCCTCAAGCCTCTGTTAACGCACATACATGGAGTCCGCTTCGAGTACCTTTCCGTCTTCTCCAAAACACTCTTTCAATCCAAGTACCAGTTACATCAGAAAATATTAGATGAGGTAGATGGTGTAACGTACAGAGCATTCAGTGAAAGCGACGACATCCCCCCACCTGAAGAGGTAAACAATAACACTGTCTTCATATTTGACGATGTTCCTGTTGAAAAGCAGGTTCAAATTCGTAGATATTTCTGCTTTTGTCGTCATATGGGTGTTGACGTATTTTATCTGAGTCAGACATATTCCAGGATCCCAAAACAGTTGGCGAGGGATAGCCTTCAGACAAGACAATCTCCAGAATGAGATTTTCACTCTGCAGCGGAGTGTGCGCTGATATGAAGCTTCCTGGTAGATTAAAACCAGAAGACCAAGAAGAAGAAGAAGAAGAATGGAGCACTCCTTCCCGACAGAATACGAGCGATAATTGTAGGCCCTTTCAACTGTGGTAAGTGAAATGTCCTCATGCCTCTGTTAACGCACATACATGGATTCCGCTTCGAGTACCTTTCCGTCTTCTCCAAAACACTCTTTCAATCCAAGTACCAGTTACATCAGAAAATATTAGATGAGGTAGATGGTGTAACGTACAGAGCATTCAGTGAAAGCGACGACATCCTCCCACCTGAAGAGGTAAAGAATAACACTGTCTTCATATTTGACGATGTTCCTGTTGAAAAGCAGGTTCAAATTCGTAGATATTTCTGCTTTTGTCGTCATATGGGTGTTGACGTATTTTATCTGAGTCAGACATATTCCAGGATCCCAAAACAGTTGGCGAGGGATAGCCTTCAGACAAGACAATCTCCAGAATGAGATTTTCACTCTGCAGCGGAGTGTGCGCTGATATGAAGCTTCCTGGCAGATTAAAACTATGTGCCGGGCCGAGACTCGAACTCGGGACCTTTGCCTTTCGCGGGCAAGTGCTCTACCAACTGAGCTACCCAAGCACGCCTCACACCCCGTGCTCACAGCTTTACTTCTGCCAGTACCTCGTCTCCTACCTTCCAAACTTAAAAGAAGCAGGAGACCTTCAAACTTATTTGGAAGGTAGGAGACGAGGTACTGGCAGAAGTAAAGCTGTGAGCACGGGGCGTGAGTCGTGCTTGGGTAGCTCAGTTGGTAGAGCACTTGCCCGCGAAAGGCAAAGGTCCCGAGTTCGAGTCTCGGTTCGGCACACAGTTTAATCTGCCAGGAAGTTTCAAGACAATCTCGATTTAAAACACATTTACCAGGCTCATGTAGGAACAGACAAGTCATAAAGCGAATTTGTAAAGATATGTTCAGATTGTTGGAGCCACTCACAATACGGGTTTCTCGTTATCGATGAAAGTCGGATATTGAATGACGGTAGGTATAGCCGGAACTTCCAGGAGTTTCTACGTACATAAACGTACAAAATGGCTGAGTCCGTCAGTAGGCACTACACCATGGACTAGAGGGAAGACTTGGTAGGCTAGTAAGGGAATTAAAGGAAACTCAGAAACTTCTTGCGCTTAACCAAAATCGGCTAGAGAATAGAATTAGCACAATTGAGTGGAAGATAGAAGCTGAAGTTGTTGTTATGGAAGAAGGAGGTGTAGGAAACAAGAAGGAGAAGAACAAAGCGTACATAAAACCACGTGATATGCAGAGCTCTGATTAGTATGCTCCGAGATATCGACAAAGCATAAAGTCATTCAGGCGCTCAAAGCAGTTCTAGAGAAATTACGTTTGCTGAGGTTGGGGCATCTGGATCGCGAGCAAACTTTTAAACCTGTTACCGATTCTATCAGTAAGATGGCTTCGCGTGATAATGATTCAGTCGCAGAATCCACCAACCAGTATGGGGCGGGTAAGGTAGATAGAACATTTGGTGTCAGCTGGGAGGTTCCTAAACTATATGTTTATCCGATAGCACAATACGCATCGGTGATACAGAGTTTAAAAGAACACCTGGCTTAGTGAAAATAATCTTCCTAAGGCCCTCAAAAATCTTAAAATGCTCTACCAATGATAGCAAAGTGTATAGTGTAATACTACAATTGACTGAACTGTATAAAAATCCTGATGGAACACTGAGAAACCCGCAAAACTCTAAATACACAATCATTATACAACCTTTACTCAATGAGCAATCTAAAAGCATTGGTGAGGGTGTTAGACTTTCAGCATAAAGGCGTGAGCAATCAACTCCCGCAGTATATATATTATGATGCACCGGATGAACTAATAGACGCCTTCGACTGTTGATGGCTTCAGCTGCTGCGGGCAATACAGCTCAATGTAATGAGGTTGTATCGATAACCTCAGAGCTTCGAGAGAGAGGTATCATCGAATAAGTATGGAGACGGTAGTTCGAGAATTGCACAAGCCAGCACGCAAAACATACCCTCACAAACATGATTTCATACATAGTACAATAAAAATGAGACCGATAGATGGTAGCTATTATTCACTCATGGACACAGTATATTTCCGCATTAAAATGCTGTACGCGAGCCAACAGAGGTTCATTGTAGGCGACTTAGTACGTATTTCAAAACACAAGACAGTGTTCCAGAAATTGTACTTACCAAACTTGTCAGCGGAGATATTCACAGTTTCCAAAGAGCAGAGAACGAACACTAGGACATATATCTTAAATGGTGGCAAGGGTGAAGAAATTACAGGATGCTTTTACACGGAGGAACTGCAGAAGAGTTCTGAGATAGATGTATTTCTCATCGAGCGCGTAATAAGACGTCGCGGGAACAGAGCGCTAGTTAAATGGTTAGGATTTCCATAATCAGGAAACAGTTGGATTGAGGCTGGCGAGTTATTATATAACAGGGAGCCTAGTCCTCTATCTCATCAGTAGCGTACCAGGCATGATAGGAGGCACACCATGAATTGCACATTCAGGGATATAATTTCTGTGGGCCTGGAACAAATCTTCAGAAACGCGGTGATAGAGGTATTAACCTAGTAGACGAAGCCCGCCTTGAACACGACCTCGCATATGCTGCAAATAAAAATCTCCCAGAACGCCACGTTGCCGACCAAATATTAGCCGATAAAGCTAAGCAAATAAGATCTCGTAATAGGTCAGCAAGTTGCTGCATTTGTAATTGATAAAACCATGTGTGGAAAAATTAAGTTGGGCTTGGGGCTGATGAATTTCAAACGAATTATGAATGCAGCGCGAACAGCTTTGGGGGCGAAGAAAAATAAACTAGGTTGTTTGAAAAACTGTATTCCCACATCGATGTGTGCAGATAAACGTGTGTTGAAGGGGAGGTGGGGGGGGGGGGCGGAAGAAGAAGAAGAAGAAGAAGACTGCAATTAAACCACCTGGGGTCGTACCACTACCAAACACATTAGGTGGAATTATTCCGTTCCTCGTTGCAGCCCTTGCAGCTCTGTCGGCGGTAGGTTCACTTACACGTGGGGCTGCGGCCGTAGACAAAACGGTCAAAAACGCACAAAATGCACATGCGCAACTAGTCACGTCATGAAAGCAGCAGTTATCGGAAACGGTCTCTACTTGAAACCATACAAGAAAGGACTATATGTCTTCATAAATTAAAAAAGTCCGTTAGTTATCCTACCTGATCGAGAGCTCACGAATAAAGATCTCGTTCATATTGTTGAAGAAAAACTTCAAATTCCTGGATTTCGTAGTGTCTTTATGCGGGATACATTACCGAAGACCATGTGGTGCACTAATGAGTGTCGAATTGTAAATTTAGATGTTGCTGGGGGTCCAGGGACCCATTGGGTGGCGTATATTAAGAAAAGTGCAAATACATTAAAATATTTTGATTCATTTGGGGATTTACAGCCACCTGAAAAATTACAGCCCTACTTCATCAGCAAAAGACGTGATTTCTACAATTTCCGCCGATATCAGGACTTTAACACATACCTGCGCGGGCATCTCTGCGTTATGTTCCTCATCACAGCCATGACAAATTAGCCTTCGCCTGCATCAGCGAATCTCTGGAATTCGCACTATATTTAGACCGAGCGCTGAGAAGTCTGGAATGCGCGTTTTCACATCCACACATATAAAAGAGCCATCATTGAACGCACATCCATCACTTGAGGTTAAGATGCAATGTCGTACACTCTGACTTTAAAGAGTGAGGATCAGTATTACTTGCAAATTACTTTCCGCCGATTGATTTAACTGCAGGGGACTGAAGTATTGTGCTGATTGGTCTGGAGACATATAACAGCATTCAAATTATCACAAAGAGCAACAATAAACTTCATGTGAAAACTGATGGTCGGAAGGAAGTTCCACAAATAGAACGTGGTGCCTACGATATTGATGATTTAAACGAAGTCTTAAAACAGTCAGGAAAAGGTATTGAACTACGGGGAAAGATTTATACCCTTAAATCTGAAATACGGAAGAGAGTACTACGATCGACTTTAGACAGTGAGATTCAATAGATCCACTGCTAGGTTTTGCAACGTATCGTGTTTTGGTGAAGGACGCGAGTAAATTTTACGCATCAGATCAAGCTGTAGATATAGTACCAGTCAGCACAATCCACGTTGAGTGCGATATTGCCACAAACTCATACGTCAACGATAAGTTGATTCACTCAATTTACGGATTCTTCCCTACTATCGGTACTGGGTATAAAATAGTTCAAGCCCCCACAAACGCTATATATCTCCCAGTGACAGTTCAGACACTGGATTACCTAGAACTGCGTATTGTTGACCAGAATAATCAGCTTGTTAACTTTAGAGGAGGAGAGATCATTGTACTCTTGCATCTAAGGCGAGATGGGAGTAAGGTATAAAGCTAGCACACCGAGCTCACAACCCGTCAGTGTATCGCTGAAGGGCAAGGTGATAACATGCCTTAATTACGAATTCCTTATTGCAGCAGGTTTAAAACCACGAAATGATGTCGCTCAACGTAACTCAGTCAGTAAAGCATTGTGTAGAGTATGATGATCGAATTATACGTCATAAATATCACACACACAAACTCTATGCTTCAAGCACATTTAACAAAAATGATGAAATTAGGATTGTTATCTAGCATCAGGACGCTGTAACATTGCTTTGCAAGAGCTTCCTGTATCTGGACTGTAAATGTAAGAAAGTTGACAGCACTGTGGTAACGCTACCGAAGCTCATGCGAAATGCTCTAGCATTCCTGTTTCAAGAGATACGTTATGAACTTAACGGTATAGAAATAGATCGCACATACAATGTCGGCATAGAATCAACCTTTAAGACGCATGTTTCAGCCTCAGCTTCTGATTGAAATTAATTGGAAAATGTGGGATTGTTCATAGATGCACCGGATGGTGAGGGGGGTTACAGTCGATTTACCGCTTGCGTGACACTAAAAATGCTCATGGGTTATTTTGAGGACATGCAACGAATTACTATGAATGTTAAACAGGAACTTATTTTGCTGTGGAGTGCAAGTGATGCGAATTCATTTGTTCAAACAGCTGCAGAGAATGTTCAAATAAAGATTAATAGTATAGTACGGAAAATGCCTCACATCATTGTTGCTGACGAGGAATGCTTGAAGCTCTTAAAAGTTCTGAATGCCAGCACCTATCTACTACAACCTTCCTATGATGGGAGCTTTTTGAGTACCCAGTCTTACCAACAGCATCCACACATACTTTGGCTATTCAAACATCAGTGCAGTTGGAAGCACCTTGATTCATCATAATAGCATATCTGACTGAAAGACGTGGGAATATATCTAAGGATTCAACTGAACTTGACCACTGCAAGTTAACTAACGCCAGAGTCTACCTGAATTCCGAATTCTACCCATACGAAAATCTACATCCACAGTGGGACAGCAATGTATACAGTCTTGACATGTATACGAAATTCCGAGCATCTTATTACGAAGGCGTTGAAAATGAAGAATGCCTACTTAGTCCACAGACTTTCAAGAAGCTAGCACCAAAAATCGTGATTGATAAGATTAAAAGCAGCCGACCAGTTGAAAAGGATAAAGTACTCTTCACCTAGGTTTCGATAGATTTAAATCTATCTTCTTCAGAAGACGGCCTGAGGACAATGAACATCGTAATTTATATTAAAGGTATGAAACATGAGTCAAGAATAAAGTTTAACATATATTAGGAGAATCTTGTATTACAAAATGTGAGAAGGATTCCTGGTACTTACAGTATTACATTAACATGGAGTGATATGTCCTTGTCGTTTTTACAAACATCTGCATAACTCCATTAGTGAAATAAAATATAGCCCTGAGAACAGGGTTTGTCAGACAAATAAAAATAAGAACATGGAAGTTGGAGAGCGCATAGGCGACTGAGTAAAATCGGCCAGCGTAGTAGCACTGCGGCCAGGGCAGGTGGCGCTCAGGTCGCGAACTATGTGCCGATTGGCGTACTGAAGTAACATGTAAAATATCAATATTAAATGCGTCCTTAGATAGAATGACAATAAATAAATGGAAAGCATTTATCACTCCCGTTATGACATTGTGGGAGCTATAGGAACAATAACGTAGATACATACATCAAAAAGGCAGGTGGCGCTTACGCCGTGAGTAACATGTAGTGGCATATACAGCCAGAATGTAAAAGTTATATTACCATAATAGTGAAGCACATAGAACGTATATAAGTCAAAACTTTAAGAAAAATCAATAATGGCTCTTAAGACATAATTACGAAATCTGGTCCACAATCCAGTTAATACACATTTTAGAAAAAGAGAAAATTACATGAGGGCCGATGTGGTGGCAGCCATACATCGTGAGAAAAACACATTATATAACAGGTAGTGAGCTGCAAGATTTGAAAGTGCATTATAGCTTCCTGAGGAAATAGACTACTGAGGTTACTCGCATTAATGTTATATATTAAATAGTACGGGTTTAAAGCCTTCGAAAAATTGTCTACAGGCAAGGTTCAGCTGATCATTCAGTATATTGCCGTCTTTGAGCTCTAGATGTTTAAAAATAAATAACTCTTCCCACAGATCTAGTCTCCGTCCTTTGACTTGTCTGTGTAGGATAACCGTGTCTTCTAACTGTTTAGGCGTATGGCCGGCTATCAAGAGGTGTTCAGCAAAAGTAGAGTTGTGAATATTCGTTCCTTTTTTACCTAATTGATGTTCTTTATATCGTGTTTTCACAGCTCTGCCTGTTTGACCAATATAATATGAGGGGCAGTTATTACAGGTTAGTTTGTAAATACCTGAATTAGAAAACCAATCGCTGGCAATCTCTACTGACTGTATCAGATTTCTTTTTAAACTGTTATCTGTAGAGAAGGAGACGTTACAGTTATATTTTTTTTATTTAGAAGACGTTTAATCCTATACGATATGTTACCCAAGAAAGGGATGGTAATAAATTTTTTAGTTTCTGTGGTATCTGTGGGGAGGTTATTTCTCAAAGTCGAACAATTTTGGGAAATTTTCTTATTGTGCAGGTAATCGATCATATTCTGGTTGTACCCATTATTAACCGCAATTGCTTTGACGACATTCAATTCCTTTTTTTGATCCGCAGGTGATAAAGGAGTGGTTACCATTCGGTGAATGGCGGAATGAAAAAATGCCAGTTTATGAGCTTTTGGATGAGTTGAGTCAGCCGGAATGACATTATCTGAATATGTTTCCTTGCGGATGATTGAAATGGAAGGTATTATCTTGTATAGAAATTGTTAAATCGAGAAAATTAAGTTCACGTTTATCATTTTGAAGTTGTTTTGTGAAGGAAATTTTTTCATGTAAACCGTTGAAAGTATTAAAGAGATGCTCTAACTCACGATCAGTGCCATCAAAAGCAATGAAAATGTCGTCAACATAACGTGCATAGCGGATTTTGTGGCGTAATTCTGAACTTGAATTAAAGAACGTTGTTTCCAGGGCGTTGATGAAAACCTCTGCTAGAATACCGGCGAGGAAGCTACCCATTGCTAGACCATCTGGCTGTACGTACATTTTCCCGTTAAATGTGAAACAATTGTATTTTAAAACGACCTTAAGCAAACCAATAAGTTCCGCAATTTGAGTCTCACTTAATTTTTTATGCTTAAGAAGATTCTCTTTTACAAGGTCTATGGTTTCATCAACCGGGACATTTGTGTAAAGGCTGACGATGTCAAAGGACACCAGTCTAGTATCAGGTGTACAACTTACAGATTGAATATTGTTAATTAATTCCTTACTGTTTTTTACAGAAAGTTATTTTCAAATGTGAAAGCATCTTTAATTTTAAAATGGAGGCGCCTAGCAAGTGTGTGATGTGGACTGCCTATACCATTCACTACAGGGCGGATCGGGTGATTGTGTTTATGCAGTTTGAACTGACTTCTGAGCACGGGTGGTTTCGGGTTCATATTTATAAGCCCTTTCTTTTGAAACTTATTGAACAGGCTGATGGAATTAGTTAAAGTACGCCGGATTTCATTTTGCAGTTCAGCAGTAGGATTTACAGTAACCCCAGTGATGTCGTTTTCCTCAAAAAACTTTACAGTCTTCTCTATATATTCATCTTTATAAGCCACGACAGCGGTGTTCCCTTTGTCACTCTTAGTGACTAAGGCATCGTGCTCTCTAAGTTTATGATTAATGCTTTTTACTATACTATATTCGCCCGATTGCCCATTAGGGGATAATTTAATTTCTTTTTCTATTATGTTGTTACATTCGTAGGCACATTTGACTTGCTCCGTTTTCTCTAATTTCAGAGATTCTAAACCGATTTTTAGATCTACAATTAGATTACAAATACCTGGATATTTATCGAGTTTAGCAGGCAAGTTAATGTAATACTGTAAGTACCAGGAATCCTTCTCACATTTTGTAATACAAGATTCTCCTAATATATGTTCAACTTTATTCTTGACTCATGTTTCATACCTTTAATATAAATTACGATGTTCATTGTCCTCAGGCCGTCTTCTGAAGAAGATAGATTTAAATCTATCGAAACCTAGGTAAAGAGTACTTTATCCTTTGCAACTGGTCGGCTGCTTTTAATCTTATCACGTGGAACCGTTGCTGTAGCGCAGCTATGTTTAAAATACTGAAATTCTTGCCTGCCGAGGTATTAAAAGCTGCATCCAGGTATATGGACATCAAATTAAAAATTGTGAAAGAAGGTATGGCTATTGACTTTAATCACCAGTGCCTAGAGAGAGACATTATCCCTGATTATGTGAAGGCGTACGTAAACTTTAAACAGTGTAACAGAGTTCCTTCTATTAAAAAGAAGCTAGTGCATTTAGTCATTTCGGAGACCACAGTAAATTTGTACAAGAAAAAAGATTTTCTGAATAGTGAAGCCTACTGTATTCGCCTATTTTTAACTAAAGCCTTTAAAGATCTTTGTAATTTTCAAATTGACCACCTGTGGAATAGTATTAATGAATGGCTCTTCAATCGTAAAGAAGTAATCAAGGCTAGACATGAAAGAAAGCTTTTGAAGTTTAGTAATAGGACCACAATTAAAAGTGATAATACAACAGACAATAGTGTGAAGCACCTATTTTACGATACAGTATTAAATAAAACCAATATTGCTTTTACGCAGGCTGAAAATGACTTGTTGTGTAAAGGCCTTAAATATAACTTGCCTGCTAAACTCGATAAATATCCAGTTATTTATAATCTAATTGTAGATCTAAAAATCGGTTTAGAATCTCTGAAATTAGAGAAAACGGAGCAAGTCAAATGTGCCTACGAATGTAACAACGTAATAGAAAAAGAAATTAAATTATCCCCTAATGGGCAATCGGGCGAATATAGTATAGTAAAAAGCATTAATCATAAACTTAGAGAGCACGATGCCTTAGTCACTAAGAGTGACAAAGGGAACACCGCGGTCGTGGCTTATAAAGATGAATATATAGAGAAGACTGTAAAGTTTTTTGAGGAAAACGACATCACTGGGGTTACTGTAAATCCTACTGCTGAACTGCAAAATGAAATCCGGCGTAATTTAACTAATTCCGTCAGCCTGTTCAATAAGTTTCAAAAGAAAGGGCTTATAAATATGAACCCGAAACCACCCGTGCTCAGAAGTCAGTTCAAACTGCATAAACACAATCACCCGATCCGCCCTGTAGTGAATGGTATAGGCAGTCCACATCACACACTTGCTAGGCGCCTCCATTTTAAAATTAAAGATGCTTTCACATTTGAAAATAACTTTTCTGTAAAAAACAGTAAGGAATTAATTAACAATATTCGATCTGTAAGTTGTACACCTGATACTAGACTGGTGTCCTTTGACATCGTCAGCCTTTACACAAATGTCCCGGTTGATGAAACCATAGACCTTGTAAAAGAGAATCTTCTTAAGCATAAAAAATTAAGTGAGACTCAAATTGCGGAACTTATTGGTTTGCTTAAGGTCGTTTTAAAATACAATTATTTCACATTTAACGGGAAAATGTACGTACAGCCAGATGGTCTAGCAATGGGTAGCTTCCTCGCCGGTATTCTAGCAGAGGTTTTCATCAACGCCCTGGAAACAATGCTCTTTAATTCAAGTTCAGAATTACGCCACAAAATCCGCTATTATGCACGTTATGTTGACGACATTTTCATTGCTTTTGATGGCACTGATCGTGAGTTAGAGCATCTCTTTAATACTTTCAACGGTTTACATGAAAAAATTTCCTTCACAAAACAACTTCAAAATGATAAAACTGAACTTAATTTTCTCGATTTAACAATTTCTATACAAGATAATACCTTCCATTTCAATCATCCGCAAGGAAACATATTCAGATAATGTCATTCCGGCTGACTTCACTCATCCAAAAGCTCATAAACTGGCATTTTTTCATTCCGCCATTCACCGAATGGTAACCACTCCTTTATCACCTGCGGATCAAAAAAAGGAATTGAATGTCATCAAAGCAATTGCGGTTAATAATGGGTACAACCAGAATATGATCGATTACCTGCTCAATAAGAAAATTTCCCAAAATTGTTCGACTTTGAGAAATAACCTCCCCACAGATACCACAGAAACTAAAAAAAATTTATTACCATCCCTTTCTTGGGTAACATATCGTATAGGATTAAACGTCTTCTAAATAAAAAATATAACTGTAACGTCTCCTTCTCTACAGATAACAGTTTAAAAAGAAATCTGATACAGTCAGTAGAGATTGCCAGCGATTGGTTTTCTAATTCAGGTATTTACAAACTAACCTGTAATAACTGCCCCTCATACTATATTGGTCAAACAGGCAGAGCTGTGAAAACACGATATAAAGAACATCAATTAGGTAAAAAAGGAACGAATATTCACAACTCTACTTTTGCTGAACACCTCTTGATAGCCGGCCATACGCCTAAACAGTTAGAAGACACGGTTATCCTACACAGACAAGTCAAAGGACGGAGACTAGATCTGTGGGAAGAGTTATTTATTTTTAAACATCTAGAGCTCAAAGACGGCAATATACTGAATGATCAGCTGAACCTTGCCTGTAGACAATTTTTCGAAGGCTTTAAACCCGTACTATTTAATATATAACATTAATGCGAGTAACCTCAGTAGTCTATTTCCTCAGGAAGCTATAATGCACTTTCAAATCTTGCAGCTCACTACCTGTTATATAATGTGTTTTTCTCACGATGTATGGCTGCCACCACATCGGCCCTCATGTAATTTTCTCTTTTTCTAAAATGTGTATTAACTGGATTGTGGACCAGATTTCGTAATTATGTCTTAAGAGCCATTATTGATTTTTCTTAAAGTTTTGACTTATATACGTTCTATGTGCTTCACTATTATGGTAATATAACTTTTACATTCTGGCTGTATATGCCACTACATGTTACTCACGGCGTAAGCGCCACCTGCCTTTTTGATGTATGTATCTACGTTATTGTTCCTATAGCTCCCACAATGTCATAACGGGAGTGATAAATGCTTTCCATTTATTTATTGTCATTCTATCTAAGGACGCATTTAATATTGATATTTTACATGTTACTTCAGTACGCCAATCGGCACATAGTTCGCGACCTGAGCGCCACCTGCCCTGGCCGCAGTGCTACTACGCTGGCCGATTTTACTCAGTCGCCTATGCGCTCTCCAACTTCCATGTTCTTATTTTTATTTGTCTGACAAACCCTGTTCTCAGGGCTATATTTTGTTTCCCTAATGGAGTTATGCAGATGTTTGTAAAAACGACAAGGACATATCACTCCATGTTAATGTAATACTGTAAGTACCAGGAATCCTTCTCACATTTTGTAATACAAGATTCTCCTAATATATGTTAAACTTTATTCTTGACTCATGTTTCATACCTTTAATATAAATTACGATGTTCATTGTCCTCAGGCCGTCTTCTGAAGAAGATAGATTTAAATCTATCGAAACCTAGGTAAAGAGTACTTTATCCTTTGCAACTGGTCGGTTTCTTTTAATCTTATCACGTGGAACCGTTGCTGTAGCGCAGCTATGTTTAAAATACTGAAAATCGTGATTGATTGTTCAAGACAGAGTGAGATAATTGAAACAGGGCCTTTAGATGTACGGATTGAATCTCTATCTTCAACAAACTTCCCAGATCACACTGCATCAAATGTTCTAGTTCTGCATGATCGTGTTGTTAACTACTGCCCACTCACTGGTGTAGTGCAACGAGTTGTATACATTAGTAGGTGCTCTGCTAGCTCTAAGGCAGATATCGATGTTACCCCAAGGTGTGAGGATCGTAGCTGACGGACAGGGAATTTACTATGACAAAAGCTGGCGATTCATATTTAAAGACGGTGCATTAATAGCATTCACACAAAGTAATGGAAGAATAGGGACATTTGCATCAAGAGTTGCATCGCCGTAACCATTCAAGGAAGTGAAGTGCATTTAAACATGCAGAAGTGCAATATGGTTAACACACTTCAATCATGGAATTCACTGGGATGACCGTGGCATGTCTTATAAAGATTTGGTGCGAGTGATCCGAGTATTTGATCGCAAGGAGACAAGCATCTACGTCAAGGGTGATGCAAAGATTACCTGTCCACGTCGAATATTTAAATTTGCTTCTATTCAAGACCTGGAATTGTACAGATGTTCATCTATCCATCAACTCAAGAACATTATGAAAAAAAGTGCTTTTGTATCTGCATATGAGAAGGCAGAATTCCTTTTAGCTTGCATTACAAATAAATACTGATTTATAAAATTTGTTCTTTTTCTTTCTTTCTATGATACCCAATGTCTGTAGAATGTATATTGGCCGATATTGTATATGAAACGAATTCCAATGGAACTGTCTGAGGTGCATACCACAGCCTTGATACGCTGAGTAACGTTACCTGAGTCAATAATAGACCCGCTGTCACCTGACATGTGTGGCGATGTGTCAGATACCAGCCGCGCAGATGACGGCGTCAGAGACTGAAAGAAAGTGCTGAGGCGCGCTGCGTGTTTGTGACCATTGGACTAAGTCCAGCACGCATCATTCAGAATTCACTTGTGTCTTTAAAGTAGTAAAACCTTATAGGTCTCTATGCAGTGCAATGTGGCTGTATCCACGTTTTTGTACACAAAAAGTACATTTATCATATATTTTCTTAATAAAAATGAATGATCATGATTGAGGGTGAAATAATAACAAAATTCCACATTTTTACAATAAAATAAGTGCATTTATTATTGAATTCAGATTTTTTAACAGTGTTTGACAAATTCCAGTTTACAGTAACATGATTCACTTTTCACATTTATATATGAGTTTACAGATATAGGATTTATTTTTGACGAAAAATGTCAGTGTTATGCTGTTTGAAGATACGTTTCGTCAGACTTTACATTATTCAGAAATATGAGTATTCTGCTCTGATAAATGATATAAATATATATAATTTTATGACTAATGCAGAGGTACTACAACCTAATTACACTATCTTACAAGGTAAATACTATCGCTAGTGAAGTTCCAGCCGAAAAAAGAAAATACTTTTAACTAAAGGCGAATGTATTTGTTTGAAGTAGGGTGGCTATAAATATTTTCCACTATGGCAAGCAACTGAAAATATATTTCATCTAAGTAAGTGGCTTTAAACATTTTTCCACTACAACAAGCAAGTGAACATATATAAATATTTTAAATGGTGGAACTCACATACTTGTAACTAGTTGTGACTGGATGGCTAACGGAAGGTAAAACTCACAAACTAAAATCTAATCTCTATACCCACTCACAAGGAAGCGCATACGAAGTGCGAAAAGTTTATTTATCTTTTCTTCATACAGAAAGTACAAGTCAAGCAGGAAAATTTATCTTCTCTTCATATATTATATAAATAGAGTTTTTTGTACTTTTTTAATTTTTCTTCATTTTTATCATTTTCTTTCAAAAAATAATATATTTAAACATACAGACACATAAAAGTAACACAGGCTCCCACACTCATTCGCAGACTCAGACATACACGGAAGCACGCAATGTAATACACACCACACAACACTCTCATCCAGTATTTACGCTATGATAAAGGAGCCATACTATTTCCACGCATAACCTCCATTCATCGCATTCACATGCTCATTCCCTCTCTATCAATCAACCAGTCCCCCACCCCAACTTTCGTTTCAGGTAAATAGTGTGAGTATGAGATGGTTTCCACTGCATCCTCACAAATGACTTTTTTTATCGTCATGAGTAGACGATACGACTTTAGACTGTAGCACAGTATACACCTCGTAATCGAATGCTAGTTTGTTGAACCATGTGTGGACGAGCGCCTTCAACGCTGCGACCATACAGGCATTGCAAATAGTCCTTGACCGTAAGAACACGAGATGCCATGCGTTTAACACCCTTTGCCTGCGCCGTCTGTTGCACGATATGCATACATTTTGGACCTCAAGCCCACAAACTATGCAATTGGTAAACCATTCGACTCATCTTTCATGAGACCGATAACCTTCTTGTTCTGTTGAACAATACCGTAAAGATTATTGGCCTTATAAGAAGACGTGTCGAATTACTGACCACTGCACCTAACTACTTCATATGGATCGCAGTTCTTGATCCAGTAGAAAAAGCTGTCTGTATCCATATAAAGTAACTTTGGTTCTGCGAAATGAGGTTTCGCAAACTCATAGTGGAATCGGTACATGCAGAATTTGCAGATATCCAGTATGCACATCCCCAAATAGATAGGCTTCATAAACTCTACTGCAGTCTTCGACGTCTCCAAAGCAACAAAGTTTTCATTGAAGATGGTGGCAGACTTAAAATTTGGCCTGGCTATACATTTTCTCACGCCATAATGCCCATCCCATTCGGTTCTAGTCACAATATCGCGTTCATTTCCCACATTCTCCATAGTTTTCCTGAAAATGGAATTATTCATTAATTTATAAAAGTCTTCTTGAAAATAATTAGTCGCGACTGTCCTCTTTTCGGTATTTAGTTCAATATACTCCTTCAGCCATGCGGATTGCTAGAAGGAGATTGCCCTGGTGACTCTGACAAGCTTCATCCCTAATCTGAAGCACTTCTGGAGGTTACGATAATTAATGATGTACCTCTGCTTATCCCCAGCAATAGCCAGCAGTTTAGGGTTGGTGCTTCCTCGCGGAATTTGTTGCTCTGGACATAACGGCAAGTGGCTTGTTTCTCCATGCAAATTATTAGGGTATGCAAGTTTGCCTCAAGCACATACCCTACATCACAATCAGCTGCAAGACCCATTATTTGTCCACCTAATCCCTTGCATTCCTCTTCGGACAGCCAGCGAAACCCCCAAATTGGCATTGATTGCTGCATGGCGTGCCCGTATAAATTGTTAACACCTAAGTACAAAATGTAACTAGAATAAAGGGATGCGTGGTACTCGACACCCATCCCCGGGTAATTTGCTTTAGCGTGCCTGTGAACACATTGACAAAGTCCCCCACGGATCCCTCGCTCAAAAAATAGAAGCATTGCCGGATCAGTTAATAGTTCAATGCTGCGACCTGTTTTATTGAGCATAGCGTACCAGGACAACCCAGGTGCCGTGTAATAAAAGGCAGGGTCCAGAGAGTACGTGATCATACATACGCTCTGGAACATTTCGAAAACATCTGCAAGCAAACGCACGTTCGTGTCCATGTACAACTTTGCATATTCTCCAAAATTGGGGATGTTGAAATCCTGCCAGACATTCACGCATGCTCATAATCTGCAGTGGTTATGGCATCGCCTGTGAGAGCCCTGGTAAAAGCAGATATGTCGGGCAGCCTGGTTTCATTTACTTTTGCCATATTATCAACATACTCGTATGGGAAAACTCCTTTCCTAATCACAAGTTGGAACTTTTCCTCATCGGGAAATGCTAATCGAGTGATATGCATATCATTACGAGGTAAAGTCTCAACCATTTTCTATAGTGGAGTCTGCATAAAGCGTAAAGAGTTAAGGAAGCGGAGCGTAATTTTTGGCGTCATTTGTTTTGGAAAAGAAATGTACTTCTCAACACATTCAGGGAGGACACTGACCTGATCATTCTTCTTACCAAATTTAGCCAAGTGCTCAACGACAAAATGAGCGTCATACCCGCTCAAATTATGAAAAGAGACGGGTATGTGTCTAGGTAACTGGTACTTCAAATTGCATGCTCTGTGGGCTGCACGGCGGAACTTACCCATAAGATGACAGTGGTCTCTACGAGGAGTTTCCGCTTTTCTATCTGTCAGCCCACAAATACGACAATTAACCGCCTTTTCACACATTTCATCATCTTCGTTTGATTTGGTCATGGGAATGTTGGTGTTGTAGAGCTTGTCAACGTCCCATGAAAGTTTTTCAAGCTCAGTGAGAAGCCAAACCGCTGGGTCGTTCCCTACATAAGACTGATAGCGGTTAAGTTTAGAATCATATCCACATACAACTTGGAACTCTGCCGCATATGTAAGTGTTTTTGCGTGAAATTTTTGTGTGAGGCTATGGGGTTCCATTGACAACGAGTAAGAGGAGGCAGCAAGCATTCAAAATCTGCGTACAAGTACACAACAAAATGACAACGCTGCTGGTGGTGAGCATTTTGAAATTTAATCAAGCTATTTTCCTCAGTGGGCATAATCCCATGTACCGGGTCCTTCGAAGCACAATCTAATAGAGCTGTCGCTAATAACTCTTCAGAAGAAAAATAATTCAAACACCTTAAACAAATATGCTGTTTATGGACATATTTATTTAGTTGGGAGGAAACCAGTCGGGACATGTCTTTGACCCAGACGTGGTGGTAATTATCACTGTCAGAAAAGAGCAGCATGTTTACATGCAACTCTAGCTCACATGCAAATTTTGAGAAATGGAGGGGGCCTACTACTGTATGTTTGTCCTGATCTGACTTGCGTTTCTTCTCCAGGCCATAAAAGTGAACCGATATTCCGGTATTCTGAGCCTCAAACCTATTTATGTCCTGGATCTTTACAGGGAACTCTATTCCATCAAAGCTATACTACCTCTTAATATCTTTGACTTTGCTACTGCCGGGACGCTTAGGATGATCTCTATATTGATACCTTCTCTCGCAAGCCGGGACTGACCATGCAAAACAAGCATTATCGTACTTATTTTCAACATAAACACAAGGGTTTTTGTTCTTAATATCCTCAGTGATCCTCCATTCATTGGATCATAGAAATGTATATGGATGTCGAGATGTGGTATACTGCTGAGCGCTTAAGCAGACCCACGTACTTCCATCTCGGAAAATCGGGCCATAATAGCGCTCAAGGTGCATTCTCGGCACCACTCAGCAATCGATGTGCTCCGAGAAATAACGCCATTATCACCCCATATATAGCGCAGAGTGATTGTCTCCGTCTCACCTTGACGTTTAGGTGGGTGACAATTCGCAGCATAACACTGCACTGCATTTAATGGCGTTAAATCTCGGATCTTGTAGGACTTTTAGGAGCTCGGTCTGCAAGACAGGGAGGCACGCTTGTAAAAAACCGACAGGGTCACGATACCTCCCGCCCGGATTCTCAATTCTGGTGAATGAGATTCGCCCCTCGAAAGCCCTAGCTACTGCTGAGTATTGTAAAGGGGTCATCACGCCGTTATTCTGATACAATTCATTATCGATAGGACGGGGTAGAGAACTACCACTAGCCCCAGGATAATTACTATTACTACTACTACTACAGCTAGGGGTGCACCCGACGGCCAGTGTGAGTTGCTGCTGCCGCTACCTGCCTGCGGCATGGGTGGCCGTTGTTGTTGTTCTCCTTCTCGGTCGCGGCCAAGCTGCTGAGTCGGCCACAGACGCCAGAGAGGCTGCGGCAGTGCTGGGGGCGGAGCTTGCACGCCTTCTGCCGCTTCTCGCGCTGCCATGATCGGGGCTGTACAAGGCACCGCGTGTCTTTTGCGGCTGTGTACCCTGGATTCCCGGCCCCACAGCCGCCACTCTAGGTACACGGACTATACTGTGTGATATACCTGTAACATAAATAAGAAAAAAAAATAAGTTTAATGATTTAGATTTAAAAGAGCGATAAATAATAATACGAGTAAATAATGGTAATTGTTTGCAGTAATGTTATTGTTCAATAGTATGCACCTTCTCCGTTATGGCTCCATTGCTTGAGCAACTCATTGCCACATTCAGCAAAGCCCTCAAACCAGTCGGGCAGGTCGAGCTCCTCTTCCTCCTCGTCTAAAAACTTGGTGCCCCTGGAGCAGATGAAATTATTTTGATCTAAGAACTACGTTTTTATTAGAAATGTACACACATTTTGGCTGCACTTGCGCCCTCTCCATCTCGAGCTACTGGTCTAGAGCAGCAAGCATTTGAGGGATGAAATCTAGAAAGATGGAAAAGACTGAGTATAATATCGATTATGGAGAGGAAAATGTGCAGTCACTTAAATGATACAGAAATGCACAGAACAGAACACATAGGCAAAAAACTAAATAAATGAAATATTTATAGAGAGCACTAGAAAATAAATATAACACTTACTACAAACATAGAATCTGTTTAATGACAGAGCATTCTGTATATATTGCGGTCAAAAACAGATATAACACACAGATATTGAACATATAGACACACGAACATAGAATTCGTTAAAATACACAGCAGTCTTTAAAGAGAGCGGTCAAAAACGGATATAACACCGCACATAGAGACACTAAACATAGAGGCACGCAAGACGTGGACGCACAATCTTTATAGAGAGCGGTATAAAATAGATGTAGCACTCATACACAGAGTTAAATGGTACAGATATCGAAACACTAAACATGTACTTACCAGGTAGTGGAACTTCCTCTAAGCGGGATCGTTGGCTGTTACTGCTGCTGCAGTCTTTCGCGCTACCTCATCGCTTCATAATGAATGAATGCAAAATCTCGTCCACACGTGTATCAAACAAAGTATAGGAGCAGAATGAGGGCTAGTTGGGCTGTGGTCTGGTTTATATAGGTTCTATGACGTAGAATCAAGTGACTAGTGCAGCAGCGAATAGGAGAGGAGTATTCTCGTGGTGGTAGGGGGGGGGAGGGGGAGAGTGGTACGTCATGAAGGACCACAGCGCCCCTAATTGTAAAATGTGAAACATGTCAGTTGCTCATTGAATATCGAGGTGGTACATTAATATTGAAATGGAATTATGTACTTGGGTAATTATTATGTTAGATGTAGAAGTGAGTGTTAGAATATTTACGAAATACTATATCCAGAACGTGTATGAGGGAGCGCTCGGTCGCTCGCGGGCCTATGACATTAGGAGATGACTCAACATCGTCAGCTTTCTCTCTAGCGCCGCGTCACGGTGGCGACATCTGATGGCCCGGATATGAACTAAGTCAGTTGCAGTCCAGACTCAGTGACGAACACACATGCTAGAAACTGGTTAAATAATAAACACAAGTGCTTTTTTGGTGCCATTTTCATAGGTGTGGCGAATTACTATGTTGGAATTTCAACTTCCCGCCATTTCCTAGGGGGGGGGGGGGGGGAGGGTTGGGTTAGTGGAGGTAGCCCAACTGACCTTCTTTCCGCCAAAATTCAAACTTCCCGCCAAAATGCGCCATCAGGGATGACGTCATGCTGGCGCTCTCTGGTGGCAACGATATCAACTAAGACAGTTGGGCTCTAGATCTCGTGGAGAACACACATGCTTGAAACTAATTAAATGATAAAGACAAGTCCATTTTTCCCGCCATTTTTCTTGGTGTGACGCGTTATCCTGTTGGAATTTGAACGTCCCGTCATTCTTCTGGACGAGGTGGGCGTGGCACTTTCCTCCAAAATTCTAACTTGTGACCAAAATCCGCCATCTTGGATGACGTCATCGCCGCCATCTTGAGTAACGGTACTTTGGGGTAGAAACATTGTTGTTCCAATACTGCAATCATCTCTGTCGTTTGTTGCCATAGCCCATTAACGCCAAATTTCACCACACTGTCTTGGCGGAAACATTTGTCATACCTCCCACGTTGATTTCTGCCGTTATGTCACGAATTTTTGCTTGCATGTTAGCACTGACAACTGTATGCAAGCGCCACTACTCACACTCAATAAGTGAAGGCCGTCGGCCACTTTCCTGACACATTCTTCACACTGCGGATCGCAGGATATTGAATTCCCTAACTATTTCTGAAGTGCAGTACCCTTGGGTCTAGCTGCAACCAACATTCTCGTCAGAACCTGGTAATCACGTCGGAAACATTTTCACATGAATCACCTGAGTATAAATAAAGCACTGAAGCGCCAAAGAAACTGGCATGGGCAAGCGTATTCAAGTATGAGATATGTAAACAGGCAGAATACGACGCTGCGCTCGGCAATGACTATATAAATAAGACAAGTGTCTGGCGCGGTGTTAGATCGGTTACTGCTGCTACAGTATTAGGTTATCAAGATTTAAGTGAGTTTGAACGTGGTGTTATAATCGGCGCACGAGCGATGGGGCACAGCATCTCAGAGGTAGCGATGGAGTGTAATTTTCCCGACTGACCATTTCACGAGTATACCGTGAATACCAGGAAGCCAAAAAACCATAAAGTTCCCGACATCGCTGCGGTCGGGAAAAGATTCTCCAACAACAGGACCAACGACGACTGCAGGAATCGTTCGATGTGACAAAAGTGCAGCCCTCCCTAAAATTGCTGGATATTCCAATGCTGGGCACTCATCAGTGTCTGCGTGTGAACCATTAAACAAATCATCATCGATATGTGCTTTTGGATCCTAAGGCCCACTCGTGTACCCTTGATGGATGCACGACACAGAGCCGTACTACGCCTCGCCTGGGCCCATTACACCGACATTGGACTGTTGATGAGTGAAAAAATGTCACCTGGTCGGACTAGTCTCGTTTCTAATTGTATCGAGCGGATGAACGTGTACGGCTATGGAGACAAACTCATGAATCCATGGACCCTGCATGTCACCAGGGGACTGTTCAAGCTGGTGGATCTCTCTCTAATGGTATAGGGCGTGTGCATTTGGGATTATATGAAACCCTGTTACATCTAGATACGACACTGTCAGTGATACGTATATAGGCATCCTGCCTGATTACCTGCATTCATTCATGTCCATTGTTCATTCCGACGGACTTTGGCAATTCCAGCAGGACAGTACAAAGACGCCCACGTCCAGAATTGCTAGAGTGTGGCTCCACGAACACTCCTCTTTGTTTAAACACCTCAGCTGGCCATCAAACTCCCCGATATGAACACTATTGAGCATATCTGGAATGACTGCTGTTCAGAACTGATGTGCACCCCTTCGCACTCTGGCGGATTTAAGGACACCCCTGCAGGACTCATGGAGTCAGTTCCGTCCAGCACTACTTCAAACATTAGTCGAGCCCACGCCACTTCGTGTTGCGGCACTTCTGCGTGCTCGCGGGGGCCCTACTCGATATTAGGCAGATGTACTAGTTTCTTTGGCTCCTCAGCGTAGCTCCGCCAATGCACTGCCCTTTTATACCTTACATACGCTATATATATATATATATATATATATATATATATATATATATACATAATTGTAGTATTAGAAAAAGCTCAAGTAGAGCATGATGCTGATGCAAGGACGAAGTCAGCTCTGTGGCCCGGGAGCTTGCGGCTGGCTCTGCATACACAGTAAAGAGACGAAAGTCTTGGGATAGTGGTATACTCGTACACAGATGGTGGTGGTAAGGCATATGTAAGGTATGAAAGGGCAGTGCATTGGCAGAGCTACGCTGAAGAGCCGAAGAAACTGGTACACCTACCTAATATCGAGTAGGACCCCCACGAGCACGCAGAAGTGCCGTAACACGAAGTGGCGTGGGCTCCACTAATGTTTGAAGTAGCGCTTGGCGGAACTGACTCCATGAATCCTGCAGGGATGTCCTTAAATCCGCAAAAGTGCGAAGGGGTGGATATCACTTCTGAACAGCAGTCATTCCAGATATGCTCAATAATGTTCATATCGGGGAGTTTAATGGCCAGCGGAAGTGTTTAAACACAGAAGAGTGTTCGTGGAGCCACTCTCTAGCAATTCAGGACGTGGGCGGCGTGGCACAGTCCTGCTGGAATTGCCAAAGTCCGTCAGAATGAACAGTGGACATGAATGAATGCAGGTAATCAGGCAGGATGCCTATATACGTATAATTGTCAGTGTCGTATGTAGATGTATTAGGGTTTCATATCATCCCAAATGCACATCCCCTATACCATTAGAGAGAGATCCACCAGCCTGAACAGTCCCCTGGTGACGTGCAGGGTCCATGCATTCATGAAGTTGTCTCCATAGCCATACACGTTCATCCACTCGATACAATTTGAAACGAGACTAGTCCGACCAGGCGACATTATTTCCCTCATCAACAGTCCAATGTCGGTGTAATGGGCCCAGGCGAGGCATGGTAAAGCGATACACACATACACACGCACGCACACACACACACACACACACACACACACACACACACCCACACACACACATATATATATATATATATATATATATATATATATATATATATATATATATAGTGTATAACGTGATGATGATGAGAGAAGCGAGAGTGTGAAACGGGTTGCCAGCACAAAGACTACTACTCGTGCGGAAGGTGGCCTCCGACATTAACGTCCTCATACTACGGACGGATCACCATCTTCACATGCTCTCACTTCGTGAGACATTGGGGAGAAGTTTGGTATTGAAACCAGGAGAAGCAGGAGATTGGCGCGAATTCTGATGATCACGAAGGTTACACCCATTCCCCTTGCTGACTAAATGCTGACAGACGAAATTTTTTTCACCACCAAAATTTGAAATGGCTTACTCCCGAGTCGTGCGCCCCCAGTAGCTGAATGGTTAGCGTGACGGTTTGTCAGTCCTCTGGGCCCCGGTTCGATTCCCAGCTGGGTCGGGGAATTTCCTCCGCCTGGGCACTGGATGTTGTGCTATCCTCATCATCGACCGCAGCTCGCCGACGTGGCGTCAAATCGAAAGACCGGCACTAGGCAAACGGTCTGGCTGCAGGGAGCCCTAGCCATACGATAACATAACAACACCTGCCGGGTCGAGCGTTGCAGCACAAGCATGACTTAGAGACCTTGGCTGCGGTGGCGGGTGGACGCGCATGATGTCACCAGTGTCATGTTAAGGCAGCACACTGCTGTGTGGCTCTTCGGCGTGGGCATTGACATCTTGTTTGGAATTTGGAAATTGCTCTTAACAGGGAATGTTGCTATTCAATGAGCACTGTAGACTCTGCACTCGTCGCGGTATTGGAAGGCTCCTGGTAACAGATGCTGCTCATTCTTTGGAAGATGTAGGTGTCTGATGCTGGTGTTGATTGTTATTCTGCCGTGACTTTGCACAGGGGTAAATGAGAAAGTGTCAGCAGTTGGTCAACATCAGTCATTCCTCTTGTGCCAACCTGTGGTTCGGAAATCCTTTAGAAGGACTTCATGGAAATATAGCAGAGGCATTACAAGAGCTTGAGCGAAGACTGATAGTCTCTTGACTAGCATGAGAGACATTACTCAGAACATGTCAAAGCTTCTCCTTCTGGTGACTAGGGTTTCCCGTAATTTTGAGCCTCATTGCGTGGATGTACTGAATCAACTACAGTATATGCATATATAATAAAGGAGACACTATTGTTTTATATGCTTTTATTTCCCGTCTCGTCATAAATTTGTTTCTATATACAGTATTGTGCAGGCAATCGTAGCTTTAGACACCTGATATACAGGTCATTCAGACACTGCCAAAGCCCTTGTGAAACAGGGCAGGGGAATGGACAAAGACTGAAGGAATGCTCTGCTTCTTGGGTTGGGAATATGCCTCTAAAAGGTGGAAGAATCAGCAATGATCAGCAGCATGAGGATACAGAAGACAATGCAAACCACTGCATCACAGTCACATAAAATACAGAAACAGGACAAGTGGCCTGTAATTTGAAACAATATCACGATGAAGTCTCCATTCGCAAAAGATTCCCAGGTAGTCTCCCACTCGGATTTACGGGAGAGGATTACCAAGGAGGAGGTCACCACTGAAAGAAGACTGAAGAAGCAACTAAAACGCAACGTACAACGTAGTGTGAAATGTGGAGCTTTGAACGTGACAGGAAGGTTGGAAAATCTGGAAAAAGAAATGCAAATTCTCAGTCTAAATACAGGGGAGTTATTTGAAGTGAAATGGAAAGAAGACGAGAGTTTCTGATCAGACAAATATAGGGTAATATCAACAACAGATGAAAACTGTATGGAGAGTGTAGGATTCATTATGAAGTGGGGCATAGTGTGAGTTACTACTAGGATCATTTAGTGGGTTCTGGCTCACTAGCTCAATTTTATAAAAAATAAAAAATACTCGTTAACACTCGCATTTTTCACTTTTCACAATAATGATCTAGTTATCCAGAACATACAAAATTATCCCAGTACCCCTATTACCTAATAGTTAATAATTCCAATATAATATAGTATAATAATATTTTAATAATTAGAATAAAAATCACTTATTTTTCATACATTTCCCTAGGTGAATGTAAGAAATTAAAAGGTGAATATAAGAAAAATTATTCTTTACCCAAGACTATCCTAATTTTTTCTTCCTGAGCAGCAATAAGATTTTTATGAATAGTTGTTTGCAAATGTTTTTTGAGACAATACTTATTTACAGTTTTACCACATTCACAAGTAACTTTAATTTTACTATGTTCTTTGCAGCATTCTTTTCACACATATCTATGTCCACCTGTTCGATATTTATCTTTACAAAATTCTTCAATACTTTTTTTAATCATACGTTCACTACACTGTCTTAATTGTGGCTTGGCACAGCCTAAAGACTGCTTTAGCTGTCGCTCAGTGTTGTCCATTTAAATAAATTAAAATCGATGAGAAAAATATTTTTTTAATTTAACATATTGAATTCTAAGTCATGAAATTCACCACTTTCATTTTTCAGTTTCTTCATTCCTTTATATTTCAGCTTCATTTGTCCTTCTCCAATTATTTCAAAATCCCAAACACTTATAATTTTCAAGTATCTATCTGGTAAAGAAATTCTAAAATCATTATTAAGCTCCATAACAATTTTTCCCCATATCTAGTTTTCAAATGTTCACATCCATTAAAGTTATATAAAACATTAATCTCTAACTCACAAATTTTTTTAATCTCTTTCGAGATATTTAAATTGTTGAGCTTGTTGATTAGTCTCCATTTTTACATACATACATACATATATATATATATATATATATATATATATATATATATATATATATATATATATAATTTTACTACATATTTAATAACTTATAGTGACCATATGTATTCCCATCTATTTTCTAAAACATGTCTTTTATTATCATGAGGAATTAGTGCTTTTTTGTTCACTTTAATTGCATCTATTTCATGTTTTTCAATTTTAATTAAATTAAATTTTCTATATTGTTCTGTATTGTTAAGTAAACAACCTTTATAATCTTCTAAACTTATTTTGTTTTTAATTACACATTTCTTAACTTCTTTAGATTTCTTTTCTATTTGGCACCAACTTTATAAGCATACATCTTTGCTCTTAAACCACAAAATTCTTCCATTATTTTTCGAATACATTCATCTTTCATTTTCAGAAAAACTTTCTTGTTTACTTGTGGAATACCATATATATTATCTGTTGGATAATCACTTGTATCAAAATAATCAATCATTGATTTCGTATCTTCATAGAAATCTTCTGTTTTAATATTATAAATATAACTACCGGTATCTTGATAACATAATTCAATATTTTCCTCATATTTAGGTTTCTTGACTCTATAGTGAAAATTGTACATCAGTTCTTTAGATAGATGAAGTATACTTAATCCAACATAAATGGGTATATGAAATATTATTTTAGTTTTATTCATATGAATAGCCGAAAGATTTTCACTGAATATAGTTCTATTTTTAAAGTTTGGTTTATCTACAAGTTTATCACATACTTTACTATTTGAAACTAATTTTAAATCTGGTCTGTTTCTTATATTTTCTATTGTTTTACCAAATATATAATTATTCATTAATTTATAGTAAACTTTTTCAAAGTCATTTGTAGATTTAGTTCTTAACTCTGAGTTTAAATCTATGTACTTCTTTAACCAATCAGACTGCTTAAATTTTAAAATTTTATATATTTTTGTAAGTTTCATTCCTGAAGTAGTAAGATGGCGGTCACTGAGTGACGCGCGTTTCTTTGCCTCGCGAGTTTTTCCGTTCATTGAAGGTGTTACAGAGAAGTGCGGCAGTCCACAACGTGTGCATCCGACTAAACAAGCGTTACTTGCCGTGGTGTGTTGTTCTCCGTTAATTACCACAAGTGATAAGTGATAAGTGAGTGAAAAATGGGAAGAGCACGAGTAAGTGGCAGCAGGCGAGGCTACAGGGGCGCAGGCGGCGCGGGCGCCCGGTCTCCGGCGGCAGGTGAGGCCTCGCTTCCCGACATCGGGGAGCTCGTCCGGTCCCAGGTGAGTGCGGCGCTGCACAGCAAAGACACGCTAGACGTAATCGTGCAATCCATCACGGACTCTGTGACGGCCGCGGCAATGGACAAACTGCAAGAGTCTGTCGGGCGCAACAGCACCGAAATCCAGTCTCTTAAAAAGTCCCTGGCCGCACAAGAGAAAAAAGCCGCCGACCTAGAAGCTAAACTGTCTGCTGCCACCAATGAAATTGAGCAGTATCAGCGAAGGAACAGCTTGCGCTAGTTCGGGTTAGCTGAAAACGATCGTGAAAACACCGACGACCTGGCCATTAGCCTCGTGCGTGAAAAACTTGGCGTGCAGATCGACGTGGCCGATATTGACAGAAGCCACCGTGTTGGGCGCAGGATACCAATTGCCATGAAACCCAGGCCCATAATAATTAAATTTATGTCATACCGGGAAAGAGCTGAAGTGTTTGCTCAGAAAAGAAAACTCGCCAAGAGTGGGGTTACCCTGAGGGAAGATCTGACGCGCATAACACTAAAAGTTTTGAACACTGCGATCACACAGTTCGGCCTTCAAAATGTATGGACCCAGGATGGCAGGATGGTAGTCAAGACAGAAGGAGGGAGGAAAACGGTGACGAATATGTCCGAACTGAAAGACTGAGCTAAATCTCGCGAGATGCAAAGTCTCATATTGTACTCTGTCTAATATAAGTTAATTTTTATTCTTTCTTTTCATTTTTTTATGTAAATATTGCTTCGTTATTTCTATAAGTACCATAAGTAGTCAATTTAAAATCAGTCAATTGTTTCACATAAATATTTCTTCTTTATTTGTCTATCATAAGTGCTCATGTATATTCATATTGTCAGTAAAACGGGAATTAACATTCTCCATTAACAGGAATCTCCTTAAAACCACCTTTCTATATCTGTTATTTTCATCCGCGTCACTACCACTACTACTACTATTATCTTTTTCGTAACCACTACTGCCACTTTCCATCTTCCTTTTCGCTCCCTGCTCCAATACCTCCAGCTTGTCTTTCACCTTTAGCCCACGGACGCTTCAGTTAGTCATGACCTTGGACACACCTGTAAATATGTCTTCCCCCGCGAAATCCAGCTTTTGTCCCTCTTCCGGCCAGCAGGTAAACGGAGCGCGCTCGGTCCTACAGGCGTCCACAATGGGACGGACCGGTTCCGGCGGCGGGCTCTTTGTGGCCCACGTGAACGTTCAGTCGCTAACGGCTCACTTCGACGAGTTTTGTGACCTATTCTGCCAATCGCTGTTCCATATTATTCTCGTCTCTGAAACTTGGTTGAAACCAAACATTTCTTCCGATGCTATCCGAATCACTGGTTACTCTCTCCTAAGGGCAGATCATGACACTGTATGAACACATAATCATTATGGGCGACACAAACATCGACTTACAGTTAAAATCTCCCTCTGCAGAAAAACTAAGGAGACTTTTCTACTCCAGTGATATGAGTTTAACACCGCTGGACCCAAGTCATCACATGCCACACAGCCATACACTCATAGATATAATAGCAACAAAGCAACCAGATAAAATAATTCGCGCCAATCAGACATCCGCTCCGGAACTCTCTGCTCATGACGTGATATTCTTAAATTACTCAGTGCATACTACCAGAGAAAAATCTCACCTGGTAACCTACAGAAACCTAAAAAATGTTAACCATGACGCTCTTCAAAAGGATTCCTCAAACATCCCTTGGCATGATATAAGCAATGAACCGACTTTAGACGGAAAAATTCGGGAATTATGTCGCAAAATTATTGCACTGTATGATAAACATGCTCCTCAACGCACTGTCAAGGTAAAGAGAGCTCCCGCTCTGTGGCTCACCACTGCATTACGCCAATTAATGAATAAACGTGATGCAGCACATAGGGCCTTCAAACGTAACCCAGCTCCTGAGGCGTACGAAGCTTATAGGAAACTCCAGAATAGAACCAAGCAAAGTGTGAGGAATGCCCAAATCAGACATGCCCGCTCTGTCATATGCCGCATATCAAAACCTGCTGCACTGTGGAAAAAGCTGCGCAGTTTCGGTATAGGGAAGTGAAGAGCTGACACTGTTTATCAAGTGTCTGCAGAAGAATTAAACGATTTCATCTCAACAGCTGCAAACTGCCACGCAGTGACAAATTACCAGCCCCAAGATATCAATCTCTCGAGAGACAAGATTTCCCTAAAACATGTCACTACCGGCACAGTACACAAGGTAATTATGAGAATCTCTTCCGAGGCAGTAGGAAATGATGGAGTGAGCATTGGCATGATTAAGAACGTCGTAGACAATATTACTCCAGTTATCACAGACATCTTCAACCTGTCTCTTGTCAGTAGTACATATCCCACTGAGTGGAAGGAAAGTTTAATTCAACCTATACCCAAGACTGACAACCCTAAGTCGCCTGGTGACTACAGGCCGATCAGCATGCTACCTGCAATATCTAAAGCCCTAGAATACATCGTCCATGAACAGCTGACGGCTTACCTCAAAACTTATAACATCCACGACAAATATCAGTCAGGCTTTCGAAAACACTATAGTACAGCAACTGCATTAATCAAAGTAACTGATGACGTTAAACATGCTATGGACAGACGTGAAGCTACTATCCTAACACTGCTTGACTTTAGCAAGGCTTTTGATACAGTTGACTTTGATATATTACTAATTAAAATGAAGCAGCTGAATTTCTCAAACAGCGCAATACACTGGTTCGACATCTACCTCAAAAACAGAAATCAACAAGTCATCTGTGGGTTGGAAAAGTTATCATGGAAAAACGTGCGCTCTGGAGTTCCCCAAGGCTTTGTCCTTGGTCCATTACTCTTCTCACTGTACATTAATGATGTTTCTTCAGTGATTCACTCCTGCAACTACCATCTATATGCTGACGACATCCAACTGTACATAAGTGCAAGCCCCAAGAACATTGCTGACGCAGTAGCGAGTATGAACGCAGATCTTTGTTGTGTTTCTCGATATGCACAGAACCTAGGTCTGAAACTAAACCCCAAGAAATCCCAGGCCATACTTATATCTCATCCAAAGTTCATCAGTCGGTACTTTCGCGAAACAGTCCCTCAAATGCTCCTCAATGGTACCCAAATACGATACCGAAAAACAGTAAAAGACCTTGGAATAATCTTGGATGAACACCTAAACTGGGAAGAACAAACAGTCACACCGTGCCAGAAATATCTCTCCTCCCTACATGCAATTCAAAAATTTAGAAAAATATTTCCAACCCATGTTAAACAAAAATTACTCCAAACACTAGTCTTGCCTAATTTTTACTACTGTGATGTAGTTCAACACAGCACAAATAGAGAAAATTCGAGATGCCTCGAGCTAGTAATGAATGCTTGCGTTAGATACGTATGAAATATACGGTTGTATGATCATATTAATCCTTCATACTCCCAGCTAGGTTGGATATGCCCACATAAGGCACGCGATCTCCCCACGATGTGCTTACTTCATCGATTTCTTAGCCACTGGTGCCACCAGTACTTATCTTCTCACATTAAATACCTATCATCATTCCACAACCACAATACCAGATCGGATAGGTCTAGCATCTTGGCTGTACCTTTACATAACATAAAATTTTTCTCCGTGTCATTCTCCATCCCAGCCATACGACTATTGAACGCGCTCCCCTGTGATCTGCGTCTTATCCAGAACCACTCAACATTCAAGAGGGAACTCAAGACTTACATATTAGGGACGGTATAGCCACCATTGTTGTGCCCCTCTCACCTCTTTCTTTCTCCTCTCCATCATAGCTTCGAATTTTACCACTCAATTTCTCTTTCTCTAACTACCTCTTCTATACCTCTTTCACCCCATTCTATCGTCTTACGACTCTGCTTGATGAGGATAACTCACAAGCTGCAAGAATATAATGAGAAAATTCCCAACTAGCAATAGGACTGACATTCATAAAAGAAAAATATGTTTACTTTCATATACATCGTCACTACTATTATTATTATTATTATTATAATTCTTGATTGTTATAATTATTTTTTGATGGTTATAATTATCATTGTACTATGTTTATAATCTCCATTTTTTCTTTAACATAAATACTGTATAACATGTTATATGTCCTTAATGTTCTGTAGAAACTGAAATTTGTTGAATCTGAGTATGCCTGGTTAGGTGTGAGAGAGGGCCTGAAGGCCCTAATCTTGCCAGGTAAAATAAATGCATAAATAAATAAATAAATAAATTAAGTTAAATATTGTTTAAGATTTCTATGATGTACTCCATAATTATGTTTTATACCTAAGTAGTCATTAATTTACTTTCATTTGCACCTGGAAAAAGTTTTGATTCAGGAGCTAGTAGTAAATCTTTATGAAAATCATGTAATTCTTTTGGATATTCTAGATCTATTTCAATTATATACCCATCCTAACTATTGTTTGACATTTAACTTATTTTTGTAGAATTAAAATTATTTGGTTCATCACTTTTAAATCCACCATATGGTAGATATTGATTCATATCATAACCATATAAATTATTTGCATCTAGATACATTATATAATTTTATATTTCTTTATTATTATAATCTTTTAAATATTTATTATTTCTTTTTACCTATCTTTTACAACATTTGAAATTCCACCTCTTTTGCCTTTTTCGACCATTAGAAGCATATCATAATCATGTAATAATTCAAGTTTTTGTTCAGTAATTTTTAACATCCCAAGATAAACATGATGCTGTAAAATACAAAGATGAATCTAGATTATATGTGTTTATACATGTTTTTCTAAAATTTTCAAATACATCAATTAACAACAGTACATTAGTTTTAAGATATAAGTCGTGATATTCACCAAGATTTTTCATACTGAATTTTTCCAGAAATAATTTTGGATATTCAAAATCTGCATCACTTATCTCACAATCATTTAATTCACTATAAAATTTATCTTTTGTAGGTAATTGAATTTCTTCAAATTTTTATCAAGAATCCATGCAATCCTATGGATACACACCTTTTACTAATTATTAGGTTAAATAATTTGGGAGAAACATGCATTTTAATATTTTTTAATTAATTTTTTTTAATGTGATGAAAGTTTATCTAGTGAAGAAGCCATAAATCTAAAAGTATCAACAAATTTCATTTTTATTTTTTTTTATATTTACCAAAACTAATATATTTATTATCATTATTTGGTATTAGTTCTATTTCTTTATCATCATAACCAAGTTCCTTTACAAAAAGATGTGAATCATAACCAGATAAATTATGTAAATTAATAGGTACAAAATCAGGTTGTTTTAGTTTTAAATTACACATATTACATAATGGAGCAATATATTTTCCAGTTAAAACACATTATTACGTATTTTTTATCTCTTTTTTTCATAAGGACATTTACATAGTGTACAAACAGTAACTTCATGAAACCTTCGGTATTCACCATGTGTAAGTGGTTTCATTTCTTCAATTTCAGAATAAATTCTTCCAATTTCTTCAATTTCTTTGATCCTTTATAAACAACAGGATCTTAATAATGTCTATATATATTTTATATAATAACAAAATCCACTTTGTTCATGTTTTTGATATTTCATTGTACATGGTGTTTCTGGATTTGGTTCCAATTGTTCATTTTTGAAAGTAAACTTTCATAATCAGCATAGATAACAAATGGAACTTTTTGTGTAAACTGATAATTTTTAAAATATACAGATTCTCCTTCACGTGGCATTTCAACTTTTAATGATGTATTAGTTAACCAGTTTGTTTTATGATTATATATCTTTTCTATACTATTAAAAAATAATAAAAACAAATCACAAACAAATTTTACTGTTCCTTGTTTAGTAATTTGACTTGATACATGTCTTATAAAATTTTTTATATAACAACAATGTGAATTATTACCTTACTTGAAATAAAATAGATTTACATGTTTTTCTTTTTTAGATTTTGTTATTTTTAATGGAAGCACTTGATATTTTTCATCTTCATATCAAATGAAAAATACATTAATAGATGCATCAATTATTTTTTCTATTTGTGGAATATGATCAAGTAGCATATGAAATTCGACATTTTCAATTTTTAAGAAGATCAGGACCACTATCTTTATATTTTGTTATTCTTTCAGTATTTATATCTATAGGAAACGAAGCTGCTGTAATGGACCTTAAAAAACATTTTTGACCATAATTTTTTACATTAACACACGCCTTTTTATTTTTAATATTAACTTGTAAATCAATATATGATTATCCTCTTAGAGGAACATATTTGTTAATTGCTAGCTGTAAACCTAGAACGCTATTTAATGACCATCCTGTTAATTGTGCTTAAAAATTAGAAATCTTTTCTAAAACAAATCTTTTACCATATTGGAATTTTTTATTAAAATCTTTTTCTGTCAAAACGATGTAGTTTGTTGTTTGTTGTCCTATTATTGAAGTTTTTCATTTGTTACACCTGTTTGTAGTTTACATTTACAACGTAAATTAAAATTTTTCTTTACACCATTATGTACTTTCAAATATTCCTTAACAATCGAAGAATTTTTGTTTTTACTGCATTTAAGAAATGATTAGGATCAAGTATATCCATATTATTTTCTAAATTTATAGTTTGTAAACCATCTTGAATGCTTTTTCTACAAAGTAATCTTTAATAGTTTGTCTACCCATTAGTTTTACAAATATATTTGTAGAAAATGAAAATATTCCTTTTCATGGTTTACCTTATTGAGTTAGATAAACATCATAAATATCATAAAATGGTAACTTTTTCCAAAGATTTTTGTATTATGTTGATCAGTACATAAATAATAACAATAGTTTTATAATTTTACTTACATTAGTTATGTAATTATTACTAACTTCAGCAACATTATTTGTATTAATTTGGACAATATATATATTACATACACTTGTGTTATTTCTCACATTATTTGGGTAATTACTGATAATAATTGAATGTTGTTAACAATAAATTTAATTAAATCAGTTTTACATAAACTTGAATATCCTCATGGATTATTTATTTTACAACATTTACGATGTCTTACAACAAGAAATTGTTGTAGTTGAACAGCAATGTTACTAACCATTTTCCACTTCTATATATTACAAAAAAAATTTATTAGATTTGTAAGTTAAACCTTTCTTATTCTTAATATATTCTAAAGTAAATTTCTCACATTTATTATAGTTTATCTTTATGTGATGTATTATATATAAAAACAATTTAAATTGTTGGTTTCTTGACAAATTTTGCATTTCGTTTTTTCTTCAGTTATAACTTCTTCTTTATCCATTGTAGATTCATTTTCCATTTTTGTATGCTCTTCACTTCAATTTCGTCTTAAATGTTCTTTAAATTAATATTTAGCAACACATTATCCACATATGCAAGGAATTAGATTTTTGTTATAATTTTCTGCGTATATATTTAAACATGGTCTACATACAGTTCTATAACCATCTTCCATATAGTTTTGTAAAGTGAAATTGTCAATGGATATCTGTGTATTACAATATTTACAAAACCTAGATTTTGGGGAAAAATCTTGTTGTAATTTAATGTGATGCATTTATATAGAAAAAATTTTATTAGAATTGTAAAATTTCTTTTAATTTTAAATTATTCATATCAATTATTTTAAAATTAATCAACTGCAATAATCGTCATCTTCATCATAATAATTTCATTATAAGCTGCTTCATCTTGAGAGTCAAATATAGCATAAATATGAATTTCTTTCTGGTACTTTATTTTTATAATATTTCTACAAAGCGGACTATTTAGTTTTTCCTTTAATGATTCATCAATACATTCTTTATGAAAATTTGGTTACAGCTTGTTTTAACAAATTGATTATTATTTTCATACTTAAACAAATACGACAATCAATATCTTTTTCACATACATCAATTACTACATAAGTTTCTTTTAGTTTAGTTTGCCTTTCGTTTTCTTCTCCGTTTATAAGAAAGAATTTTTATTAGATTTACAAAAAAGTAATATTCTCTAATTTTTGTACTGTATCTTTCAAAATATTTATTACTTTAGGAATTAATTCAGATGTTTTATGACAATCAATATCAAATAAAGATAATTCAGTTGTACCAGCTCGAACTACTTCTTTTGTAAATTCACTGTATTTATACAAAATATTATCTTTTAAAAAATAAAACAATCCATTTGTGTATTTAAAATCAAAATTCATACTTGGTGGTAATCCTGGAAATTTTCTAGTTATAGTTCCCCATGATTAATTTGTAAGTGTACATTCATCTATTTCCACATAGAAATATTCATTGAAGAATAAAAATGTGCTTCCTGAATAAGTGTTTACTACACTATTCAAGAAATACTTTTACGTAATCCAATAGTAGTTATTGACTTTGGATATCCTGATATTAGTTGTAATGTATGTAGATCTACCATATAAAACATATTGTCAACGAATTTTAACACTTCACCATTTTGTCTTTGATATACTTCCTCTACTTTTTGTAATTCTTGTGGTAAAAATGTTAATCAATTAGTTATTAATTTAGGTTTATTCTCATTTATGGAAACCCATTTTTATGAAAAATATACAAAAATCCATTTGCAAATAGTAGCTCAAACTTCTTAAATTCACATAATGACTCTATTGGTTCAATTGGTGTTCGTGATATAGTAGTTGTTGTTGTTGCTTTATTATTTTGTGTTCCATATAAGCTTTGAATATCATCAATGCCATCTTGAGATAATTCTAAATGTGAACCACTATATTATTGATACATTATTGATTCAAATATATCTGAATGTTGTAAACCTAATGCATGCCCAATTTCATGTATTAATACTTCAAATAGATTTGTTTGACGTGTTTATGTTTTTTTTATCATTTTCAAAGTACCATTTTTCATCTTTATCGATATGTATTTCTAATGGATCATTATTCCTATTTGGAAAAAAGAATGCCCTTACACATTTCCTTTTCCATCAAACTCCTTTGGACAACGTTGACCATTCAACTCATATAAATGTGTTCGACTTTTACCTGTAATTAAACTATTGGAATGATTTGTATTATGAATAAATTGAATACCATTATGTTTCTGCCATAATTTAAAAGCTGCATTAGGTAATTCCAATGCTCTTTTATTTGCTCCTTTTTAATCCCATTTTTATTCTTTTTATTCCATTTATACGTGCTTGTTTTATAACTATCAAATGAATTTTTACACCACATCTTGGTTTGTTCATAAAAAGTCACTTTTCTTCATTTAGTTCACCTATAACTTCAAGATTGTATGTTAGTTGAAATAACATTAATGATTCTCTTCATAATTCATCAGAATATTGCGTTATTTCAGTTTTTGGTGAAATATCTAAGTAACCAAAATCAATTAAATATTTAGCTACCTTATTCTCTTGCAGTTCTAAGCCTGGTGCAGCTGCTATTACTTTCACAAACAGCAATAACTGATGTATCTTCATTTAAATAGAATACAAATAATATAATACATAACATTTACTTCATTTACTATTTAATTTAATCATAAATACAAACTACACATTTCATCTAAGGTTTATTTTCTGCAAAACTAATAAAAATATTTGTCTTAAAAGAAATCGATTGTAGACATCATCAACAACAAGTTTACATACAAGAATAAAAATGTTTTAATGATTATTGATGAAGAAAATAATCCATGGTTTAAAGCCAAAGATCTTGCTATACTTTTGGAATGCAGTTAAACACATCAAGCTTTTAAGCATGTTATTGATGAAGATGATACAAAATTGTTTGAACATTTAAACCCTTCCAATTTAGATGTATTAAAATGCAATGAAAAATCAACTATTTTTATCAATGGAGGTGGCCTGTATTCATTAATTTTAAAATAAAAAAAGAAGAAGCTAAACGATTTAAAAGATGGATTACTCATGATGTTTTTCCATCAATTAGAAAACATGGTGAATATAAGATTAGAAAAAAGATGATTGTTGCATATAAATACCAAATAGAACCTTTACATGAAATACGTAAATTGTATAAAAAACAAATTGAAAATCGAAGAGAAACAGTTAATAAGGCCTTTGATGTAATAGACACAAGAAACATTGAAATAGATACACTATTACGACATGTAGTTCCATAAACAGTTGATGACAGTTTATGACCAGCATTCTTTTAAAATTATTTGATGATGAATTTGAATATGACGATTATGTCATTAGAACACAAAAAACATTTAATGAAACAACTATATAAAATCGAAGATAGCCATCCAAATTGTGAAGATATGTTAAGATTGAATTATAATCCTACTTCAATAAATCTGTATCAAAGAATGAGAGAACAGTTAAGGATTGTCAGTCATGAGAACTATTTCCATGTTTTGAATAACTATACACAAGAAAAATTGATAATTGATATAATGAAGCTTCACCAAACTGAACACTACAAAGTTAGCGTCAGCTGAAGTAGACTTTAGTCTGTGACTACTTTATCTTTACTTACCCAACTATTGTGTAAATTATCAAAACCTAACCTTTCAACATAAAGTTTATCTCCTTTCTTTCTTAAAACTTTTTCAACAAACTATACATCTGGATATTTCGTTTTCTGTAAAAATTCATAAAAATTTCCTTTTATATCTTATAATTTTTATGTAACTGGATTAGAATGAATATCATCTTCAATTTCAAATATATCTGTTGACCAATTAGCTCAATATCCTTGTTGAAAAAGGCCTTTCAGTTTACTAATTCTCACTTTATCACCTTTTTTAAATTTAGCATCAGCTTCATTACCATCAGCTGAAGCAGACTTTAGTCTGTGACTTGAGACAATATTAGTTATTTCAAATTTTTTTCATTTACTTCTATTGGTTTCATTTATATTGTAGAGTGTTTTGTATTATTATATTCATCAATTAGATTTTTGACTAGATTGAACCATTTATAATTTCCTTGTAAAGCAAATTTCTTCCTCATCCTTTCTTGAATTGTTCTGTTAAATCGTTTTTTGTTGTTACCTGTATGGATTATGTGTATCAGTAAGTTTTTTACACTTCAGCCAATAAAAGTGATAGTCATGTGAAGTGTGGTTGTTCATTTATATAGATAAAAACTTCTTAAAATTTAAATTAATATATTTTTTCCAATACTTATAGATCATTACCTACTTTCCTGTCCAAGCCTTTTTTAGTCCTGGATTCTAATGATTTAACATAACTTTCTACCAAATCAATCCTATTTAAAGCATTAATAAGATTTCTTTTTATATCGTTGATTTCTTTATTATTATGTGCCATAATACCATATATAAAGCCATTTCTTTCCCTTAAGTCTAAAGGAAACTTATATATTCTTCTTTATTAAGGTAGTTATTAAATTACTATTAAATACTTGATTATTCTGGTTTTGTAACAAAATTTACTAGTTCATTAACAAAATTATGTTTGTTAACTAAATCTTTTGCATGAATTGGATCATTTACATTATCAAATCTTCTACATTAAAAACCAATATATCCTTTAGTTACTTTAAAAAAACACCAAATTATTTATGAAAATGTTTAATTGCATTAGTTGTGTTTATCTATTGATGATTGTAGTTATTTAAAACTATTTTCGATATTTTCAATATTTTCTAAATTTAATGTAGTTGTATTAATGACTTGTTCATTTTGATTCATTAGATGTATATTATTTCCAAAAAGATCCATTTGTTAAATCTAGAATATCATTAAAATTATTATTTTCACATAACAATTTTGAAACAAGTTGACATAAATGACAACACATTACTTCATCAAAATTTTGTATTCTCTCTGTATTGTAATCTTATTCACTTTTTCCTAAATAGTTAACTAATTGTTTTGGTATAATACCGCCAAATGAATCAAAATCAAACTTCTTTATCTTTATTTTTACGATGACAAATCCAGTGTGTGCCAGGCTTATCACATGTATCTAAATTTACTATACGACATTCAATTTTTAATGGCTTATTTGGTAATTCATCAATTATATATACACCACGAGAGTGTAAAATTTTTAATTGTTTAGTATGTTTTCCTTATTTCAGTTCCTGCTTTCTTTTCCATTTCTAAGTTACATCTTTTTTGTTCTTCTAATTCTTTATCATCTTTCTTTTTGTTTATAACTGCATTTGCAATTCCTCCAGATCCACCAGCTAAGGAACCAATTGTTGCTAAATTTGGAAATGCAGCTAATAATAATGGTAAAAATTTGCGTTCATGTTGTGTTAATCCTTGAGCATCTATCTTTTTTGTTAGATATTCTATAATTAGTTTAACATGAATACCTAATGTAATAAGTAAATATCCACCTACTTTCTTTTCTTTCTTTCTTTTTTGAACATCTGTTGCAATGGTTCAGTTGCATTTAATTGTTTCGTTATTTAACTTTAATGTAATTGTGTTTGGTTTTGTTTTGACAGTAGGTAGCAAAGTATGATCAATTGTAGAGTTATTCATTTATATAGTTAAAAATTTTATTAAGATTTTCATATTTATAACCCCAATCATTTTCATCAAGCCACAGGCTTAAAACCTCCTTCAGCTGGCGCAACATAAATTCCCATGCATAATTTTCGCTTTCTATACATTATTCCTCTAACTGCTGTTGCTGCTTCTTTTTCACCAAATGAAGCATCATTTGCATACATTGTTTCTTTTGCCGCTAATTGAAGTTCTTTATCAGCTATATGTCTTATTTCAAAACTTTTATTATCTCTATAAGCAAATTCATATTTTTTACTAGCTTCATCTAAATTATTTATAACTTTATCACCTTGAGCTAATCTTTCTTCAAAATTTTCTACCTGGACCACAATAATTATAACCTGGAAGATACATTTCAAATGGGATTTGTTAATCAAAATGTTTACAAACCCTTTTCCATCCTTATCACTTTTCCAAAATGTATGTGGAAGATTATTCAAAAATCTAATTAAATATGGAATCCCTTTTGGATTATCAATTCTAAAATCACTAAATTTATTTGTTAACATTAGTGCAATACTAACTTTGTCACTATGATAATTTTTATTTCTACCTAGTTCTTCACCATGAATTACTGCTAATCTATCAATTAATTGTGTAACATCATTCATCCAAACATATTCAATTGATTTATCTGTATATTTTTTTTTATTAAACTTTTATCCTTTTTTCAGGTGAACTAAAATCTGAAGAATCTATAGTTGATTATCTTCTTGTGTTTGGATAATAGTCATCAACAATTTTTTATTAAGTTATTATATTTATTACCGTTACTTGATCTTATTTTATTCGGATTAATATCTGAATACAATGGTCCTGCATTATATAATATATCTGCATAATTTGATAAATCTACACCATCTAACATTTCATTTACATCTACAGTAATTTGTTTTTCAGTTAAAAGTCACATTAATCAATCTGTACCTTCATATGTTTTTTCGGCAATTTTTAATTTATCACCACTGAATTCAACAGGAAAATTACTTACATATTTAAACATACCAACAGGTTTTAAACCAAATACTTTATCTTCACTATGATTAATATTTTTTATCGTTCTTTCACTAACATTTATCTTTTTAGCATTATCCTGTTTTTAACAGTACTTTGTGTTTGTCTCTCTGGTCCATATTTATTCAGTACACCTGAATTTCTGATTCACTGAATGTATAATCATATTTTCCAGGAATATCATTAGACCAATCTGTTAATGGTTTAATTGGCGATAAATCTCCAAAATCTTCTATATGATAACAATATGGAATCATTTGTTTTTCTACTTCTCTATTATCTTTAATTGCTTTTAGAACATTATCTCCGAATCCTTCGATTCCTTGTTTAACTTGTTCAATTGCGTCAATTACAGGTTCTTACACTTTTTTTGGTCATCAGGTAGACTTGGTTTGATGCGGTCCACCACGAATTCCTTTCCTGTGCTAACCTCTTCATTTCAGAGTAGCACTTGCAACCTACATCCTCCATTATTTGCTTGACATATTCCAATCTGTGTCTTCCTCTACAGTTTTGGCCCTCTAGAGCTCCCTCTAGTACCATGGAAGTTGATGTGTCGGCAGCGGGGCCAACACCTTGTAGATCGAAGTGGCTGAAAGTGCACGCTAAACTAACGCAGACGGGCGTGAAGTACTGGAACATGAGACTTATTAATGAATAAGAAGAAAAGTACGTAGCTGGAATAATATACTTAACTTTATTCTCTTGTTGGAATACATCTCTTGAATAGTAGTAAGCTATAAGCACTGATACAAATGGCGCCTTGCTAGGTAGTAGCTATGGAATAAGCTGATGGCTATTCTATCAGTCTCTCGGCAAATGAGAGGAAGACTTGGTAGGTCTGGTCGCAAGCTATGTCGTCCGTACAACTGGGGCGAGGTCATGTCCGTGTCTTGTGACCTGCCATGTGGTGGCGCTAGGTTTGCGATTACACAGTGGCGACACGCGGGTCCGACATGTACTACAGGACCGCGGCCGATTTAAGTTACCACCTAGCAAGTGTGGTGTCTAGCGGTGACACCACAGAAGTCATTCCCTCATGTCTTAGCAGATGTCCTATCATCCTGTCCCTTCTCCTTATCAGTGTATACCACATATTCCTTTCCTCTCCGATTCTGCATAGAAACTCCTCATTCCTTACCTTAGCAGTCCACATAATTTTCAACATTCGTCTGTATCACCACATCTCAAATGCTTCGATTCTCTTCTGTTCCGGTTTTCCCACAGTCCATGTTTCACTACCATACAATGCTGTACTCCAAACGTACATCCTCAGAAATTTCTTCCTCAAATTATGGCTGGTATTTGATATTAGTAGACTTCTCTTGGCCAGAAATGACTTTTTGGCCATAGCGAATATGCTTTTGATGTCCGCCTTGCTCCGTCCGTCATTGGTTATTTTACTGCCTAGGTAGCAGAATTCCTTAACTTCACTGACTTTGTGACCATCAATCCTGGTAAGTTAATCGCTGTTCTCATTTCTACTACTTCTCATTACCCTCGTCTTTCTCCGATATACTCTCTAACTGTATTGTGTACTCATTAGATCGTTCATTCCGTTCAGCAGATCACTTGATTCTTCTTCACTTTCACTCGCGATAGCGATGTCATCAGCGAATTGTATCATTGATATCCTTTCACCTTGTATTTTAATTCCACTCCTGAACCTTTCTTTTATTTCCATCACTGCTTCCTCAATGTACAGACTGAAGAGTAGGGGCGAAAGGCTACAGCCTTGTCTTACACCCTTCTTAATACGAGCACTTTGTTCCTGATCGTTCACTCTTGTTATTCCCTCTTGGTTGTTGTACATATTGTATATGACCCATCTCTCCCTATAGCTTACCCCCACTTTTTTCAGAATCTCGAACAGTACGCAACATTTTATATTGTCGAACGCTTTTTCCTCTTTATATTTTTCATATTCTGTTCTTGGTTGCTCTGTCCAAAGCTTACACTGATTTTTTAAATCTTCAGTTTTCTTTTTATTTTGTTTAGTTGTTTAACAACTTTTTCATCATACTTTGCAAACATTTATTAAGGAGGAACAAAAATTTGTTACGTTTAATGTTTATGTTTTACGTTTATGTTTATATCTATGATGAAAAATGAAAACCCACAATTCCAAAATTTTCTACACATTTCTTTAAAATTATCAAACTTTAAATCTCCACCAACAAATTCATAAGAAATATGATTTAAATTTGTTTCATCTTGTCTAAAGATATTTTAAAAAATTAGTTTGTCTCTAACTAACTGTTTAGTTATTGAGCTAAATAAATGCAATCTATACCTCTGTTTCGGCCTCTAGTAAAATATGCTCTTACAATATCTTGATTTTATAAAATGAAATCATTGAATAGCACAACTGAATTATCTTCACATTCATCTAAAGAAATAATTTCTTCGTTATTTTAAACTTAACTAACAATATTTTCATAAATTTTTTACATTGTTTTATAAATTTTTGATACTTTGACTGGTCTAAGCTTTTTGAATAAACACATAAATGATAATTTTAATTCCAATAAACCATCCTAGAGCTAAAATATAATTATCAATTATTAATGTTGTTTTTCCACAACCACAAGGACCAATTATCGCACATCTATTAGAATTTGGTAAAAGTTTACCATGTTTGTTTTTTAACATATTTTCTGGAATTCTTACTTTAAGTTCCCAATCTGTTTTATTCATTTATTTACTAATTTTTTTCAGTAGTAAATGAGTAGATTGATGCAGTCTGAAGACAGCTTTGGCTCTTGCCTATTTCAACTTAGTGATAAATCTAGTATACTTAGAAAAAGATTAACTGTTCCAACATGTGATAGTTATACTAATGTTTCACTAGTTGGTTTTTGTTCAACTTTCTTAACACCAAATGTTACAACAAAAAATAATGAACTTTATTGTGATGGAGAAACGATAGAAATTCCTGTAGGTCAATATAGTTCTAAAAATTTAGAAAAATTAATTCATTCGAAAAACCCTAATATACATTTTGAAGCAGATAAAATTTTAAACAGAATTGTTATCGAAAGTGATGTAAAATTGTATATGGATATAGAAGATAGTATTGTTAGTTTCCTTGGGTTTAATAATCAAGTTGTTTTACCTAATAACAAATCTGTAGCTAAAGATGTTCCTAAAATAATTCCTTTTGAATTAAGAAATATAAATTTTATTCTTGCTGATGGAACGCATGTGAAACATAATGACCATTTTCATAAAGAAACTAATATTATTGCTTCATTTAAACATAATGCAGAATTTGGTGGACCAATAATTTATGAACCAAAATATCCTATAAATGTTCCTATTTGAATACAATTCAAGATTTAGAAGTTACTATAACTGATGAAAATGATAATTTAATTGACTTTAATGGTGCTACTGTAACAATTGTTTTAGAAATACACTCCTGGAAGTGGAAAAAAGAACACATTGACACCGGTGTGTCAGACCCACCATACTTGCTCCGGACACTGCGAGAGGGCTGTACAAGCAATGATCACACGCACAGCACAGCGGACACACCAGGAACTGCAGTGTTGGCCGTCGAATGGCGCTAGCTGCGCAGCATTTGTGCACCGCCGCCGTCAGTGTCAGCCAGTTTGCCGTGGCATACGGAGCTCCATCGCAGTCTTTAACACTGGTAGCATGCCGCGACAGCGTGGACGTGAACCGTATGTGCAGTTGACGGACTTTGAGCGAGGGCGTATAGTGGGCATGCGGGAGGCCGGGTGGACGTACCGCCGAATTGCTCAACACGTGGGGCGTGAGGTCTCCACAGTACATCGATGTTGTCGCCAGTGGTCGGCGGAAGGTGCACGTGCCCGTCGACCTGGGACCGGACTGCAGCGACGCACGGATGCACGCCAAGACCGTAGGATCCTACGCAGTGCCGTAGGGGACCGCACCGCCACTTCCCAGCAAATTGGGGGCACTGTTGCTCCTGGGGTATCGGCGAGGACCATTCGCAACCGTCTCCATGAAGCTGGGCTACGGTCCCGCACACCGTTAGGCCGTCTTCCGCTCACGCCCCAACATCGTGCTGCCCGCCTCCAGTGGTGTCGCGACAGGCGTGAATGGAGGGACGAATGGAGGCGTGTCGTCTTCAGCGATGAGAGTCGCTTCTGCCTTGGTGCCAATGATGGTCGTATGCGTGTTAGGCGCCGTGCAGGTGAGCGCCACAATCAGGACTGCATACGACCGAGGCACACAGGGCCAGCACCCGGCATCATGGTGTGGGGAGCGATCTCCTACACTGGCAGTACACCACTGGTGATCGTCGAGGGGACACTAAACAGTGCACGGTACATCCAAACCGTCATCGAACCCATCGTTCTACCATTCTTATACCGGCAAGGGAACTTGCTGTTCCAACAGGACAATGCACATCCGCATGTATCCCGTGCCACCCAACGTGCTCTAGAAGGGGTAAGTCAACTACCCTGGCCAGCAAGATCTCCGGATCTGTCCCCCATTGAGCATGTTTGGGACTGGATGAAGCGTCGTCTCACGCGGCCTGCACGTCCAGCACGAACGCTGGTCCAACTGAGGCGCCAGGTGGAAATGGCATGGCAAGCCATTCCACAGGACTACATCCAGCATCTCTACGATCGTCTCCATGGGAGAATAGCAGCCTGCATTGCTGCGAAAGGTGGATATACACTTTACTAGTGCCGACATTGTGCATGCTCTGTTGCCTGTGTCTATGTGCCTGTGGTTTTGTCAGTGTGATCATGTGATGTATCTGACCCCAGGAATGTGTCAATAAAGTTTCCCCTTCCTGGGACAATGAATTCACGGTGTTCTTATTTCAATTTCCAGGAGTGTATCTTATTCGCAGACTGAAGTCTGCTTTGCTAACCCTAAAAAAAATTTTCCTTAATAAATAAGTGCTTAAACAATCTTAGACTGTGTCATGAATAAAATTGAAAGTTATCAATTATATTCATTCCCTGTGAATGAGAAAACTAAAAATAATTAAAATGTTCGTAACAAAGATACAGAAATTGAAATAAATGTTGGTGATGGTTGGCTTCATCCAAATCATGCACAATTGTACAGGAATTTTGGTATTATAGGAAATGATGGTACAGATTATCCAACTTATGATGGAAAATCAAACAAAAAATTAATTGAAAATTATGTAGCAAAACTGTTTGATTTTATAACGATAAAGAAAGGATATAATATTTTATCTAGAATTGAACATCCCTTTATTTCTTCATCTGTTTTACTTCACCTAACTTTATCTGTTGCTGACAAAATAAGTTTAGAAGGACATATAATTAATACAGGAAAAATAAACAGTAAAAGAAATGAAGTTCTTTATCCACTATTATTACTTGGTGGATTTCTTTAAGATTATAAATACATTATCTTCTGGAGACACAATTTTACATTGGTCTGATAAAAATGATGATGGAATTGAAATAAAAGGTTCACTTCCTAAAGAAGGAAAAATAGTTATAGAATCTTTGGAAATACGTGTACCAGTTGATAAATATAAACCAAATTATGAACTTGAAAAATGTGAAATTATTCTTAAAAATCCGAAAATTCCTATTTCTTTTTATGAACTTTAGACACAAGAAGTTGCTGGATTATCTGGTAAAAACAGTTTTGAACTAGATATTACAAATTACTATAACTCTACAGAGTTGGATATGCCATACTTCGCTTCGTATTTGTTACATTTCAAACAAAACGTAAAAATAATCAATTAGTTGATATATATTTAAAAATGGTAGAAATGAAGTTTTTCCTCAAGAAATGTGGAATATTAATGCGCCAAATAATTTTCTGAAAGCATATGATGCATTTCTTAATTTTAAATGAATTACTTTACTATAATCAGACATTGATATTAGTCCATTTAGTTTTATAAATAATTATCCAATTTATGTAATCAATATGACACGCAGAAAGAATGTTGTAACTACACAGAAAACTACTATGAATCTTTGTGGAATTTTTAATGATAAAATTCCAAATGATACACTTGCTTATGTAGTTTTGTATGGTAAAAAGAATCTTACATTTGATGCACAACATAGATTGATTACTGAAAATTTTTAATTTTTAACATGTGCTTCTATATAAATGAATGAGAAACTTAACAAATCTATAAAAGTGTTGTCTTCATTCATATACTGTAAGTAGGCTGACTAGGTTTTCTTATTGGTAATGCCACGTAGTGCTCTGTATGAAAAATCACTGGCTGTGCTGAGTGCAGTCTGTGGCTAGTTTGCATTGTTGTCTGCCATTGCAGTGTTGGTCTGTTGGCTGTTAACAGTGCGTAGCGTTGCACAGTTGGAGGTGAGCTGCCAGCAGTGGTGGATGTGGGGAGAGAGATGGCGGAGCTGTGAAATTTGTAAGACTGGATGTCACGAACTGCTATGTATATTATGATTTTTCAACACTATCAAGGTAAATACATTGTTTGTTCTCTAATAAAATCTTTCATTTGCTAAATATGCCAGTCAGTAGTTACTGCCTTCCGTAGTTTGAATCTTTTATTTAGGTGGCAGTAGTGGCGCTCACTGTATTGCAGTAGTTCGAGTAACGAAGATTTTTGTGGGGTAAGTGATTTGTGAAAGATATAGGTAAATGTTAGCCAGGGCTATTCTTTTGTAGGGATTATTGAAAGTCAGATTGCGTTGCGCTAACAAAATATTGTGTGTCAGTTTAAGCACAGTCACTTGTATAATTTTTCTAAGAGGACGTTTCATATGTCGACCCTTAGTTGGGGATACCTCACTGGAATCTTCTTATTTTTTTTGTAGTTTGTGTGATTAGTGTAGATTTTGTTTATTGCTAGCGCGTAATTGTAGAGAGGATCTCCTTTGTAGTTGCAGTCTTTCATTGTTGTACAGTAAAACAAGTGTGGCACGCATGTAAATTTGCACCAATTATTTCGCAGCTGCGCTTGCAATTAACTAGATATTATTTTCAATGCTGTGTTAATGTGTTTTCTTATTATGCTCTTCAAATTGTGCTTTTCTTTGTTGTCGTGTGAAATATTTTAACAATAATGGCGTGTGGAAAACGTAACACTAGGCTCCAAAGTAAACTGAGAAATTATAGTGATGACGAGCGTAGCTTACCAGCACCACTGTGTAATGAATTAACACATATTCAAAGTATTAATTTGGTAACTGTGCATAGGGAAATGGAGTGGGCGTCAAATAATGGTGTAGACAGTGAAACAGGTAGTGAACAGGGAAGCATTATCGATCGATCGGTCGGCAAAAGCTCGCCTCAGGAATCAGGAATGACAGAACACAATATTGCAAATACTGTAGACTCAGGTATTGGGTTCTCACCGTTTTCTCAAATGAGTCAAGACACATTTTTTGCTTGTCAAAATGTGAAGGTTGCCGGTGCAAATTCACTGCCGAAAAGCATAGAGGAACAGATTCCAGACACAAATACATTATTATTGCAATTAATGCAACAAATGAAACAAAATCAGAGACACACAGAGCCACAGTTAGACACAATGGAACATAATCTTCAAAAGCTATACATGACGGAAGAAAATCTTCGAAAGGTAGATACCACACTTGAAAAAACACATGAAGGTTTAACTGCTGAGTTACTTAAAATCGAATCGAATTGTCAAAAAGTCTGTAATGACGTAAAAACACAAATTTTTGAGCATTTCCAACCTATTTTTTCGCGTCATGAAAATGCATTACAGAATCACGAAGCAGCCATAAAAGAACTGTAAACTATTATTCATGAAAATCACGACACCTTGAAAGGTAAAACTGACTCAGTTGCATCTACCGATTCGGTTACGAGACTTCCAAAAACTCAGGAAAACTTAAAGGACACAGTAGATACGATTTCAACACAAATGGACACTCTGAAACTTGGTTCAGAAAAACACACAGAGGAAATAATTTCACTGTGTGAACTTTCAGATCAGTTCACTAACTTATCTACAAAGGTAGATGATGATCTGAATGACACAAGACCTGTAGCCTTCACGGATACTGAAGAGTACGAACAAATTAGAAAATTCAAACAAAATCAAAATCAAATCAGTACGCAGTACAAAAGCGAAATCCGGGAAGTACAAGATCATATGGCACAAGTACTACAAGAATTACATATTTCAGAGGACACTCGCGTTCCAGTACAGGAAGAGGGACACAGAAATACAGAAAAACCACAAAATAATAATACAGGACATTTCGGAAATTATGACAGAAAATGGCAAGGTGCACCGAATTTTTAAATGGAATTGCCGAAACGACGTAACAATTACCGACATGTGACTCGCCGACATGATGATTTTGACTATAAGCTGTTTATTACTACAAGTAAATTCAAAACATTTAAGAATTCCGGCAACGACATTCATCCACAAGCATGGCTTCATCAATTCTCTCATTGTTTTCCTCCCAACTGGTTATTGGAGCACAGGTTAGAATTTATGTGTGGCTGCTTGGAGAATGAACCAGCTGCAAGAATGCGATCAGTCATTCACGATTGTCACAGTGAAGGAGAATTTTATCATGCCTTCCTCTCAGCATATTGGTCTCAAGCTACCCAAGACCGATTAAAACATAGCATCATAATGATGAAACGTTTCGAACAATCTGAATTTTCCAGTCTTATGAAATATTTTGAAGACATGCTGCATAAGAATCAGTATCTTTCAAACCCATACAGCCCCTCAGAATTCATCCGCATTTGCTTAATCAAATTGCCTGAACATTTACGACATATTATTTTGGCAGGACATTGCAAAGCCGACATGGAAGCTTTTCAGGGACTCTTACAAAAATTAGAAATTGACACTGACAATCGCAGAACACGAAAACAGGAGCACAACAATTACAGCTCACATCTGTCACAATCCTGCGATGACAGACATAATACACGACAAGGCTATTCTTACAACGTAAATCGTGACCAAAACAGACACCACCCATATGACAACCGTTGGCACAGTAGTAATAATTACAGGGAAAGATTACCTCTCTGCGGTAATAACTATAACACAGACCATCAGAGAAACAGACAATATGGGAACCAAAATAATTATTATCAAGGGAGCCAGAATAACGTGAGACGCAACGATCCACCATGCAGTTACTATTCCGGTAGAAATTCTCCACCACATGACCGACAAACAAGAAACTATGTAAACTACCGACAAAACGACAAACCTGAATTCCATCAGAACTGGCGAGCTTCAAACAGGGCAGGGCCTTCTCATCAAGGTGAATTTGTAGAAGTTAGGTCTCCTAATCCCAATAACGACGTACGCCAACAAAGAAACAGACAATGACCTGCACCGCAGGCAGCCACGTGCGCCGGCTGGCTCAGAGAAAAGTAACATAGACGCTAACCTTGAGAAAAATTCAGGTATTCTTTACCAACATATACCGCATGACAATTGCATTCAAGTTCAAACTCTGAGTACTATGAAGGGTAAAGGATTTCACCACACTTCACATATAAAACCGCTTATTGAGAGATAATCTGCTTTTTGACTTAGTCTTTGCCATAAAATTTTTCACTTTACATTACTAGTATGCTTTG